>NC_069659.1:284120175-284720175 GCF_027244095.1 Hemicordylus capensis
AGAGCGAGCCCCCTCTCACGATAGAAGAAAGGCGCTGCCGCGCGTGCAAGCACACAAACACCCCGAAGCATCAGCCCATCTTACCTGTATCTTCCCCGGCCCGAGTCACCGCCAGCTTCATGGTCAGCCTTGCGCAGCCGTACTTCCCTCCCTTCCTCCAGCTCGTCCTCCCATAGAGCGTCTAGTGACGCCCACTTGGCGGCCATCTTTGACCCTGAATGCATCCTCCCTTGGATGCCATCTTAGATATGGGCACTGCAGAAAACCGCGCAGCGGAGCTGGGCAGGTCCTTCTGCGAAAGAGGTGCTTATTGGCTTGGCTCAAATTCCTAGGATGTCTTTCTTTTCCAGTCCTCAGAATCTTAGCCCAGTGTTGATAATTTTACAGCTGCTTTTTTAGTTTATGAAGGCGCATGGATGGAAATCATTTTTGCACATGTTCCTAAATTTAAAGAAGGTCGTATCAAAATTTCTAAAATAAACTGTGGGGCTGTCATACACATATGAATTATAAAGGAATGTTACTTTTTTTAAAGTAAAAAGCAGCCATGTAGGATAAATAAAGCTTTGTATTTCATTTCGTTTCATTCATTCGTCACCTAGTGGTTCCAATGCAGCACCAGGGGGCAGGTTATTTTTATCCTGGTTAAGATTAGACAAAGATTTTGTGTGGTTTTCATTATTTGTCTGCACTGCTGTTAATCCAGTCTCTACCCCTTTTCCAACCCCAAGCAGTGATCCTCCAAAATCATTCCAAACACAGTACTAGAAAACAGCCCTTCAAAATAAAAAGGCCACACTAAATTCACCAAACTGGATCCTAGCATATATTTAGTAATCCAGAAACCTTCAGTTTAAGGTAAATATTAAGATGATTTCCATTTTCATTCGTGCTCTTAAAAGTATGGAAATTGCACATTTAGATGCCCATTTTAATTGCTGCACCATAAAAGATGTAAAGACTTTGTAAAGGTAAAGTGTGCCGTCAAGTCAGTGTTGACTCCTGGCGACCACAGAGCCCTGTGGTTGTCTTTGGTACATTCTCATATATTATGCTGACTTTACAAATGAGGCTCCATATATCCACACTTTACCTTGGTCTTTCAGCTCAAATCTGAATTGAGGAACATGCATCCAGGCAGGCATTCAACAGATGCAGCTTCCCCAATCACTTGCTAGAGGCACCCATGGTGAATTTCTGCCTGATGCATCTTTGCTCTCTGATGCAAAGGGCTTTCCCAAAATCTAACCTATATTGTAACCATTCAGCCAAATATTCAATAGGTCCCTAAACTAGTCACAATCACTTTCTACAGTTACATCTGATGGATTTCTGTCTGATGCATCTCTACAAGGCACAATTCTTCCCCTTAATGCTATATACTATAGTAAATGTCCAGGCAGAGATTAAAGACATGTAGCAGTTTCATATCTTTTCGCCCAAGCTTTCTCAGCTTCCTACATTTTTTAAGGTTTTAATCTCTGGTTTATTTTTAAATTGTTAAATTATTTTAAGTTTTTAAAATATATCTTTTAAACTTGTTTTATGCTATTGTTAACCACCCAGAGATGAAAGTTTGGGGCGGTGTACAAATTTGATAAATAAATGAACAAATAAATAAATAAATATTCCTCCAGGAAACCTTTCTCCCCACTTCTGTCAGACTGTTAACAAAGCAAGGACTTTTTCGGCGGTCAGTCTGAATGGAGGAAAAAAGAAAGATTGCCAGGTTGGATGTTTTCCTGATTGTGTGCACTGTATGCATTTCACTGCATGCAAGTTCAGAAGAAGAAGATAGGTAACGCTGCCTGGTTGCATCAGAACATGCTGCTAACACATTTTCTCCCCTGAGAGCAAAATAAAATAAAATAAAATAAAAATCGATAAGGTGGGTGGAGAGTGTGGTAATAGTTGTATATTTTTCAGGGCCACTAGGTGGCACTGTGTGAGGAGAAAGGGAAGGTTAGGAAAGGGAAGTTACAAATTAGTTTCTGTTTCAGCTCCACATGGTGTCCAGGCTCTTTGTTATCTCCACAGAGACAAACATTCTTATTAATTTTGCACCCTCCTTTATTTGGCTTAGCTCTGAATGAACTAGCTGCTCCCTTTGTTGCTCAATGTTTTCTTCTATCTTTCCATTTTTAGTTAGAGAAAGATTCCACCACAATTTGCTTTGTTCTTGAACATAATCAAAACATATGACATTACTGTATCAATTGTCATTGAGCTCCACAGATCCAAAGGCAAAATAATAGCAATGGCTAGACATTATTTTCTGTTTGCAAATATGCTATTAATATATCACTTTTCAGGTTTGGAAAAAGTTCCTCTTAAATGCTTCAGAGGAATCAAATATTTTATCCAACTGTCTGCAATTCCTCCAGCAGTCCAGCTGCTGTTCCTGGCTTTTTGTGAGGAATTGATGTCAACCTGAAGACCTTTCCAGGACTGCAACTGCCTACTTAATCTAGTGCAGGTTATTTGAGGCCTACAGTTGAATGCTGTGAGAATGCAGATGTAGTGTAAAGTGTTTCCAGTGTTACTTGTCAACTTGTCATAAACAAAAGGTGCTCTGAAGTCTGAACTGTATTCTTGAATCACTCTAAAATATCCTGTATGAAATCCTATTTATGGCAGTGGGACTATGTCTCAAAACCAAAATAGTCTGAAAAGAATGGGAGGCCATGGTAAAGGAAATAGCAGTGGTCAGACAACCCTTTCGTATGTTTATTGGCCTTCCTGATAACTCAGCATCATACATGAGTCAGAGGAAGATGATTATTCTTTTGAATCCATGAATATATATATTTAGAATTTTGTCTGTACTATTGTTACCATTAACAGATGACTCAAATATTCCACTTGCTCAAGCAGGAATAACATGTGATTGTTTCCTGTTCATAGTGGTAGAAACAACTGTGTAGTAGCTATCAAAGCAATGCATATATACACTATATGCAAATGAAGTACACACACACACACACACACTCTCTCTCCCTCTCTCCATACGATACACATTACGGAGCACCATAGGGTCCACTACGCTACAGTTTCTCTGATGTTGGAGACCCAATATTAATGCATTGGCAGCACAATCCTATGCATGGCTACTTGGAAATCTTTCAGGATCCTTGATTGCAAGGTTCCAAAATTGCACCCTGAAACGTATTTAGTATTCTCCAAAAGATCTCCAGACTTGTTATACTAAGCAATTCACACACTTTAACCAGCAAATATTGGAGTAGGAGAATCACATAACCACTGAGGCATTCTACAATTAAAGCCTGCAAACGTGTATATACTCTGATATTTGCCTTTCTCTATTGCAGCATAGATACCATTTTGCTTTGCAAGATATGAGCTTTATTTATTTGCATCAGTGCTAACAGGACAAGTTTGTACACACTATGTACAGAGTCCAAAAGGTAACATGAAAGAATAGTGGGAAGTCAGCAGTTAAATGCAAACATGAACCAAATAAGTGTCACAAGCCGGAATGTTTTGCCTTAACTTGAGCTTCATTTATATATTCATTGGTGCCTTCTTTGAATAATAGTTAATTATAGATAGCTAAATTATCTCAAGTGTTTAATATGGTGGTTGTTAAAATTAGCTAACGGGCATCACTTAGATAAAAGTAGCAAATGGAAGAGCAGAAGGTGGTTACAAATACTAGCTAGTCATTGTAAAGTTAAAACCAACAATGGTTATTAGCTATGATAAAAGCACTGAGATTTGAAGTTTTAAAAGCCAGTTAGTTTTAATATAGTGGTAAGTCTCTTTAAGCTGTATATAGCTATGGATTATGTTTCAAGTTATAACAAGTATATTATAGTTGACAGTTTTATTCATTATGAACATCTTAAATATACAAAATGGTCTCTGACTGGTAATGCCTTGAGGCTAGAAATTGTACTGAGACAGTGACTTGCCTGTGGTCAGAGGCATTCTTACCCCGGGATTTCTGGGCCAAAGTCCAGGGCCTCCACAAACCCTGGGGGCCCCCAATTCCTCTTTGGCTTGTCATGGTGGTCACCTGTCGGAGCATGACTATGCTTAATCTACAGGGGAGGGGAGGATCTCCAAAGGCCTTTAGGTCCAGGCTCCAAAATTACCTAAGTGCACCTCTGCCTGTGGTTACCCAGAGACCCCACTTCCGAGCTGGATTTTGCAATCAGGTTTCCCTACCTTATAATAGTATAGCTAGACTACTAACTCCTCTCCTAACAAGGACTCTTAATGACTTTTAAGGCTCTGTTGTCAGATTTGGCTTTTTTAAAGCCAAATTTTGGGTTACAGCCCATTTGTCTCACGAGTATACAGCCCAATATTCAGTAGATGCAACTTTTTCTGATAGTAGATGTAGTGATAAAGAGAACTTAGCCTGTTGGATTTCTGTCACTTAGATGCTAAAAGTACAGGTGTCTCTAGCCAAGGGGGAAAACTAGCAACCAAAGTTTAGCCCATACTTACTAATTAAATAGACAAGTATTTTTAAAAGTGTCCTGGCTTCTGTTTCTTTTTCAGTTATCTGCAATTCTAAGAGGCAAGGAATTTCATTCTTGAAGGTTCAAGTTACACATGCCAGCTACTAACTATGAAACTATATTGTGTTAATACTTTCATGCTAGGGTAACCAAAAATAAGGAAGAAGTGGTTTCCTACATGAACTGTGTGGAAGAAGAAACGGGTGTTGCTTGTCCTGCAAAAGAAAGAAAAGCTACCTCTGCTGACATTATCTACTCCATACAACCTTTAAAGGTAGAAGAACCCTATTGTCCTTAGTCTCTGATTATCTGACTCAGGGGCTCTCTAGCTGTTGTTGACTACAACTCCCATCATCCTTAGCTGCAATTTATAAGCTTATGCAAATATTGCCTCTTTCCTGCCCTTGCATCTGTCGTCATGCTAAATTATGCAGATATTTCGGCACATGCCTGTTGGACAATGCAAGATATGTCTCACAATATTAATGATATACTGTTGTAGCTACAATGATCACAGCATATCTTCAGAAGAACAATTTACTGGAAGTTTCCCCTCAAGAGGTCTTGACAGTCTCTTGAGGAAAAACTTCCAGCCAATTTTTTGTTCATAAAATATGCTGTGGTCATTGTTGCTTTAACAGCATATCATTAATACTGTGAGATATATCTTGAATTGTGCTTGTTGCTGTGAAGTCTTACCATTAACAGCGTGTACTGGGCTGGGGGCAGATGTGGTACATCCACCAGGAAAGGGGTAGGGAAGAGAGAGAGATGGAGGACAGTAGAAGACAAGGGAAAAGTACCATTGTTGGTTTGAACTTTGATGGGGCAGGGTAGACTTTGGGGGTGGGTTTAGGGGTTAGGAACTTGGGCAGAGATGAGAGCAATGGATAGTGAGGGGGAGGACATTGTCTCATCGTCTGGGAAATGAGCCGTGCTCAAATTTCAGGGGAATAGAAGAGGCCTGATCCCCCAGCTGTATGTTTTCAGAAAGCTATGGGGGAAGGCATGATTTTGCTAAAACTGATTAGAGTCAGGAGCTAGAGATTGTTGGTTTCATTCCATATGAAGAAACATGTGGTAGTGGGGAATTAATGTACCACCAATATAAGCAGGAGTGTAGCTATTATTGAGCAGATGGGTCCAAAAAACCTGGGGGCCCCAGCTCCACCCCTCCCTACTTTCATCATTATCTCCCTCACTCCGAGGGCCACCAGGGAGAGGGGTTAACACAGCCACCTCTCCCCTAGCTATGCCCCTGCCAATAAGCCAAAAGAAGAAAGCGGGGGGGGGGGAGACTACCAAGGTGCTATATAATAACCACAAGCTTTTATTCATTCATATACAGCTCTTGCCTTATGTGTTTGGGGCTGAAAAATCTCTTCCTCAGTGGCAAAGGATTGTGATATATTGCTTGAAAATAATACGAACACAACTGTGTTTGCTTCTGAAGAAGAGCTTTTACAGCTTGAAACATGCAAGGCAAGGTTTTCAAATACATGGAGCTTCATGTGAGTGCTTATAGAAGCTTATAATTATTTGACAGCCCCTTTTACTTCTGCTTCATTATGCACCCCTCTACCTTTTATAGGCACTTATGAGCTAAACCTTGGCTGCAGCCCTTGTTTATGTTGGGTCACATTCTTTATTTTCTTTGCCTCAGCAGATGAAGCTTCTTGCATGCTTCTGTGACTTGTTCGGTCCATTGCTCTGACAAGCCATCATTTAAAAAACTTACTTCTGGAAACCATTTAGCTGTGTTATTGTATACTTTGCTCATCCAGGTGCCTAACAGTGCTGTTTGTAATATTTGTATGCTATCAGGTTTGCCTCTTTATTTCTGCGTAACTGATAACTGCAAACCCAAATGAGCATCACCTGCCAGCTAGCAGGAAGTATTGTCTGGAGTCCTTTTTGATAACCAAAGCTGCTGTATTTGCAACGTCTTAGGCATCTGAGAAGGAGTTTGGTGACAACTCTGTCAGGCAAGTCTTGCTAAGTTTAGAAAAAGCAGCTTGAAGCAGCATAAGTGTAACAGGTACCTCATGTTAGTGGAACAGACCTTTATTTTAAAAAAAAAGGCAGGGATGGTGCTAGGTATCTAGCTCAGAAAGCTACAGGGGCTGTTTGCATGAGAAGATGATTAGCTCATGGGGCTTCAATCAAGAGAGAAGTTTTGTGTGAGGGAGCTTGTACTGCCTCTGCTGGTACAACAGCAGTGTTAAAATGGTGGGATATAGGACAATTCCAGGTGTGTAGCTATAATTGAGAAGATGGGTTCAAAGAACTTGGGCTCCCCCAAATCCACCGCTCCCCATTTAGTGGCTAGAGTGCTGGACTAGGACCGGGGAGACCTGAGTTCAAATCCCCATTCAGCCATGAAACTAGCTGGGTGACTCTGGGCCAGTCACTTCTCTCTCAGCCTAACCTACTTCACAGGGTTGTTGTGAAAGAGAAACTCAAGTATGTAGTACACTGCTCTAGGCTCCTTGGAGGAGGAGCGGGATATAAATGTTAATAATAATAATAATAATAATCTCCCTCATTCTGAGGGGCTGCCAGGGAGAGGGGCAAACATAGGCTCCTATGTCCCTGGACAATTTCCCCCGCTGACTCAACACCCATCCCTTGCAGATGTTTCTCACAAGCTTGGTCTATATACCTGCAGCAGAATGAGGTGTTAGAATGGACTATAGCACTTGAGACTCGGTAAGAATTCCACTTTTGACAACTTCCCAGCATTAAACTGTTGGAGATGGAGTTCCAGTGCATCAACCTTTTTGCACCAACTATCCTAATGACCACTAGGGGCATTGGTAGTAGAGGTACTTAGTGAGGATCTCCTTACCTGTCCCTGCTTTCCTCTACTCTGTGACCCCTACATTGACTCCTCAGGTACTTCCTGTAGTGAGTCAGTCTTCTTCCTTTCCTCCTAGAGAGTAGATGGAAACCTCTCTCTCTCCCTACCTATTCATTATGTAGCTGATGATAGGAGAGGTCTTTCCTATCCCAAATGTGTTTCACTAATAAACCTATTTAGTTTAGATTCTACGGTGATCTCCATGTGTATTACTTTAAAATCTGCAACAGGTAAACTCTGCACTCTGTAACTGCAGTGGTAGCTTCCTTGGTACTCTGCTAAATAATCACAAACCCCACCATAAACCACACTCTGCAAGTCGAAAACTAGTGCTGGAATCAACAGACTGGGCTGAAATATTTCTCCTAGTTGTGCAGGTTCTCTGCTTGCAAAGAGCAGGGGCGTAGCCACCATTTGGTGACTGGGTTCAAAGAACCCAGGCCACTGCCACTCAGAGGCTGTGCCTCGTGGCCCTGACACACCCTCCACATCTGACGTCAGACACGAGGGTGTGGTTTAGCTCCCGAACGGAGCCGTGCAGCCCCGTTCAGGCCTTATAATGGCCAGCGCTGCGTACGCATTGCATCCAGGAGGCTCCTGGCCCCCGATCTAGCTCCCAAACAGGGCTGTGAGTCCCCGTTCGGGAGCTAGACCACACTAGATGTTGTTGGATGTAGTCAAACAACATCTGGGGAGCCAGAGTTAGGGACCCCTGTGAACTGAAGGAACCCACATTCCTTGGAAATGCAAGAGGTAGCTGCTTGCTCAATAAGAATTAATTCAATATCTCCTCCTATGTTAGTTCATGGAAGAAGCAAGATTAAAACCAGGGGGTCTCATGTTCTAGATCAGTGTTTCTCAACCACTGGTCCATGGACCAGTGCCGGTCCGCGAAGCATTGGGTACCAGTCCATGAGGCATCACTAATAAAAATACCCCCCAAAAAAATTTTTTTTGGGCCGGAGGGGGCCACTGGGGGCTCTCCAGAGCTCATTTCCAGGCAGCCCTTGCTGCTGGATAACATTCATTTCACTTCCTCAAAATGAACATTATCCAGCAGAGAGGGCCGCCTGGAAATGAGCTCCGGAGAGCTGCCCACAGTTGTTTTTTGGGGGGTGCCTGGGGGTGGAGGCGAGGGGGGCAACCCCCTTACTAACGGCTGGTCCAGGAAACTGTGCATGAATGATGTACCGGTCCATGACTCCAAAAACGTTGAGAAAGCACTGTTCTAGATGAAGTGTCAGGTGGGGATTGCAGAAATAGTACTTCTGAGCTAACCTTGCTTACCTCTGGAACTAGGGACTGTTGGAGTTTGTAATTGTTTAGCAAAGCGCCAACAAAGGAAGCTACCCACTCCAGTTACAGGGCAGAGTGCAGAGTTAT
This sequence comes from Hemicordylus capensis, assembly GCF_027244095.1. NCBI lineage: Eukaryota > Metazoa > Chordata > Lepidosauria > Squamata > Cordylidae > Hemicordylus > Hemicordylus capensis. Next base: position 284,128,906 of record NC_069659.1, read on the forward strand.
GTTGTTGCAGTTATCTGAAGAACACATATGGAGATCGTTGTACACAGCAGGGAAATGCTTGATTAACAAGCAGAAAGCTGCCAGTTCGAATCCCCACTGGTACTATATTGAGCAGCAGTGATATAGGAAGATGCTGAAAGACATCATCTCATACTGCATGGGAGATGGCAATGGTAAACCCCTCCTGTATTCTACCAAAGAAAAACCACAGGGCTCTGTGGTTGGCAGGAGTCAACACCAACTCGATGGCACACTTTACCTTTACATTTTGGATAGGAAAGACATAGTCCTGTTTAAAAGCTACATAATGGATAGATGGGGGCGGGGGTAGAGAGAGATGTTTCCATCTATTCTCCAAGAGGAAAGGAAGAGGACTGAATCAGCCCAGGAAGTACCTGAGAAGTCAAGGCAGGGAGCATAGAGTAGAGGCAAGTAGGGATAGGTAAGGAAACCCTCACTAACTACCTCTACTCCTAATGCCCCTAGTGGTCATTAGGATAGTTGGTGCAAAAGGCTGATGCACTGGAACTCCATCTCCATCAGGGACAGGGGTGCAAATTCCCCTAAGAACCTGAGGAATCTGCCCCATTTTACTGGAAACCCCCCCCCCCCCGCCAAATTGACTAACACAGCTTCAATTTGCTCCCCCTGCACTAAAATTAACTGAGGAGCTGCTTCCCAAGCTTTCCCTTGTCTGCACCCCTGACTAGGGGAAAGACGTTTCAGAACAGATAGTATGGCTTCAGGCTTACAGGTCTCGCTTACTGATTAATGGACAAGCTTTCTCTCTGGACTGGAAGATGCAGTAGGAGAAAGTGAAGACACCTTTTGGTGTGTGTTAACTTCAGTGCAATCATTGGAATTGATAGTCTGTTTCTCCACTTGTCTTTTATGGGGGTGGTAGTTTAACAGAGGGTGATGCTTGCAGTTGAGTAACTGTGGATGAGGAAAGGCAAAACGAACTCTGCCTGCCTGTACCTCCTCAAGCCTGTGGTTGTTGTTCTCTGCCTAGAAACCATACTTCTTGGATCATGGCCTGGGTTGGGAGGAGTTAGGAATCGTTGCTACAATAGAGCCTGCCTTTTCTTAGGGTTATTTTGTCTGAATATGTACAGCAAGGACTCCAGCTTCCAACTTGAAAAGACGAGGAGCAGAGTAAGTCTCGCTCTTAGGACTTAATCTGTTGGACCAGTTCTCCCCCCTGCCCCCCACAACCTCACTTATCCAAGAGGCTGTACCTGGTTGCTATTCATTTCTGTGTCCTGTTCACAGATTGAAATCTGAGCTTCAGGAAATGGGAACTGTTTAGGCCTACAGAGCCAGGCAACTATGTTTCATTGCCTACTTCTCCTGCTATGCCAGGGAAGCATTGAATTCGGATGTGCACGGAACCGGGCGGGGGTGGCTTGAGGGGGTGGGGGGGGTCTCACTTTAAGGGTGGGGGAGGGTGCACTTACCTCTCCCCCTGCTTTTTCCCTACTGGCACTTGGTGTCAGTAAAAGCCTTTGGGGCAGCAGTGTACCTCTCTGTTGCCCCTTTCCCCTCTTTGGGCGAAAGTACCAGGCACACACGGGCATGTTGCGCACACGCTTGCGCACATCGGGGAGGGGGGAAGGGGCGGCAAGGAAGTACATTGTCACCCCAACTGCATTTACTGACACCATTCGCCAGCGAAGGCTTAAAGTGAGACCCCGCCACCTTCTAACTTCGAACCCTCCTAGTGTTCGAACCTGTTCAGAGGCCCGTAAAAGGGTTAGTGCACATCCCTAGCATTTAATTCAGTGGCTGCTAGTGTGCCACCTTTGCAAGCACTGTGACTGGGTAATGTCATTACTTTACATAGGCTAAATCAAGCCTATGGAGATGGCGTCAAGACTAATTGTTTTCTGATTCTCATTCTAGTCTTCCTCTGAAATGTTTCTGTTCAAGAATTGTAACTGCAGCAGTGTGTGCGAGAAGGTTAAAAAGTTCTCCCACTCATTTCTGATATGAGATGTACTAGTATGTCATGTATACTTTTTTGTAGAGACCTATGTATATAGTGGAGAAGAGCACTGTTGGCAGATAATGTGCATCGTACTGGAGGATGACCAAGTGAACGAGTCCCTAGTAGCACAGTTGATGCTATTGGGTTTGTTAACAGTATTGCTTGAGTAGATATGGGAGCAGAGTTGGCATCTGTCTGTGGTAGTGTCTGGTCTCTGTTTCTGTCTTATTTAGTCTATTGATGGATAGTCTTTTTGAATTGGAGGACTGTCTGTAAACAAGGGCAGGCCTACTACCCAAGACCTGTGAGAGAAATGTCGCCCTCCAGTGGACCATGACATTTCTGTTCAGGATTGGCCATAAGACACTGAAAATACATTGGAGTGGTTTTAGATGGCTTTCTGACTTTCTCAGTTCTGGGTCTGTCCTGTAGTAGGCGGTCCCTGGGTTCTAGTCTAGCCCTGTTAATCTGTCTTCTCACTTGGCTGGGTAAATATTGTAGTCAGTGGTGTAACTACGTTCGTGGTGGATTGTGTTCTAAAATTGGTGGCCACTGCAACAGCCACACCACCGGCCACCTTTCCCTCTGTTGCCCCAGGCCCTGCAACCACCTCCTCACCAGCCACCTAGTGGCTCACTTAATGCCTCTCCTGCCACTGGGCCTCCACCTTCATGTCCTCAGCTATGGTGGCAGCTCCTAAAGCTCCAGCCACTGCACCCTACAAAGATATCATGGCCCAGCAACAAGCACCAGGCCTTGATGGCTTTATAGTGTGCAGTGGCCAGGCAATACTTAAGCTGCCATGGCTCCTAGAGCCTGAGCCATGGCAAAGGTGGCTGTTCGGGGAAGGATGTGAGACAAGGCCATGGGAGTGGGGAAAGAAGCTGCCCAGAGACAGGGGAGGCAGCAGGTATGTTGGAGATGGTGTTCCAGTGCATTGATCTTTTGCACCAACTATCCTAATGACCACTAAGGGCGTTGGGAGTAGAAGCAGTTAGTGAGGGTCTCATTATCTCTCCCTGCTTCACCTCTACTCTATGACCCCTGCCTTGATTCCTCAGGTATTTCCTGTGAGGAGTCAGTCCACTTCCTTTCCTCTTGGAGTGCAGAGGGAAACATCTCTCTCTCCCCATCTATCCATTATGTAGCTTTTAGACAGGGTTAGGTCGTTACCATCCAGAATGTACTTCATCAATAAGCCTATTTCGTTTGGATTGTACTACAGTCTCCATGTGTGTTCTTTAGATGACTGCAGCAACAAAACTCTGCAGTCTACTCTGTAACTGGAGTGGGTAGCTTCCTTTGTTGGAAAAGGAAATTAGATTGCAGATTTCTAGTTCTTGAAATGCCAGTTAAAAGTCCTTCAGGTGTGGGTTCATGTCTGATGAGCTAGAATAAATGTGATTGTATCATAGGGCCTATATACAGATATGGGTAGCAGTCAGTGGGTTTTCAGTATAGAATGGTGATTAAGTCCACCAGGTAGCTATGTGAACTACTCCATGGAGCAGGATCATTTTCTGAATGCCACTGTACAACTACAGGGTTTCACCTACTACAGGACACAACCAGAAGCATGATGTGTGCTGCTTTGTAATATGTTTTATCTGTCAGTGGTGCCCTTCTGTTATCTGCATGGGACAAATGGGCCAGTCTCTATGCAAAAGAATAAATGGACACATCTAATATGTGTCCGCCCAGAGATGGAAGTTTGGGGCGGTCTACCAATTTGATAAATAAGTAAATAAATAAAATAAATATTTGATACAGCAAAACATGGAAACCAATTCAGTCTGCCAGATACTCTACTGCAGACCTTAACATGACAATTCTTCAACTGAAAAAACTCAAAGGAAGACCAGAGGGAGAATTGGAGAACTTATAACTAGACTTGTCACTATCTCTTCAGGCTTTAATGGAGCAGAGTTTTCTGAAATCATGTTAGTTAACCACCTAGCAATCTTCTTTTACTGCTATTGTGCATTGTCACCATGTTTATCTTGGATATTTTGAAGTTTGTTGTTTGAAAGAGGCTTTTGGCTCTGCTGTCCACAGTTTTCTCTATACCCATGTGTATGTATACATGATTACTGAAGTTTACACTTCATGTTTCTGATGAAATGGACTGTAGTCCGTAAAAACTTATGCTACAGTAAATGTGTTAAGCCTTTAGTTTAAGCTGCCACAAGATTCTGTGCAACTTTGTCCTTCATCTGAAATCTTTTTGTAAAAAGAGAGATGGAAGGATAGAACATAGCTATGTTGTGCTCCCAGGCTGCTGCTGTATTAATATGTTAAGGAAAAGTAAAGTGTGCCGTCAAGTCGGTTTCAACTCCTGGCACCCACAGAGCCCTGTGGTTGTCTTTGGTAGAATACAGGAGGGGGTTTACCATTGCCTCCTCCCACGCAGTATGAGATTATGCCTTTCAGCATCTTCCTATATCGCTGCTGCCCGATATAGGTGTTTCCCATAGCTACTTCCTAGTTTATGATGACCATCCTTGTTTGTACCAGGAGGTGGAGTTCTACTCTGCTACTTCCAGATGCAGAACCCAGGTATGATCCTGTAGTACAATGATTAAGAGCTATGGTAAAGTCAACAGGAGCTTTCAATGAAACTATTATTATACCACTTCTCAGAGTTTCTAAAGCAGTTTACCTAGCAATGAAATGAGAAGATTGTTATCTCCTTTGGGACAAGAAGCCATATTTAAGCACACACCATCACCATCAGCAAATGACTAGGAGGGACACCACTGCTGGGATTAATGGGAACTGCCTTTTTTTAGCATCCCTATAAGACACCTTTGGGCAACTGCTGAGGGCCCATTGCCCACCACACCCACACCCCCGCCTCACACTGGAGACAGCTCATCTAGCAACTGACAGCTGCTGACTGGGTGAATGTACTGCTTCTTAATAGTGGTGAGAGATTCTACATGGGGCATTATAAAAGCATAATAACAGTCCTGCTGGATCAGGCGCAAGGCCTATCTAGTCCAGCATCCTGTTTCACACAGTGGCCCACCAGATGCCTCTGGGAAGCCTCCCAATAAGCTTACTAATTTCTATTATATAAAACATATGTTTGAGGCAATCTACTTACATTCACCTGCTTTGCCAGGATACAAGGATTGATGTAAGCCAAGGCAAATAGATACCTGCATTTTAGACACCAGAGAACATAGACTCAATTACAGAATAAGATTGTTGTCACCCGTTTCAAAAAGGAAGTTGAATCAGGATATGGTAATTCTGTGGCACATGCTCAAGGCTGGGTCCAGGTTCATTCTGGGAGGGGGGAACATGGTAGATGGCAACAGTTGGTTTTTGCTGACGCATTAAGGATGAAAGAAGTCTGCATCCACCACCACAGTAAAGTGGGGGACAGCCACCAGAAGCCTGGCCATGGTGGAGAGGCGGTGGTGGTGGGGTGAGGAGGCGACTGGGCCGCCAGGAAAAGGAAGCGGCGGCAGGAGGGGAAGGTGGGGGGAGGGGAGATTAGGGTGGCGGCGGGGTGAGGAGGCAGCTGAGCCCCCAGGAAAAGAGGTGGCGGCAGGAGAGGAGAGAAAGCCGGCCAGAAACTGTGGGCGGGGGAGAAGCGGCCTGGCAGGGAAAGGGGGAGAAGTGGCCTGGCAAGGGGGAGAAGCCCTTCCGGCCTTAAGAGGGAGGAGGTGGGAGGAGGCGGCGGGGCTGGGTTGGGTTGAGGAGGCGGCTGTTGCCATGCTGGGCGAGCGAAGCAAGCTGGGGGGGGGGGCGCGCGAGCGAAGCGAGCTGTGGAGAGATGCCACAGGCTCAGTGCACTACCACACAGAGACTCTATGTGGGTTCAGCTAGTATGTTTTATATAGCAGAGACTAGCAAGCTTATCAGGCAACACCACAATGGGTAAGCAAGGCTTGTCTCAACAGCTTCCAGAGCTACTTGACTATTGGAATGTATTGTCCAAGGCACATGTTGGTGTTGTGAAAGCCCCATTTGTAAGAAGCATTCAGTCTTTTGTGGTCCAGCATGTGACAAATACTGGCATGCATCTTATTCTTGGCAGAACAGCAAGCTTGCTTGCCACAGTTCAACAGGTTGGTTTCTGCAGGTCAACAAGCAAGCGCTTAGCTTGATGAGGAACATGAGGGATGTACTAAGTACAAGTGAACTCAGCAGGACTTGTTCCCATGTTCAGGATAAGGCTGTATGGAAAACCATGATTTGGTCTTTCTTTTTTTTAAAGTGAGTGTGGCATAAATATGCTGAAAGAAGCTGTGGCTCCTTATGGTTTTCTAGCACACAGACTCTTTTTGTTGTATGCTTATGTAGGCAATAATTGCCAGGTGCAGAGCCTGACTGACGGTGATTTGTGTGTGGCGGCAGCTCCGCCCCCCGCGTCTGACGTCAGATGCGGGTGGCGTGGTCAGGCTCCCGAACTGAGCCTTGAGGCTAAACTAAGGCTGGTGTTGCTTTTGCACTGTGAATGCAGCGCCAGCCTTTTAGCTCCTGAAGGGGCCATGCGGCAGGGAAGAGCCACTCCTGGCTGTGCTGTGAATGCAGCGCCAGCCTTAGTTTAGCTCGCGAAGGGGCTGTGCGGCTCCCGCTTGGGAGCTAAACCAGCACCCCCGTGTCTGATGTCAGATGCGGGTGTGTGTGTGTCGGGGCAGTGAGGGGCAGCCCGATTGGGGGTGGCCCAGGTTCTTTGAACCCGTTGGCCCAATGGTTGCTCCGCCCCTGATAATTACATAGTCCTATGTGCATTTGGGTTACATGCCATTTGCTATGTAGAAACACTTTCTATATATGAACTGAATGAATGAACTCTGAGACACCTTGGTGCAGAATCTATTTTAACACAATACAGTAGATTAGTTTTAACCTTACATGCATCTCCATGTTTATCATTTACAAGCTGTTGCCCTTGAGACTCTGTTAACTTCTGCTGTAATGGGAGTGAGTTAGCTTTGAAATACTCTGCTATATAAGTAATTTTCTCTAACACTGGCTACTGGAAATAATTCAGCCCACACACCCAAATAAATCTTTGCAACCATCTGGGCACTATTGAGGAGGGAAAAACATGGGGGGGGGGCATGCACATAATTCTGTGTATACTTGTTTGTTAAGAACTGAAATCATAAGCTTTGCTAGTGTGGCTTTAGGCGAAATCTCCTTTCTATTCACACACAGCTGATCTTTTGCTGAGGGACAGTTTGTGGTAAAGTCTTTAATTTTGTTGTCTTCAGTGGGGAAGTAACTTGCCTAGGGAACAAGAGGTTGCTAGTTCAAAAACACCTATATCAGGCAGCAGCAATATAGGAAGATGCTGAAAGGCATCATCTCATACTGCGGGGGAGATGGCAATGGTAACTCCCTTCTGTATTCTACCTAAGACAACCACATGGCTCTGTGGTTGCCAGGAGTCGACACCGACTCGAAGGCACAACTTTACTTACTACTCAGAAGAGCCAGGCATTCTAGGGATGAAATAGACATGTTTGGCCTCATGATCAGTAGGGAATCCAGCCACTTGCTAGAGAATCTAGGGAATCCTGCCACTTGCTGTAAAACCTGATGGCATAACAAAACTGAGCAGCTTCTTTAAATCTCAACCTCTCAAGAATCTGCATGGAGCTCCAGATGTAGCTAAATGGTAGCGTATATACTTTGTATGAGAACCCCATGTTCTTTCCCAGTCCTGCCTGGAGAAGCTAAGGATTGAAGAACCCTGACTGGCGTCCTGGAGAGCTGTTGCCAATCATTGCAGATTGGCATGGAACTAGATGGGTCTGATCACATGCTTGTGTGTCTCTCCTTCCCTCTGGCTTGAGGTTTTCTGCACTTTGTGTAGCCTGCATAGAGTCCCTTTGCAAAAGTGGAGAGTTTTGCATCTAGAGTAAATCTTGATCAAACTTAACAAGATTTCAAGGCTGATAGGCTGCTTTAGAAAACTAACTTCTTCATGCAGGGTTTCTCCAGATCTTACAGTGGTAAGGCTTGGGCTTCTGGAGACACAAAAGAGGGACATGCAATCCTGAGCTACATCTGGATCCCTGCTAACTGAGCAAAGACACCTTTTAAAAGTAGCAATTCTCTTAGAGCAACCGGCCCTATCCAACCCCAGCACAGCATCCCTTCAGTGGCTGTTGCTGGTATCTGCCTTATGTATGTTTTTCAGTTGCGAGCCCTTTGGGGACAGGGGGCCATCTTATTTTTCTATGTAAACTGCTTTGAGAACTTTAGTTGTAGAGCAGTATATAAGTAGTAGTAAGGATAAAACTTCAGCTGGTGTGAAATACTGCAGCCAAAAGATTGTCAGTGTGCTTTTTGGAGCACATTACTCCAGTGACATTTAACTGCACTTGCTTTCCAGTTCATTCACAAAATGTTGGTTACTGCCTATAGAGCCCTAAGTGACTTGGGGCCAAAGGAGGTGAAGGCCAGCCTAACATCTTTCATAGTAGCCAGTCTGCCCACTATGTTAGTTACTGGAGGCCCTGAACCACATCCCATTGCCAGAGGTTGGTTTGTTTGGGATGCAGGCTATGTCACGGTATCTGCATTGCATCTCTCCCTTCCTCGGGAGACCCATTTGACCTAGTCCTCATACAGGTGTCAGCATTTCAGTGGTCAGCAAAACACATTTCTGATCTGTCAAGCTTTTCATTTGTGTTTGAATTTCCAGTCTCTGTTGCTATTAGGATTTTGATGGCTACATAACCTCTAACGTTTCATCAATAGAAACAGGGCATGTCTGTAACTGTGTAAGGAATGTGGCCAAGCACCCTGGGAGGCACAGCATGCAGTTATGACTACAAACATGCCATAAATGGAAAATAGGTGACTGCAAAGCACATTATTCCAGATTGCCAAAGCAGATGAGCCAAACCAAAGCTCTCCAACATTTTGCAAATAAAAATAGAGATGCACTTGTAACAACCAGTTCTCATACTAAGCACCCCATTATTGTAATCGTGTAGGTAATGTAAAAATCAGTTACTGCCCAAGCACCCCCCGCTCCCCACACATACACTATTAAACATTGCTGAAAAAGACTGGATCCCATCTGCTGTATTTTGTGCTCTGCATAGTGCCTTAGTGTTGCACACTCATTCCCATTATGGTGTACTAGAGATACAATGTATCTATCCACCTGCTTAGAGCTTTTTGTTCTAGAGATTCCGGAGAGGGAGCTGCTTTCTGAACAATGACAATTCTAGTGATTTGCGTGGGAAACATTTGAACAAGGCATCCCTTAGAGGCATAAATGGGGACAAGATAGGAGTCACAGAGACAGGTTCCAGAAAATATGGCCTATCCCTGGAAAATGGGGACCGTTGGAGTCTATGCAGTTGTGGTCTGTGTTGTTGTTGTCATTATTATTATTCTGTATTTAAAACTTGGTTGTGAGCCCATATTGGGAACATAAGGCAGGAGAAAAGTTTTTTAAAAAAAATCTTAGGCCAGCATCCCTTCCAATCTGCTTTAAAAGTGGCCCCTTGGTATACAGAGGAGTTATGGGGTCTGAAGCAGCAAGGTAGGCAACTGGAACACAAGTGGAGGAGAACTCAGCTTGAACATGACAGGACACATCATAGAGCCCACTTGAAGGTTTATGCGGAGGCGGTGCGTGTGGCAAAACAGTTCTGGTCTGCACACATTTCTTCTGTAGGTTTTTATCCAGCAGAGCTGTCCCAGGTTGTGAGAAGTTTGATTCAGGCTCCTTCCAATTCAAACCAATCCCTGGGGACCTTGTTCTGCTGCAATGCTTTTAATTGGTTCTTTGTGGACAAAATATCCTGTATTCAGGCCGACTTGGACTCCACTGTTGCTGCAGGGTCTATTAAGGTGGTGTCCAGCAATCCCTCTTGCAGTATTCGATTGGATCAGTTTCAATCTGTGATGCCAGATGACGTGGACAAGCTGCTTCTCTGGATCCTTGCCCAACGTGGCTGCTTCTATCTAGCAGGGAGATTGTTGGGGATGGCTTAGTTAATATCACTAACTCATTGCTGAGGGAGGGTAGGATGCCTCCTTGTTTGAAGGAGGCAGTGATTAGACCACTACTTAAGAAGCCTTCCCTAGATCCCTTAGTGATGTAGGCTGGTCTCTAATCTCCCATGGTTGGGCAAGGTGATTGAAAGAGTGGTTGCTAACCAGCTACAGGCGGCTTGGGAGGAAATCTATTATCTAGACCCATTTCAAACTGGCTTTAGAGTGGGCTATGGGGTTTAGTCTGCCTTGGTCGGCCTGATGGATGACCTTTACTGGGGAATCAACAGAGGGAGTGTGACTCTGTTGTTTCTTTTGGATCTCTTGGCGGCATTCAATATCATCAACCATGGTATCCTTCTGGACCGCCTGGAGGAATTGGGGATAGGAGGTCCTATCTCTCAGGCAGATTCCACATGGTGGAGCTTGGTGACAGTTCCTCTTTAAAATGGGAGCCATTATATGGAGTCCCTCAGGGCTCCATTCTGTCACCAATGCTTTTTAATATTTACATGAAACCGCTGGGTGAAGTCATCAGGAGATTTGGTGCAGGGTGTTATCAGTATGCTGATGACACCCAAATCTATTTCTCCTTATCTTCATCTTCATCATCAGGAAATGGCATTCACTCCCTAAATGCCTACCTACAGGCAGTAATGGGCTGGATGAGGAATAACAAATTTAAGCTGAATCCAAGCAAAACGGAGATGCTCATTGTGGGGGATCAGAATTTAAGGGTTGAGTTAGATCTTCCTGTACTGGATGGGGTTACACTCCCCCAGAAGGAACAGGTATGCAGCTTGGGAGTGCTCTTGGATTCAGGCCTCACCATAGTATCTCAGGTGGAGGCTATGGCTAGGAGTGCTTTCTATCAGCTTCGGCTGATTCAACAGCTGTGTCCATTCCTTGAGGATAATGATCTCAAAACAGTGGTGCATCAGCTGGTAACCTCCAGGCTTGACTGCTGCAATGCACTCTACATGGGGCTGCCTTTGTACGTAGTTCAGAAACTTCAGTTAGTTCAAAATGTGGCAGCCAGATTGGTCTCTGGGGTAACCCGGAGAGACCATATTATGCCTGTCTTAAAGCAGCTGCACTGGCTGCCGATATGTTTCCCGGCGAAATACAAAGTGCTGGTTATTAGCTTTTAAAGCTCTGAACGGCTTGGGTCTGGGCTACCTTAGAGAGCGCCTTCTTCGGTATGACCCCCATCGCTCGTTGAGGTCCTCTGGAGAGGTCCATCTCCAGTTACCATCGGTATGTCTGCTGGCAACTCAGAGCCGGGCCTTTTCTGTAGTGGTTCCTGGTCTATGGAATACACTCCCGGCAGATATCTGCAGTTTAGGCTCGCTGCCAGTCTTTAAGAGAGCCCTAAACATGTCTTTGTTTGGCCTGGCCTTCCAAGGCTTGTAAAGTGGTGGTGTTTTTAAAAAACATTTTAATTGTTTTAAATGGTTTTAATTGTTTTTATATTGTTTTTAGCACTGCAAAACACAGTGCTAAAAACAATATAAAACAATTAAAACCATTTAAAACAATTAAAATATTTTTTAAAAACAACACTTTACAAGCCTTGGAAGGCCACACAATTCAATTGTGTGTTTTTATGTCTCTTTAAAGTTGTTGTACACTGCCCAGAGCCTCTGGATGGGATGGTTTATAAATGTAATAAATAAATAATATAGCTTACTGATGATGAGCAAGCTAACAGGCCGATAATTGACAGGATCATCCTTTCTCCCCTTCTTAAATATAATAAATAAATCATCATCATCAATTGAATTTTTTGCCATGGGATGTGGTGATGGGCACCAGCTTGGATGACTTTAAAAGGGGCTTAGATAAATTCATGGAGGACAGGTCTATTGATGGCGACTAGTCTTGATGGCTATAGGCTGCCTCCAAGCTCAAAGGCAAGATGCCTCTGAATACCAGTTGCAGGAGAGAAGGCTTGCCTCTCCTTCTCTGCCATCTTCTGCTTGTGAGCTTCCTGGAGGCATCTGGTGGGCCACAGTGTGAAAAAGGATGTTGGATTAGATGTGCCTTGGGCCTGATCCAGCAGGGCTGCTCTTAGGTTCATAAGTTGAGGTATGCATTCTTTGGCTTTAAAGCCAATGGCGGTGAAGTTTTCGTCTAGATCAATAGGTTTGAGCATATATATCCTTCACATAATTCCTGTCTCTTTTTCTCCCTTCTTCCCTCCACAGATTGGAAGAGACCTATATGAGATGCTACATGAGACAGTGATATTTGCCTGAGAAGCTGTATTGAATATCATACACCACTATGGCTCTATACTATCCAAGCGTGATGCAATCCTCCCCTTATACCTACTTGCCCTTTGGACCAGGTCCTGTGTCTGAAACACCACATGCTACCATGTTCCCACCTGTCCAGATGCACAGCTTCTACAGCAGGCCTCTTGCTGTGATCATGGACCATAACAACCATTACACTGACAGTTCAGCAAACCAAGTGGAGTACCACCATGTCTATGGGGTAAACCCCTACTTCAGTCCTTATGCATTCTGGCAGTTCCCTCCGGTAAACTCTCTTCCTTTGTACAATCCCTATGCTAACTATCGTCCTTATGCAGCCTACCAAAGACCTGGCTGGGATATGTGGCCTGAGGGATTCACCCTGAGAGGGGAGCTCCGCTGGGGTAGGCTTGAGAGGGTTGTGGGACCAAGGAGGGACTTGCCAGAATTTGTGAAAGATGATCTACGAAGAGTTTATGGCACCTATCCAAGGACTGATGTTTCCATAACCTACCACAATGGGGAGTTTGTTGTGAAAGGGGACCCTAGAGTAGGAGAACAAGAATACAGGGTAGAGAAGAGAATCATCAGAAAGGAGCCTACCCCAACTGCTAGTGAAGCTGAGGACAGCAGTGAAGATCGGAACAGGAAGAAGAAAAAGAAGTCAAATAAATGAAGCAGCTGGCTAAAAAATACAGACTGAACTAGCATTCCTGTCTTTAGACTTCATTGCCTGCAGACTAGGCAATAAGCACAAAAAAGAAAACCAGAAGATGTTTTGTATTTTTATTTTATTTTTGTATAGCTTCCAAACACTTGATCCTTAGTAGCTAGGTTATTGGAGCTTACTAATATATGCACTTGGCTTCTCTTGTGCTCTAGGAAATGTTGTTCACCCTGTTAGCTCCCGAGTCTTTTGAGTGACTCTAAATTAGTAGCAAGAGGGCCTTTCCATCTGATCAGCCAACATGTGTATATGCAAGTCTGTGCTAGATTGTTGGCACCCACTTTACAATTTAACACTATATACATTCTCCTTAATCTCTTTGCAGAAAAATCCTCCCTGCCCCTTGTCTTTCTGAACACTGACTACTTCTAAAAAAAAAGAGAGAGTGCTCACTAAGGACTATTTAGAAACTTAACTTGAGGTGAAAATATAAGGTGGTGGTATATGGAGAACCTGTTATTTCACACACAAGGTTGTAACATGGGACCAGAGTATATTTTAACATCAGCAGATATTAAATTTACAGTGCATTCCACCCTTTCTAACACGTTATGCTGTTGGTTCTTGGCTAGTTCTCAAGTGAAACCAACTCAAAGTTGCGCTTGGTCATCAGGTTGCAGCTAGTATGTACACAAACTAATGTGGAATTTTAAATAAAGGAAAACAAGCATGTATTGCTGTATGAATGTTAATGTGCAAAATTCTTGCATGTGAGATGGAAATAACTTTTGACCCAAATAGGAATGTGTGTGTTTAAAGTCTTTAGAAGTACAGGTTGAGTATCCCTTATCTAGACTACTTGGGACCAGAAGTGTTCCGGATTTCGGATTTTTCTGGATTATGGGATATTTGCATAATGAGATATCTTGGGCATGGGATCTAGAGCGCCAAAACAGACGCCAACAGAGCAGGTGCCAAACTGTGCAGGGAGTGGAGGAGGGGACTTTCCCTTTTCCCTCTCGTGCCAAAGCGAGAACATCAGAAGAAACATTAAAAAGCTTCACAGTAAAAATAGAGCCACAACTAGAGAGAATTACAGACAAAACCCCTGTCACTAACAGCCTTCTGAGATAAGTATGTTTTGACTGCATGTTTAAAAGCAGCAAGACTGGAAATCTGCGAGTGAGCTGAGGCGTTTTGTTTTTTGTTACAGTATGGTGTCCAGATTTTGGAGCATTCCGGATTTCAGATGCCCGGATAAGGGATACTCAACCTGTAGCTAATACTGACTGTCACAAAGCTGTGTGGTATAGAAGCTATTGATACCTATGATGTGGTGCACTACCTTTATAATTGTTAGACATTTAATAGACATTTTTGTAAGGCATTCCAATTGTTGTAAGGCATTCCATGTGAACAACGCCTTGTTCAGATGGATAAGAGAAGACATGACTGTATACTCTACACCTTGCTGAAAGAGCAGAGGTTATGCAAATATAATTATAAAAGAACCACTCCCATCTCCTAGGCATGCACAGATGTTTACATTTCTCTCCAGTAGTGGCTGTGCCTACCTTGGAGGTGAGGCAGTGTAGGTGGGCAAGGTCTGTAAGCCCCCAATGGGCCCGCCATAATACAGTCTTCAGATTACTGGTGGTGGTGCTGAATGTAGGGAGATGCAAGAGCCTGAATTCTATCCTGTTCTATAAAAGCATATAGGTCCATACATGCTGTTCAGGATAAGCTAGTGTGGAGTTGAGCTAGACAGTCATGACCAATTTATACCACAAGAAGCCATTGAAGCACCAGTAGTATGCCCACTTCTAATCCCCAACACTTCATCTCCACATCAAGGTACTGCTACTTCATTGAACAATGGCACTTTTCTAGGCACTTAGTTTTCTGCCTTAACTTACATGCAGACAGTCTCCTACTATGTTCTGTTCACGACACAGACGTGTCTTCCATGATTCATAAAGCAGGTATGATCAGTGATTCAGCTCAGTTGGGGCTGATTTGCTAAGGTAAAATCCTGCCTTATCAAAATGTACAAGGTAACTTACAATCCACCACACTTATTCTCACATTAGCCCTTTGAGGCAGGGATATGCTGAAATGCAGTGACTCGTTCAAGGCCACACAGTTTACTTCATGGCTGAGGCTAGGGAGACTGGAATTTGGCCCTGACCTTCCCACAACCAGATGGGTGGTGGTTCTCTATAGAAAGTCTAAACTAGTGCCAAGGGTACAAGTGTTGAACAGTGGCTTATCTAGGCCTGGAGTGACTTGTTATGTGCAGGTAGCCGCTTGATGAGAGCCACTTCAGCTGTTTTAGGAGCAGCAGGTGTTGCTTAAGATGGATAGCAAGAACATGTCCCGATTGATGGATCTATACAATAGTCACTCTTGAGGGGTCCTCTTGGGGATGTGTGGATACATGAGGCTAAACTCGGCAGCTTCCTGGAGCTTAGTTGCCGTCTAGCTGTAGAACTGAATCCACGGGGCGTTTCAATGATTCCAAAGCCTATGGAATTCAGTTCTCAGAGCCAAACAGCCATGTAGGACTCCTTGTGGTTGAAACTGCCATCTGTCAGAGAAAGCAAAAATACAATAACGTCCCAAGTTTGAACATGTCGACCGGGGGTGGGGGGAACCTCTTCTTGCGCAATATATAGGAAATGCTGGCAAGCATTCTGAAAACCACTAGTTAGTTAAAGCTAGATGTTACTCAGTACTTTAAGAACAGGTAATGTATTAAAAGCCACTTAATGGTGCAGTGGGAAAGTAACTTGCTTAGAGCACAGGAAGCAGTTGGTTCAAATCCACACTGGTGTGTTTCCCAGAATATGGGAAACATGTATATTAGGCACTAATATACAGCGATATAGGAAGGTGCTGAAAGGCACTATCTCATACTACACGGGAGAAGGCAATGGTAAACCCCTCCTGTATTCTACCAAGAAAACCACATGGCTCTGTGGTCACCAGGAGTCAGCAGTGACTCAACAGCACAACCTTTCCAACCGAATGTATTAAAAGCTAGCATATGTATACTGATTTTGTATTTCAATCTTTGTCCGGTAATGATCACTACAAAGCCCTGTTCAAGTGGTGGTATACTTTGGGTACAGGAGGAATGGGAGTATGTTAACCGGTCATCCCCCCTCCTCCGCCCCTGGCTTTCCTTACATATAGGGTTTGTCTCTGCAGACAAATGTTGTATCTGGACAAAGTTTCTCCCTGTGATCCAGAACATTAGCTACTGTACCCTCTGCACCCAGCACCTGAACAGGACTATTGTTGTGACACTAAAGGGTCCCCGCTCCACCAGCTACCAGAACTTCCAGCAGCCATCCTCCATAGACCCACACATGTTCCCAAGAAATTCAAAAACAAGTAGAGGAGGGCCTGGGATGGGGTTTATGAAGCATAATTCCAAGATGGAAATTGTCTTGGTGGCAGAGTGCAGAAACAAATTTCCAGGTTCACCAGGATACTTCAGAAAATAATGGAACCATGGGAGTTTTGTTCTTTTAGTCTCTCTGCCTGAACAGCTCTTCTTTCAGCTGTGTTGAAGTATTGTGAGGAAGGATTCTCTCTTTTTGCCAAAGGGATACTTTGGATTCAGTGATACGCATGCACACACATGCATGGTAAATTTTGTTAACAGCTGGATGGTAGGGTCTAAACCTATTCAGTACAATAGATTATGATGGAAGAGTTAGGAAGGTGGCTTGGCCTTGGTGAGTCTAGGAGGATGAGTCTAAGGACATACATGTATGCAAGAGCATGACTAAAGTCTATAGCAATGTTCCTTTCATTTTGCTATGTTGTATTAGGACAGGCAATCCCTACCTTCCAAACTGAAACTGTCAAGATTTACTAGTAAGTTCATCTGGTGGCATTCAGTTTATTATTGAGGTCATACACTACTCAGAGGAACTGCCTTACAAGCATAAGGCTAGATCAGAACAATCGCAAGTCCTTAACAAAAGAAAAAGAAAAAGAAAAAGAAAAAGAAAAAAGCCCTTCTAGTGCTGTTCTGCAAACATTTGTACCAGAGCTTGCACAAGAGTTCATGGAGTGCTAAATCACTTAAGAACCATTGTACTTTTCATGATTCAGCTTGTGAGAGTTCTTTTGCAAACAAAACAGCATCTTGAGATTTAGTTTTGCTTTCCTTGTGCAATGTTATCTATGGTGATGATGGGAATTGTAATCCAAAAACATTGGGGGACACAAGGGTGAGAACCCCTGTTCTAGAGCCAAATAGAAAGCAGCCCTTCCATGAGCAGAAGACAGGTTCTTCATATTAAATATGATAAATTAGCTAGGCTGGGCGCAGAGCATCTGCGCCTCTAGTTTGTTGCCTGTTGCCGCGGGCCCCCACATCACCATTTTGTCACCTTCCTGTTGCCACCTCCGTCTTTCCCTGACCAGCCATTGTCGCCTCCTTCTTCCTCTCACTTGCTGCCACCTCATTCTTCCGCCCACCCACTGCTGCCTCCTTCCACCCGCCATCGCCATTTTCTTGGTGCCGTTCCCACCCCCCGCCCCAGCTGCCTGGCCACGGCTGCCACTTTTTCCCCTCCCACCCATCCTGTGGCTAGCCTATCCGGCAGCTCTTCAAACTCTCATGCGAGCTGCCATGCGTGGGATTAGCCACAAGTATGCCTTAGAGAATTAAATATATAGATATGGGGGGGGGGGAGATGAATGTGGAAGGGCATCTTTAGATCAAATGCTTAGTTCGGTCCAGTCTGGCATATCAGGTTAAGCACTTGGAAGTTGCCAGCAGAGGCGCTCTTACCCCTGGACTCTGGGGTCAAAGTCCAGGGCCTCCACACCCCCTGGGGCCCCCAAATCCTCTTTAGTCTACCATGTGTGGTGTGGTTTCTACTCTCAAGAACCTATCTGTTAAATGATGCTTAAAAGGGAACCTGTGGTTAGAGTGCTGGACTAGGACCGGGGAGACCTGAGTTCAAATCCCCATTCAGCCATGATGGGGTGACTCTGGGCCAGTCACGTCTCTCTCAGCCTAACCTACTTCACAGGGTTGTTGTGAGGAGAAACTTAAGTATGTAGTACACCGCTCTGGGCTCCTTGGAGGAAGAGCGGGATATAAAATGTAGAGAATAAGAATAACTTGCAGTGGGGAGTGGGCGGGGGGGGGGGGGCGGGCTCCAAAGACCTCCATTTTATTTTTTATTTCTCTATGTAAACCGCTTTGGAAACTTTTGTTGAAAAGTGGTATATAAATGAATGTTTGTTTGTTTGTGGTCCAGGCTCCAAAATTACCTAGGTGCACCTCTGGTTGCTAACCTAAAATATGGATGGGGTCTAGTGCTTTCAAGTGCAGACTAAGGCCCCCTTCTTGTTCTTGCACATCTGCTGTCATACAGGCGCCACTTTTCTGTAGCATGTATGTGAATATTGCAATTGTATGGGCAAGACTGATTGTCTGGGTCTTTCCTCCAGAGCCAACTGCATGGGAAAAACACATATATATTCCAGCCTATGTGGCTGTGGTATGCACACATACTATTCCATACAGATGTGGTGGGCATCATTCAGAAGCAGCTCAAGTATGGCTGCAGCTTTGTGAAAGAGGCCCAAACCGCTTTGTGAAAGAGGCCCATTTTGTGAGTTGGAGAAGAGAGTGTGCAGCAGATCAAAGACATTTTCCTTGTATTGGTGCTAGTTCCAAGTCTATTAAGATCATACTGAGGAAGTACACTTCCTCAGTTTACTAACGACTTGCCTCTACACAGCAGCTCTACACTAGAGTTACCTCTTCCTTCGCAGTATCCCCACATCCCTTGCTGAACTGGAGCACAAGAATAAAGGGGTTGGGGCATCCTTTCAAAGAAATCTTGTTTGGTTTATTGAGAATAACCTCACCCCAATATCCTCCCTCTAGTAACCCATAAAGATTAAAATTAGAAGGTAAAGTGTGCCGCCGAGTCGGTGTTGACTCCTGGCGACCACAGAGCCCTGTGGTTGTCTTTGGTAGAATACAGGAGGAGTTTGCCATTGCCATCTCCCATGCAGTCTGAGATGATGCCTTTCAGCATTTTAGGAGGACCCAAATATTCAAGCCAGCAAAGCTATATACAGTATGTTGTAGTAAAAGAGAATACTCTTAGCAGTTCCATTTGCATAACCACCTAACCCTATATATGTAATAGATCTATGTGCAAATTAAAGGATCTCCAGGTTAGAAGATAAAACAATTTAAAATACTCAAAGATGTTAACAGCTTGTTTTATTTTGTTTTTGTTGTGTTTATTTTTGTGAACCGCCTAGATTAGTCAGGCAGTATATAAATTAAATAAATAAAAATTATTATTTATCCTTTTGTGGAGAACTTAATTTATAATCACACACACACACCCTTTACAGATAGGCAGTTGAGACTAGGGAGTGGCTTACTGACACAAACCTAGTCAATTCCTCTGTACGTGTGGATTTGAACTCTGAACCAAGTCCATATCCCTCTTCCCACTAGGCTCTACTTACATCCTACAATAAGCAAGGGTTTACTTATATCCAAGATATTCCCAGTTAGTAGTTTTATACAAATCACTGCATCGTCATTCATGAATTATGCCACTGTCTAACTATTTCTATAGCCAGGAAGTTTCTCCCCCCACCCTTCACCCCACCCGCCAATTAACCTAGACTTTCCATCTTCCTACATCTTAAACAAATCACTTCTTGCCCTTCCTTTACTGCCCACGGGGAATAATAGATCTCTGTTACTCAAACACATCCTTGACTAAAAACACAACAAAGGAAAATACACAGAAATATTAGCAGTTTGAAATTAGAGATCCTTTCTCACACCCAACTAACTCTCTCATATCTTCCTCTGAGCCTTGCAAGCTGGTCTAACTTTTGCACAACCACAATTGTTCTTTGTATGTTGCTTCAGTTTGAAGGAATGTAAGCTAGCAGAGGGATTACTTGCTAAAGTTTACATTTAAGGACATTTCAGATTTTAAACACAGGAAAAAATCTGGTTCATATAAGATTAGAAAGATCGATGTTCATAGTACAGGGCTTTTTTTCCCCCTGGGGTGCCTGCCTCTTGTCCCAAAGATGGATCTCAACACATCATTACAAAGAGTGCTATGAAAACAGTCACTTACCTATCAACTGTTGTCTTCAGAAGCTCCAGCGATTTGTTCCCAGCCTGCACAGGGGACACAGTCAGAAGCATTTAAAATGTGACAGGCTCCTTACTCACTTCTCTTCCTGGACTGCTGAGGCATGCACATGGTCTGAGCAGTTTCCACTGCCTCCTCCTCTCAACCTTTTGGTTTCCAGGCTTTTCTGAGAAATGAGGAAAGCGTGGGAGGGCAAGTCAAGCATCCCGCAAAAGAGAGTCTGCCAAGATCCAGTTCTCAAGAAATTCCCTGGACCTGTCATTGCAGCTGCCTCTTCCCAGAAAAAGGAGAGCAGCACGCTTGAAACAGAAAGGTGAGCAGGAGGACAAGGACCCACTGCTGCCCCAGGCTGCATTTTTGCCTGCTGTGCTTGACTGGAAAAATAGATGAAGCGAAATCTGATGGATTCTGCAGTCAGGGCATTCTTCCTTCAGAATTTAGCAGTGTTTGCAGAATGCTATGCTTATATTCCTTATTGCCTGGTACATGCAGAATCAGCCGTAGTGGTGGGTGAGGCAGGCGGTCACCCAGGGTGCCTAGCTGAGCTTGTACAAGCCACAAAAAGTGACAATACTGAAACTAACCATGGGCCGATGGTGTTGCTGGAAGCACTCCTCACCCAGGGTGCTATTTATTCTAGGGCCAGCCATGACTATAGAGAACACTTCTTGTGTACTGCTTTGGTACTCTGGGTCTTGTTTAGACTCCTAGATACTTGGGTAGGTGGGGTGGATCTACACAGCTCATCCCAGGTATGATGTCGCTGCTTCTTGTGACAAATCGCTTTTCACGACAGATTCACACATGTTCTTTGTCATAGACCAGGAGGCTTGAATATAACAAGTCTGCCCAGTAAGACAAGCTCACGCAGTGATCGTGTGAATCGGTCCTCGAAGCTGAGATTACTTCACACATTATATTTTAATCACGTACTTATTATATACAAACACATAAAAGGAAATGACCTCTTAGAACATGGCATTAGTGCATATGGCAATTTACAAGCTTCCTACACTATTTTCTACTTCCTATTTTCCTGTTGTGAAAATAGAGAGGTTCCTTCCAAACACCTCTGTAAACATGTCTATCTTTCAGAGATATACTTATCAGGCAACTGAGCTTAGCCTCCCGCCTCCCCCTGCCCTTGTCTGTACACTTGATGGCAGGCCCGTAACAATGATAGGGCAAGGGGAGACAGTTGTCTGGGGGCCCCACTGCCTGGAGGGGCACCCCAGAGGCACCTCATGTGACTCCCCATTGCCCCCTGCCCAGCCCCATAGACTCTCAGCCACTTGCCCTCTTTGCCGTCTCTCCTGCTTGTTCTGCTGGCCCGCAATCGAAGCAGCAGGCAAGCTGCCAAGAGCTCCTTTTCTCCCGCCTCTCAGCTGATCGGCGGGTGGGCGGGGCTTCCACGGAGGCCTCCGTGTAGGCCGCAGTGAAGCCTGAACTCGAGTAGGGCCCAAGCAAGCCAGGAAGGAGGAGGCAGCCAGAGTGTTCTCTGCAGCAGAAGACCCCTTGCTGCCCTGCTTAACCCAGACCAGCATTTGCCAGGTAGAGTGTGAACTCCTTTTTGTGGTTACCTTTCCCGCCCCCCCCCCATATATAGGGATCTGCTTGCCATAGGGCTTGGATATGGGGGGGGGGAGGGACTGAGAAGTCTCTGAATATTTATTTTGAAACAGCTTGGAAAATTTGCTGACTTAAAAAAAACTATCTAAAAAGTCCTATAAGTGGCTTGTTTCATGGCAGAAAATTGCAAAAACTTCTGGAACAGTATTTTATTAATTTTATTTATTCATTCATTCATTTATAAATGCACTTATGTTCAAGTTGTTTTGCAACCCAGAAGGTCTGAGTGAGAACTGTGAAGCATGTGTGGTGCTTTTATTTTATTTTTCTTGTGTGTGAACTGCTCCCCAATAACTTGCAGGGACTTCAGGGTAAATCTGGCCAACATGTGAATGCAGCACCTCCATTCCAGAGGAGATGTGTCTTAAAGGGCTTTAAAAGCCTCCTGTGAAAAACCTCCTGCAATCAAACTTGACTGAATTTGTTCAGAATTCTGAGAAAACAAACATAGGTTCACCCTGCATGGGTGAAAGTCTCCTTTGCTAATCTGCAGCGAGGGGCCCATTTTAATAATTCATCTTTCTAGTGTGTTCTAGGCATTAAAAGTAATACAAATGTATAGTACTCAATGTATATCACTATATATTGTGATGTGTCTGTGTGTATTCAGTGAAATGTATTTGCAGGCAGCATACTTATTTTGGAATATCAGACTTAAATCCTTGGGGGCCTGGGGTGTGCGGAGGCCCTGGACTTTGGGGGGGGGCCCATTTTAAAATCTTGTCTCTGGGCCCACTCCAACCTTGCTACGCCCCTGCTTGATGGCAAACAGCAGTTGCCACTATAATGGAACATAAGAAGCTGCCTTCTACCGAGTCAGACCCTTAGTCTATCCAGCTCAGTACTGTCTACACAGACTGGCAGCGGCTTCTCCAAGGTTGCAGGCAGGAGTCTCTCTCAGCCCTATCTAGGAGCTGCCATGGCAGGAACTTGGACCTTTCGGCATGCAAGCATGCAGGTGCTTTTCTCAGAACGGCCCCATTCACTAAGGGGAATATCTTACAGTGCTCACATGTAGTCTCCCATTCAAATGCAAACTAGGGCAGGCCCTGCTTAGCAAAGGGGGCAATTCATGCTTGCAGGAAGTGGATCCCATAAGCAGATGCAAACATATGACATTGAAACATAGCATATTAGAGTTGGGCGGGGCCTTGGAGGTCTTCTAGTCCAATCCTATGCTCGGTATGGAAAACTGCTACAACATCCCTGACAGATGGCTGTGTCCAGCCTCTGTCTCAAAGCCCCCAGAGAAGGAGAGTCCACCACCATCAAAGGCAGACTGTTCCACTATCAAACAACTCTTGCAGTTAGGCAATTCCTCCTAATGTCTAGCCTGAATCTGCTCCCTTGTATTGTAATTTCAACCCATTAGTTCTAGTTCTGCCCTCAGGAGCAACAGGGAACAAGTTGTCTCCTTCTCCTAGGTCGCAGCCCTTCAGATATTTGAAGATGGCCATTATATCGCCCCTTAGTCCTGTCTTCTGCAGGCTAAACATACCCAGCTCCTTCAACCATTCCTCACAGGACCTGGTTTCCAGACTCCTCACTAGAGATGTGAAAGCCGGCGGGGAGGCGGGACAGGGCAGGCGAGAGCTCCCCCCTTTTTTCTGGGGGGGAACCCTGTCCCCCCCCGGGTGTCATCATCCCCCACCCCTGGCCTTCACATATCTACTTTTCACCATCTTTTAAAAATTTATTTAACATATTTTTATACTGCCCACAACTTACATCTCTGGGCAGTTTCTTGCTCAGGTATGTACACCTCTATAGACATAATTGCAGAAAGATATGTAACTGTCTCACACACAGAAGAGGCATCTTCCATCTTAACATATTTATTCTCATCTCACATACTGTTCTAGGAGATGGTTTTTTCAAAACCAGACCTGCTGTTGTTACACATCTGTGGTGGGGTGTCCTTAAATCTTCTAAAACGGTCACTTTTGTCATAATGGAAATGTTACATTTTTCCAGCACTCTGAGAACAATACAATATTTATACTTGTTAAAATGCAGAATTGCACAACATGCAGTATCCTGGATAATAATACCACAATTGTGAGTACTATGTGGATGCACAAAGGTCATGATCACCTACTACATTATACTGTACCAGTGTCATATTGAGATATATTACAGCCATGGATCTTTTTCACATAGAAACAAGGGCTGCTATCTTTTTGCTTTGCTGTGGCTTTAACAGCTTCATCAGAGGAAGAAATTTGACACTCGCCGCCTTTTTTGACATGGGGATGCAGCGGAGGAAGAAAGCTGCATCTGTTGAATGTCCGCTGCCCATGTAGCTGTCTGGAGTGAGCCCTGGAAGTGAAGATGGGCCCCTGCCCTCCGCACCTCCCTGCCTTCTTCAAAGAAATGGGAGGAGGACTGCAAAGAGCAAGCTGTCACTCAGCTGGTGGGGCCCCCTCCAGTGTTCCCTCCAACAGGGATTTCCAGATGTTGTTGACCACAACTCCCATAATCCTCAAGCAAAAGCCATTACAGCTGGGGATTCTGGGAGTTGTCATCAACAACATCTGGAAATCCCTAGAGCAGGCCAGCTCGGCTTATGCCTTCCAGCTGTTTTTGGACTACAACTCCTATAATCCCCAGATACAGTGGCCAAGAGCCAGGGATTATGGGAGTTGTAGGCCAACATTGGCAGGATGGCCAAAGTTGAGCAGCCCTGCCCTAGAGGGACTAACCCCCTCCCTCAGGCCAAGGGACATTGCCCACCCCCCATTCAATTATAGCTACATTCCTGCATGTAGCTGTTCCATACTGACTGTAGCATTCAAAGTGTTGCGGTGTAGAGTGGAAACTTAAGAAGTCCACAGTTAGGAGCCAGTGTGGTGTAGTGGTTAGAGTGCTGGACTAGGACTGGGGAGACCCGAGTTCAAATTCTCATTCAGCCATGAAACTAGCTGGGTGACTCTGGGCCAGTCACTTCTCTCTCAGCCTAACCTACTTCACAGGGTTGTTGTGAAAGAGAAACTCAAGTATGTAGTACACTGCTCTGGGCTCCTTGGAGGAAGAGCGGGATATAAATGTAAAAATAAATAAATAAAAATGTGTACTTTTTGCTTGAAATAGAATTAGACTAGTTCCTTCACATGTCTGCTTTAGCTTTTTCTTCTGGGTATAAATATAGGCAATTTAAAAACAAAATTAGTACTAATGTTGTATCCTGTTATTGGTTTTGTCTTCTTGTGTGCCCTTCCTGAGAATATTGTGTGCCCATCCTGAGAAATGGCAGCATATAAATCTACTAAATACTTAACTGCCGTCAAAATGTCTACAATCTGTTTATCACTCTGCTTTCCAGTCACCAATTGAATGACCTGCTCAAAGCTACTCAGTGAGGCCCATATATAATGGAGTCTCAACCTCAGCATTACACTTCTAGCCCTCTTATCTGGCTAGATTATTCAGCCACTTGCTTGCAAATTTAATTGCTGCCAAAAGTAAAGTATTACAAACAGGACTCGACTCCAGGACTGTTAGTCTGTTTGCTGGTCAATCTCTTATTTTTAATTCCTGAACACCTATCAATCATTCCTTCTCCAGCCACGGCAAAAAGAATCCCCTTGCATAGCCTCCCTCAGGAAGCACAATAGCTCACTGTTTATCAAGAAAGGGAAGCCAGAAATTTCCTGGAATCTGGCTAGGAGGAAGTGCAAAAGCAGTTTGAATGGAGAGAGGAGGAGTTCATAATGGGTTGGCAGATCGACGGAAGAGCTGTTCCTCCAGAGAGAGTGAGCTCTGGTGTTCTGCAATGATGTTTATGCTAGAAATAATATTGTCCCTTGCACCTCTGCTATGATTTTCCAGAGACAAATGGAGATGTAAATGGCAGTCGTCCCCCCCCCCTTACGCAGAGGCCTCATAGCAGTCTGTATCGTGGTTCTGATAATGGAGGTGTGGGTTTGACAGATCTGCACAATCACATCCAGATAGGCTGAATTATTATATTAGAGGAATATTTTTTAGAACAAAAACTGTGAAATCTCCGGTGAAATGTAGTTGTGCTGCTTCCACAGAGGTAGCCATGTTATTAATCTGTTGCTGCAAAAATAACAAAACGGGACCTTATAGATCAGTGCATTTACAATGCAGGCCACACTGAACTACATGGAATGGTCTGACTTCCTATGTTCCACAGGGACACAGCTATAATTGAACGGGGGGAGCGGACAAATGTCCCTGGGCCTCTAAGGGTGCAGGGCCCACCGGCTGGGTCATAGTTTGCTTTTCAGCATCTATTGATGTTGTATGAATATATGAGGTGATTGTAGTAGGTATATATGTTTAAACAAATGTTTCTGAACCAGGAACATGCATGCATGCAAGTGTATGTGTGAAAGTGTCTGTGTGCACGGGGAGTGCGTTGTTATTTGCATAGGAGCAAAAGACATTTCATGCCAAATATTCTTCTGCAGCAAGGATGGAGGGGCGGGGGCAGGAGCAGAGCGAGGCTGACGGCAGTCCATGTGCGGCCGCTGCAGCCCCCTGGCCCCACGTCAGATGCTCCTGGCGAGCCACGTCCCAGCGTCTGACGTCATATGTGGGGGCGTGGCTTCCCTTCCAAATGGGGCCTCATGGCCCCATTTGGAAAGGAGATCGGCCCACGCTGCGTTGGGCCCTGTTTGGGAGGGAGATCGATCAACCTTGTTGCGCTGGCAGCGAGACCAGGAGCGGCTCTCTCTGCCTTTAAGGCAGGGAGAGTCACTCCAGCTGTGCTGCCAATGCAGTGCAGGCCAATTTCGGCTCAAAACGGGGCCGCACAGCCCTGTTGGGGACCGAAATAATGAGCCTACATCTGACGTCAGATGTAGGGGGCATGTCTGGGGCGGTGCTTGAGGCCCCTGATTGGTGGCAGCCCAGGTTCTTCAAACCTGTTCGCCCAATGGTGGCTCCGCCCCTGGGTGGGGAGGGAGAGGAGAAGAAGGTGGTGGAGGAGGGCCTATCTCCACTTCTTGTCCCAAGATCCATTCTAACTTTGCTACACTCCTGCCACTTCATCAGATGCAGCAGACTCTCTTTCCCAACCCCTTCCACATTTATATAAACTGTTTTCTGCACTGCTGCATCTTTACTTCTCACTTCGGTCCTTTTCTATCTCTTCCCACACCTGCATACGGTCTCAAGGTAGCTCACTGCAGAGCCAATACTGTATCATTTGCTATATTGCCACGAGGTTATGAAACATTTTCAGGTGAAAGGCAGTTTGGAAATATTTTTGTGGTGAGCATTCAGGGATGGTCCAAACCATAGTGATACCCGAGGTAGAAAAAACAAATGGTACCCACATCATGGTGTAAAAAAAGAACAAACAAATATGTTGATACAATTGACAGATCATTCCTTGTTTAGGAAGATTGTAGTGGGTGATTCGATCATTAGGGGGATAGAGAGATGGGTTTGTGACCCGCGTGTTGACCGCACGGTGACTTTATTGCCTGGTGTGAAGGTTGTGGACATCATGCAGCGTCTAGATAGGCTCTTAGGCAGTGCGGGAGAGGAGACAGCTGTCATGGTGCACATCTGCACCAACGATGTGGGGAAATGTAGTTGGGAGGTTCTGGAAGCCAAATTTAGGCTGATAGGTGGCATATTGAAGTCCAGGACCCCCAAGGTAGCATTCTCAGAAATGCTACCTGTTCCATGCGCAAGTACAGTGAGACAGGCAGAGCTGAGGGGTTTCAATGCGTGGATGAGATGTTGGTGCCGGGAGGAGGGGTTTAGATTTGTTAGGCACTGGGACACATTTTGGGGCAAGCAAGGCCTGTACAAAAGGGACAGGCTGCACTTGAACCAAGATGGAACCAGACTGCTGGTGCTTAAAATAAAAAAGGTTGCAGAGCAGCTTTTAAAATGATGCCCGGGGAACAGCCGATGGGAGCTGGGCAGTATCCCGTTTGGCAAAAGCCATTCTTTAAAGTGTGA
Organism: Hemicordylus capensis; assembly: GCF_027244095.1. Taxonomy (NCBI): domain Eukaryota; kingdom Metazoa; phylum Chordata; class Lepidosauria; order Squamata; family Cordylidae; genus Hemicordylus; species Hemicordylus capensis. The sequence goes on from NC_069659.1 coordinate 284,156,536, forward strand.
GGGTGCAAAGGATTCAGATAAAACAGAAGGGGGCAGAGCAGAACCACATAAGGAGCAGACAGGAGCCTGTGCCAGTTGGCCAAAGAGTCAAAAGAAAGATAGCATACATCAGGTGAGAGATTCAGTGTATAGGTGCTTATATGCCAATGCCAGAAGCCTCCAAGCCAAAATGGGTGAGCTGGAGTGCTTGGTTGCTAACACAGAAATAGATATAGTGGGCATAACAGAAACATGGTGGAACAGTGAGAACCAGTGGGACACTGTTCTCCCTGGATATAAACTCTATAGAAAGGACAGGGAGGGGTGCCTTGGAGGTGGAGTAGCACTGTATGTTAAAGAAGGGATAGAATCTAACAAGCTAGAAAACCTAGGTGGACTGGAGTTCTCCACAGAAACCCTGTGGGTGACAATACAAGGCCTGAAAGGGAATGTGCTACTCGGGACGTGCTATCGCCCTCCGGATCAAAATGCTAACAGTGACTGGGAGTTGCAGCAGGAAATCAGGGAGGCCTCAAGGAGAGGCAGCAGGGGTGTAGCAAGGTTGGAGTGGGCCCAGAGACCAGATTTTAAAATGGGCCCCCCTCTCACTGAAGCTCAGCTCATGAAATAAAGAAATCTTAAATGAGGCTGAATAAACATAGTTTTAAAAAAAGTGTGTGTGTGTGTGTGTGTGTGTGTGTATAAATATATATAACCTATGTGCCACAATAGAACATCATCCTAAATAATTTTTTTAAAGGTTTTGTAAATTGTGGATGATGCAAGTCATTTAATGGTACTAGAGAAAGACATGCTGTTCTGGTAGCTCCAGGTCTTAACACTCACATCAATTTCGGAGGATGAATACAACCGAAGAAAGCCCAGGTGGGTGTGGGCTGGGGGAGTCAGTCGTGTGTCTTGCCTCTGGGGGGGCCCCCAAGGCAGTGGGCCCCCAGACAACTGTCTCCCCTTGCCCTATTATAGTTACGCACCTGAGAGGCAGGGCTGTAATAATGGGTGACTTCAATTACCCACACATAGACTGGGTAAATTCACAGTCAGGTCAGGACCAAGAGGTCAAATTTTTAGATACGCTAAATGACTGTGCCCTAGAACAGTTGGTCTTGGAACCAACTAGGGAGAAGGCGACCTTGGACATAATTCTGATTGGCACCCAGGACCTGGTGCGTGATGTCAGTGTCATCGACCCTTTAGGGAACAGTGACCATAATGCCATCAAATTCAGCATACATGCGGGGAGAGAATCACCATGGAAGTCTAACACAGACACTTTGAATTTTAGAAGAAGAAACTTCTCCAGAATGAGGAGTATGGTGAAAAGAAAGTTTAAAGGGAAAATCAGGAGAGTCACTTCGCTCCAGAGTGCATGGAGCTTACTCAAAGCCACAATACTAGAAGCCCAGTTAGATTGTATACCCAAAAGGAGGAAAGGTACCACTAAGTCCAGGAGGATGCCAGCATGGCTAACGGGTACCATCAAGGAAGCTATAAAAGGGAAGAAGACTTCCTTCCGAAATTGGAATGTCTGTCCAAATGAAAATAACAGAAAAGAACACAAACTCTGGCAAAAGAAATGTAAGATGACAATAAAGGAGGCAAAAAGAGTTTGAGGAACATTTAGCCAAAAGTATCAAGGGGAATAACAAAAACTAAATACATCAGAAGCAGGAAACTTGCCAGGGAGGCGGTTGGACCATTAAACAATGAGGGAGTGAAAGGGATTATTAAGGAGGATATGGAGGTTGCAGAGAAGCTAAATGAGTTCTTTGCATCCGTCTTCACAGCAGAGGATACTGAGCATATACTTGTTCCTGAACCAGGCTTTTTAGAGATGGAGGCTAAAGAACTGAGTCAGATAGAAGTGACAAGAGATGATCTAAACTGTCTGGAAAAACTTAAAACTAACAAATCGCCAGGGCCAGATGGCATCCATCCAAGAGTCCTCAAAGAACTCAAATGTGAAATTGCCAACCTCCTTGCTAAAATATATAACTTATCCCTGAAATTGGGCTCTGTACCAGAGGACTGGAGAGTATCAAATGTAACACCGATTTTAAAAAAGGGATCCAGGGGTGATCTGGGAAATTACAGGCCAGTTAGCTTAATGTCAGTTCCAGGCAAATTGATGGAAAGCATCCTCAAGGATAAAATTGTAAAGCACATAGAAGAACAGGCCCTGCTGGGAGTGAGCCAGCATGGCTTCCGCAAAGGTAAATCTTGCCTCACCAACCTTTTGGCGTTCTTTGAGAGTGTCAACAAGTATGTGGATCAAGGTGATCCAGTTGACATCGTATACCTGGACTTCCAAAAAGCTTTTGACAAAGATCCTCATCAAAGACTCCTGAGGAAACTTAGCAGTCATGGGATAAGGGGACAAGTACATGTGTGGATTGCTAACTGGTTGAAAGACAGGAAACAGAGGGTAGGTATAAATGGAGAGTTTTCACAATGGAGGGAAGTAAGAAGTGGGGTCCCCCAGGGATCTGTACTGGGACTGGTGCTTTTTAATTTATTCATAAATGATCTAGAAGGAGGGGTAAGCAGCGAGGTGGCCCAATTTGCAGATGATACCAAACTCTTTCAGGTAGTGAAATCCAAAAGGGATTGTGAGGAGCTCCAAAAGGATCTCTCCAAACTGGAGGAGTGGGCGACAAAGTGGCAAATACAGTTCAATGTTGGCAAGTGTAAAGTGATGCACATTGAAACGAAAAACCCCAACTTCAAGTATATGCTGATGGGATCCAAGCTGTTGGTGACGGACCAGGAGAGGGATCTTGGGGTCGTGGTGGACAGCTTGTTGAAAGTGTCGACTCAATGTGCAGCAGCTGTGAAAAAGGCCAATTCCATGCTAGGGATCATCAGAAAGGGGACTGAAAATAAAACGGCTAATATTATAATGCCCTTATACAAACTATGGTGCGACCATACTTGGAGTACTGTGTACAATTCTGGTCACCACATCTAATAAAGGACATTGTAGAACTGGAAAATCTGCAGAAGAGGGCAACTAAGATAATCAGGGGCCTAGAGCACCTTTCTTATGAGGCTTGGCTACAACACCTGGGGCTTTTTTGTTTAGAAAAAGATGACTACGGGGAGACATGATAGAGGTCTATAAAATCATGCATGGTGTGGAGAAAGTGGATAGAGAGAAATTCTTCTCCCTCTCACATAACACTAGAACCAGGCGTCATCCCATGAAATTGGTTGCCGGTAAATCTAGGACCAACAAACGAAAGTACTTTTTCCACACAACGCATAATCCACTTGAGGAAATCTCTGCCACAAGATGTGGTGACAGCCAACAACCTGGATGGCTTTAAGAAGGGTATGGATAACTTCAGGGAGGAGAGGTCAGTCGATGGCTACTAGTCGGAGGGCTGTAGGCCACCTCCAGCCTCAAAGGCAGGATGCCTCTGAGTACCAGTTGCAGGGGAGTAACAGCAGGAGAGAGGCATGTCCTGAACTCCTGCCTGTAGGCTTCCAGCGGCATCTGGTGGGCCACTGTGCAAAACAGGATGCTGGACTAGATGGGCCTTGGGCCTGATCCAGTAGGGCTGTTCTTATGTTCTTATTTTCTTAAGATTGCTAGGTAATACTGTAGTCCAAAAGAGACAGTTGAGGTATCAGTGGGAGCTAATGCTTAGGAGATGGTCTTCTGATAAGTGGGGAGATCAATCTTTGTGTTTTGAATCAGATGGCCATCAGAGAAGAGAAGAAGCAGAAAAATCAGGGGTTTTATTCTTATAGCTTTCAGTGGGCAATGAGTGTCTAGGTGGAAGCAGGGTGTGTGCCATGGGTATGGGTAGGGGGTTGCACAAGCTGCTCTTTCCGGATCTGCTGCCTTCTAATTGAGTGCCTATTTGCTTCCAACATGTTCTGCGTGTATATCTGCAAAAAAAAAAAAAAAAAAAAGAAGGAAAAAAAAGAAAAAGGAAAAAGGAAAAATCACAGAGGCACTACTCCTATCCAGACATTGTTATACCTGCATTCAGATAGCAATAGCACTTACATTTATATACCACTCTATAGCTGGAAGCTCTCTAAGCAGTTTACAATGATTTAACATATTGCCCCCCAACATTCTGGGTACTCATTTTACCGACCTCGGAAGGATGGAAGGCTGAGTCAACCTTGAGCCCTTGGTCAGGATCGAACTTGTAACCTTCTGGTTACAGGGCGGCAGTTTTACCACTGCGCCACCAGGGGCTCCAGATGTCTGTACGTCTGTACATATTTGTATGAATGTAATGCTGTCCTGAAACTTCACTGTTCAGAAGTGAGGAGTATGTAACAGTGCTTGAGGAGTGTGTAAATCTGCTGCTTGAATCTTATCACTTTCCCCAGGGAATATTATCTCCCCAGTATCCAGTTGCTGTATAGCATATATATCCATAGTATATACAGAGGTGCACCTAGGTAATTTTGGAGCCTGGACCTAAAGGCCTTTGGAGCCGCCACCACCCGGCACGCCACCCTACTGCAAGTTAAGCATCATCCCCCTACACACACACATACACTATTTGTAACATATGGGTTCTTGAGGGCTCAAAAGGCAACTGAATTCACAAGAAAGAACAAATATAAAACAGGTAAATTTATGCAAATATGCATCAGTGGAAACATTTCAACACACAACTGATCCCATCCCACATATTTCTTTCCCCACTCCCTGCTTTGTGTCTAAAGCAGCGGTCACACTCAGCCGTCGGTGCGGTGCGGTGTGCCGACCACACTACCCAGGACAGACTAAAGAAGATTTGGGGCCCTTCCAGGGGGTGTGGAGGCCCTGGACTTCTGTCTTGAAGGGACCATATTGCTCTCTGTTCCAATGTAGATATCCCTCTCTAACTCATTATGATACTAGAGCTTCTGGTGTAGCTAGGATTGCCACTTCTGTTGTTTTAAATTGGCCTTGCTGCTATGCTTTTAAATGCAGCTTGATACTTAGAAAATAATCAGGTTTGAATTTTAATAGCATGCATGGGGGGGGGGAGTTTCACCTGCAAGATTTCTGCATGTCAACCTATTGTTTAAAGGTTTTAATCCTAAATGTGCATACGTGATAGCCCTATTGGAAGGAGATTTTTGAGGAAATACTGCCAGGATCCGGTACTCAGTTAGTCACAGTTGATTACCAATGCCATTATGCAAACTTTAATCAATGAGAGGATATCATTGCACAACCTAATTCAGAATAATATGACTTCACTTGTTTTGTAGGATTAGCATCACTAGCTACCAAGATGATTGTCCTTATTCTGTGGAAAAGGAGATTCTTGACATCTTGAAAGGAAATGGCTTACAGAATTAGTCCTTGCCGCAACAAGCAGAAGGTTACAGGACATTTACTGCAAAGATTACACTCTGCATTGAGCAGAAGGGGAAGAATGGGGGCTTTCCTAGTATCTTTCTGATGCTACATTTTCACCCACAGATTAAAAACAAAAAGCAGAAGTGCCCATTTTTTCCTGTTATGGTTGCTTTTATTTCAGTTTATGAAGAAGCAATACTGAGCGAGGTCCGGACATGCTGTAGCTGAAGAGAAACACACATGAAACTCAGTTAAGGCTAAATGCAGGGATCGACAACCTTAGGTCCCCAGACCTTGTTGGATTACTATCAAGGCCATTGTGGCTGGGGATGATCATGGGAGTTATAGGTCAACAACATCTGGAGACTCAAGGTTGGGAACCCCTGGCTTAATGAATATCTCTAAACTAAGAAGGGTTACTGTTTACCAAAAGTAATAGGGAAAGGGATTGGTCTTCGCAGCTCTCTGCTTACATGTCTTTCATTTGGGGTGATCATAGACTTGGTCATGTGAACCTATGAAGATTTTGTGAATTCTTAATATAATTTCGTTTCCTCCACAGCTGACCCTGCTGTAAGAACGCCTTAAGCAGCAGATCTTAGAAGCCATTAAAAGCAGCGCATTTGGGTTGTCAAAAAAACCAAAGACAACCACAGGGCTCTGTGGTCACCAGGAGTCGACACTGACCCGATGGCACACTTTACCTTTGAAAAAATCAACGTGGAAGACAAACCAATCTGACCCAGAGCAAGCCCACTGAAGTGAACTGAAGATAGTATATATCTTCATTAATTATTAATTATAATAATTTATTATAATTTATTATAATTATGTATTACATCCACGATCTTTGGAATAATGATCTTGAATACCACATTATATTAAATCAATGATGGGTAGCATTGAATGCAGTGACACATGCCTCTTTGGATCTTAAAATGAGGCTAATACAGCAGAAAATTTTATTTCATGCTTATTGGGCACTTCAGATAATGTTTAATAAGGGTTGCTTGCAGACTCCTAGATATTGGAGGTGTAATTTATATGAAGAAACACACATATGGTTTATTTTTGTACAGTTATTGTTCAATTTTGGCTTGAAATCCATAAGAGTGTTAACATGGCTTTGCAGCAATAATTGCTTGTCTAGGATGTTCTTTTGGGGTACATGATCCTCAGCAAATGAATCTAGCGCTACATCAAAAATTATAGATTCTTCATGCATGGGCAGTTGCCAAAAGGATCATAATACAGCACTGAAAGGACAAATTTACTTCTGAGTTAAAGCTTTGGATAACCTATATGTGTTCCCTGTCAGCATTTAGACTGAGGTTTTTTGATGGAATGGTCATGAAGAAGAATTTTCAGCAATTTGGCCCAATGTTAATGAATTGTCCCTATTTTGAAGAAATATATCCTCATAAAGATTTCCTCTCTCTTTCCTTTTGGCAAATAGTTTATCACATCAATGTCAATGTTCAAGGGATTTCTTATTTTTTATTCCCACCCCCTTCTTTCATAACTTATATGTATTTCCTATTCTTGGTTATTGTAGCAGATTAAAACCTTTGTCTCAGAGCAAGCTCACGAGGGAAAGAAATGCTGAATCATCCCTGCTTGAGCTTCCTGGCTAGGCTTCTCCTAAAACAAACTATTCTATATCCCCAGTAGGTTTTAAATGCTGCCACCACCTCTCTTATCGACAGAGCTTGAACCTCCCTGGGCTTGGGGTGGTATCCCAGGGAAAACTCTCTTTATTTTGCTCTTGGGCAAGTATGTGGTGAGAAAACTGATAGCTTCTAGTTGTTTGAGAATGTGATTGCACCAACCTCCATGCTGGCTTCGACCATGAGAAAATTCCATTGCCCCTCACTAAGCCTTTCCACACACGCTTCTCTCCAACAAAGACTGTTCCCTGAATTCCCAGCAACCGCTCTCTAGTTCCCACGTACCTGGTATACTGATTGGCTGCCCTGGAGTTCACGAGTGTGTCAGTCAAGACAAGGGTTCACTCCCTGTTAACTCTTTAGGGCGGGGGGGGGGGGGAGTTTGATCACTACAGTTATATCATCATGTAAATAAATTGAAATAAAAAGCAAAAAAAGTGTAGACAATATTGTGCTAGATGGACCAATTGTCCAATTCGGTATAAGGGAGCTTCCTAAGCTCTAATAAGTGGTGGGGGGAGGGTGCCATTTTAATTTTCTGCTTCAAGTACCAAAATGTCTATCTTGCTTTTATTCAGGTTCCCTTTGTGAAGTTTCTGCCTCTTTCTCATGAGTTCTCTTCTGCACTTTAATATATGTAAAACCTCCTGTAAACAATATATTTGTGTAGTGATGGACGCATTTCCTGTAGTCGACTATAGTGATGGAATATTCCATTCCTTCAATAGAACAGACTTGTTCTTGTTGCTCCTGAGGGATGACTAGAACCAATGAAATTACAATTCCTTGAAATTATAAGGAAGCAAATGTAGGCTAGATGTTAGGAAGCATTTCCTACTTGTAAGAGTTGTAGAGCAGTTGACCTTGTGCAGAGGGAGGCTCTCCTTCCCTGGAAGTTTTCAAACAGAAGCTGGACCACCATTTGTCAGGGATGCTGTAACAGCAGAGGTCGGATTAGAACGGTGTTTTTCAACCACCGGTCTGTGGACCGGTGCCGGTCCGTGAGACATCACTAATAAAAATCAGCCCCTACAAAAAACAATTTCAAGCCAGCAGGAGATCTCCGGAGTTCATTTCCAGGAAGCCCTCATTGCTGGATAACGTTCATTTTGCTTCCTTGAAATGAACATTGTCCAGCAATGAGGGCTGCCTAGAAATGAGCTCCGGAGAGCAGCCTGAAATTGCTTTTGGGGGGGGGGGGGCCCTGGGGTGTGTGTGTGATGGAGGTGAGAGGGGCAACCCCCTTACTAATTGCTGGTCTGGGAAACTGCGCATTAATAATGTACTGGTCCATGACTCCAAAAACATTGAGAAACACTGGATTAGAAGACCCGCAAATTCCCTTCAAACTCTACAGTTCTATGATGATTAGGTAAAGAAATGACACACTTTCTACATTTCTTAGCTGCTAACTCTGAAAGATGGGTACAGGAATTCCCTACTCTCACAGGGGATTACGTGTCAAGGAATGTTGTATTCAAGTTTCTATTTATAATTGATGATTGATTACTGGAGCCTATGAAAGGCTAGAGATATGCCCTCCGTACAGTCAGTGTTTATTAGCTGTGATCGATAAATAGGACCAATAGGTAATGGACACCCATTCCTTTGTCAGGTAGCTCAGTAGCTAATGGTCCAGGAAAGTTGGTTGATGTCACTTTATGGCAAACAGTTATTGGAACATGATTTGATACGTGATCATTCTATTTGGAACAGGAAAGCTATCATAGATTGTGGAAGATGACATATCCTAGCCAGAGGAGAGGGTGTGTGTGTGTGTGTGTGTGTGTGTGTGTGTGTGTGTGTGTGTGTGTGTGTGAAAGAGAATGGTGAGTGAAGTAGCCTTGTGGGCCAATGTGGGGTCCCTCTCTCGGAGGAGGCAGTTGTGGTGGCTGCTGGGAGTAGGAGTGTGCACCGACTGCTTGGCACAGTTCAGTCCAAATTCGGTTTGAATATGGACCAAACTGTTGGTATGCGAACCGGATCAGATGAACTGATTGGCCTGGCTGGTCAGTTCGGCGAACCAGCTTGAACCAGTTTGAGACTGAACCACTTGAACCAGCCCAGTTTGTGTATGTCTGGTTCGTGATCAAACTGTTCTGCACATCCCTAGCTAGGAACATGCATACTGCTCCCCCCACCCCCCATACGCTTGGTAAATAAAACCAGTCTTCAGCACTTTCTTCTCCAAAGAAAATAAGAACTTGACTAGCACTAGGCCCTGGATCTTCACACAGCACAAGGACGTGGGGGAGGGATATTAACTTTTGTGTATACCTTGCTCTGGCCTCTGTTACAGAGGCAGATGTAGCTATTATTGAACAAAGGGAGCAGGGAGGAGACACAAATATCTCTGGGTCTGTGTGAAAGAGAAGCCCTGCTACCCTCTTCAAACACACACACACACACACACACACACACACACACACTTCTGAAGGCAGCAGGAGGGAGTGGTGGGCAAAAGGGGGCCCTATTATCTTTTTGTCCCAGGCCAAGGCCCACTCCAACTGTACTACACCCCTGCTTTGTTGTAAATGGACACTGGATTAAATGGACCTTAGTCCTAAAGAGAACTGCACATTATACATGGAGTTCTGTGTAACTTCTGTTTTGAAAAAGTGAAAAGCAGCTCTTGGAGACTGCAATCGGGAGCAGCCAAAGGAAAATGACCAGCAAGGTCAAACACCCTCCCCACACACCCTTCCTCTTCTCCAGATTGCAGTGTCTTAACAGCTGCTTTTCATTTTTTAAATGAGTCAGGGTAAAGTTATACTGAACACTATATAGCAGTCTCACGAATCCTGACCTCTGATGTGGCCATGGTCAATAGTATACCACCCACCATTACAAAGAGCAGACTAGGAATTCGTAAGAACCAATAATGAACTGTAAAAATTAATGGAAAGGAAACCACAACAGTGAACATTCCAGGTCATCGTTCTGGAAGGAATTACAAATAAACCTTTTACAAGACATCATGTCATGAGGCAAGTAACATAAACAAGTCTCAGGGAAGGAGAGTCTCAATTGGGACACATTCTAACCGTTGACTTATTTCCTTCCTCCTCCACGTGGGTCAATTATGTGACTAGACTGCAGTTTCAATCACTGGTTGCACATAACTCTGTTTTGAAAGCTGCCTAGATTTTTGTTCCTAAGGCACATTATTTCTGAGTGCAAGCACTCTGTAAGGCACAACTTGCAACTGATCCAGATACCATCAGCATTTGTGACAAAACAGAGGTGACTCTATGCTTTCCTGGGATCTACCCTCAGTAGAGAGATTGCTCTGATCCCAAATCTAGGAGCACACTGCTCCTTCAAGGTAGGCTGCAACCAGCTGAAGACTGATCTAACGCCAATGACCAGACCTAGACATGGCTTCAACAACCTAGAACTGTCTGACTTGGGACTTACAGGCACTGTATAGCCGGAGTCCACACAACCCTGCTCTAGACAAGATATTATTTTGAAAACAACTCAACAGTAGCAAATGACCTTATGAGGCACATGGGAAAGAGTTTTGCAAGTAATCCTCCAGAACCTGTTGAATCAGATTGAAGCCACTTCTAAGTATATTAACTTTATTGAGAAACAAGGGTTGCACACAGAATAAGGAATTGGGGGGAAATAGGTTGAAACTAGAAGTAAAGAAAGGCACACAGGAATTCAAAAGAAAATGCAAAAAGCATTTACTAACTGACTAGCACTGAGTTTTACCTTAGTCTATCAGTAGGCAGGTCCTTGACTGAGAGAGCTAATCTCTACAGCTTCTCCCATGGAGAACCCATTTGCAGAGGGAAAAGGGTGAGCACCAGCCAGGCCTTTGTCCTCCAGCTTTAAAGCAATTATGGAGGGCGTGAGCTGGGTCCAGGCAACTGTGGGTCTCACACCTGTCTGTCATCCTCTGTCCGTAGATCAAAAGGTATTCTAATTTCCTCCCCTCTGGGTGGTGAGATGCAAAGTGGCCCTATCTCCTGTGTCAGATAAGATTAGCTAATTGGTGAAGGGAGGGTCTGTTAGATGTTGTGGAGTGATGCTCTTGCTTCAAGATGATGGTCTGCGTTTGTCACAGCCTTACAGAACCAGAATATTTACAGGCAGCAACAAGATGGGATATGATTGACATCACCTACAAGTTTAAAATGAATGTTTTTCACAATTATTTGTTTTCTGAACGATGCTGTCTTCAGCTGATGGCAAAGCTATCCATAACGATTTGATAGCTGAATGCCAAAACCCTATTCAGCCATTATGTTGAACACCGTAAGAGTATACCGTGTACAGATTTCTACACAGGTACAGTTATTCACATGTTATTTTGAATGCAAGTACAGCAATAGACTTCCTATCTGTACCATGCATTTCAGGGACTTGAACCCAGATTCACTTTTTAAATGAATGTAGGTACAATCACAGCCCAATTCGGACATTATGCTGTATGAATGTACAGATGTCTGAACACTTGTACATGGGTTTGTGTGAATGACTGTACCTGTGTTCATTTTAAAAGTGAACCTGGATACAGGCCCTTCAAATGCATGGTACAGATAGGAAGTGTACTTCTGTACCTGCGTTTAGCATAATATGTGAATGGCTACACCTGTGTACAGATCTGTACCTGTGTACATTTATTGTACAAGTGTTGAACACAGTGGTGGAGCCAGGGGAATGGCGGCACATATTCAGCCCTGCTGGCGGCGGCTGCACACACCAGTGATACTCCGTGTGCATGACATCACGTGCATGTGGGCATGGCCCAATCACAGGAGGCCACAGGGGCATATCTATGGTAGGGCAGGCAGGGCACATGCCCCAGGTGCCACTTGAAGGGGGGGCACCATTTTTTTACAATTAATTTCTTTTTTTAAAAATGGATGGCTGCCAAAAACAAAATGGCCACCATGCATGCTCAAATGGCCTCTGCAAGGCCCTATCCCATGCCAGGCCTCGCAGAAGCCATTTGAGCATGTGCAGCAGCCATTTTGGTTTTGGCAGCCATTTTTAAAATATATATTTTTTAAAATGGCCAATACACATGCTCAAATGGTCCCTGTGAGGCTGTAGGCCTTGCCAGGCCACACAGAGAACATTTGAGCATGCATGCATGGTGGCCTCCAAAATGGCCGCCATGCCAATCTTTGCAGGCCCAAACAGGCCCGGAAATCAGCCTGGGATGGGCTGCGGTGGTGAATTAAGAAGCCGGTAGGGGGAGGGGGAACCTTTGCAGCCCCCCCCCCCATGGCCTTTAGGAAGCTGCCCAAAGGGGCTACAGGTAATTTTTTTTTAGGAGCCCCAGCATACTGACATTTGTAGTTTTCTAGCATTTTTTGGTCTGGCTACATCCACTGCTGAAAGTTTTTTGAAATATTAGAAGATTAATGAGCTTGAATTGTTTTTTTGAGCTGATATTATGGTAAAGTTATCTGAAAGATGGGTGTCAGATGTTTGGACAGGGGGCATAATTTCAGTGCTTGCCCTAGGCGCTATTTTCCCTAGATATGCCTCTACAGGAGGGCCTGCCTGAGCCATCCAAAGCTCTGCCAAGCCTCAACTACAGGCACAGCAGACTGAAGCCAACCCACTGCTGAGACAAGCAAGTCTAGGAACAATCTTTGTTCTGCAGAATTTCAAAAGGGGTATAAAGATTTTTACACCATGATCAGAAATAAATCTCTTTGTACTCTGATAATGCCTAATCTCAGAACCAATCTGGTTCCCCAATCATGATTGTTAACAACATGGATTCACTGGCTGGAAATGAGCTCTGGAGAGCTTGCACAGGCTCTCTGGAGCCCAGGCCACACCCACAGGACGTCTCACATACAAAAGGGGCATGGCCCAGGATCCAGAAAGCCCGTGTGAGCTCTCCAGAGCTCATTTCCAACCAACATTTGCTGGCTGGGTGCATTTATTTCCATTCCTCTCCCTCCAGCAAAGGAAAGAAAGGGAAAGAAATGCACCCAGCCAGCAAACACTGGCTGGAAACGCACTCCAGAGGGCTCAGGTGGGCAAGGAGGGCTTGCATTGCTCTTTTGATTGGCATCCTGGGTTCTTTAAACCCTACCGCTCAATAGTGGCTTCCACCCCTGGTCAAATATAACATGTGAATGGGCCTCATGATTCAGATATTATGCTGTACAAGTGTACAGATGTCTATACACTCGTGCATATGTTTGTCTTAATTACTGTACCTATGTTCATTTTAGATGTGAACCTGGATACAGGCCTTTCAAATGCATGGTACAGATAGGAAGTGTACTTCTGTACCTTCAGCATAACATATTAATTATTGTTGTACTAGCAGACCTGGCGCAGAGCATCTCCGCCTCTAGTCCTCCCTGTCTCTCCTTCCTCCCTTCAGCCCCAGTCCGTCCTCCCCCCGCCTTCAACCCCAGTCCATTCTCTCCCTCCCAGGCTGCTTTCCCTTCCCACCTGTTGGCCTGGCCAACGCCCAGCGCTTTTCTTCCCCACCCGCAGGCCTGGCTGGTGCTTTCCCTTGCCACTGGCCAGACCAGCAATGGTGCTTGGTGGTGTACCTTCAGCTATCTGGCAGTTGCTCGCAAACTTTCACGAGAGCTGCCACACATGGGATTAGCCATGGGTATTCCTTAGAGAATTAAATATATAGATAGATGCTGTACACTTGTACAAGTGTTGAACATAACATGTGAATAGACCTACAGTTATTAACACACACAAAAGGTGTGTGTACAAACATCTGTACACTTGTACATCGTGTCTAAATAGAACTATAGTTGTCATGCTTGCTTTTTATAGCAAGAAGTACTTTCTGCATTACAGAAAAAACACTTTTGCTTTGACAATCATATATACACTTTCCCCAGCTTTAACATAAAATGTAGAGTGGTTTTAAGGCACATTAAACTTCTGAGTCATAGCAGGATAATACCAAAACGTCACAAAGTAGTGAGCAAGCTTTTGAGTTCTCCAGAACACTGAGTCTTTATTTAGACTACCAGATTTCCCTCTACTTCTGCTCTCTGTATCACAAGGGAGTCGTGTGTTCTGCTTAGTGATGGACGGAGATAAATAATTCAATGCAATGTGTTTTTTAAAAATGCAATAATTCAATGTGTTTTTTAAAAAATGGGGGAACAGTCATTTTGTGTTTCAGCAGCCCTCAGTGCCACATGGAATCTATTCTGTACCTAGCAAACTTTGGGGCTTCAAGAGCATGCTCATCTTCTTTTCCCACCAACACCTTTTTTGCTTCACACCCAGCCTGGAGAACTCTCAAGCTCACTCACGGCTCTGACTTTTAGCTGGTTTTAATAAAGGTGTTTCATTTCTCTCCTGTGGTAACTGGATTTGTCTCTACTGGATCAACATGACTTGTAGCTGCCAAGTGCCACCAAGAGGTTAACAAGAAGCTGACTCAAACTGCAGGCCTCCAAGAAGTGGAGGCGAGCTGCAAATGCAGTCTTTGAGGATCTGCATCTTCCTGAAAAGACCTTAGATTACTAGTCCTTCTCCTTTACCTTCCTGGAGTCAGGAGTGTGGCTACACTTGTCCCTCGTCTTGCTCAGAGGTCCTTGGGCCTCTTGAGGTGAGGCCCACTGCAGGGGCATAGCTAGGGGAGAGGGGGCCTGTGTTCGCCCCTCTCCCCAGTGGCCCCTCAGAGTGAGGCAGATAATGAATAAAATAGGGAGGGGTGGAGCTGGGGGCCCCTCAGGAGCTGACGGGTTCTTTGAACCCATCAGCTCAATTATAGCTACACCCCTGGCCGGAGGACAGCCTGCTCTTTGCTCTTCCGCTCCCGGCCACCTCTCTGAAAAAGGCAGAGGAGAGGGGCCCATCTTCACTTTTAGTCCCAGGGCCCACTGCAACTTCGCTTCGTCCCTGGCTGCAACCCATGCGTTGGGAATGGCCACTGGCCTTTCCTGTCTCTAAATATGAATTGCCTCTTTATATAAGAGGATTTGGGGTGCTTCCAAACCACAACAATGGCGGAAGGGGGTGGGGAGAGGGGGAGAATTACACAACCTATCCACAGTGATGACCCTTTTCCACTGCTGCTCAGGGAATTCCTTTTGCCCCCTGTTTCTTTGTAAAAAAGTTCTGCTGCTCCAGGAGGGAAGAAGTTTTATTTATTTATAGTTGCCCTTATAAACCACCTTTCATTCAGCAGCCTCAAGGCAGTGTACGACCTATAGCACAACATATGACAATTTTTTTACCCACATGCAAAGGGCACAGTTGTGCACAAATGGTACATTTTTAAATTGTTAAAATTTTACAGGAAAAACTCCTCTCTCTTTTGATCTCCTGGCTACCACATCTTCTAGGAAACATATCTACCTACTCCTTTCCCATAAGAACCCCTATTGGCATTGTTATTCCTAATGCAACATGGAAAGAATGATGTCTTTTTCACACCTTCCAAAAGTAGTGTGTGCACACCACAGATAGCACAAGGCAGCTTGCAGTAGGGCTTTGTTTTGTTTGAGGAAAATTAAAGAAATGGATTGTATTGGGTGGGGTGGATATATAGCTCATCAAAAATGATTAATGGTTAAATAGGCTAAAGGTGAATATAGGAAGCTGCACCACATCACTTCACACCTAGAAGACTTGCACTGCAATTGTAATGGCTGTGTAAGCTCTCCTCTCCACTTCCCCATATCTGCTAATCCTACTACCTACTTCTCTCTCTAGATCTGCATGGGCTTGATCCTGACTTCCTTTGCCAAATCACCATTTCATCTAATCCCTCAGATTCCTCCTTCTTGCTGGAAGAGGCCCAGCCTTGCTGAAATCCAGGAGGGTCCCAGCCCTGGGAGTGCAAGATCACTCCAGCCAGTGACAGGTATAGATCTTCCTCTCAAGGTGGATTGATATGCCCACATTTGGAAGCTTTTTCTAACTAACCTCTTCCACAACATCCCTTTAATTCAAGACTACACAACTTTGGCCCTCCAGGTGCTGTTGGACTACAACTCCCAATATCTCTATTGGTTGCTGTGGCTAGGGATGATAGGAGTTGTCATCTAACTGGCGGGCCAAAGTTGTACGCCCCTACTTTAGGTGAACTATGTACAGGACTAGGAAGTACAAACATGTGTCAGACTCAAGAAGACCAAAACATAAGTCAGCTGTCAGGAGAAAGAGCCAAGGTGTGGTTAGCTGGGCCACTTCAGTGAAAAATTGTTTCTAGATTTTCTGAAGGGGAGGATTTAATAACACACAAACTTGAACACTATGATGGTGCCACCTGAAGATGTCACAGAAAAGTAGCAAAGCAAAATATAATCTTACTCATAAAGTAGTGTAAGTTACTTAGAGATTCACTCTAGATCCCGCTCAGGTTGAATCAGGAAGTCCCCATTCTGAATACACATGTGCACACACTGCCTTGATGATGCAGAAAACTCATTCTACGCACAGATGAAAAAAATTAGGAGGAACACTGGTCAAGATCCATTTCGGTCCACAAATATCTTACTAAGCCATTGCATCTTAATGAAGATTAAGAGCTGCTTCCACAAGAACACCAGAACTGTTTGCCTTGCAGCAATCATCAGCTATTGCTCTGCAGTTTAGGTAAAGGTAAAGTGTGCCATCAAGTCGGTGTCGACTCCTGATGACCACAGAGCCCTGTGGTTGTCTTCAGAGGCGCACTAACCCCGGGACCTTGGGAACCAGGTCTGGTCCTCCAAGGTCTGGTGGGGAGCCTCCAAATGGCTGGGGGCTTCTGGAAGCCGCCCCGCGCCCACCAAAGCTCCATTAAAAAAAAAAAAATCTTACTGTGGCTGAGGGGTGGCTGTGGAGCAGTCCTTCTCCCTCCCCCGGCAACAGCAATCAGGAGAGATACTGGACCCATCCGTTCAGGCCAGCAACTTTAAGAAACTGCGAGGCACGCCTGCGCAGAGGAGAGTGTCACAAGTTGCGATGATCTCCTCTGTGCAGGCATGCCTTGCAGTTTCTTAAAGATGCTGGCCAAACGGATGGGTCCAGTGTCTCTCCTGGTTGCCGTTGCTGCAGCCGGGGGAGGGGAGGAGGAAGAAAGACTGCTCCGCTCCCCTCTGCAGCCACCCCTTAGCCATGGTAAGCATTTAAAAAAGGCGGAACTTTGGCAGGGCAGGCCCCCCCAAGGAGATCTTGGGGGCCCCGCAACTGGGCAGTCCGGGCATCCGAATTGCTTGGTGCGCCCCGGTTGTCTTTGGTAGAATACTGGAGGGCATTTTTCCACACAGGGCTTTTAATTCGCACCTCCTCTGGAATGGAGAGTGTGCATTCACATATTGGCCAGATTTACCTCGTACTCCTTGGTCGCTATCGGGGAGCACTTCAAATGATTTGGGTTTTTCATTGCGCATTAGAGTGTAGCCCAATTTATATCCAGGATTAAAAAAAAACCTTTTTGAATGGCATCAGTTTGGGGGGGCAACTTCGAACTCACTGTAAAGCCTTGCACTAAATTTGCAGTAAAGCCTGCCGTGTGAAAAATGCCCAGCAGACCTCTAGGTGTTTATAGTGGGTATTGGCCATTTCAGGGAAATACCTTATGACTTTCACCTCTGCCTTTATGATAATAATTATGGAGAGGATGTTCCTCATTTGTTTCATTGTTCCAATTCATTGGCAGCTCATATGCAATTTTAAAATTCGATTCTGGAGGAGAAAGCCAGTTAGCCTAAATATTCTGAAAATAAGAAAAACTATTTCTTGTTGGCCTCAGACTAGGGAGACCCTGCTGTCCTGGAGGGCAGCTGCTAAAGGTCCTTGATGGCATAGGTGATTGTCTAGCTTCTAGATTTTTCACGTGTGCCCACCTGTTCATTGGACAGCAAGCACAACAACCAAAAGAGAATGCACTGAGGTGAAAAGCAGAAAGATTTTGTTTTTGTATGAAAATTAAGAAAGTAATCCTATGAATATTCATTTTACATTTGTTTAAAAATGATATTTTGCCTTTGCTACAAGCTATGGTCAAAATAAGATAAATCTGTTGACCCTTGTAGTGGTTGGTGTCTGCCAATTACTTCTGAATAGGCCAACAGAATCATTCCACTGAATCCTGGTTTTCTAGTTGTCAGAAATTGCCACACTTCGCCTTTTTTCTGTTTGGGACTTTGTTCAGTGCTATAATAAAGCCCATTAAAAGAACTCCATCATACTGACATGTATGTGTGTCCACCAGTTTGGAAACTGTCAGTACAGAAGGCTGGTTAACTTGGAAATAAACCGATCTCTCAAAAACTTGTTCATGCTGTTTCATGCACAAATTGATATGCACACATAACCCTGGGTTACAACATTCAGTTTCTCTCTTCCAAGCTGTTTTCAATAGTAATTAAATAATAATCTCAAGCTGTGTTCAATCGTCTTTTAAAGAAAGAATTCATTTTTCTTTGAATGGAACATCCTCTGCTTTCCAGGACATTTATTAAAAAATTATATCCTGCCTTTTAAAACTTTCCTTTGCATTGGGATGATAACCCAGTCTTGTGGTAGCCTGTATTTTTGGAAATTCTCTGTGGTGAGAAAATCCCTTTCTCATTATAGCAGAGTGCACAGAGGCACAACACAGCGGAATTTAGTTAGGCATGCGTGTATGCTGAGAGTAAAGTAACTTGGAGCCAATTCATAGTTTCAAATCAATATATAAGGCATTTATTAAGGAACTCCATTCTAGATAGGAAAGTGAGGAGTTAGGATCTCTAATCTATCTATCTAGCTGGATGTAGATGGATTCTGCATCTTCTCTGCACATATGGTGCAGGGAGAGAGGCTTGCCATGTTGCAAGGTAGAAGGGCAGGTAGGGAAGAGAGGAGAGGAAGGAAGTTAATCCCTAAGAGTAGCAATCTACATTTCAAAGGGATAGTGTCAGAGCAGTGGAGAAGGGGTGACCAATGTCTTGACCTTCTAGCCCTTTGACTTACTAGTCTGTCCTCCACTGTCTGAGACAAGAGACAGCGCAAACACCCTTTAACTTCCAACAGTATTGTCCCCTTTGCAAAACAAGGTATGCCTTGGTTTGCATTTGGATGTGTGACAACATGTGAGTGCTGCCTGCTGTGAGATATTCCGCTTAAGGGATGGGGCTGTAGCTCAGTGGTAGAGCATCTTCTTGCATACAGAAGAACCCAGGTTCACTTCTTGTCATCTCCAGGTTGGGCTGGGAAAGACTTCTGGCTAATACCTTGGAGAGTCACTGCCAGTCACTGTAGACAGTATTGAACTAGATGGACCAATTATTTGACTTGGTAGAAGGCAACTTCCTATGATTAGACCTGATCACAAGCAACTTCTGGCATAGTAAATTTCAACATGTCATAGACTCATATGAAATTAGGGGAAGCCACTGCAGTTCAGCAAGAGGTCTTTTTAATCACTTCAACACTCCCTTCTGACCACTCCCCATTCTCACCTTTACTCAAGTTAGAAGATGGGCCAGAATATGACTCACATGGTTGTGGCACCCTCCCTACAGTATTTTCTGTCCCAATACATTTGCCAACCTCCATTCCTGTAATCTTTTCTTTACAGCACTTTAGAGCACTTTCTCTACAGCACTTTAAAAAAATTATTATTAGAATGTTTTTTTAAATAGGAAATTAAAATAAAACATGATTAAATCCAGAATTTCCAAGTTACCTTGACTGCATATAGTATTACAGAATGACATTAAGAATTACAAAGCCATCATGTCGCCAAACTCCCAAATAACAAAGTAATAAAATTATGTCAAAGTATAAAAGAAAAACCCTCATACAAGAATTAGTAAAATAGGAAGAAATAGAGAAAACAGACGAAAACATCCAAAATAATTAAACAATAAAATATAAACAATAAAGTATTCAAGAAAGAAAAAAGAAAGAAAAAACGGGAAAAAAACACCAGAAATATTGATTACATTATCCGATAGTCAAACTCAAAATAAGAAAGAACATGCTATAATACTGAAAAGTAAAATAAGTGAAAAGACCATTAAAATCAAAAAATAAAGTTTCAAAAGAAAACTAAAGTACTGCACTTTTTTTTTTAGGAAGGAATTTTACAAGGAAGGCAGAAGTAAATCTGATTTTAAAATGGGTATTTTATGACTGCTGCTCTTAATGTATTGTAAAAGATGTTTTATTTTACATTTTATAGAAAAACCATCCATAAGATTAATAGAAGTTATGCTGGTATTATTATTAAGCTCCCACTGCCCATTAGTTACTGCCTTGGTAGAATTAAGGGGGAAGTTGCTATAATTGCTTAATTTTTTGAAATTTGTTTCTATATAGCATTATACCACTCTCTAGTGGCCAAGCCAAAAGGTAGAAGCTTCTACCTACCATTATGCTGATGAGATTATAGAACCATAACATTAATTAACCTTAGAAAATTATCCCAGGCAACTTACAGAATAAAGTAGACACACAGATATTTCCAGAAGATATGATTGGTTTAAGCACAATTCCCATCACATTCCTTAAAGCCACAAAAAAGCTGACATTACTTTTAAACAGATATTTACTCTGTAAATCTATGCCTCATTTATGCTGGCTAGAGAACTGTAGGATTCCAATGAAGTCAGCAGATCTGGAAGATACAATAGCCTAAAGTCAAGCATGGCATATTACCAGGGTTACAATAATGTAATCCCAACAGCAGGGCAATACCACCCGTTCAGAAGCAAAAGGTGGGTGGCATCTGGGGCAGAATGGCACTTATTTGGAATCCTAAACTCCCTCAGACCTGCCTCAAATGATAGCAGAGTTCTACAGCCACAAAAGGGGTAGCACACACTGGCAATCCCCACACCCTCAATGTTTCACAATACCTTCTCACAACCCTGCAGAACTACTACTTTTTCATTGCTGGTATTTGCAGGTTGGAGGGCCAATCATCAACCCACAACAACAACCAGCAACTGTGACTGGAGTCCAGTTGTTATAACCCCCCACCTGGAAAGCAATAAAGTTAACCAATAACCAAAAGTCATGGTCCCCACCCACTCAGCCTACACAGCCACTATGAAGCACAGGATTCCGATCAATCCTGCAGCCAACCACAGCAGTATCTAAACCCCTGCCAAAGCACCCATGACAAATGATAGGTCATTGTCCACCAGAGCTGTCCCACCAGAGCTGTCCCTACAGGACCCAAGACAAATCAGCCCTTTGCATACAATTAAAAATATCCCCCCCTGCTTCAGCTTCATTGGCTGGAGGCCACTGATGCCACCCCACTTCCCTTTCACCAGCCTCCCCCTCCTTCTGGGCACTGCTCTAGCTGTAGCAGTGTGTACATCTAACTGCTTTACCTGCATGGGGTCCATCTGACTCATCACCCCTGGCTGCTCCAGCAGCAGTAACTCACTCTCCCGTTGTCGCTCCATTGTTCTCCCCAGGAGTGCACTTGCTTCATTCCATCCATTCCACGGAAGAAAGGACAGTGGGATGCTGGAATGAAGGAAGCAAAGCTGTACAAGTGCAGTGCTGAGGCAAGCTGCAATACACAGACCCCAAGCGGGCTAAGCAACCAACAGATGCACACTACTACTGCTACTTCAAGAGCAGTGGTGGGAGAGCATAAGCACCAGGAGGGGAAGGCTAGCAAGAGCGAGCAGTGGCCTCCAGCCCCGTGGGCAGGCCAGCACATTACAGGGCCTCTCCAAGCAGAAGGCTTGGTTTACTTCTCTGCATAAATGCATAGGGCAGGGATGTAGCTAGGGGAGCTAGGTGTTGCCCCTCTCCTCGGTGGCCCCTTAGAATGAGGGAGATAATTAAGAAGAGGGGGGTGGAGTTGGACCCCCCGGGTTCTTTGAACACATCTCCTCAATTATAGCTACACCCCTGCCCTAGGGACAATCCTGCAAACCACGCCAGGTCATGGGGGGTAGCCACTGGAGGGTAGATCAGAGCCTGAAGTCAGGTATAGGAGGGCCCAGCAGAGAACAAGACCACAGCAGGGGCCAGGATGCAAGCCAGGAATCAAGGTTAAGCAGACAAACCAGAATCATGAGACAAGCCAGAGCCAAGCTGAGCAGGACTCAGGATCCACAAACAGACCTAACCAGGACTTTACAACTAAGACAGAAGCTTAGGCAGGAAGCCTGTATATCCTTCAGTCTGCCTGGGCAAGCAGGGCCAGAAAACTTGATGCTCCTGGCAAGGCTGCTGCTGCAGTTCAGCTGGCTGCCACATGGGGCAGCAGTATGCAGGTTCTCAGATTCCCAACTTTTACACAAGTTGTTCCTGACAGGCACATAGCACGGAGCTATCATTATTTATTACGTTTTGATCCCATTCTATTTTCAAGGCGCACAGAGCGGCATACAAGATTAGCCCCACAACAATATTGTGGAGTAGGTTAAGCTGGAAAATAATGACTGAAGTTATTTAGACCACACAAGGGAAACTTTGGTGATAGTGAAAGGGCACTTTGCACAGGAGATAAGCCCTGTAAGGGCTGACCCACCCATATGTCCCAATGAGGTGACTTCCTCAGGCAGCCGACTGGAGGAGGTAGTGGCACCTCACTCTGCTTGATCTAGCAGTAGCAGCATCACAGCTTGGGCCTGTCCTCCTTTTTCCTGCTTCTCCTCTGCTGGTCTTGCTCTCCCTGCCTAAGGAGCAGAGAACAGAGCAATAGGAAATGTGGGTTCACACTTGCTACTGCTCTATTTCCTGCCCCTGCCTTTTGAAAAGGCAGGTAAAGCAGGACCACCGTGAGTGCCAGGATGGGAAGGAAGAGAAGAGCTTGAGCCATAATGGCTGCCACTGCCAAACACCAGATAAAAAGCTCTAAACAGCTTAGGCCCAGGATATTTCAGAGTCGTCATCAGCTTGTCTGGTGGCTACTCAGGGATGGGCCTTTTCCTTTGCTGCCTTGAGGTTTTGCAACATGTAGAATCCAAGGGAAAGAGTTGTGGTATGCAAGGAGAAGGCAGTGAAGTTGAATCAGGAATATTAACAGTTGACTGAAATACATATTATGTACAGAGAGGCTGCCTTTAGTGCTCTTGCTGATGGCTATTTGTTAGCTCCCATCTCCAGGACTGGAATATAGATAACTAATGCCCAGGGGCGTAGCTAGGCCGCCGGTGGCCTGTGTGCAACCACGGCAGGCGCCCCAATAGCCCCGCCCCCTGCATCTGACGTCAGACGCATGTGGCCCCTTCGGCAGTTAAACAAAGGCCGCAGCACAGCCCAGGAGCGGCTCTTCCCTGCAGGAAAGAGCCGCTTCTGGGCTGCGTTGCGAATGCAGCACTAGTCTTAGCTCCTGAAGGGGCCGGGCGGCCACTTCAGGAGCTAGTTAGGCTGATGCTGCAAACGCAGCACCAGCCTTTGTTTAGCTCTCGAAGGGGCCGCGCGGCCCCCTGCTCAGGAGCTAAACTCCCACCCCCGTGTCTGACATCAGACACGGGGGGCGTGTCAGGGCCACTAATGGCGGCTCCTGGTTGGGCACGGCTCGGGTTCTTTGAACCTGTTCGCCCAATTATAGCTACGCCCCTGCAAATGCCCCATTCAAAAGCTGCCTGGCCTGTATCAAGGAATGGGTTAACCAAAAACACCACACAACGCACTCACTGCAGAAACAAATGCCTCCCCATCTCTGACAACTTTTACAAGGGCTGTGAAGACAATTTATTAATCCAGACTTTTAATTAGATGCATAGAATCTGTAATTGTTTTAATCTTTAATGTTTTAAGTTATGTTATTTTATTGCGAACTGCCCAGATACACAAGTTTGGGACAGTATATACATACACAAACTAACTAAACTAACTCTACATACAGACAAGACAGACATGGGGTTGGGGGGCAGAACTGAAGGAAGTGGGCTTGGGGGAGAGATGAGAGCTGCGGGAGGCTGGAAACTGGATGATGGCATGCATGCCAAGGGATTTAAAGAGACAGAGCTCTGGGAAGTACGAGATTGAGGGTGCAGGGAGGAGACATTGGTGGGGCTCAGTGTGCTGGCGGACAGCTCACCACGCTACCTCGTGTAGCAGTGAACCTTAGCCTGGGTCTGAGCAAATCCTGATAGAGCAAATTGTAATGCTTCTTCTAAGAATCCAACCAGGTGCCCTGCCTCAGAATTCTAGGTAGGGACACTCAAAAGGGACCTCAACTCCACTTCTCCAACTGAGGATGCAAGGACTACACACCCTGCACAGTTAATTAAGTGGTGGTGGGGAATACCATGCAATACAGCTGTTGCAAATTTCTCTCTGCAATGGTGAAACAGTGCTTTGGCTAAACAGTCCTTCCACCCTCAATGAATAGTAGCAGTGTCTCAGATATAGGAGAGTCCCACAGGGCTGGTGGCTACTACGAGTCCACACATGCAAGTAAAATCTCTGCTAGTGAATAATACCAGGTCCTCCACTCCTGCCAACCACTTCCTGACGACCTTTTAAAGAACAGAGCTTTGGAACATGGAGCAAAAACAAATTGCCAGCAGCATGCCGCTGCTACTCTTTACATGGGTTGGGCAAGAATTGTTGCAATGATTACCCTGAACAAATAGATTTCCATGGATGGCAGAGGGATGCCAAGAGGCCAAGTGCCTGGGAGATGATGTCACTCTGTCTCCCTCACTTGCTCACTACCACCTGCCGAGCATCTGTCCAGAGGCACTCTATGTTGCATCTGCTAAACATTCCTCATTACTGTCCCCATGTATCTTTAGGTCCTTTCCAGGCAGACCTCCAAGAAGTACAGAAGCAATAAAATTCTTATCCTTCCTGTACCAAGCAGACTACCAGCAAAGCTATGGTGCGGCCACATTTAGAGTACTGCTGCAGTTCTGGTTAGTGTATCTTAAGAAGGACATGGTAGAACTGGAAGAGCTGCAGAAGAGGGCAACCAAGATGGTCAGAGGCCTGGAACACCTTCCTTAGGAGGCAAGGCTACAGCATCTGGGGCTTTTTAGTTTGGAAAAGAGGCTACAGGGAGACATAGAGGGGTACAGAATTATGCATGAATGGGGAGAGTGGACGGAGACAAATTCTTCTCCCTCTTTCACAACACTAGAACCAGGGGTCATTACATAAAACTGAAAGCCAGGAAATTTAGGACCGACAAAAGGAAGTACTTCTTCACACAACACATAATTAACCTATGGATTTCTCTGCCATGGGATGTGGAGATGGCCACCAGTGCGGATAGCTTTAAAAGGGGCTTAGACAAATTCATGGAGAACAGGTCTATCAATGGCTACTAGTCTGGTGGCTTTAGGCCACCTCCAGCCTCAGAGCAAGATGCCTCTGAATACCAGTGCAGGGAGCAAAAGCAGGAGAGAGGGCATGCACATGCCTCTTGCCTGTGGGCACCCCAGAGGCATCTGTGTATAACAGGATGCTGGACTAGATAGGCCTGGGATGGGGGCCGGCCTGATGCAGCAGGGCTGTTATGTTCTTAAGGCCTCCTGCATGTGCACCAGCAGTGACCATTATGTACCCAAATGTTCTTAGTGTAATAGACTTTTAGAGTCGGAAGGGACCTTGGAGGGCTTCTGGTTAACCTCCTGCTCAGTACAAGAACCTGCTACAGCAGGGTTGCTCAACTTCGGCCCTCCTATAGACGTTGGCCTAGAACTCCCATAATCCCTGGCTATTGGCCACGGTGCCTGGAAATTATGGGAGTTGTAGTCCAAACACAGATGGGGTGCTTAATTTGATATATTCGCAAAAATAATCAGCGGCAACATATGTATTCCCTTGCCAAACAAATACAGGTGAAACTCGGAAAATTAGAATATCGTGCAAAAGTCCATTAATTTCAGTAATGCAAATTAAAAGGTGAAACTGATATATGAGACAGACGCATTACATGCAAAGCGAGATAAGTCAAGCCTTAATTTGTTATAATTGTGATGATCATGGCGTACAGCTCATGAGAACCCCAAATCCACAATCCCAGAAAATTAGAATATTACAAGGAACCAAGAAGACAAGGATTGAAGAATAGAACAATATTGGACCTATTCTAATTTTCCGAGTTTCACCTGTAAATCTGTAGGTACTTGCAGCCATCACCTTGGGTAATTTTGTAGAAGCTAAAGGTTGCACTGGAGAATGTGTTGAAGTCATCCTTTTGATGATGGAAGAGTAGTTTATAGCTGCTCTGCCCTTGCTGCCCCCCCCCCACAAATCTTTTCACCGGGGCCCAAACCAGCGCTTGGCAGCCCTGCCGTACTAACTGTGTTTTGACACCGCCATCTGTGTGATGACAGCAAGGTGTCATTCACACATTGGAAGCCTTCTTCTGGGTTTTATCATTACGATTTAGTGTAACAACGTTGCATGTACAGTATATTCAAAAAAATAGCTATATTTTCCCATTTTAGGAGGGCTGTCTTGCTGATTCCACTGTGTAATGTGGAGAGTTCATTCAGCAATTTGACGTTTCAGTATCTTATCCTCTCAGCTTTTGAAGTGATCCTTTAAAAAAATAATTCCTGGGTGTTCTTGTGCAACAGTGCAATTTCCTTTTTATTTGCTTTTCGCTCCTCCCCCTCCTCTGTTAATGTTAAACCTATTGTGATTATATTTGTTTTTATATTTCTGTGGTTGTTTCTTTCTGTTCTTCCTTTCCCGTTTCAGCCTCTGCCAGTGAGTTTGTTAATTTAAAAAACTAATTATCAGCCATGGCAAGGAATAATTAAGTTTGCCCAAGCTAGAAAAGACTGCTCCCCCTGCAGATGGCTTTGCGCAAAGCCACCAAGAAAAAAGCAAAAAAGAAAGAAAAAGTATCTCATCATGTCATTGTCCCCCATGACCCCATTGGCCCAAAATGGGGTAGTAGGAGAGCAAGTCTTAATAACAATATTAACAGTCCCTTCTGGGAAAACACATTGTTATGGGTGGCCATATGAATGACCACAGCTTTATGACAAACTATGCAACAGTGGAAGGTTGGAGAGGGAGGTAGATTCTGGGGCTATTCTTACGATCACAAAAATTGGGCTAGGAAAATCCTGGCTTGTATAACTGAGAACTGGATGGGGGATGCTAGTGGCCCAGTTTGGGCCCAGCTTCTCCCACCAGGTTACTCTGTTGTGCAGCAGGCTAGGGGAAGCGGGCGGGGATGTGGAGTGGCTGTGGTCCATACGAATACTATTCCCCTTGACAGGGTCCCTGTGAGACAGTTGATTGATATTGTGTGGGGGGATTCTGTTGGTGTACCATCCACCCCGCTGCCCAACTAACTCCCTAACTGAGCTGACGGAGCTGGTCTCTGAGTCACCCAGACTCTTAGTGCTGGGGGACTTCAACATTCATTGTGAGGCTGACTTGTCTGGTGCAGCTCAGGAGTTCATAGTGGCCATGACAACAATCGACCTATCTCAGATAGTTTCAGGACCAACTCATGTTGCTAGCCACACACTCAATTTGGTCTTTTGTTCAGATCAGGGAGGTATTCTGTGGATGGGGGAATCCTGTGGTTTCCCCATTGTCATGAATGGACCACTATCTGGTTAAGGTTGGTTTCACAGCCACAACCCAGCCCTACAGGGGTGGAGGACCTATTAAGATGGTCCGCCCAAGATGGCTGCTGGACCCAGTAGGATTCCAAAAATCCTTGGAGAGTTTTAATGTTGGTGCTGCCAGTGCTTCTGTCGAGGCCTTGGTGGAAATCTGGAACAGTGAACTCACCAGGGCAGTAGACATGATCATTCATAAGCGTCCCTTCCGACCTGCTATAAAAATGGTGGTATACACAGGAGTTGCAGGGGCTGAAGCAGCAAAGTAAGCGACTGGAACGCAAGTTGAGGAGAACCAAGATTGAATGTGACAGGACACATCATAGAGCCCACTCGAAGGTTATTAAGCAGTGCATGCGGCAAAAACCCAACTCTGGTCTGCATGCATTGCTTCTGCAGGTTCACATTCAGCAGAGTTGTCCTGGGTTGTGAGGAGTTTGCTTCAGGCTCCTTCCATTTTGAACCAGTCCCCGAAGACTATGTTCTGCTGTGATGCTTTTAATGGGTTCTTTGCAGACAAAATATCTTGTATTCGGGCTGACTTGGACTCCACTGTTTCTGCATAGTCTATTAAGGTGGTGTCCAGGAAGCCCTCATGCAGTATTAGATTGCATCAATTTCAATCTGTAATGCCTATTGACGTGGACAAGCTGCTTGGAGCAGTGCAGCCTACCACTTGTTCTCTGGATACTTGCCTGACTTGGCTGCTTCTTTCTAGCAGAAAGATTGTTGGAGATGGCTTAGTTAATATAATTAACTCATCGCTGAGGGAGGGTAGGATGCCTCCTTGTTTGAAGGAGACAATGATTAGACTACTTCTTAAGAAGCCTTCCCTAGATCCCTCAGTGATGGATAGTTATAGGCTCCAGTCTCCCATGGTTGGGCAAGGTGATTGAAAGAGTGTTGGCTAAGCAGCTCCAGGCAGTTTTGAAGGAAACCGATTAGCAAGAACAATTTCAAACTGGCTTTAGAATGGGCTATGGGGTTGAGTCTGCCTTGTTCAACCTGATGGATGACCTTTACCAAAGAGCTGACGGGGGACTGTAACTCTGTTGGTTCTTTTGGCACTCTCGTTGGCCGATACCATCTACCATGGTATCCTTCTGGCTCGCCTGGGGGAGTTGGGGATAGGAAGTAGTGCTTTTCAATGGTTCTACTCCTATCTCAGGCAGATTCCAGATGGTGGAGCTTGAAGACAGTTGCTCATCGAAACGGGAGCCATTATATGGAGTCCCTCAGGGCTCCAGTCTGTCACCAATGCTTTTTAACATCTACATGAAACCACTGGGTTAAGACATCAGGAGATTTGGTGCAGGGTGTTATCAGTATGCTGATGACACCCAAATCTATTTCTCCTTATCATCATCAGGAAATGGCATTCACTCCCTAAATGCCTGCCTACAGGCAGTAATGGGCTGGATGAGGGAGAATAAATTGAAGTTGAATCCAAGCAAAACAGAAGTGCTCATTGTAGGGACTCAGAATCTGGGGGATGAGTAAGATCTTCCTGTGCTGAATGGGCTTACACTCCCCTGGAAATAGCAGGTGCACAACTTGGGGGATACTCCTGGACCCAGACATCACCCTGGTATCTCAGGTGGAGGCTATGGCCAGGAGCACTTTGGCTGATTCAACAGCTGATTCAACTTTGGCTGATTCAACAGCTGCATCCATTCCTTGAAGAGAATGATATCAAAACAGTCGTGCATTAGGTGGTAACCTCCAGGCTCGAATTTTGCAATGTGGGACTGGCTTTGTATGTAGCTCAGAAGCTCGGCTCGGCGGACCTCAGCAGAGCTCGGCGCGGCGGAACTCAGCAGAGCTCGGCACGGCGGAGCTCAGCAGAGCTCGGCACGGCGGAGCTCAGCAGAGCTCGGCACGGCGGAGCTCAGCAGAGCTCGGCGCGGCGCGGCGCGGCTCGGCTCGGCTCCGCAGAGCTCGGCGCGGCTCGGCTCCGCAGAGCTCGGCGCGGCGCGGCTCCGCAGAGCTCGGCGCGGCGCGGCTCCGCAGAGCTCGGCGCGGCGCGGCTCCGCAGAGCTCGGCGCGGCGCGGCTCCGCAGAGCTCGGCGCGGCGCGGCTCCGCAGAGCTCGGCGCGGCGCGGCTCCGCAGAGCTCGGCGCGGCGCGGCTCCGCAGAGCTCGGCACCTCAGCAGCAGAGCTCAGCAGCTCAGCCCAGCAACTCAGCAGCAGAGCTCAGCACCTCACCTCAGCACCTCACCTCAGCACCTCACCTCAGCACCCCAGCAGCTCAGCTCAGCTCAGCAGCTAAGCAGCAGAGCTCAGCACCTCAGCAGCTCAGCTAAGCAGCAGAGCTCAGCACCTCAGCAGCTCAGCTCAGCAGCAGAGCTCAGCACCTCAGCAGCTCAGCTCAGCTCAGCAGAGCTCAGCTCAGCTCAGCTCAGCAGAGCTCAGCTCAGCAGAGCTCAGCTCAGCTCAGCTCAGCTCAGCACAGCAGAGCTCAGCTCAGCTCTGCAGAGCTCAGCACCAGAGCTCAGCACCTCAGCAGCAGAGCTCAGCACCTCAGCAGCAGAGCTCAGCACCTCATCTCAGCAACTCAGCTCAAAACCCCAGCAGCTCAGCTCAGCAGCTCAGCAGCAGAACTCACCACCTCAGCAGCTCAGATCAGCACCTCAGCAGCTCAGCAGCAGAGCTCAGCACCTCAGCTCAGCACCCCCGCTCAGCAGCTCAGCAGGAGAGCTCAGCACCTCAGCTCAGCACCTCAACAGCTCAGCTCAACTCTGCAGACCTCAGCTCAGCTCAACTCAGCAGCAGAGCAGAGCTCAGCTCAACTCAGCAGCAGAGCAGAGCTCAGCTCAACTCAGCAGCAGAGCAGAGCT
Source organism: Hemicordylus capensis (assembly GCF_027244095.1). Taxonomy (NCBI): domain Eukaryota; kingdom Metazoa; phylum Chordata; class Lepidosauria; order Squamata; family Cordylidae; genus Hemicordylus; species Hemicordylus capensis. The sequence continues at coordinate 284,186,804 of NC_069659.1, forward strand.
CAGCTCAGCAGAGCACAGCTCAGCTCAGCTCAGCAGAGCACAGCTCAGCTCAGCTCAGCAGAGCACAGCTCAGCTCAGCTCAGCAGAGCACAGCTCAGCTCAGCTCAGCAGAGCACAGCTCAGCTCAGCTCAGCAGAGCACAGCTCAGCTCAGCTCAGCAGAGCACAGCTCAGCTCAGCTCAGCTCAGCTCAGCAGAGCTCAGCTCAGCAGAGCTCAGCTGTGCTCAGCAGAGCTCACCTCAGCTCTGCTCAGCAGAGCTCACCTCAGCTCTGCTCAGCAGAGCTCACCTCAACTCTGCTCAGCAGAGCTCACCTCAACTCTGCTCAGCAGAGCTCACCTCAGCTCAGCAGAGCTCAGCAGCAGAGCTCAGCACCTCAGCAGCAGAGCTCAGCACCTCAGCAGCAGAGCTCAACTCAGCTCAGCTCAGCTCAGCTCAGCGGAACTCAGCTCAGCTCACCTCAGCTCAGCTCAGCTCAGCGGAGCTCAGCTCAGCTCAGCTCAGCGGGAGTTGGGGATAGGAAGTAGTGCTTTTCAATGGTTCTACTCCTATCTCAGGCAGATTCCAGATGGTGGAGCTTGAAGACAGTTGCTCATCGAAACGGGAGCCATTATATGGAGTCCCTCAGGGCTCCAGTCTGTCACCAATGCTTTTTAACATCTACATGAAACCACTGGGTTAAGACATCAGGAGATTTGGTGCAGGGTGTTATCAGTATGCTGATGACACCCAAATCTATTTCTCCTTATCATCATCAGGAAATGGCATTCACTCCCTAAATGCCTGCCTACAGGCATTAATGGGCTGGATGAGAGAGAATAAATTGAAGTTGAATCCAAGCAAAACAGAAGTGCTCATTGTAGGGACTCAGAATCTGGGGGATGAGTAAGATCTTCCTGTGCTGAATGGGCTTACACTCCCCTGGAAATAGCAGGTGCACAACTTGGGAGATACTCCTGGACCCAGACATCACCCTGGTATCTCAGGTGGAGGCTATGGCCAGGAGCACTTTGGCTGATTCAACAGCTGATTCAACTTTAGCTGATTCAACTTTGGCTGATTCAACAGCTGCATCCATTCCTTGAAGAGAATGATATCAAAACAGTCGTGCATTAGGTGATAACCTCCAGGCTCGAATTTTGCAATGTGGGACTGGCTTTGTATGTAGCTCAGAAGCTCGGCTCGGCGGAGCTCAGCAGAGCTCGGCGCGGCGGAGCTCAGCAGAGCTCGGCACGGCGGAGCTCAGCAGAGCTCGGCTCGGCTCGGCGCGGCTCGGCGCAGCTCCGCAGAGCTCGGCGCGGCTCGGCTCCGCAGAGCTCGGCGCGGCTCGGCTCCGCAGAGCTCGGCGCGGCTCGGCTCCGCAGAGCTCGGCGCGGCTCGGCTCCGCAGAGCTCGGCGCGGCTCGGCTCCGCAGAGCTCGGCGCGGCTCGGCTCCGCAGAGCTCGGCACCTCAGCAGCAGAGCTCAGCAGCTCAGCCCAGCAACTCAGCAGCAGAGCTCAGCACCTCACCTCAGCACCTCAGCTCAGCACCCCAGCAGCTCAGCTCAGCAGCTAAGCAGCAGAGCTGAGCACCTCAGCAGCTCAGCTCAGCAGCAGAGCTCAGCACCTCAGCAGCTCAGCTCAGCTCAGCAGAGCTCAGCTCAGCTCAGCTCAGCAGAGCTCAGCTCAGCTCAGCTCAGCTCAGCTCAGCACAGCAGAGCTCAGCACAGCAGAGCTCAGCTCAGCTCAGCTCAGCTCAGCACAGCAGAGCTCAGCACAGCAGAGCTCAGCTCAGCAGAGCTCAGCAAAGCTCTGCAGAGCTCAGCTCAGCTCTGCAGAGCTCAGCACCAGAGCTCAGCACCAGAGCTCAGCACCTCAGCAGCAGAGCTCAGCACCTCATCTCAGCAACTCAGCTCAAAACCCCAGCAGCTCAGCAGCTCAGCAGCAGAACTCACCACCTCAGCAGCTCAGATCAGCACCTCAGCAGCTCAGCAACAGAGCTCAGCACCTCAGCTCAGCACCCCCGCTCAGCAGCTCAGCAGGAGAGCTCAGCACCTCAGATCAGCACCTCAACAGCTCAGCTCAGCGACAGAGCTCAGCTCAGCTCAACTCTGCAGACCTCAGCTCAGCTCAACTCTGCAGACCTCAGCTCAGCTCAACTCAGCAGCAGAGCAGAGCTCAGCTCAACTCAGCAGCAGAGCAGAGCTCAGCTCAACTCAGCAGCAGAGCAGAGCTCAGCTCAACTCAGCAGCAGAGCACAGCTCAGCTCAGCTCAGCAGCAGAGCACAGCTCAGCTCAGCTCAGCAGCAGAGCACAGCTCAGCTCAGCTCAGCAGCAGAGCACAGCTCAGCTCAGCTCAGCAGCAGAGCACAGCTCAGCTCAGCTCAGCAGAGCACAGCTCAGCTCAGCTCAGCAGAGCACAGCTCAGCTCAGCAGAGCACAGCTCAGCTCAGCAGAGCACAGCTCAGCACCTCAGCAGCAGAGCTCAGCCCCTCAGCCCAGCAACTCAGCAGCAGAGCTCAGCAGCTCAGCTCAGCACCTCAGCAGAGCTCAGCTCATATTAACAGAGCTCAGCTCAGCTCAGCTCAGCAGAGCTCACCTCAGCTCAGCTCTGCTCAGCAGAGCTCACCTCAGCTCTGCTCAGCAGAGCTCACCTCAGCTCTGCTCAGCAGAGCTCACCTCAGCTCAGCAGAGCTCAGCAGGAGAGCTCAGCACCTCAGCAGCAGAGCTCAGCACCTCAGCAGCAGAGCTCAACTCCCCAGCAGCTCAGCTCAGCTCCCCAGCAGCTCAGCAGGAGAGCTCAGCACCTCAGCAGCAGAGCTCAGCACCTCAGCAACTCAGCTCAGCACCCCAGCAGCTCAGAAACCCAGCAGCTCAGCAGCAGAGCTCAGGACCCCAGCAGCTAAGCTCAGCTCCCCAGCAGCTCAGCTCAGCTCCCCAGCAGCTCAGCAGCAGAGCTCAGGACCCCAGCAGCTCAGCTCAGCTCCCCAGCAGCTCAGCTCAGCTCAGCTCAGCTCCCCAGCAGCTCAGCTCACCTCAGCTCCCCAGCAGCTCAACTCAGTGAGCTCAGCTCAGCGGAGCTCAGCGGAGCTCAGCTCAGCTCAGCGGAGCTCAGCTCAGCAGAGCTCAGCTCAGCTCACCTCAGCGGAGCTCAGCTCAGCTCACCTCAGCAGAGCTCAGCTCAGCTCACCTCAGCTCAGCTCACCTCAGCTCAGCTCAGCTCACCTCAGCTCAGCTCAGCTCAGCTCAGTGTAGCTCAGCGGAGCTCAGCAGAGCTCAGCAGAGCTCAGCGGAGCTCAGCTCAGCAGAGCTCAGCGGAGCTCAGCTCAGCGGAGCTCAGCTCAGCAGAGCTCAGCGGAGCTCAGCTCAGCATAGCTCAGCGGAGCTCAGCTCAGCATAGCTCAGCTGAGCAGAGCTCAGCATAACTCAGCTCAGCTCAGCAGAGCTCAGCTCAGCTCAGCTCAGCTCAGCAGAGCTCAGCTCAGCTCAGCAGAGCTCAGCTCAGCTCAGCAGAGCTCAGCTCAGCTCAGCTCAGCAGAGTTCAGCACCTCAGCAGCTCAGCTCAGCTCAGCTCAGCTCTGCAGAGCTCAGCTCAGCTCAATTCTGCAAAGCTCAGCTCAACTCTGCAGAGTTAAGCAGCAGAGCCCAGCACCTCAGCAGCAGAGTTCAGCACCTCAGCAGCTCAGCTCAGCTCTGCAGAGCTCAGCTCAGCTCAGCTCAGCTCTGCAGAGCTCAGCTCAGCTCAGCTCAACTCTGCAGAGCTCAGCTCAGCTCAACTCTGCAGAGCTCAGCTCAGCTCAACTCTGCAGAGCTCAGCTCAGCTCAACTCTGCAGAGCTCAGCTCAGCTCAACTCTGCAGAGCTCAGCTCAGCTCAACTCTGCAGAGCTCAGCTCAGCTCAACTCTGCAGAGCTCAGCTCAGCTCAACTCTGCAGAGCTCAGCTCAGCTCAACTCTGCAGAGCTCAGCTCAGCTCAACTCTGCAGAGCTCAGCTCAGCTCAACTCTGCAGAGCTCAGCTCAGCTCAACTCTGCAGAGCTCAGCACAGCTCAACTCTGCAGAGCTCAGCACAGCTCAACTCTGCAGAGCTCAGCACAGCTCAACTCTGCAGAGCTCAGCACAGCTCAACTCTGCAGAGCTCAGCACAGCTCAACTCTGCAGAGCTCAGCACAGCTCAACTCTGCAGAGCTCAGCACAGCTCAACTCTGCAGAGCTCAGCACAGCTCAACTCTGCAGAGCTCAGCACAGCTCAACTCTGCAGAGCTCAGCACAGCTCAACTCTGCAGAGCTCAGCACAGCTCAACTCTGCAGAGCTCAGCGCAACTCTGCAGAGCTCAGCACCTCAGCAGCAGAGCTCAGCACCTCAGCTCAGCAACTCAGCTCAGCACCCCAGCAGCTCAGCACCCGAGCAGCTCAGCAGCAGAGCTCAGGACCCCAGCAGCTCAGCTCAGCTCCCCAGCAGCTCAGTTCAGCTCAGCTCCCCAGCAGCTCAGCTCAGCTCAGCTCCCCAGCAGCTCAGGAGAGCTCAGCTCAGCGGAGCTCAGCGGAGCTCAGCTCAGCGGAGCTCAGAGGAGCTCAGCTCAGCGGAGCTCAGCTCAGCGGAGCTCAGCTCAGCTCAGCAGAGCTCATCTGAGCTCAGCAGAGCTCAGCAAAGCTCAGCAGAGCTCTGCAGAGCTCAGCTCAGCTCAGCTCTGCAGAGCTCTGCAGAGCTCAGCTCAGCTCTGCAGAGCTCAGCTCAGCTCAACTCTGCAGAGCTCAGCTCAGCTCAACTCTGCAGAGCTCAGCTCAGCTCAACTCTGCAGAGCTCAGCTCAGCTCAACTCTGCAGAGCTCAGCTCAGCTCAACTCTGCAGAGCTCAGCTCAGCTCAACTCTGCAGAGCTCAGCTCAGCTCAACTCTGCAGAGCTCAGCTCAGCTCAACTCTGCAGAGCTCAGCTCAGCTCAACTCTGCAGAGCTCAGCTCAGCTCAACTCTGCAGAGCTCAGCTCAACTCTGCAGAGCTCAGCTCAACTCAGCAGCAGAGCTCAGCACCTCAGCTCAGCAACTCAGCTCAGCACCCCAGCAGCTCAGCAACCCAGCAGCTCAGCAGCAGAGCTCAGGACACCAGCAGCTCAGCAACAGAGCTCAGGACCCCAGCAGCTCAGCTCAGCTCCCCAGCAGCTCAGCAGCAGAGCTCAGGACCCCAGAAGCTCAGCTCAGCTCCCCAGCAGCTCAGCTCAGCTCAGCTCCCCAGCAGCTCAGCTCAGCTCAGCTCCCCAGCAGCTCAGCTCAGCTCAGCTCCCCAGCAGCTCAGCTCAGCTCAGCTCCCCAGCAGCTCAACTCAGTGGAGCTCAGCTCAGCTCACTTCAGCGGAGCTCAGCTCAGCTCACCTCACCTCACCTCACCTCAGCTCACCTCAGCTCAGCTCAGCGGAGCTCAGCTCAGCTCAGCGGAGCTCAGCTCAGCTCAGCTCAGCGGAGCTCAGCTCAGTGGAGCTCAGCAGAGCTCAGCAGAGCTCAGCGGAGCTCAGCTCAGCAAAGCTCAGCAGAGCTCAGCTCAGCATAGCTCAGCTCAGCAGAGCTCAGCATAACTCAGCATAGCTCAGCTCAGCAGAGCTCAGCTCAGCTCAGCTCAGCAGAGCTCAGCTCAGCTCAGCTCAGCAGAGCTCAGCTCAGCTCAGCTCAGCAGAGCTCAGCTCAGCTCAGCTCAGCAGAGCTCAGCTCAGCTCAGCTCAGCAGAGCTCAGCTCAGCTCAGCTCAGCTCAGCTCAGCAGAGCTCAGCTCAGCTCAGCAGAGCTCAGCTCAGCTCAGCAGAGCTCAGCTCAGCTCAGCTCAGCTCAGCAGAGCTCAGCTCAGCTCAGCTCAGCAGAGCTCAGCACCTCAGCAGCAGAGTTCAGCACCTCAGCAGCTCAGCTCAGCTCAGCTCAGCTCTGCAGAGCTCAGCTCAGCTCTGCAGAGCTCAGCTCAGCTCTGCAGAGCTCAGCTCAGCTCAACTCTGCAAAGCTCAGCTCAACTCTGCAGAGCTAAGCAGCAGAGCTCAGCACCTAAGCAGCAGAGTTCAGCACCTCAGCAGCTCAGCTCAGCTCAACTCTGCAGAGCTCAGCTCAGCTCAGCTCAACTCTCCAGAGCTCAGCTCAGCTCAACTCTGCAGAGCTCTGCTCTGCTCAACTCTGCAGAGCTCTGCTCTGCTCAACTCTGCAGAGCTCTGCTCTGCTCAACTCTGCAGAGCTCTGCTCTGCTCAACTCTGCAGAGCTCTGCTCTGCTCAACTCTGCAGAGCTCAGCACAGCTCAACTCTGCAGAGCTCAGCACAGCTCTGCAGAGCTCAGCTCAACTCTGCAGAGCTCAGCACAGCTCTGCAGAGCTCAGCACAGCTCTGCAGAGCTCAGCACAGCTCTGCAGAGCTCAGCACAGCTCAACTCTGAAGAGTTCAGCATAGCTGAACTCTGCAGAGCTCAGCTCAACTCTGCAGAGCTCAGCACCTCAGCAGCAGAGCTCAGCACCTCAGCTCAGCAACTCAGCTCAGCACCCCAGCAGCTCAGCACCCGAGCAGCTCAGCAGCAGAGCTCAGGACCCCAGCAGCTCAGCTCAGCTCCCCAGCAGCTCAGTTCAGCTCAGCTCCCCAGCAGCTCAGCGGAGCTCAGCTCAGCGGAGATCAGCGGAGCTCAGCTCAGCGGAGATCAGCGGAGCTCAGCTCAGCGGAGCTCAGCTCAGCTCAGCTCAGCTCAGCAGAGCTCAGCAGAGCTCAGCAGAGCTCAGCTCAGCACAACTCTGCAGAGCTCAGCTCAGCTCAACTCTGCAGAGCTCAGCTCAGCTCAACTCTGCAGAGCTCAGCTCAGCTCAACTCTGCAGAGCTCAGCTCAGCTCAACTCTGCAGAGCTCAGCTCAGCTCAACTCTGCAGAGCTCAGCTCAGCTCAACTCTGCAGAGCTCAGCTCAGCTCAACTCTGCAGAGCTCAGCTCAGCTCAACTCTGCAGAGCTCAGCTCAGCTCAACTCTGCAGAGCTCAGCTCAGCTCAACTCTGCAGAGCTCAGCTCAGCTCAACTCTGCAGAGCTCAGCTCAGCTCAACTCTGCAGAGCTCAGCTCAGCTCAACTCTGCAGAGCTCAGCTCAGCTCAACTCTGCAGAGCTCAGCTCAGCTCAACTCTGCAGAGCTCAGCTCAGCTCAACTCTGCAGAGCTCAGCTCAGCTCAACTCTGCAGAGCTCAGCTCAGCTCAACTCTGCAGAGCTCAGCTCAACTCTGCAGAGCTCAGCTCAACTCAGCAGCAGAGCTCAGCACCTCAGCTCAGCAACTCAGCTCAGCACCCCAGCAGCTCAGCAACCCAGCAGCTCAGCAGCAGAGCTCAGGACCCCAGCAGCTCAACTCAGCTCCCCAGCAGCTCAGCTCAGCTCCCCAGCAGCTCAGCAGCAGAGCTCAGGACCCCAGAAGCTCAGCTCAGCTCCCCAGCAGCTCAGCTCAGCTCAGCTCCCCAGCAGCTCAGCTCAGCTCAGCTCCCCAGCAGCTCAGCTCAGCTCAGCTCCCCAGCAGCTCAGCAGCAGAGCTCAGGACCCCAGAAGCTCAGCTCAGCTCCCCAGCAGCTCAGTTCAGCTCAGCTCCCCAGCAGCTCAGCGGAGCTCAGCTCAGCGGAGATCAGCGGAGCTCAGCTCAGCGGAGATCAGCGGAGCTCAGCTCAGCGGAGCTCAGCTCAGCGGAGCTCAGCTCAGCTCAGCAGAGCTCAGCTCAGCTCAGCAGAGCTCAGCTCAGCTCAGCAGAGCTCAGCTCAGCTCAGCAGAGCTCAGCTCAGCTCAGCAGAGCTCAGCTCAGCTCAGCAGAGCTCAGCTCAGCTCAGCAGAGCTCAGCTCAGCTCAGCAGAGCTCAGCAGAGCTCAGCAGAGCTCAGCAGAGCTCAGCTCAGCTCAACTCTGCAGAGCTCAGCTCAGCTCAACTCTGCAGAGCTCAGCTCAGCTCAACTCTGCAGAGCTCAGCTCAGCTCAACTCTGCAGAGCTCAGCTCAGCTCAACTCTGCAGAGCTCAGCTCAGCTCAACTCTGCAGAGCTCAGCTCAGCTCAACTCTGCAGAGCTCAGCTCAGCTCAACTCTGCAGAGCTCAGCTCAGCTCAACTCTGCAGAGCTCAGCTCAGCTCAACTCTGCAGAGCTCAGCTCAGCTCAACTCTGCAGAGCTCAGCTCAGCTCAACTCTGCAGAGCTCAGCTCAGCTCAACTCTGCAGAGCTCAGCTCAGCTCAACTCTGCAGAGCTCAGCTCAGCTCAACTCTGCAGAGCTCAGCTCAGCTCAACTCTGCAGAGCTCAGCTCAGCTCAACTCTGCAGAGCTCAGCTCAGCTCAACTCTGCAGAGCTCAGCTCAGCTCAACTCTGCAGAGCTCAGCTCAGCTCAACTCTGCAGAGCTCAGCTCAGCTCAACTCTGCAGAGCTCAGCTCAGCTCAACTCTGCAGAGCTCAGCTCAACTCTGCAGAGCTCAGCTCAACTCAGCAGCAGAGCTCAGCACCTCAGCTCAGCAACTCAGCTCAGCACCCCAGCAGCTCAGCAACCCAGCAGCTCAGCAGCAGAGCTCAGGACCCCAGCAGCTCAACTCAGCTCCCCAGCAGCTCAGCTCAGCTCCCCAGCAGCTCAGCAGCAGAGCTCAGGACCCCAGAAGCTCAGCTCAGCTCCCCAGCAGCTCAGCTCAGCTCAGCTCCCCAGCAGCTCAGCTCAGCTCAGCTCCCCAGCAGCTCAGCTCAGCTCAGCTCCCCAGCAGCTCAGCAGCAGAGCTCAGGACCCCAGAAGCTCAGCTCAGCTCCCCAGCAGCTCAGCTCAGCTCACCTCACCTCAGCTCAGCTCAGCGGAGCTCAGCTCAGCTCAGCGGAGCTCAGCTCAGCTCAGCGGAGCTCAGCTCAGCTCAGCGGAGCTCAGCTCAGTGGAGCTCAGCAGAGCTCAGCAGAGCTCAGCGGAGCTCAGCTCAGCAGAGCTCAGCAGAGCTCAGCTCAGCATAGCTCAGCTCAGCAGAGCTCAGCATAACTCAGCTCAGCTCAGCTCAGCAGAGCTGAACTCAGCTCAGCTCAGCTCAGCTCAGCAGAGCTCAGCTCAGCTCAGCTCAGCAGAGCTCAGCTCAGCAGAGCTCAGCTCAGCTCAGCTCAGCTCAGCTCAGCAGAGATCAGCAGAGCTCAGCTCGGCAGAGCTCAGCACCTCAGCAGCAGAGTTCAGCACCTCAGCAGCTCAGCTCAGCTCAGTTCAGCTCAGCTCAGCTCTGCAGAGCTCAGCTAAGCTCAATTCTGCAAAGCTCAGCTCAACTCTGCAGAGTTAAGCAGCAGAGCTCAGCACCTCAGCAGCAGAGTTCAGCACCTCAGCAGCTCAGCTCAGCAGAGCTCAGCTCAGCTCAGCTGTGCAGAGCTCAGCTCAGCTCAGCTCAGCTCAGCTCAACTCTGCAGAGCTCAGCTCAGCTCAACTCTGCAGAGCTCAGCTCAGCTCAACTCTGCAGAGCTCAGCTCAGCTCAACTCTGCAGAGCTCAGCTCAGCACAACTCTGCAGAGCTCAGCTCAGCACAACTCTGCAGAGCTCAGCTCAGCACAACTCTGCAGAGCTCAGCACCTCAGCAGCAGAGCTCAGCACCTCAGCTCAGCAACTCAGCTCAGCACCACAGCAGCTCAGCACCCGAGCAGCTCAGCAGCAGAGCTCAGGACCCCAGCAGCTCAGCTCAGCTCCCCAGCAGCTCAGCTCAGCTCAGCTCCCCAGCAGCTCAGCTCCCCAGCAGCTCATCTCAGCTCAGCTCAGCTCAGCGGAGCTCAGCGGAGCTCAGCGGAGCTCAGCTCAGCGGAGCTCAGCTCAGCTCAGCAGAGCTCAGCTCAGCTCAGCAGAGCTCAGCTCAGTTCAGCAGAGCTCAGCTCAGTTCAGCAGAGCTCAGCTCAGTTCAGCAGAGCTCAGCTCAGCTCAGCAGAGCTCATCTGAGCTCAGCAGAGCTCAGCAGAGCTCAGCAAAGCTCAGCTCTGCAGAGCTCAGCTCAACTCTGCAGAGCTCAGCACCTCAGCTCAGCAACTCAGCTCAGCACCCCAGCAGCTCAGCAACCCAGCAGCTCAGCAGCAGAGCTCAGGACCCCAGCAGCTCAGCTCAGCTCCCCAGCAGCTCAGCTCACCTCAGCTCCCCAGCAGCTCAGCTCACCTCATCTCCCCAGCAGCTCCGCTCAGCAGAGCTCTGCAGAGCTCAGCAAAGCTCAGCTCTGCAGAGCTCAGCTCTGCAGAGCTCAGCTCAACTCTGCAGAGCTCTGCTCAGCGCAGCTCTGCAGAGCTCTGCTCAGCGCAGCTCTGCAGAGCTCTGCTCAGCGCAGCTCTGCAGAGCTCAGCTCAGCGCAGCTCTGCAGAGCTCAGCTCAGCGCAGCTCTGCAGAGCTCAGCTCAGCGCAGCTCTGCAGAGCTCAGCTCAGCGCAGCTCTGCAGAGCTCAGCTCAGCGCAACTCTGCAGAGCTCAGCTCAGCGCAACTCTGCAGAGCTCAGCTCAGCGCAACTCTGCAGAGCTCAGCTCAGCGCAACTCTGCAGAGCTCAGCTCAGCGCAACTCTGCAGAGCTCAGCTCAGCGCAACTCTGCAGAGCTCAGCTCAGCGCAACTCTGCAGAGCTCAGCTCAGCGCAACTCTGCAGAGCTCAGCTCAGCGCAACTCTGCAGAGCTCAGCTCAGCGCAACTCTGCAGAGCTCAGCTCAGCGCAACTCTGCAGAGCTCAGCTCAGCGCAACTCTGCAGAGCTCAGCTCAGCGCAACTCTGCAGAGCTCAGCTCAACTCAACAGCAGAGCTCAGCACCTCAGCTCAGCAACTCAGCTCAGCACCCCAGCAGCTCAGCAACCCAGCACCTCAGCAGCAGAGTTCAGCACCTCAGCAGCTCAGCTCAGCTCAGCTTAGCTCTACAGAGCTCAGCTCAGCTCAATTCTGCAAAGCTCAGCTCAACTCTGCAGAGTTAAGCAGCAGAGCTCAGCACCTCAGCAGCAGAGTTCAGCACCTCAGCAGCTCAGCTCAGCTCAGCTCAGCAGAGCTCAGCGCAGCTCAGCTCAGCAGAGCTCAGCGCAACTCAGCTCTGCAGAGCTCAGCGCAACTCAGCTCTGCAGAGCTCAGCGCAACTCAGCTCTGCAGAGCTCAGCGCAACTCAGCTCTGCAGAGCTCAGCGCAACTCAGCTCTGCAGAGCTCAGCTCAGCTCAGCTCTGCAGAGCTCAGCACAGCTCAGCTCTGCAGAGCTCAGCACAGCTCAGCTCTGCAGAGCTCAGCACAGCTCAGCTCTGCAGAGCTCAGCACAGCTCAGCTCTGCAGAGCTCAGCACAGCTCAGCTCTGCAGAGCTCAGCTCAACTCTGCAGAGCTCAGCTCAACTCTGCAGAGCTCAGCTCAACTCTGCAGAGCTCAGCACCTCAGCAGCAGAGCTCAGCACCTCAGCTCAGCAACTCAGCTCAGCACCCCAGCAGCTCAGCACCCGAGCAGCTCAGCAGCAGAGCTCAGGACCCCAGCAGCTCAGCTCAGCTCAGCTCCCCAGCAGCTCAGCTCAGCTCAGCTCTCCAGCAGCTCAGCTCAGCTCAGCTCCCCAGCAGCTCAGCTCAGCGGAGCTCAGCTCAGCTCAGCTCAGCGGAGCTCAGCTCAGCGGAGCTCAGCTCAGCTCAGCGGAGCTCAGCTCAGCTCAGCTCAGCAGAGCTCAGCAGAGCTCTGCAGAGGTCAGCTCAGCTCAGCTCTGCGGAGCTCTGCAGAGCTCAGCTCAGCGCAACTCTGCAGAGCTCAGCTCAGCGCAACTCTGCAGAGCTCAGCTCAGCGCAACTCTGCAGAGCTCAGCTCAGCGCAACTCTGCAGAGCTCAGCTCAGCGCAACTCTGCAGAGCTCAGCTCAACTCAGCAGCAGAGCTCAGCACCTCAGCTCAGCAACTCAGCTCAGCACCCCAGCAGCTCAGCAACCCAGCACCTCAGCAGCAGAGTTCAGCACCTCAGCAGCTCAGCTCAGCTCAGCTTAGCTCTACAGAGCTCAGCTCAGCTCAATTCTGCAAAGCTCAGCTCAACTCTGCAGAGTTAAGCAGCAGAGCTCAGCACCTCAGCAGCAGAGTTCAGCACCTCAGCAGCTCAGCTCAGCTCAGCTCAGCAGAGCTCAGCGCAACTCAGCTCAGCAGAGCTCAGCGAAACTCAGCTCTGCAGAGCTCAGCGCAGCTCAGCTCTGCAGAGCTCAGCTCAGCTCAGCTCTGCAGAGCTCAGCTCAGCTCAGCTCTGCAGAGCTCAGCTCAGCTCAGCTCTGCAGAGCTCAGCTCAGCTCAGCTCTGCAGAGCTCAGCTCAGCTCAGCTCTGCAGAGCTCAGCACAGCTCAGCTCTGCAGAGCTCAGCACAGCTCAGCTCTGCAGAGCTCAGCTCAACTCTGCAGAGCTCAGCTCAACTCTGCAGAGCTCAGCTCAACTCTGCAGAGCTCAGCACCTTAGCAGCAGAGCTCAGCACCTCAGCTCAGCAACTCAGCTCAGCACCCCAGCAGCTCAGCACCCGAGCAGCTCAGCAGCAGAGCTCAGGACCCCAGCAGCTCAGCTCAGCTCAGCTCCCCAGCAGCTCAGCTCAGCTCAGCTCCCCAGCAGCTCAGCTCAGCTCAGCTCCCCAGCAGCTCAGCTCAGCTCAGCTCAGCGGAGCTCAGCTCAGCGGAGCTCAGCGGAGCTCAGCTCAGCGGAGCTCAGCTCAGCTCAGCGGAGCTCAGCTCAGCTCAGCGGAGCTCAGCTCAGCTCAGCGGAGCTCAGCTTAGCTCAGCTCAGCAGAGCTCAGCGGAGCTCTGCAGAGGTCAGCTCAGCTCAGCTCTGCAGAGGTCAGCTCAGCTCAGCTCTGCGGAGCTCTGCAGAGCTCAGCTCAGCTCTGCGGAGCTCTGCAGAGCTCAGCTCAGCTCAGCTCAGCTCTGCAGAGCTCAGCTCAGCTCAGCTCAGCTCTGCAGAGCTCAGCTCAGCTCAGCTCAGCTCTGCAGAGCTCAGCTCAGCTCAACTCTGCAGAGCTCAGCTCAGCTCAACTCTGCAGAGCTCAGCTCAGCTCAACTCTGCAGAGCTCAGCTCAGCTCAACTCTGCAGAGCTCAGCTCAGCTCAACTCTGCAGAGCTCAGCTCAGCTCAACTCTGCAGAGCTCAGCTCAGCTCAACTCTGCAGAGCTCAGCTCAGCTCAACTCTGCAGAGCTCAGCTCAGCTCAACTCTGCAGAGCTCAGCTCAGCTCAACTCTGCAGAGCTCAGCTCAGCTCAACTCTGCAGAGCTCAGCTCAGCTCAACTCTGCAGAGCTCAGCTCAACTCTGCAGAGCTCAGCTCAACTCTGCAGAGCTCAGCTCAACTCAGCAGCAGAGCTCAGCACCTCAGCTCAGCAACTCAGCTCAGCACCCCAGCAGCTCAGCAACCCAGCAGCTCAGCAGCAGAGCTCAGGACCCCAGCAGCTCAACTCAGCTCCCCAGCAGCTCAGCTCAGCTCCCCAGCAGCTCAGCAGCAGAGCTCAGGACCCCAGAAGCTCAGCTCAGCTCCCCAGCAGCTCAGCTCAGCTCAGCTCCCCAGCAGCTCAGCTCAGCTCAGCTCCCCAGCAGCTCAGCTCAGCTCAGCTCCCCAGCAGCTCAGCAGCAGAGCTCAGGACCCCAGAAGCTCAGCTCAACTCCCCAGCAGCTCAGCTCAGCTCACCTCACCTCAGCTCAGCTCAGCGGAGCTCAGCTCAGCGGAGATCAGCGGAGCTCAGCTCAGCGGAGATCAGCGGAGCTCAGCTCAGCGGAGCTCAGCTCAGCGGAGCTCAGCTCAGCTCAGCAGAGCTCAGCTCAGCTCAGCAGAGCTCAGCTCAGCTCAGCAGAGCTCAGCTCAGCTCAGCAGAGCTCAGCTCAGCTCAGCAGAGCTCAGCAGAGCTCAGCAGAGCTCAGCAGAGCTCAGCAGAGCTCAGCTCAGCTCAACTCTGCAGAGCTCAGCTCAGCTCAACTCTGCAGAGCTCAGCTCAGCTCAACTCTGCAGAGCTCAGCTCAGCTCAACTCTGCAGAGCTCAGCTCAGCTCAACTCTGCAGAGCTCAGCTCAGCTCAACTCTGCAGAGCTCAGCTCAGCTCAACTCTGCAGAGCTCAGCTCAGCTCAACTCTGCAGAGCTCAGCTCAGCTCAACTCTGCAGAGCTCAGCTCAGCTCAACTCTGCAGAGCTCAGCTCAGCTCAACTCTGCAGAGCTCAGCTCAGCTCAACTCTGCAGAGCTCAGCTCAGCTCAACTCTGCAGAGCTCAGCTCAGCTCAACTCTGCAGAGCTCAGCTCAGCTCAACTCTGCAGAGCTCAGCTCAACTCTGCAGAGCTCAGCTCAACTCAGCAGCAGAGCTCAGCACCTCAGCTCAGCAACTCAGCTCAGCACCCCAGCAGCTCAGCAACCCAGCAGCTCAGCAGCAGAGCTCAGGACCCCAGCAGCTCAACTCAGCTCCCCAGCAGCTCAGCTCAGCTCCCCAGCAGCTCAGCAGCAGAGCTCAGGACCCCAGAAGCTCAGCTCAGCTCCCCAGCAGCTCAGCTCAGCTCAGCTCCCCAGCAGCTCAGCTCAGCTCAGCTCCCCAGCAGCTCAGCAGCAGAGCTCAGGACCCCAGAAGCTCAGCTCAGCTCCCCAGCAGCTCAGCTCAGCTCACCTCACCTCAGCTCAGCTCAGCGGAGCTCAGCTCAGCTCAGCGGAGCTCAGCTCAGCTCAGCGGAGCTCAGCTCAGCTCAGCGGAGCTAAGCTCAGTGGAGCTCAGCAGAGCTCAGCAGAGCTCAGCGGAGCTCAGCTCAGCAGAGCTCAGCAGAGCTCAGCTCAGCATAGCTCAGCTCAGCAGAGCTCAGCATAACTCAGCTCAGCTCAGCTCAGCAGAGCTGAACTCAGCTCAGCTCAGCTCAGCTCAGCAGAGCTCAGCTCAGCTCAGCTCAGCAGAGCTCAGCTCAGCAGAGCTCAGCTCAGCTCAGCTCAGCTCAGCTCAGCTCAGCAGAGATCAGCAGAGCTCAGCTCGGCAGAGCTCAGCACCTCAGCAGCAGAGTTCAGCACCTCAGCAGCTCAGCTCAGCTCAGTTCAGCTCAGCTCAGCTCTGCAGAGCTCAGCTAAGCTCAATTCTGCAAAGCTCAGCTCAACTCTGCAGAGTTAAGCAGCAGAGCTCAGCACCTCAGCAGCAGAGTTCAGCACCTCAGCAGCTCAGCTCAGCAGAGCTCAGCTCAGCTCAGCTGTGCAGAGCTCAGCTCAGCTCAGCTCAGCTCAGCTCAACTCTGCAGAGCTCAGCTCAGCTCAACTCTGCAGAGCTCAGCTCAGCTCAACTCTGCAGAGCTCAGCTCAGCTCAACTCTGCAGAGCTCAGCTCAGCTCAACTCTGCAGAGCTCAGCTCAGCACAACTCTGCAGAGCTCAGCACCTCAGCAGCAGAGCTCAGCACCTCAGCTCAGCAACTCAGCTCAGCACCACAGCAGCTCAGCACCCGAGCAGCTCAGCAGCAGAGCTCAGGACCCCAGCAGCTCAGCTCAGCTCCCCAGCAGCTCAGCTCAGCTCAGCTCCCCAGCAGCTCAGCTCCCCAGCAGCTCAGCTCAGCTCAGCTCAGCTCAGCGGAGCTCAGCGGAGCTCAGCGGAGCTCAGCTCAGCGGAGCTCAGCTCAGCTCAGCAGAGCTCAGCTCAGCTCAGCAGAGCTCAGCTCAGCTCAGCAGAGCTCAGCTCAGTTCAGCAGAGCTCAGCTCAGTTCAGCAGAGCTCAGCTCAGTTCAGCAGAGCTCAGCTCAGCTCAGCAGAGCTCATCTGAGCTCAGCAGAGCTCAGCAGAGCTCAGCAAAGCTCAGCTCTGCAGAGCTCAGCTCAACTCTGCAGAGCTCAGCACCTCAGCTCAGCAACTCAGCTCAGCACCCCAGCAGCTCAGCAACCCAGCAGCTCAGCAGCAGAGCTCAGGACCCCAGCAGCTCAGCTCAGCTCCCCAGCAGCTCAGCTCACCTCAGCTCCCCAGCAGCTCAGCTCACCTCATCTCCCCAGCAGCTCCGCTCAGCAGAGCTCTGCAGAGCTCAGCAAAGCTCAGCTCTGCAGAGCTCAGCTCTGCAGAGCTCAGCTCAACTCTGCAGAGCTCTGCTCAGCGCAGCTCTGCAGAGCTCTGCTCAGCGCAGCTCTGCAGAGCTCTGCTCAGCGCAGCTCTGCAGAGCTCTGCTCAGCGCAGCTCTGCAGAGCTCAGCTCAGCGCAGCTCTGCAGAGCTCAGCTCAGCGCAGCTCTGCAGAGCTCAGCTCAGCGCAACTCTGCAGAGCTCAGCTCAGCGCAACTCTGCAGAGCTCAGCTCAGCGCAACTCTGCAGAGCTCAGCTCAGCGCAACTCTGCAGAGCTCAGCTCAACTCAACAGCAGAGCTCAGCACCTCAGCTCAGCAACTCAGCTCAGCACCCCAGCAGCTCAGCAACCCAGCACCTCAGCAGCAGAGTTCAGCACCTCAGCAGCTCAGCTCAGCTCAGCTTAGCTCTACAGAGCTCAGCTCAGCTCAATTCTGCAAAGCTCAGCTCAACTCTGCAGAGTTAAGCAGCAGAGCTCAGCACCTCAGCAGCAGAGTTCAGCACCTCAGCAGCTCAGCTCAGCTCAGCTCAGCAGAGCTCAGCGCAGCTCAGCTCAGCAGAGCTCAGCGCAACTCAGCTCTGCAGAGCTCAGCGCAACTCAGCTCTGCAGAGCTCAGCGCAACTCAGCTCTGCAGAGCTCAGCGCAACTCAGCTCTGCAGAGCTCACCGCAACTCAGCTCTGCAGAGCTCAGCTCAGCTCAGCTCTGCAGAGCTCAGCACAGCTCAGCTCTGCAGAGCTCAGCACAGCTCAGCTCTGCAGAGCTCAGCACAGCTCAGCTCTGCAGAGCTCAGCACAGCTCAGCTCTGCAGAGCTCAGCACAGCTCAGCTCTGCAGAGCTCAGCACAGCTCAGCTCTGCAGAGCTCAGCTCAACTCTGCAGAGCTCAGCTCAACTCTGCAGAGCTCAGCTCAACTCTGCAGAGCTCAGCACCTCAGCAGCAGAGCTCAGCACCTCAGCTCAGCAACTCAGCTCAGCACCCCAGCAGCTCAGCACCCGAGCAGCTCAGCAGCAGAGCTCAGGACCCCAGCAGCTCAGCTCAGCTCCCCAGCAGCTCAGCTCAGCTCAGCTCTCCAGCAGCTCAGCTCAGCTCAGCTCCCCAGCAGCTCAGCTCAGCGGAGCTCAGCTCAGCTCAGCTCAGCGGAGCTCAGCTCAGCTCAGCGGAGCTCAGCTCAGCTCAGCGGAGCTCAGCTCAGCTCAGCGGAGCTCAGCTCAGCTCAGCTCAGCAGAGCTCAGCAG
Organism: Hemicordylus capensis; assembly: GCF_027244095.1. Taxonomy (NCBI): domain Eukaryota; kingdom Metazoa; phylum Chordata; class Lepidosauria; order Squamata; family Cordylidae; genus Hemicordylus; species Hemicordylus capensis. The sequence continues at coordinate 284,203,967 of NC_069659.1, forward strand.
AGCTCTGCAGAGGTCAGCTCAGCTCAGCTCTGCGGAGCTCTGCAGAGCTCAGCTCAGCGCAACTCTGCAGAGCTCAGCTCAGCGCAACTCTGCAGAGCTCAGCTCAGCGCAACTCTGCAGAGCTCAGCTCAGCGCAACTCTGCAGAGCTCAGCTCAACTCAGCAGCAGAGCTCAGCACCTCAGCTCAGCAACTCAGCTCAGCACCCCAGCAGCTCAGCAACCCAGCACCTCAGCAGCAGAGTTCAGCACCTCAGCAGCTCAGCTCAGCTCAGCTCAGCTTAGCTCTACAGAGCTCAGCTCAGCTCAATTCTGCAAAGCTCAGCTCAACTCTGCAGAGTTAAGCAGCAGAGCTCAGCACCTCAGCAGCAGAGTTCAGCACCTCAGCAGCTCAGCTCAGCTCAGCTCAGCAGAGCTCAGCGCAACTCAGCTCAGCAGAGCTCAGCGCAACTCAGCTCTGCAGAGCTCAGCGCAACTCAGCTCTGCAGAGCTCAGCGCAGCTCAGCTCTGCAGAGCTCAGCGCAGCTCAGCTCTGCAGAGCTCAGCTCAGCTCAGCTCTGCAGAGCTCAGCTCAGCTCAGCTCTGCAGAGCTCAGCTCAGCTCAGCTCTGCAGAGCTCAGCTCAGCTCAGCTCTGCAGAGCTCAGCTCAGCTCTGCAGAGCTCAGCACAGCTCAGCTCTGCAGAGCTCAGCACAGCTCAGCTCTGCAGAGCTCAGCACAGCTCAGCTCTGCAGAGCTCAGCTCAACTCTGCAGAGCTCAGCTCAACTCTGCAGAGCTCAGCTCAACTCTGCAGAGCTCAGCACCTTAGCAGCAGAGCTCAGCACCTCAGCTCAGCAACTCAGCTCAGCACCCCAGCAGCTCAGCACCCGAGCAGCTCAGCAGCAGAGCTCAGGACCCCAGCAGCTCAGCTCAGCTCAGCTCCCCAGCAGCTCAGCTCAGCTCAGCTCCCCAGCAGCTCAGCTCAGCTCAGCTCCCCAGCAGCTCAGCTCAGCTCAGCTCAGCGGAGCTCAGCTCAGCGGAGCTCAGCGGAGCTCAGCTCAGCGGAGCTCAGCTCAGCTCAGCGGAGCTCAGCTCAGCTCAGCGGAGCTCAGCTCAGCTCAGCGGAGCTCAGCTCAGCTCAGCGGAGCTCAGCTTAGCTCAGCTCAGCAGAGCTCAGCGGAGCTCTGCAGAGGTCAGCTCAGCTCAGCTCTGCAGAGGTCAGCTCAGCTCAGCTCTGCGGAGCTCTGCAGAGCTCAGCTCAGCTCTGCGGAGCTCTGCAGAGCTCAGCTCAGCTCAGCTCAGCTCTGCAGAGCTCAGCTCAGCTCAGCTCAGCTCTGCAGAGCTCAGCTCAGCTCAACTCTGCAGAGCTCAGCTCAGCTCAACTCTGCAGAGCTCAGCTCAGCTCAACTCTGCAGAGCTCAGCTCAGCTCAACTCTGCAGAGCTCAGCTCAGCTCAACTCTGCAGAGCTCAGCTCAGCTCAACTCTGCAGAGCTCAGCTCAGCTCAACTCTGCAGAGCTCAGCTCAGCTCAACTCTGCAGAGCTCAGCTCAGCTCAACTCTGCAGAGCTCAGCTCAGCTCAACTCTGCAGAGCTCAGCTCAGCTCAACTCTGCAGAGCTCAGCTCAGCTCAACTCTGCAGAGCTCAGCTCAGCTCAACTCTGCAGAGCTCAGCTCAGCTCAACTCTGCAGAGCTCAGCTCAACTCTGCAGAGCTCAGCTCAACTCAGCAGCAGAGCTCAGCACCTCAGCTCAGCAACTCAGCTCAGCACCCCAGCAGCTCAGCAACCCAGCAGCTCAGCAGCAGAGCTCAGGACCCCAGCAGCTCAACTCAGCTCCCCAGCAGCTCAGCTCAGCTCCCCAGCAGCTCAGCAGCAGAGCTCAGGACCCCAGAAGCTCAGCTCAGCTCCCCAGCAGCTCAGCTCAGCTCAGCTCCCCAGCAGCTCAGCTCAGCTCAGCTCCCCAGCAGCTCAGCTCAGCTCAGCTCCCCAGCAGCTCAGCAGCAGAGCTCAGGACCCCAGAAGCTCAGCTCAGCTCCCCAGCAGCTCAGCTCAGCTCACCTCACCTCACCTCAGCTCAGCGGAGCTCAGCTCAGCTCAGCGGAGCTCAGCTCAGCTCAGCGGAGCTCAGCTCAGCTCAGCGGAGCTCAGCTCAGTGGAGCTCAGCAGAGCTCAGCAGAGCTCAGCGGAGCTCAGCTCAGCAGAGCTCAGCAGAGCTCAGCTCAGCATAGCTCAGCTCAGCAGAGCTCAGCATAACTCAGCTCAGCTCAGCTCAGCAGAGCTGAACTCAGCTCAGCTCAGCTCAGCTCAGCAGAGCTCAGCTCAGCTCAGCTCAGCTCAGCAGAGATCAGCAGAGCTCAGCTCGGCAGAGCTCAGCTCAGCTCAGCTCAGCAGAGATCAGCAGAGCTCAGCTCGGCAGAGCTCAGCACCTCAGCAGCAGAGTTCAGCACCTCAGCAGCTCAGCTCAGCTCAGTTCAGCTCAGCTCAGCTCTGCAGAGCTCAGCTAAGCTCAATTCTGCAAAGCTCAGCTCAACTCTGCAGAGTTAAGCAGCAGAGCTCAGCACCTCAGCAGCAGAGTTCAGCACCTCAGCAGCTCAGCTCAGCAGAGCTCAGCTCAGCTCAGCTGTGCAGAGCTCAGCTCAGCTCAGCTCAGCTCAACTCTGCAGAGCTCAGCTCAGCTCAGCTCTGCAGAGCTCAGCTCAGCTCAACTCTGCAGAGCTCAGCTCAGCTCAACTCTGCAGAGCTCAGCTCAGCTCAACTCTGCAGAGCTCAGCTCAGCTCAACTCTGCAGAGCTCAGCTCAGCACAACTCTGCAGAGCTCAGCACCTCAGCAGCAGAGCTCAGCACCTCAGCTCAGCAACTCAGCTCAGCACCACAGCAGCTCAGCACCCGAGCAGCTCAGCAGCAGAGCTCAGGACCCCAGCAGCTCAGCTCAGCTCCCCAGCAGCTCAGCTCAGCTCAGCTCCCCAGCAGCTCAGCTCCCCAGCAGCTCATCTCAGCTCAGCTCAGCTCAGCGGAGCTCAGCGGAGCTCAGCGGAGCTCAGCTCAGCGGAGCTCAGCTCAGCTCAGCAGAGCTCAGCTCAGCTCAGCAGAGCTCAGCTCAGTTCAGCAGAGCTCAGCTCAGTTCAGCAGAGCTCAGCTCAGCTCAGCAGAGCTCAGCTCAGCTCAGCAGAGCTCAGCTCAGCTCAGCAGAGCTCATCTGAGCTCAGCAGAGCTCAGCAGAGCTCAGCAAAGCTCAGCTCTGCAGAGCTCAGCTCAACTCTGCAGAGCTCAGCACCTCAGCTCAGCAACTCAGCTCAGCACCCCAGCAGCTCAACAACCCAGCAGCTCAGCAGCAGAGCTCAGGACCCCAGCAGCTCAGCTCAGCTCCCCAGCAGCTCAGCTCACCTCAGCTCCCCAGCAGCTCAGCTCACCTCATCTCCCCAGCAGCTCCGCTCAGCAGAGCTCTGCAGAGCTCAGCAAAGCTCAGCTCTGCAGAGCTCAGCTCTGCAGAGCTCAGCTCAACTCTGCAGAGCTCTGCTCAGCGCAGCTCTGCAGAGCTCTGCTCAGCGCAGCTCTGCAGAGCTCAGCTCAGCGCAGCTCTGCAGAGCTCAGCTCAGCGCAGCTCTGCAGAGCTCAGCTCAGCGCAACTCTGCAGAGCTCAGCTCAGCGCAACTCTGCAGAGCTCAGCTCAGCGCAACTCTGCAGAGCTCAGCTCAGCGCAACTCTGCAGAGCTCAGCTCAGCGCAACTCTGCAGAGCTCAGCTCAGCGCAACTCTGCAGAGCTCAGCTCAGCGCAACTCTGCAGAGCTCAGCTCAGCGCAACTCTGCAGAGCTCAGCTCAGCGCAACTCTGCAGAGCTCAGCTCAGCGCAACTCTGCAGAGCTCAGCTCAGCGCAACTCTGCAGAGCTCAGCTCAACTCAGCAGCAGAGCTCAGCACCTCAGCTCAGCAACTCAGCTCAGCACCCCAGCAGCTCAGCAACCCAGCACCTCAGCAGCAGAGTTCAGCACCTCAGCAGCTCATCTCAGCTCAGCTTAGCTCTACAGAGCTCAGCTCAGCTCAATTCTGCAAAGCTCAGCTCAACTCTGCAGAGTTAAGCAGCAGAGCTCAGCACCTCAGCAGCAGAGTTCAGCACCTCAGCAGCTCAGCTCAGCTCAGCTCAGCAGAGCTCAGCGCAGCTCAGCTCAGCAGAGCTCAGCGCAACTCAGCTCTGCAGAGCTCAGCGCAACTCAGCTCTGCAGAGCTCAGCGCAACTCAGCTCTGCAGAGCTCAGCTCAGCTCAGCTCTGCAGAGCTCAGCTCAGCTCAGCTCTGCAGAGCTCAGCACAGCTCAGCTCTGCAGAGCTCAGCACAGCTCAGCTCTGCAGAGCTCAGCTCAACTCTGCAGAGCTCAGCTCAACTCTGCAGAGCTCAGCTCAACTCTGCAGAGCTCAGCTCAACTCTGCAGAGCTCAGCACCTCAGCAGCAGAGCTCAGCACCTCAGCAGCAGAGCTCAGCACCTCAGCTCAGCAACTCAGCTCAGCACCCCAGCAGCTCAGCACCCGAGCAGCTCAGCAGCAGAGCTCAGGACCCCAGCAGCTCAGCTCAGCTCAGCTCCCCAGCAGCTCAGCTCAGCTCAGCTCTCCAGCAGCTCAGCTCAGCTCAGCTCCCCAGCAGCTCAGCTCAGCGGAGCTCAGCTCAGCTCAGCTCAGCGGAGCTCAGCTCAGCGGAGCTCAGCTCAGCTCAGCGGAGCTCAGCTCAGCTCAGCGGAGCTCAGCTCAGCTCAGCTCAGCAGAGCTCAGCAGAGCTCTGCAGAGGTCAGCTCAGCTCAGCTCTGCGGAGCTCTGCAGAGCTCAGCTCAGCGCAACTCTGCAGAGCTCAGCTCAGCGCAACTCTGCAGAGCTCAGCTCAGCGCAACTCTGCAGAGCTCAGCTCAGCGCAACTCTGCAGAGCTCAGCTCAACTCAGCAGCAGAGCTCAGCACCTCAGCTCAGCAACTCAGCTCAGCACCCCAGCAGCTCAGCAACCCAGCACCTCAGCAGCAGAGTTCAGCACCTCAGCAGCTCAGCTCAGCTCAGCTCAGCTTAGCTCTACAGAGCTCAGCTCAGCTCAATTCTGCAAAGCTCAGCTCAACTCTGCAGAGTTAAGCAGCAGAGCTCAGCACCTCAGCAGCAGAGTTCAGCACCTCAGCAGCTCAGCTCAGCTCAGCTCAGCAGAGCTCAGCGCAACTCAGCTCAGCAGAGCTCAGCGCAACTCAGCTCAGCAGAGCTCAGCGCAACTCAGCTCTGCAGAGCTCAGCGCAACTCAGCTCTGCAGAGCTCAGCGCAGCTCAGCTCTGCAGAGCTCAGCTCAGCTCAGCTCTGCAGAGCTCAGCTCAGCTCAGCTCTGCAGAGCTCAGCTCAGCTCAGCTCTGCAGAGCTCAGCTCAGCTCAGCTCTGCAGAGCTCAGCTCAGCTCAGCTCTGCAGAGCTCAGCACAGCTCAGCTCTGCAGAGCTCAGCACAGCTCAGCTCTGCAGAGCTCAGCTCAACTCTGCAGAGCTCAGCTCAACTCTGCAGAGCTCAGCTCAACTCTGCAGAGCTCAGCACCTCAGCTCAGCAACTCAGCTCAGCACCCCAGCAGCTCAGCACCCGAGCAGCTCAGCAGCAGAGCTCAGGACCCCAGCAGCTCAGCTCAGCTCAGCTCCCCAGCAGCTCAGCTCAGCTCAGCTCCCCAGCAGCTCAGCTCAGCTCAGCTCAGCTCAGCGGAGCTCAGCTCAGCGGAGCTCAGCGGAGCTCAGCTCAGCGGAGCTCAGCTCAGCTCAGCGGAGCTCAGCTCAGCTCAGCGGAGCTCAGCTCAGCTCAGCGGAGCTCAGCTCAGCTCAGCGGAGCTCAGCTTAGCTCAGCTCAGCAGAGCTCAGCGGAGCTCTGCAGAGGTCAGCTCAGCTCAGCTCTGCGGAGCTCTGCAGAGCTCAGCTCAGCTCTGCGGAGCTCTGCAGAGCTCAGCTCAGCTCAGCTCAGCTCTGCAGAGCTCAGCTCAGCTCAGCTCTGCAGAGCTCAGCTCAGCTCAGCTCTGCAGAGCTCAGCTCAGCTCAGCTCTGCAGAGCTCAGCTCAACTCTGCAGAGCTCAGCTCAGCTCAACTCTGCAGAGCTCAGCTCAGCTCAACTCTGCAGAGCTCAGCTCAGCTCAGCTCTGCAGAGCTCAGCTCAGCTCAGCTCTGCAGAGCTCAGCTCAGCTCAGCTCTGCAGAGCTCAGCTCAGCTCAGCTCTGCAGAGCTCAGCTCAGCTCAGCTCTGCAGAGCTCAGCTCAGCTCAGCTCTGCAGAGCTCAGCTCAGCTCAGCTCTGCAGAGCTCAGCTCAGCTCAGCTCTGCAGAGCTCAGCTCAGCTCAGCTCTGCAGAGCTCAGCTCAGCTCAGCTCTGCAGAGCTCAGCTCAGCTCAGCTCTGCAGAGCTCAGCTCAGCTCAGCTCTGCAGAGCTCAGCTCAGCTCAGCTCTGCAGAGCTCAGCTCAGCTCAGCTCTGCAGAGCTCAGCTCAGCTCAGCTCTGCAGAGCTCAGCTCAGCTCAGCTCTGCAGAGCTCAGCTCAGCTCAACTCTGCAGAGCTCAGCTCAGCTCAACTCTGCAGAGCTCAGCTCAGCTCAGCTCTGCAGAGCTCAGCTCAGCTCAGCTCTGCAGAGCTCAGCTCAGCTCAACTCTGCAGAGCTCAGCTCAGCTCAACTCTGCAGAGCTCAGCTCAGCTCAACTCTGCAGAGCTCAGCTCAGCTCAACTCTGCAGAGCTCAGCTCAGCTCAACTCTGCAGAGCTCAGCTCAGCTCAACTCTGCAGAGCTCAGCTCAGCTCAACTCTGCAGAGCTCAGCTCAAGTCAGCAGCAGAGCTCAGCACCTCAGCTCAGCAACTCAGCTCAGCACCCCAGCAGCTCAGCAACCCAGCAGCTCAGCAGCAGAGCTCAGGACCCCAGCAGCTCAGCTCAGCGCAGCTCAGCGCAGCTCAGCGGAGCTCAGCTCAGCGCAGCTCAGCGGAGCTCAGCTCAGCTCAGGTCAGCGGAGCTCAGCTCAGCTCAGGTCAGCGGAGCTCAGCTCAGCTCAGGTCAGCGGAGCTCAGCTCAGCTCAGGTCAGCGGAGCTCAGCTCAGCTCAGGTCAGCGGAGCTCAGCTCAGCTCAGGTCAGCGGAGCTCAGCTCAGCTCAGGTCAGCGGAGCTCAGCTCAACTCTGCAGAGCTCAGCTCAACTCTGCAGAGCTCAGCACCTCAGCAGCAGAGCTCAGCACCTCAGCTCAGCAACTCAGCTCAGCACCCCAGCAGCTCAGCACCCGAGCAGCTCAGCAGCAGAGCTCAGGACCCCAGCAGCTCAGCTCAGCTCAGCTCCCCAGCAGCTCAGCTCAGCTCAGCTCCCCAGCAGCTCAGGTCAGCTCAGCTCCCCAGCAGCTCAGGTCAGCTCAGCTCCCCAGCAGCTCAGGTCAGCTCAGCGGAGCTCAGCTCAGGTCAGCTCAGCGGAGCTCAGCTCAGGTCAGCTCAGCGGAGCTCAGCTCAGCAGAGCTCAGCGGAGCTCAGCTCAGCAGAGCTCAGCTCAGCTCAGCAGAGCTCAGCTCAGCTCAGCTCAGCAGAGCTCAGCTCAGCTCAGCTCAGCAGAGCTCAGCTCAGCTCAACTCTGCAGAGCTCAGCTCAGCTCAACTCTGCAGAGCTCAGCTCAACTCTGCAGAGCTCAGCTCAAGTCAGCAGCAGAGCTCAGCACCTCAGCTCAGCAACTCAGCTCAGCACCCCAGCAGCTCAGCAACCCAGCAGCTCAGCAGCAGAGCTCAGGACCCCAGCTGCTCAGCTCAGCTCAGCTCAGCCCAGGTCAGCGGAGCTCAGCTCAGCCCAGGTCAGCCGAGCTCAGCTCAGCCCAGGTCAGCCGAGCTCAGCTCAGCCCAGGTCAGCCGAGCTCAGCTCAGCCCAGGTCAGCCGAGCTCAGCTCAGCCCAGGTCAGCCGAGCTCAGCTCAGCCCAGGTCAGCCGAGCTCAGCTCAGCCCAGGTCAGCCGAGCTCAGCTCAGCCCAGGTCAGCCGAGCTCAGCTCAGCCCAGGTCAGCCGAGCTCAGCTCAGCCCAGGTCAGCCGAGCTCAGCTCAGCCCAGGTCAGCCGAGCTCAGCTCAGCCCAGGTCAGCCGAGCTCAGCTCAGCCCAGGTCAGCCGAGCTCAGCTCAGCCCAGGTCAGCCGAGCTCAGCTCAGCCCAGGTCAGCCGAGCTCAGCTCAGCCCAGGTCAGCCGAGCTCAGCTCAGCCCAGGTCAGCCGAGCTCAGCTCAGCCCAGGTCAGCCGAGCTCAGCTCAGCCCAGGTCAGCCGAGCTCAGCTCAGCCCAGGTCAGCCGAGCTCAGCTCAGCCCAGGTCAGCCGAGCTCAGCTCAGCCCAGGTCAGCCGAGCTCAGCTCAGCCCAGGTCAGCCGAGCTCAGCTCAGCCCAGGTCAGCGGAGCTCAGCTCAGCTCAGCTCAGCGGAGCTCAGCGGAGCTCAGCTCAGCGGAGCTCAGCTCAGCGGAGCTCAGCGGAGCTCAGCAGAGCTCAGCACAGCTCAGCTCTGCAGAGGTCAGCACAGCTCAACTCTGCAGAGCTCAGCACAGCTCAACTCTGCAGAGCTCAGCTCAACTCTGCAGAGCTCAGCTCAACTCTGCAGAGCTCAGCTCAACTCTGCAGAGCTCAGCTCAACTCTGCAGAGCTCAGCACCTCAGCAGCAGAGCTCAGCACCTCAGCTCAGCAACTCAGCTCAGCACCCCAGCAGCTCAGCACCCGAGCAGCTCAGCAGCAGAGCTCAGGACCCCAGCAGCTCAGCTCAGCTCAGCTCCCCAGCAGCTCAGCTCAGCTCAGCTCCCCAGCAGCTCAGCTCAGCTCAGCTCAGCTCTGCAGAGCTCAGCTCAGCTCAGCGGAGCTCTGCAGAGCTCAGCTCAGCTCAGCGGAGCTCTGCAGAGCTCAGCTCAGCTCAGCGGAGCTCTGCAGAGCTCAGCTCAGCTCAGCCCAACTCTGCAGAGCTCAGCTCAGCTCAGCCCAACTCTGCAGAGCTCAGCTCAGCTCAGCCCAACTCTGCAGAGCTCAGCTCAGCCCAACTCTGCAGAGCTCAGCTCAGCCCAACTCTGCAGAGCTCAGCTCAGCCCAACTCTGCAGAGCTCAGCTCAGCCCAACTCTGCAGAGCTCAGCTCAGCTCAACTCTGCAGAGCTCAGCTCAGCTCAACTCTGCAGAGCTCAGCTCAGCTCAACTCTGCAGAGCTCAGCTCAGCTCAACTCTGCAGAGCTCAGCTCAGCTCAACTCTGCAGAGCTCAGCTCAACTCTGCAGAGCTCAGCTCAACTCTGCAGAGCTCAGCTCAACTCTGCAGAGCTCAGCTCAACTCTGCAGCAGAGCTCAGCTCAACTCAGCAGCAGAGCTCAGCTCAACTCAGCAGCAGAGCTCAGCACCTCAGCTCAGCAACTAAGCTCCGCACCCCAGCAGCTCAGCAACCCAGCAGCTCAGCAGCAGAGCTCAGGACCCCAGCAGCTCAGCTCAGCTCAGCTCAGCTCAGCTTAGGTCAGCGGAGCTCAGCTCAGCTCAGGTCAGCGGAGCTCAGCTCAGCTCAGGTCAGCGGAGCTCAGCTCAGCTCAGGTCAGCGGAGCTCAGCTCAGCTCAGGTCAGCGGAGCTCAGCTCTGCTCAGGTCAGCGGAGCTCAGCTCTGCTCAGCTCAGCGGAGCTCAGCTCAGCTCAGCTCAGCGGAGCTCAGCTCAGCTCAGCTCAGCGGAGCTCAGCTCAGCTCAGCTCAGCGGAGCTCAGCTCAGCTCAGCTCAGCTCAGCTCAGCTCAGCTCAGCTCAGCGGAGCTCAGCTCAGCGGAGCTCAACGGAGCTCAGCGGATCTCAGCGGAGCTCAGCTCAGCAGAGCTCAGCGGAGCTCAGCTCAGCAGAGCTCAGCTAAGCTCAGCTCAGCAGAGCTCAGCTCAGCATAGCTCAGCAGAGCTCAGCTCAGCAGAGCTCAGCTCAGCAGAGCTCAGCTCAGCAGAGCTCAGCTCAGCAGAGCTCAGCATAACTCAGCTCAGCTCAGCTCAGCAAGCTCAGCTCAGCAGAGCTCAGCTCAGCTCAGCAGAGCTCAGCTCAGCTCAGCAGAGCTCAGCTCAGCTCAGCTCAGCTCAGCAGAGCTCAGCTCAGCTCAGCTCAGCAGAGCTCAGCACCTCAGCAGCAGAGTTCAGCACCTCAGCAGCTCAGCTCAGCTCAGCTCAGCTCTGCAGAGCTCAGCTCAGCTCTGCAGAGCTCAGCTCAGCTCTGCAGAGCTCAGCTCAGCTCAACTCTGCAAAGCTCAGCTCAACTCTGCAGAGCTAAGCAGCAGAGCTCAGCACCTAAGCAGCAGAGTTCAGCACCTCAGCAGCTCAGCTCAGCTCAACTCTGCAGAGCTCAGCTCAGCTCAGCTCAACTCTCCAGAGCTCAGCTCAGCTCAACTCTGCAGAGCTCAGCTCAGCTCAATTCTGCAGAGCTCTGCTCTGCTCAACTCTGCAGAGCTCTGCTCTGCTCAACTCTGCAGAGCTCTGCTCTGCTCAACTCTGCAGAGCTCAGCACAGCTCAACTCTGCAGAGCTCAGCACAGCTCTGCAGAGCTCAGCTCAACTCTGCAGAGCTCAGCACAGCTCTGCAGAGCTCAGCACAGCTCTGCAGAGCTCAGCACAGCTCTGCAGAGCTCAGCACAGCTCAACTCTGAAGAGTTCAGCATAGCTGAACTCTGCAGAGCTCAGCTCAACTCTGCAGAGCTCAGCACCTCAGCAGCAGAGCTCAGCACCTCAGCTCAGCAACTCAGCTCAGCACCCCAGCAGCTCAGCACCCGAGCAGCTCAGCAGCAGAGCTCAGGACCCCAGCAGCTCAGCTCAGCTCCCCAGCAGCTCAGTTCAGCTCAGCTCCCCAGCAGCTCAGCGGAGCTCAGCTCAGCGGAGATCAGCGGAGCTCAGCTCAGCGGAGCTCAGCTCAGCGGAGCTCAGCTCAGCTCAGCAGAGCTCAGCTCAGCTCAGCTCAGCAGAGCTCAGCTCAGCTCAACTCTGCAGAGCTCAGCTCAGCTCAACTCTGCAGAGCTCAGCTCAGCTCAACTCTGCAGAGCTCAGCTCAGCTCAACTCTGCAGAGCTCAGCTCAGCGCAACTCTGCAGAGCTCAGCTCAGCGCAACTCTGCAGAGCTCAGCTCAGCGCAACTCTGCAGAGCTCAGCTCAGCGCAACTCTGCAGAGCTCAGCTCAGCGCAACTCTGCAGAGCTCAGCTCAGCGCAACTCTGCAGAGCTCAGCTCAGCGCAACTCTGCAGAGCTCAGCTCAGCGCAACTCTGCAGAGCTCAGCTCAGCGCAACTCTGCAGAGCTCAGCTCAGCGCAACTCTGCAGAGCTCAGCTCAGCGCAACTCTGCAGAGCTCAGCTCAGCGCAACTCTGCAGAGCTCAGCTCAACTCAACAGCAGAGCTCAGCACCTCAGCTCAGCAACTCAGCTCAGCACCCCAGCAGCTCAGCAACCCAGCACCTCAGCAGCAGAGCTCAGCACCTCAGCAGCTCAGCTCAGCTCAGCACCCCAGCAGCTCAGCACCCGAGCAGCTCAGCAGCAGAGCTCAGGACCCCAGCAGCTCAGCTCAGCTCAGCTCCCCAGCAGCTCAGCTCAGCTCAGCTCCCCAGCAGCTCAGCTCAGCTCAGCTCCCCAGCAGCTCAGCTCAGCTCAGCTCAGCGGAGCTCAGCTCAGCGGAGCTCAGCGGAGCTCAGCTCAGCGGAGCTCAGCTCAGCTCAGCGGAGCTCAGCTCAGCTCAGCGGAGCTCAGCTCAGCTCAGCGGAGCTCAGCTCAGCTCAGCGGAGCTCAGCTTAGCTCAGCTCAGCAGAGCTCAGCGGAGCTCTGCAGAGGTCAGCTCAGCTCAGCTCTGCAGAGGTCAGCTCAGCTCAGCTCTGCGGAGCTCTGCAGAGCTCAGCTCAGCTCTGCGGAGCTCTGCAGAGCTCAGCTCAGCTCAGCTCAGCTCTGCAGAGCTCAGCTCAGCTCAGCTCAGCTCTGCAGAGCTCAGCTCAGCTCAACTCTGCAGAGCTCAGCTCAGCTCAACTCTGCAGAGCTCAGCTCAGCTCAACTCTGCAGAGCTCAGCTCAGCTCAACTCTGCAGAGCTCAGCTCAGCTCAACTCTGCAGAGCTCAGCTCAGCTCAACTCTGCAGAGCTCAGCTCAGCTCAACTCTGCAGAGCTCAGCTCAGCTCAACTCTGCAGAGCTCAGCTCAGCTCAACTCTGCAGAGCTCAGCTCAGCTCAACTCTGCAGAGCTCAGCTCAGCTCAACTCTGCAGAGCTCAGCTCAGCTCAACTCTGCAGAGCTCAGCTCAACTCTGCAGAGCTCAGCTCAACTCTGCAGAGCTCAGCTCAACTCAGCAGCAGAGCTCAGCACCTCAGCTCAGCAACTCAGCTCAGCACCCCAGCAGCTCAGCAACCCAGCAGCTCAGCAGCAGAGCTCAGGACCCCAGCAGCTCAACTCAGCTCCCCAGCAGCTCAGCTCAGCTCCCCAGCAGCTCAGCAGCAGAGCTCAGGACCCCAGAAGCTCAGCTCAGCTCCCCAGCAGCTCAGCTCAGCTCAGCTCCCCAGCAGCTCAGCTCAGCTCAGCTCCCCAGCAGCTCAGCTCAGCTCAGCTCCCCAGCAGCTCAGCAGCAGAGCTCAGGACCCCAGAAGCTCAGCTCAACTCCCCAGCAGCTCAGCTCAGCTCACCTCACCTCAGCTCAGCTCAGCGGAGCTCAGCTCAGCGGAGAAGAGCGGAGCTCAGCTCAGCGGAGATCAGCGGAGCTCAGCTCAGCGGAGCTCAGCTCAGCGGAGCTCAGCTCAGCTCAGCAGAGCTCAGCTCAGCTCAGCAGAGCTCAGCTCAGCTCAGCAGAGCTCAGCTCAGCTCAGCAGAGCTCAGCTCAGCTCAGCAGAGCTCAGCAGAGCTCAGCAGAGCTCAGCAGAGCTCAGCAGAGCTCAGCTCAGCTCAACTCTGCAGAGCTCAGCTCAGCTCAACTCTGCAGAGCTCAGCTCAGCTCAACTCTGCAGAGCTCAGCTCAGCTCAACTCTGCAGAGCTCAGCTCAGCTCAACTCTGCAGAGCTCAGCTCAGCTCAACTCTGCAGAGCTCAGCTCAGCTCAACTCTGCAGAGCTCAGCTCAGCTCAACTCTGCAGAGCTCAGCTCAGCTCAACTCTGCAGAGCTCAGCTCAGCTCAACTCTGCAGAGCTCAGCTCAGCTCAACTCTGCAGAGCTCAGCTCAGCTCAACTCTGCAGAGCTCAGCTCAGCTCAACTCTGCAGAGCTCAGCTCAGCTCAACTCTGCAGAGCTCAGCTCAGCTCAACTCTGCAGAGCTCAGCTCAGCTCAACTCTGCAGAGCTCAGCTCAGCTCAACTCTGCAGAGCTCAGCTCAGCTCAACTCTGCAGAGCTCAGCTCAGCTCAACTCTGCAGAGCTCAGCTCAACTCTGCAGAGCTCAGCTCAACTCAGCAGCAGAGCTCAGCACCTCAGCTCAGCAACTCAGCTCAGCACCCCAGCAGCTCAGCAACCCAGCAGCTCAGCAGCAGAGCTCAGGACCCCAGCAGCTCAACTCAGCTCCCCAGCAGCTCAGCTCAGCTCCCCAGCAGCTCAGCAGCAGAGCTCAGGACCCCAGAAGCTCAGCTCAGCTCCCCAGCAGCTCAGCTCAGCTCAGCTCCCCAGCAGCTCAGCTCAGCTCAGCTCCCCAGCAGCTCAGCTCAGCTCAGCTCCCCAGCAGCTCAGCAGCAGAGCTCAGGACCCCAGAAGCTCAGCTCAGCTCCCCAGCAGCTCAGCTCAGCTCAGCTCACCTCAGCTCAGCTCAGCGGAGCTCAGCTCAGCTCAGCGGAGCTCAGCTCAGCTCAGCGGAGCTCAGCTCAGCTCAGCGGAGCTAAGCTCAGTGGAGCTCAGCAGAGCTCAGCAGAGCTCAGCGGAGCTCAGCTCAGCAGAGCTCAGCAGAGCTCAGCTCAGCATAGCTCAGCTCAGCAGAGCTCAGCATAACTCAGCTCAGCTCAGCTCAGCAGAGCTGAACTCAGCTCAGCTCAGCTCAGCTCAGCAGAGCTCAGCTCAGCTCAGCTCAGCAGAGCTCAGCTCAGCAGAGCTCAGCTCAGCTCAGCTCAGCTCAGCTCAGCTCAGCAGAGATCAGCAGAGCTCAGCTCGGCAGAGCTCAGCACCTCAGCAGCAGAGTTCAGCACCTCAGCAGCTCAGCTCAGCTCAGTTCAGCTCAGCTCAGCTCTGCAGAGCTCAGCTAAGCTCAATTCTGCAAAGCTCAGCTCAACTCTGCAGAGTTAAGCAGCAGAGCTCAGCACCTCAGCAGCAGAGTTCAGCACCTCAGCAGCTCAGCTCAGCAGAGCTCAGCTCAGCTCAGCTGTGCAGAGCTCAGCTCAGCTCAGCTCAGCTCAGCTCAACTCTGCAGAGCTCAGCTCAGCTCAACTCTGCAGAGCTCAGCTCAGCTCAACTCTGCAGAGCTCAGCTCAGCTCAACTCTGCAGAGCTCAGCTCAGCACAACTCTGCAGAGCTCAGCTCAGCACAACTCTGCAGAGCTCAGCACCTCAGCAGCAGAGCTCAGCACCTCAGCTCAGCAACTCAGCTCAGCACCACAGCAGCTCAGCACCCGAGCAGCTCAGCAGCAGAGCTCAGGACCCCAGCAGCTCAGCTCAGCTCCCCAGCAGCTCAGCTCAGCTCAGCTCCCCAGCAGCTCAGCTCCCCAGCAGCTCATCTCAGCTCAGCTCAGCTCAGCGGAGCTCAGCGGAGCTCAGCGGAGCTCAGCTCAGCGGAGCTCAGCTCAGCTCAGCAGAGCTCAGCTCAGCTCAGCAGAGCTCAGCTCAGCTCAGCAGAGCTCAGCTCAGTTCAGCAGAGCTCAGCTCAGTTCAGCAGAGCTCAGCTCAGCTCAGCAGAGCTCAGCTCAGCTCAGCAGAGCTCATCTGAGCTCAGCAGAGCTCAGCAGAGCTCAGCAAAGCTCAGCTCTGCAGAGCTCAGCTCAACTCTGCAGAGCTCAGCACCTCAGCTCAGCAACTCAGCTCAGCACCCCAGCAGCTCAGCAACCCAGCAGCTCAGCAGCAGAGCTCAGGACCCCAGCAGCTCAGCTCAGCTCCCCAGCAGCTCAGCTCACCTCAGCTCCCCAGCAGCTCAGCTCACCTCATCTCCCCAGCAGCTCCGCTCAGCAGAGCTCTGCAGAGCTCAGCAAAGCTCAGCTCTGCAGAGCTCAGCTCTGCAGAGCTCAGCTCAACTCTGCAGAGCTCTGCTCAGCGCAGCTCTGCAGAGCTCTGCTCAGCGCAGCTCTGCAGAGCTCTGCTCAGCGCAGCTCTGCAGAGCTCTGCTCAGCGCAGCTCTGCAGAGCTCAGCTCAGCGCAGCTCTGCAGAGCTCAGCTCAGCGCAACTCTGCAGAGCTCAGCTCAGCGCAACTCTGCAGAGCTCAGCTCAGCGCAACTCTGCAGAGCTCAGCTCAGCGCAACTCTGCAGAGCTCAGCTCAACTCAACAGCAGAGCTCAGCACCTCAGCTCAGCAACTCAGCTCAGCACCCCAGCAGCTCAGCAACCCAGCACCTCAGCAGCAGAGTTCAGCACCTCAGCAGCTCAGCTCAGCTCAGCTTAGCTCTACAGAGCTCAGCTCAGCTCAATTCTGCAAAGCTCAGCTCAACTCTGCAGAGTTAAGCAGCAGAGCTCAGCACCTCAGCAGCAGAGTTCAGCACCTCAGCAGCTCAGCTCAGCTCAGCTCAGCAGAGCTCAGCGCAGCTCAGCTCAGCAGAGCTCAGCGCAACTCAGCTCTGCAGAGCTCAGCGCAACTCAGCTCTGCAGAGCTCAGCGCAACTCAGCTCTGCAGAGCTCAGCGCAACTCAGCTCTGCAGAGCTCAGCGCAACTCAGCTCTGCAGAGCTCAGCGCAGCTCAGCTCTGCAGAGCTCAGCACAGCTCAGCTCTGCAGAGCTCAGCACAGCTCAGCTCTGCAGAGCTCAGCACAGCTCAGCTCTGCAGAGCTCAGCACAGCTCAGCTCTGCAGAGCTCAGCACAGCTCAGCTCTGCAGAGCTCAGCACAGCTCAGCTCTGCAGAGCTCAGCTCAGCTCAACTCTGCAGAGCTCAGCTCAACTCTGCAGAGCTCAGCTCAACTCTGCAGAGCTCAGCTCAACTCTGCAGAGCTCAGCACCTCAGCAGCAGAGCTCAGCACCTCAGCTCAGCAACTCAGCTCAGCACCCCAGCAGCTCAGCACCCGAGCAGCTCAGCAGCAGAGCTCAGGACCCCAGCAGCTCAGCTCAGCTCAGCTCCCCAGCAGCTCAGCTCAGCTCAGCTCTCCAGCAGCTCAGCTCAGCTCAGCTCCCCAGCAGCTCAGCTCAGCGGAGCTCAGCTCAGCTCAGCTCAGCGGAGCTCAGCTCAGCTCAGCGGAGCTCAGCTCAGCTCAGCGGAGCTCAGCTCAGCTCAGCGGAGCTCAGCTCAGCTCAGCGGAGCTCAGCTCAGCTCAGCTCAGCAGAGCTCAGCAGAGCTCTGCAGAGGTCAGCTCAGCTCAGCTCTGCGGAGCTCTGCAGAGCTCAGCTCAGCGCAACTCTGCAGAGCTCAGCTCAGCGCAACTCTGCAGAGCTCAGCTCAGCGCAACTCTGCAGAGCTCAGCTCAGCGCAACTCTGCAGAGCTCAGCTCAACTCAGCAGCAGAGCTCAGCACCTCAGCTCAGCAACTCAGCTCAGCACCCCAGCAGCTCAGCAACCCAGCACCTCAGCAGCAGAGTTCAGCACCTCAGCAGCTCAGCTCAGCTCAGCTCAGCTCTACAGAGCTCAGCTCAGCTCAATTCTGCAAAGCTCAGCTCAACTCTGCAGAGTTAAGCAGCAGAGCTCAGCACCTCAGCAGCAGAGTTCAGCACCTCAGCAGCTCAGCTCAGCTCAGCTCAGCAGAGCTCAGCGCAACTCAGCTCAGCAGAGCTCAGCGCAACTCAGCTCTGCAGAGCTCAGCGCAGCTCAGCTCTGCAGAGCTCAGCGCAGCTCAGCTCTGCAGAGCTCAGCTCAGCTCAGCTCTGCAGAGCTCAGCTCAGCTCAGCTCTGCAGAGCTCAGCTCAGCTCAGCTCTGCAGAGCTCAGCTCAGCTCTGCAGAGCTCAGCACAGCTCAGCTCTGCAGAGCTCAGCACAGCTCAGCTCTGCAGAGCTCAGCACAGCTCAGCTCTGCAGAGCTCAGCTCAACTCTGCAGAGCTCAGCTCAACTCTGCAGAGCTCAGCTCAACTCTGCAGAGCTCAGCACCTTAGCAGCAGAGCTCAGCACCTCAGCTCAGCAACTCAGCTCAGCACCCCAGCAGCTCAGCACCCGAGCAGCTCAGCAGCAGAGCTCAGGACCCCAGCAGCTCAGCTCAGCTCAGCTCCCCAGCAGCTCAGCTCAGCTCAGCTCCCCAGCAGCTCAGCTCAGCTCAGCTCCCCAGCAGCTCAGCTCAGCTCAGCTCAGCGGAGCTCAGCTCAGCGGAGCTCAGCGGAGCTCAGCTCAGCGGAGCTCAGCTCAGCTCAGCGGAGCTCAGCTCAGCTCAGCGGAGCTCAGCTCAGCTCAGCGGAGCTCAGCTCAGCTCAGCGGAGCTCAGCTTAGCTCAGCTCAGCAGAGCTCAGCGGAGCTCTGCAGAGGTCAGCTCAGCTCAGCTCTGCAGAGGTCAGCTCAGCTCAGCTCTGCGGAGCTCTGCAGAGCTCAGCTCAGCTCTGCGGAGCTCTGCAGAGCTCAGCTCAGCTCAGCTCAGCTCTGCAGAGCTCAGCTCAGCTCAGCTCAGCTCTGCAGAGCTCAGCTCAGCTCAACTCTGCAGAGCTCAGCTCAGCTCAACTCTGCAGAGCTCAGCTCAGCTCAACTCTGCAGAGCTCAGCTCAGCTCAACTCTGCAGAGCTCAGCTCAGCTCAACTCTGCAGAGCTCAGCTCAGCTCAACTCTGCAGAGCTCAGCTCAGCTCAACTCTGCAGAGCTCAGCTCAGCTCAACTCTGCAGAGCTCAGCTCAGCTCAACTCTGCAGAGCTCAGCTCAGCTCAACTCTGCAGAGCTCAGCTCAGCTCAACTCTGCAGAGCTCAGCTCAGCTCAACTCTGCAGAGCTCAGCTCAGCTCAACTCTGCAGAGCTCAGCTCAGCTCAACTCTGCAGAGCTCAGCTCAGCTCAACTCTGCAGAGCTCAGCTCAACTCTGCAGAGCTCAGCTCAACTCAGCAGCAGAGCTCAGCACCTCAGCTCAGCAACTCAGCTCAGCACCCCAGCAGCTCAGCAACCCAGCAGCTCAGCAGCAGAGCTCAGGACCCCAGCAGCTCAACTCAGCTCCCCAGCAGCTCAGCTCAGCTCCCCAGCAGCTCAGCAGCAGAGCTCAGGACCCCAGAAGCTCAGCTCAGCTCCCCAGCAGCTCAGCTCAGCTCAGCTCCCCAGCAGCTCAGCTCAGCTCAGCTCCCCAGCAGCTCAGCTCAGCTCAGCTCCCCAGCAGCTCAGCAGCAGAGCTCAGGACCCCAGAAGCTCAGCTCAGCTCCCCAGCAGCTCAGCTCAGCTCACCTCACCTCACCTCAGCTCAGCGGAGCTCAGCTCAGCTCAGCGGAGCTCAGCTCAGCTCAGCGGAGCTCAGCTCAGCTCAGCGGAGCTCAGCTCAGTGGAGCTCAGCAGAGCTCAGCAGAGCTCAGCGGAGCTCAGCTCAGCAGAGCTCAGCAGAGCTCAGCTCAGCATAGCTCAGCTCAGCAGAGCTCAGCATAACTCAGCTCAGCTCAGCTCAGCAGAGCTGAACTCAGCTCAGCTCAGCTCAGCAGAGCTCAGCTCAGCTCAGCTCAGCTCAGCAGAGATCAGCAGAGCTCAGCTCGGCAGAGCTCAGCTCAGCTCAGCTCAGCAGAGATCAGCAGAGCTCAGCTCGGCAGAGCTCAGCACCTCAGCAGCAGAGTTCAGCACCTCAGCAGCTCAGCTCAGCTCAGTTCAGCTCAGCTCAGCTCTGCAGAGCTCAGCTAAGCTCAATTCTGCAAAGCTCAGCTCAACTCTGCAGAGTTAAGCAGCAGAGCTCAGCACCTCAGCAGCAGAGTTCAGCACCTCAGCAGCTCAGCTCAGCAGAGCTCAGCTCAGCTCAGCTGTGCAGAGCTCAGCTCAGCTCAGCTCAGCTCAGCTCAACTCTGCAGAGCTCAGCTCAGCTCAACTCTGCAGAGCTCAGCTCAGCTCAACTCTGCAGAGCTCAGCTCAGCTCAACTCTGCAGAGCTCAGCTCAGCACAACTCTGCAGAGCTCAGCTCAGCACAACTCTGCAGAGCTCAGCACCTCAGCAGCAGAGCTCAGCACCTCAGCTCAGCAACTCAGCTCAGCACCACAGCAGCTCAGCACCCGAGCAGCTCAGCAGCAGAGCTCAGGACCCCAGCAGCTCAGCTCAGCTCCCCAGCAGCTCAGCTCAGCTCAGCTCCCCAGCAGCTCAGCTCCCCAGCAGCTCATCTCAGCTCAGCTCAGCTCAGCGGAGCTCAGCGGAGCTCAGCGGAGCTCAGCTCAGCGGAGCTCAGCTCAGCTCAGCAGAGCTCAGCTCAGCTCAGCAGAGCTCAGCTCAGTTCAGCAGAGCTCAGCTCAGTTCAGCAGAGCTCAGCTCAGCTCAGCAGAGCTCAGCTCAGCTCAGCAGAGCTCAGCTCAGCTCAGCAGAGCTCATCTGAGCTCAGCAGAGCTCAGCAGAGCTCAGCAAAGCTCAGCTCTGCAGAGCTCAGCTCAACTCTGCAGAGCTCAGCACCTCAGCTCAGCAACTCAGCTCAGCACCCCAGCAGCTCAGCAACCCAGCAGCTCAGCAGCAGAGCTCAGGACCCCAGCAGCTCAGCTCAGCTCCCCAGCAGCTCAGCTCACCTCAGCTCCCCAGCAGCTCAGCTCACCTCATCTCCCCAGCAGCTCCGCTCAGCAGAGCTCTGCAGAGCTCAGCAAAGCTCAGCTCTGCAGAGCTCAGCTCTGCAGAGCTCAGCTCAACTCTGCAGAGCTCTGCTCTGCAGAGCTCAGCTCAACTCTGCAGAGCTCTGCTCAGCGCAGCTCTGCAGAGCTCAGCTCAGCGCAGCTCTGCAGAGCTCAGCTCAGCGCAGCTCTGCAGAGCTCAGCTCAGCGCAACTCTGCAGAGCTCAGCTCAGCGCAACTCTGCAGAGCTCAGCTCAGCGCAACTCTGCAGAGCTCAGCTCAGCGCAACTCTGCAGAGCTCAGCTCAGCGCAACTCTGCAGAGCTCAGCTCAGCGCAACTCTGCAGAGCTCAGCTCAGCGCAACTCTGCAGAGCTCAGCTCAGCGCAACTCTGCAGAGCTCAGCTCAGCGCAACTCTGCAGAGCTCAGCTCAGCGCAACTCTGCAGAGCTCAGCTCAGCGCAACTCTGCAGAGCTCAGCTCAGCGCAACTCTGCAGAGCTCAGCTCAGCGCAACTCTGCAGAGCTCAGCTCAACTCAGCAGCAGAGCTCAGCACCTCAGCTCAGCAACTCAGCTCAGCACCCCAGCAGCTCAGCAACCCAGCACCTCAGCAGCAGAGTTCAGCACCTCAGCAGCTCATCTCAGCTCAGCTTAGCTCTACAGAGCTCAGCTCAGCTCAATTCTGCAAAGCTCAGCTCAACTCTGCAGAGTTAAGCAGCAGAGCTCAGCACCTCAGCAGCAGAGTTCAGCACCTCAGCAGCTCAGCTCAGCTCAGCTCAGCAGAGCTCAGCGCAGCTCAGCTCAGCAGAGCTCAGCGCAACTCAGCTCTGCAGAGCTCAGCGCAACTCAGCTCTGCAGAGCTCAGCGCAACTCAGCTCTGCAGAGCTCAGCGCAACTCAGCTCTGCAGAGCTCAGCTCAGCTCAGCTCTGCAGAGCTCAGCACAGCTCAGCTCTGCAGAGCTCAGCACAGCTCAGCTCTGCAGAGCTCAGCTCAACTCTGCAGAGCTCAGCTCAACTCTGCAGAGCTCAGCTCAACTCTGCAGAGCTCAGCTCAACTCTGCAGAGCTCAGCTCAACTCTGCAGAGCTCAGCACCTCAGCAGCAGAGCTCAGCACCTCAGCAGCAGAGCTCAGCACCTCAGCTCAGCAACTCAGCTCAGCACCCCAGCAGCTCAGCACCCGAGCAGCTCAGCAGCAGAGCTCAGGACCCCAGCAGCTCAGCTCAGCTCAGCTCCCCAGCAGCTCAGCTCAGCTCAGCTCTCCAGCAGCTCAGCTCAGCTCAGCTCCCCAGCAGCTCAGCTCAGCGGAGCTCAGCTCAGCTCAGCTCAGCGGAGCTCAGCTCAGCGGAGCTCAGCTCAGCTCAGCGGAGCTCAGCTCAGCTCAGCGGAGCTCAGCTCAGCTCAGCTCAGCAGAGCTCAGCAGAGCTCTGCAGAGGTCAGCTCAGCTCAGCTCTGCGGAGCTCTGCAGAGCTCAGCTCAGCGCAACTCTGCAGAGCTCAGCTCAGCGCAACTCTGCAGAGCTCAGCTCAGCGCAACTCTGCAGAGCTCAGCTCAGCGCAACTCTGCAGAGCTCAGCTCAACTCAGCAGCAGAGCTCAGCACCTCAGCTCAGCAACTCAGCTCAGCACCCCAGCAGCTCAGCAACCCAGCACCTCAGCAGCAGAGTTCAGCACCTCAGCAGCTCAGCTCAGCTCAGCTCAGCTTAGCTCTACAGAGCTCAGCTCAGCTCAATTCTGCAAAGCTCAGCTCAACTCTGCAGAGTTAAGCAGCAGAGCTCAGCACCTCAGCAGCAGAGTTCAGCACCTCAGCAGCTCAGCTCAGCTCAGCTCAGCAGAGCTCAGCGCAACTCAGCTCAGCAGAGCTCAGCGCAACTCAGCTCTGCAGAGCTCAGCGCAACTCAGCTCTGCAGAGCTCAGCGCAGCTCAGCTCTGCAGAGCTCAGCTCAGCTCAGCTCTGCAGAGCTCAGCTCAGCTCAGCTCTGCAGAGCTCAGCTCAGCTCAGCTCTGCAGAGCTCAGCTCAGCTCAGCTCTGCAGAGCTCAGCTCAGCTCAGCTCTGCAGAGCTCAGCTCAGCTCAGCTCTGCAGAGCTCAGCACAGCTCAGCTCTGCAGAGCTCAGCACAGCTCAGCTCTGCAGAGCTCAGCTCAACTCTGCAGAGCTCAGCTCAACTCTGCAGAGCTCAGCTCAACTCTGCAGAGCTCAGCACCTCAGCTCAGCAACTCAGCTCAGCACCCCAGCAGCTCAGCACCCGAGCAGCTCAGCAGCAGAGCTCAGGACCCCAGCAGCTCAGCTCAGCTCAGCTCCCCAGCAGCTCAGCTCAGCTCAGCTCCCCAGCAGCTCAGCTCAGCTCAGCTCAGCTCAGCGGAGCTCAGCTCAGCGGAGCTCAGCGGAGCTCAGCTCAGCGGAGCTCAGCTCAGCTCAGCGGAGCTCAGCTCAGCTCAGCGGAGCTCAGCTCAGCTCAGCGGAGCTCAGCTCAGCTCAGCGGAGCTCAGCTTAGCTCAGCTCAGCTCAGCTCTGCGGAGCTCTGCAGAGCTCAGCTCAGCTCTGCGGAGCTCTGCAGAGCTCAGCTCAGCTCAGCTCAGCTCTGCAGAGCTCAGCTCAGCTCAGCTCTGCAGAGCTCAGCTCAGCTCAGCTCTGCAGAGCTCAGCTCAGCTCAGCTCTGCAGAGCTCAGCTCAACTCTGCAGAGCTCAGCTCAACTCTGCAGAGCTCAGCTCAGCTCAGCTCTGCAGAGCTCAGCTCAGCTCAGCTCTGCAGAGCTCAGCTCAGCTCAGCTCTGCAGAGCTCAGCTCAGCTCAGCTCTGCAGAGCTCAGCTCAGCTCAGCTCTGCAGAGCTCAGCTCAGCTCAGCTCTGCAGAGCTCAGCTCAGCTCAGCTCTGCAGAGCTCAGCTCAGCTCAGCTCTGCAGAGCTCAGCTCAGCTCAGCTCTGCAGAGCTCAGCTCAGCTCAGCTCTGCAGAGCTCAGCTCAGCTCAGCTCTGCAGAGCTCAGCTCAGCTCAGCTCTGCAGAGCTCAGCTCAGCTCAGCTCTGCAGAGCTCAGCTCAGCTCAGCTCTGCAGAGCTCAGCTCAGCTCAGCTCTGCAGAGCTCAGCTCAGCTCAGCTCTGCAGAGCTCAGCTCAGCTCAGCTCTGCAGAGCTCAGCTCAGCTCAGCTCTGCAGAGCTCAGCTCAGCTCAGCTCTGCAGAGCTCAGCTCAGCTCAGCTCTGCAGAGCTCAGCTCAGCTCAGCTCTGCAGAGCTCAGCTCAGCTCAGCTCTGCAGAGCTCAGCTCAGCTCAGCTCTGCAGAGCTCAGCTCAGCTCAACTCTGCAGAGCTCAGCTCAGCTCAACTCTGCAGAGCTCAGCTCAGCTCAACTCTGCAGAGCTCAGCTCAGCTCAACTCTGCAGAGCTCAGCTCAGCTCAACTCTGCAGAGCTCAGCTCAGCTCAACTCTGCAGAGCTCAGCTCAGCTCAACTCTGCAGAGCTCAGCTCAGCTCAACTCTGCAGAGCTCAGCTCAAGTCAGCAGCAGAGCTCAGCACCTCAGCTCAGCAACTCAGCTCAGCACCCCAGCAGCTCATCAACCCAGCAGCTCAGCAGCAGAGCTCAGGACCCCAGCAGCTCAGCTCAGCGCAGCTCAGCGCAGCTCAGCGGAGCTCAGCTCAGCGCAGCTCAGCGGAGCTCAGCTCAGCTCAGGTCAGCGGAGCTCAGCTCAGCTCAGGTCAGCGGAGCTCAGCTCAGCTCAGGTCAGCGGAGCTCAGCTCAGCTCAGGTCAGCGGAGCTCAGCTCAGCTCAGGTCAGCGGAGCTCAGCTCAGCTCAGGTCAGCGGAGCTCAGCTCAGCTCAGGTCAGCGGAGCTCAGCTCAACTCTGCAGAGCTCAGCTCAACTCTGCAGAGCTCAGCACCTCAGCAGCAGAGCTCAGCACCTCAGCTCAGCAACTCAGCTCAGCACCCCAGCAGCTCAGCACCCGAGCAGCTCAGCAGCAGAGCTCAGGACCCCAGCAGCTCAGCTCAGCTCAGCTCCCCAGCAGCTCAGCTCAGCTCAGCTCCCCAGCAGCTCAGGTCAGCTCAGCTCCCCAGCAGCTCAGGTCAGCTCAGCTCCCCAGCAGCTCAGGTCAGCTCAGCTCCCCAGCAGCTCAGGTCAGCTCAGCGGAGCTCAGCTCAGGTCAGCTCAGCGGAGCTCAGCTCAGGTCAGCTCAGCGGAGCTCAGCTCAGCAGAGCTCAGCGGAGCTCAGCTCAGCAGAGCTCAGCTCAGCTCAGCTCAGCAGAGCTCAGCTCAGCTCAGCTCAGCAGAGCTCAGCTCAGCTCAGCTCAGCAGAGCTCAGCTCAGCTCAACTCTGCAGAGCTCAGCTCAGCTCAACTCTGCAGAGCTCAGCTCAAGTCAGCAGCAGAGCTCAGCACCTCAGCTCAGCAACTCAGCTCAGCACCCCAGCAGCTCAGCAACCCAGCAGCTCAGCAGCAGAGCTCAGGACCCCAGCTGCTCAGCTCAGCTCAGCTCAGCCCAGGTCAGCGGAGCTCAGCTCAGCCCAGGTCAGCGGAGCTCAGCTCAGCCCAGGTCAGCCGAGCTCAGCTCAGCCCAGGTCAGCCGAGCTCAGCTCAGCCCAGGTCAGCCGAGCTCAGCTCAGCCCAGGTCAGCCGAGCTCAGCTCAGCCCAGGTCAGCCGAGCTCAGCTCAGCCCAGGTCAGCCGAGCTCAGCTCAGCCCAGGTCAGCCGAGCTCAGCTCAGCCCAGGTCAGCCGAGCTCAGCTCAGCCCAGGTCAGCCGAGCTCAGCTCAGCCCAGGTCAGCCGAGCTCAGCTCAGCCCAGGTCAGCCGAGCTCAGCTCAGCCCAGGTCAGCCGAGCTCAGCTCAGCCCAGGTCAGCCGAGCTCAGCTCAGCCCAGGTCAGCCGAGCTCAGCTCAGCCCAGGTCAGCCGAGCTCAGCTCAGCCCAGGTCAGCCGAGCTCAGCTCAGCCCAGGTCAGCCGAGCTCAGCTCAGCCCAGGTCAGCCGAGCTCAGCTCAGCCCAGGTCAGCCGAGCTCAGCTCAGCCCAGGTCAGCCGAGCTCAGCTCAGCCCAGGTCAGCCGAGCTCAGCTCAGCCCAGGTCAGCCGAGCTCAGCTCAGCCCAGGTCAGCCGAGCTCAGCTCAGCCCAGGTCAGCCGAGCTCAGCTCAGCCCAGGTCAGCGGAGCTCAGCTCAGCTCAGCTCAGCGGAGCTCAGCGGAGCTCAGCTCAGCGGAGCTCAGCTCAGCGGAGCTCAGCGGAGCTCAGCAGAGCTCAGCACAGCTCAGCTCTGCAGAGGTCAGCACAGCTCAACTCTGCAGAGCTCAGCACAGCTCAACTCTGCAGAGCTCAGCTCAACTCTGCAGAGCTCAGCTCAACTCTGCAGAGCTCAGCTCAACTCTGCAGAGCTCAGCTCAACTCTGCAGAGCTCAGCACCTCAGCAGCAGAGCTCAGCACCTCAGCTCAGCAACTCAGCTCAGCACCCCAGCAGCTCAGCACCCGAGCAGCTCAGCAGCAGAGCTCAGGACCCCAGCAGCTCAGCTCAGCTCAGCTCCCCAGCAGCTCAGCTCAGCTCAGCTCCCCAGCAGCTCAGCTCAGCTCAGCTCAGCTCTGCAGAGCTCAGCTCAGCTCAGCGGAGCTCTGCAGAGCTCAGCTCAGCTCAGCGGAGCTCTGCAGAGCTCAGCTCAGCTCAGCGGAGCTCTGCAGAGCTCAGCTCAGCTCAGCCCAACTCTGCAGAGCTCAGCTCAGCTCAGCCCAACTCTGCAGAGCTCAGCTCAGCTCAGCCCAACTCTGCAGAGCTCAGCTCAGCCCAACTCTGCAGAGCTCAGCTCAGCCCAACTCTGCAGAGCTCAGCTCAGCCCAACTCTGCAGAGCTCAGCTCAGCTCAACTCTGCAGAGCTCAGCTCAGCTCAACTCTGCAGAGCTCAGCTCAGCTCAACTCTGCAGAGCTCAGCTCAGCTCAACTCTGCAGAGCTCAGCTCAGCTCAACTCTGCAGAGCTCAGCTCAACTCTGCAGAGCTCAGCTCAACTCTGCAGAGCTCAGCTCAACTCTGCAGAGCTCAGCTCAACTCTGCAGCAGAGCTCAGCTCAACTCAGCAGCAGAGCTCAGCTCAACTCAGCAGCAGAGCTCAGCACCTCAGCTCAGCAACTAAGCTCCGCACCCCAGCAGCTCAGCAACCCAGCAGCTCAGCAGCAGAGCTCAGGACCCCAGCAGCTCAGCTCAGCTCAGCTCAGCTCAGCTTAGGTCAGCGGAGCTCAGCTCAGCTCAGGTCAGCGGAGCTCAGCTCAGCTCAGGTCAGCGGAGCTCAGCTCAGCTCAGGTCAGCGGAGCTCAGCTCAGCTCAGGTCAGCGGAGCTCAGCTCTGCTCAGGTCAGCGGAGCTCAGCTCAGCTCAGCTCAGCGGAGCTCAGCTCAGCTCAGCTCAGCGGAGCTCAGCTCAGCTCAGCTCAGCGGAGCTCAGCTCAGCTCAGCTCAGCGGAGCTCAGCTCAGCTCAGCTCAGCTCAGCTCAGCTCAGCTCAGCGGAGCTCAGCTCAGCGGAGCTCAACGGAGCTCAGCGGATCTCAGCGGAGCTCAGCTCAGCAGAGCTCAGCGGAGCTCAGCTCAGCAGAGCTCAGCTAAGCTCAGCTCAGCAGAGCTCAGCTCAGCATAGCTCAGCAGAGCTCAGCTCAGCAGAGCTCAGCTCAGCAGAGCTCAGCTCAGCAGAGCTCAGCTCAGCAGAGCTCAGCATAACTCAGCTCAGCTCAGCTCAGCAAGCTCAGCTCAGCAGAGCTCAGCTCAGCTCAGCAGAGCTCAGCTCAGCTCAGCAGAGCTCAGCTCAGCTCAGCTCAGCTCAGCAGAGCTCAGCTCAGCTCAGCTCAGCAGAGCTCAGCACCTCAGCAGCAGAGTTCAGCACCTCAGCAGCTCAGCTCAGCTCAGCTCAGCTCTGCAGAGCTCAGCTCAGCTCTGCAGAGCTCAGCTCAGCTCTGCAGAGCTCAGCTCAGCTCAACTCTGCAAAGCTCAGCTCAACTCTGCAGAGCTAAGCAGCAGAGCTCAGCACCTAAGCAGCAGAGTTCAGCACCTCAGCAGCTCAGCTCAGCTCAACTCTGCAGAGCTCAGCTCAGCTCAGCTCAACTCTCCAGAGCTCAGCTCAGCTCAACTCTGCAGAGCTCAGCTCAGCTCAATTCTGCAGAGCTCTGCTCTGCTCAACTCTGCAGAGCTCTGCTCTGCTCAACTCTGCAGAGCTCTGCTCTGCTCAACTCTGCAGAGCTCAGCACAGCTCAACTCTGCAGAGCTCAGCACAGCTCTGCAGAGCTCAGCTCAACTCTGCAGAGCTCAGCACAGCTCTGCAGAGCTCAGCACAGCTCTGCAGAGCTCAGCACAGCTCTGCAGAGCTCAGCACAGCTCTGCAGAGCTCAGCACAGCTCAACTCTGAAGAGTTCAGCATAGCTGAACTCTGCAGAGCTCAGCTCAACTCTGCAGAGCTCAGCACCTCAGCAGCAGAGCTCAGCACCTCAGCTCAGCAACTCAGCTCAGCACCCCAGCAGCTCAGCACCCGAGCAGCTCAGCAGCAGAGCTCAGGACCCCAGCAGCTCAGCTCAGCTCCCCAGCAGCTCAGTTCAGCTCAGCTCCCCAGCAGCTCAGCGGAGCTCAGCTCAGCGGAGATCAGCGGAGCTCAGCTCAGCGGAGCTCAGCTCAGCGGAGCTCAGCTCAGCTCAGCTCAGCAGAGCTCAGCTCAGCTCAACTCTGCAGAGCTCAGCTCAGCTCAACTCTGCAGAGCTCAGCTCAGCTCAACTCTGCAGAGCTCAGCTCAGCTCAACTCTGCAGAGCTCAGCTCAGCTCAACTCTGCAGAGCTCAGCTCAGCTCAACTCTGCAGAGCTCAGCTCAGCTCAACTCTGCAGAGCTCAGCTCAGCTCAACTCTGCAGAGCTCAGCTCAGCTCAACTCTGCAGAGCTCAGCTCAGCTCAACTCTGCAGAGCTCAGCTCAGCTCAACTCTGCAGAGCTCAGCTCAGCTCAACTCTGCAGAGCTCAGCTCAGCTCAACTCTGCAGAGCTCAGCTCAGCTCAACTCTGCAGAGCTCAGCTCAGCTCAACTCTGCAGAGCTCAGCTCAGCTCAACTCTGCAGAGCTCAGCTCAGCTCAACTCTGCAGAGCTCAGCTCAGCTCAACTCTGCAGAGCTCAGCTCAGCTCAACTCTGCAGAGCTCAGCTCAGCTCAACTCTGCAGAGCTCAGCTCAGCTCAACTCTGCAGAGCTCAGCTCAGCTCAACTCTGCAGAGCTCAGCTCAACTCTGCAGAGCTCAGCTCAACTCAGCAGCAGAGCTCAGCACCTCAGCTCAGCAACTCAGCTCAGCACCCCAGCAGCTCAGCAACCCAGCAGCTCAGCAGCAGAGCTCAGGACCCCAGCAGCTCAACTCAGCTCCCCAGCAGCTCAGCTCAGCTCCCCAGCAGCTCAGCAGCAGAGCTCAGGACCCCAGAAGCTCAGCTCAGCTCCCCAGCAGCTCAGCTCAGCTCAGCTCCCCAGCAGCTCAGCTCAGCTCAGCTCCCCAGCAGCTCAGCTCAGCTCAGCTCCCCAGCAGCTCAGCAGCAGAGCTCAGGACCCCAGAAGCTCAGCTCAGCTCCCCAGCAGCTCAGCTCAGCTCACCTCACCTCAGCTCAGCTCAGCGGAGCTCAGCTCAGCTCAGCGGAGCTCAGCTCAGCTCAGCGGAGCTCAGCTCAGCTCAGCGGAGCTCAGCTCAGTGGAGCTCAGCAGAGCTCAGCAGAGCTCAGCGGAGCTCAGCTCAGCAGAGCTCAGCAGAGCTCAGCTCAGCATAGCTCAGCTCAGCAGAGCTCAGCATAACTCAGCTCAGCTCAGCTCAGCAGAGCTGAACTCAGCTCAGCTCAGCTCAGCTCAGCAGAGCTCAGCTCAGCTCAGCTCAGCAGAGCTCAGCTCAGCAGAGCTCAGCTCAGCTCAGCTCAGCTCAGCTCAGCAGAGATCAGCAGAGCTCAGCTCGGCAGAGCTCAGCACCTCAGCAGCAGAGTTCAGCACCTCAGCAGCTCAGCTCAGCTCAGTTCAGCTCAGCTCAGCTCTGCAGAGCTCAGCTAAGCTCAATTCTGCAAAGCTCAGCTCAACTCTGCAGAGTTAAGCAGCAGAGCTCAGCACCTCAGCAGCAGAGTTCAGCACCTCAGCAGCTCAGCTCAGCAGAGCTCAGCTCAGCTCAGCTGTGCAGAGCTCAGCTCAGCTCAGCTCAACTCTGCAGAGCTCAGCTCAGCTCAACTCTGCAGAGCTCAGCTCAGCTCAACTCTGCAGAGCTCAGCTCAGCTCAACTCTGCAGAGCTCAGCTCAGCTCAACTCTGCAGAGCTCAGCTCAGCTCAACTCTGCAGAGCTCAGCTCAGCTCAACTCTGCAGAGCTCAGCTCAGCTCAACTCTGCAGAGCTCAGCACCTCAGCAGCAGAGCTCAGCACCTCAGCTCAGCAACTCAGCTCAGCACCACAGCAGCTCAGCACCCGAGCAGCTCAGCAGCAGAGCTCAGGACCCCAGCAGCTCAGCTCAGCTCCCCAGCAGCTCAGCTCAGCTCAGCTCCCCAGCAGCTCAGCTCCCCAGCAGCTCATCTCAGCTCAGCTCAGCTCAGCTCAGCTCAGCTCAGCTCAGCTCAGCTTAGCTCTACAGAGCTCAGCTCAGCTCAATTCTGCAAAGCTCAGCTCAACTCTGCAGAGTTAAGCAGCAGAGCTCAGCACCTCAGCAGCAGAGTTCAGCAGCTCAGCAGAGCTCAGCGCAGCTCAGCTCAGCAGAGCTCAGCGCAACTCAGCTCAGCAGAGCTCAGCGCAACTCAGCTCTGCAGAGCTCAGCGCAACTCAGCTCTGCAGAGCTCAGCGCAACTCAGCTCTGCAGAGCTCAGCGCAACTCAGCTCTGCAGAGCTCAGCGCAACTCAGCTCTGCAGAGCTCAGCGCAACTCAGCTCTGCAGAGCTCAGCGCAACTCAGCTCTGCAGAGCTCAGCGCAACTCAGCTCTGCAGAGCTCAGCGCAACTCAGCTCTGCAGAGCTCAGCGCAACTCAGCTCTGCAGAGCTCAGCGCAACTCAGCTCTGCAGAGCTCAGCGCAACTCAGCTCTGCAGAGCTCAGCGCAACTCAGCTCTGCAGAGCTCAGCGCAGCTCAACTCTGCAGAGCTCAGCTCAACTCTGCAGAGCTCAGCTCAACTCTGCAGAGCTCAGCACCTCAGCAGCAGAGCTCAGCACCTCAGCTCAGCAACTCAGCTCAGCACCCCAGCAGCTCAGCACCCGAGCAGCTCAGCAGCAGAGCTCAGGACCCCAGCAGCTCAGCTCAGCTCAGCTCCCCAGCAGCTCAGCTCAGCTCAGCTCTCCAGCAGCTCAGCTCAGCGGAGCTCAGCTCAGCTCAGCTCAGCGGAGCTCAGCTCAGCGGAGCTCAGCTCAGCTCAGCGGAGCTCAGCTCAGCTCAGCGGAGCTCAGCTCAGCTCAGCGGAGCTCAGCTCAGCTCAGCGGAGCTCAGCTCAGCTCAGCGGAGCTCAGCTCAGCTCAGCTCAGCAGAGCTCAGCAGAGCTCTGCAGAGGTCAGCTCAGCTCAGCTCTGCGGAGCTCTGCAGAGCTCAGCTCAGCGCAACTCTGCAGAGCTCAGCTCAGCGCAACTCTGCAGAGCTCAGCTCAGCGCAACTCTGCAGAGCTCAGCTCAGCGCAACTCTGCAGAGCTCAGCTCAACTCAGCAGCAGAGCTCAGCACCTCAGCTCAGCAACTCAGCTCAGCACCCCAGCAGCTCAGCAACCCAGCACCTCAGCAGCAGAGTTCAGCACCTCAGCAGCTCAGCTCAGCTCAGCTCAGCTCAGCTTAGCTCTACAGAGCTCAGCTCAGCTCAATTCTGCAAAGCTCAGCTCAACTCTGCAGAGTTAAGCAGCAGAGCTCAGCACCTCAGCAGCTCAGCTCAGCTCAGCTCAGCAGAGCTCAGCGCAACTCAGCTCAGCAGAGCTCAGCGCAGCTCAGCTCAGCAGAGCTCAGCGCAGCTCAGCTCTGCAGAGCTCAGCTCAGCTCAGCTCTGCAGAGCTCAGCTCAGCTCAGCTCTGCAGAGCTCAGCTCAGCTCAGCTCTGCAGAGCTCAGCACAGCTCAGCTCTGCAGAGCTCAGCACAGCTCAGCTCTGCAGAGCTCAGCACAGCTCAGCTCTGCAGAGCTCAGCACAGCTCAGCTCTGCAGAGCTCAGCACAGCTCAGCTCTGCGGAGCTCAGCACAGCTCAGCTCTGCGGAGCTCAGCTCAGCTCAGCTCTGCGGAGCTCTGCAGAGCTCAGCTCAGCTCTGCGGAGCTCTGCAGAGCTCAGCTCAGCTCTGCGGAGCTCTGCAGAGCTCAGCTCAGCTCTGCGGAGCTCTGCAGAGCTCAGCTCAGCTCAGCTCAGCTCTGCAGAGCTCAGCTCAGCTCAGCTCTGCAGAGCTCAGCTCAGCTCAGCTCTGCAGAGCTCAGCTCAGCTCAGCTCTGCAGAGCTCAGCTCAGCTCAACTCTGCAGAGCTCAGCTCAGCTCAACTCTGCAGAGCTCAGCTCAGCTCAACTCTGCAGAGCTCAGCTCAGCTCAACTCTGCAGAGCTCAGCTCAGCTCAACTCTGCAGAGCTCAGCTCAGCTCAACTCTGCAGAGCTCAGCTCAGCTCAACTCTGCAGAGCTCAGCTCAGCTCAGCTCTGCAGAGCTCAGCTCAGCTCAGCTCTGCAGAGCTCAGCTCAGCTCAGCTCTGCAGAGCTCAGCTCAGCTCAGCTCTGCAGAGCTCAGCTCAGCTCTGCAGAGCTCAGCTCAGCTCTGCAGAGCTCAGCTCAGCTCTGCAGAGCTCAGCTCAGCTCAGCTCTGCAGAGCTCAGCTCAGCTCAGCTCTGCAGAGCTCAGCTCAGCTCAGCTCTGCAGAGCTCAGCTCAGCTCAGCTCTGCAGAGCTCAGCTCAGCTCAGCTCTGCAGAGCTCAGCTCAGCTCTGCAGAGCTCAGCTCAGCTCAGCTCTGCAGAGCTCAGCTCAGCTCAGCTCTGCAGAGCTCAGCTCAGCTCAACTCTGCAGAGCTCAGCTCAGCTCAGCTCTGCAGAGCTCAGCTCAGCTCAACTCTGCAGAGCTCAGCTCAGCTCAACTCTGCAGAGCTCAGCTCAGCTCAACTCTGCAGAGCTCAGCTCAGCTCAACTCTGCAGAGCTCAGCTCAGCTCAACTCTGCAGAGCTCAGCTCAGCTCAACTCTGCAGAGCTCAGCTCAGCTCAACTCTGCAGAGCTCAGCTCAGCTCAACTCTGCAGAGCTCAGCTCAGCTCAACTCTGCAGAGCTCAGCTCAACTCTGCAGAGCTCAGCTCAAGTCAGCAGCAGAGCTCAGCACCTCAGCTCAGCAACTCAGCTCAGCACCCCAGCAGCTCAGCAACCCAGCAGCTCAGCAGCAGAGCTCAGGACCCCAGCAGCTCAGCTCAGCGCAGCTCAGCGCAGCTCAGCGGAGCTCAGCTCAGCTCAGGTCAGCGGAGCTCAGCTCAGCTCAGGTCAGCGGAGCTCAGCTCAGCTCAGGTCAGCGGAGCTCAGCTCAGCTCAGGTCAGCGGAGCTCAGCTCAGCTCAGGTCAGCGGAGCTCAGCTCAGCTCAGGTCAGCGGAGCTCAGCTCAGCTCAGGTCAGCGGAGCTCAGCTCAGCTCAGGTCAGCGGAGCTCAGCTCAGCTCAGGTCAGCGGAGCTCAGCTCAGCTCAGGTCAGCGGAGCTCAGCTCAGCTCAGGTCAGCGGAGCTCAGCTCAGCTCAACTCTGCAGAGCTCAGCTCAACTCTGCAGAGCTCAGCACCTCAGCAGCAGAGCTCAGCACCTCAGCTCAGCAACTCAGCTCAGCACCCCAGCAGCTCAGCACCCGAGCAGCTCAGCAGCAGAGCTCAGGACCCCAGCAGCTCAGCTCAGCTCAGCTCCCCAGCAGCTCAGCTCAGCTCAGCTCCCCAGCAGCTCAGCTCAGCTCAGCTCCCCAGCAGCTCAGGTCAGCTCAGCGGAGCTCAGCTCAGGTCAGCTCAGCGGAGCTCAGCTCAGGTCAGCTCAGCGGAGCTCAGCTCAGCAGAGCTCAGCGGAGCTCAGCTCAGCAGAGCTCAGCGGAGCTCAGCTCAGCAGAGCTCAGCTCAGCTCAGCTCAGCAGAGCTCAGCTCAGCTCAGCTCAGCAGAGCTCAGCTCAGCTCAACTCTGCAGAGCTCAGCTCAGCTCAACTCTGCAGAGCTCAGCTCAAGTCAGCAGCAGAGCTCAGCACCTCAGCTCAGCAACTCAGCTCAGCACCCCAGCAGCTCAGCAACCCAGCAGCTCAGCAGCAGAGCTCAGGACCCCAGCTGCTCAGCTCAGCTCAGCTCAGCCCAGGTCAGCCGAGCTCAGCTCAGCCCAGGTCAGCCGAGCTCAGCTCAGCCCAGGTCAGCCGAGCTCAGCTCAGCCCAGGTCAGCCGAGCTCAGCTCAGCCCAGGTCAGCCGAGCTCAGCTCAGCCCAGGTCAGCCGAGCTCAGCTCAGCCCAGGTCAGCCGAGCTCAGCTCAGCCCAGGTCAGCCGAGCTCAGCTCAGCCCAGGTCAGCCGAGCTCAGCTCAGCCCAGGTCAGCCGAGCTCAGCTCAGCCCAGGTCAGCCGAGCTCAGCTCAGCCCAGGTCAGCCGAGCTCAGCTCAGCCCAGGTCAGCCGAGCTCAGCTCAGCCCAGGTCAGCCGAGCTCAGCTCAGCCCAGGTCAGCCGAGCTCAGCTCAGCCCAGGTCAGCCGAGCTCAGCTCAGCCCAGGTCAGCCGAGCTCAGCTCAGCCCAGGTCAGCCGAGCTCAGCTCAGCCCAGGTCAGCCGAGCTCAGCTCAGCCCAGGTCAGCCGAGCTCAGCTCAGCCCAGGTCAGCCGAGCTCAGCTCAGCCCAGGTCAGCCGAGCTCAGCTCAGCCCAGGTCAGCCGAGCTCAGCTCAGCCCAGGTCAGCCGAGCTCAGCTCAGCCCAGGTCAGCCGAGCTCAGCTCAGCCCAGGTCAGCCGAGCTCAGCTCAGCCCAGGTCAGCCGAGCTCAGCTCAGCCCAGGTCAGCCGAGCTCAGCTCAGCCCAGGTCAGCCGAGCTCAGCTCAGCCCAGGTCAGCCGAGCTCAGCTCAGCCCAGGTCAGCCGAGCTCAGCTCAGCCCAGGTCAGCCGAGCTCAGCTCAGCCCAGGTCAGCCGAGCTCAGCTCAGCCCAGGTCAGCCGAGCTCAGCTCAGCCCAGGTCAGCCGAGCTCAGCTCAGCCCAGGTCAGCCGAGCTCAGCTCAGCCCAGGTCAGCCGAGCTCAGCTCAGCCCAGGTCAGCCGAGCTCAGCTCAGCCCAGGTCAGCCGAGCTCAGCTCAGCCCAGGTCAGCCGAGCTCAGCTCAGCCCAGGTCAGCCGAGCTCAGCTCAGCCCAGGTCAGCCGAGCTCAGCTCAGCCCAGGTCAGCTCTGCAGAGCTCAGCTCAGCTCAACTCTGCAGAGCTAAGCAGCAGAGTTCAGCACCTCAGCAGCTCAGCTCAGCTCAACTCTGCAGAGCTCAGCTCAACTCTGCAGAGCTCAGCTCAACTCTGCAGAGCTCAGCTCAACTCTGCAGAGCTCAGCTCAACTCTGCAGAGCTCAGCTCAACTCTGCAGAGCTCAGCTCAGCTCTGCAGAGCTCAGCTCAGCTCTGCAGAGCTCAGCTCAGCTCTGCGGAGCTCAGCTCAGCTCTGCGGAGCTCAGCTCAGCTCTGCGGAGCTCAGCTCAGCTCTGCGGAGCTCAGCTCAGCTCTGCGGAGCTCAGCTCAGCTCTGCGGAGCTCAGCTCAGCTCTGCGGAGCTCAGCTCAGCTCTGCGGAGCTCTGCAGAGCTCAGCTCTGCGGAGCTCTGCAGAGCTCAGCTCAGCGCAACTCTGCAGAGCTCAGCTCAGCGCAACTCTGCAGAGCTCAGCTCAGCGCAACTCTGCAGAGCTCAGCTCAGCGCAACTCTGCAGAGCTCAGCTCAGCGCAACTCTGCAGAGCTCAGCTCAGCGCAACTCTGCAGAGCTCAGCTCAGCGCAACTCTGCAGAGCTCAGCGCAACTCAGCAGCAGAGCTCAGCTCAACTCAGCAGCAGAGCTCAGCACCTCAGCTCAGCAACTCAGCTCAGCACCCCAGCAGCTCAGCAACCCAGCACCTCAGCAGCAGAGTTCAGCACCTCAGCAGCTCAGCTAAGCTCAGCTCAGCTTAGCTCTACAGAGCTCAGCTCAGCTCAATTCTGCAAAGCTCAGCTCAACTCTGCAGAGTTAAGCAGCAGAGCTCAGCACCTCAGCAGCAGAGTTCAGCACCTCAGCAGCTCAGCTCAGCTCAGCTCAGCAGAGCTCAGCGCAGCTCAGCTCAGCAGAGCTCAGCGCAGCTCAGCTCAGCAGAGCTCAGCGCAGCTCAGCTCTGCAGAGCTCAGCGCAGCTCAGCTCAGCTCAGCTCTGCAGAGCTCAGCTCAGCTCAGCTCTGCAGAGCTCAGCTCAGCTCAGCTCTGCAGAGCTCAGCTCAGCTCAGCTCTGCAGAGCTCAGCAGAACTCAGCTCAGCAGAGCTCAGCACCTCAGCAGCAGAGTTCAGCACCTCAGCAGCTCAGCTCAGCTCAGCTCAGCTCAGCTCTGCAGAGCTCAGCTCAGCTCAACTCTGCAGAGCTAAGCAGCAGAGCTCAGCACCTAAGCAGCAGAGTTCAGCACCTCAGCAGCTCAGCTCAGCTCAACTCTGCAGCTCAGCTCAGCTCAACTCTGCAGCTCAGCTCAGCTCAACTCTGCAGCTCAGCTCAGCTCAACTCTGCGGAGCTCAGCTCAACTCTGCGGAGCTCAGCTCAACTCTGCGGAGCTCAGCTCAACTCTGCGGAGCTCAGCTCAACTCTGCGGAGCTCAGCTCAACTCTGCGGAGCTCAGCTCAACTCTGCGGAGCTCAGCTCAACTCTGCGGAGCTCAGCTCAACTCTGCGGAGCTCAGCTCAACTCTGCGGAGCTCTGCAGAGCTCAGCTCAGCGCAACTCTGCAGAGCTCAGCTCAGCGCAACTCTGCAGAGCTCAGCTCAGCGCAACTCTGCAGAGCTCAGCTCAACTCAGCAGCAGAGCTCAGCACCTCAGCAGCTCAGCTCAGCTCAGCTCAGCTTAGCTCTACAGAGCTCAGCTCAGCTCAATTCTGCAAAGCTCAGCTCAACTCTGCAGAGTTAAGCAGCAGAGCTCAGCACCTCAGCAGCAGAGTTCAGCACCTCAGCAGCTCAGCTCAGCTCAGCTCAGCAGAGCTCAGCGCAGCTCAGCTCTGCAGAGCTCAGCTCAGCTCAGCTCTGCAGAGCTCAGCTCAGCTCAGCTCTGCAGAGCTCAGCTCAGCTCAGCTCTGCAGAGCTCAGCTCAGCTCTGCAGAGCTCAGCTCAGCTCAGCTCTGCAGAGCTCAGCACAGCTCAGCTCTGCAGAGCTCAGCACAGCTCAGCTCTGCAGAGCTCAGCTCAACTCTGCAGAGCTCAGCTCAACTCTGCAGAGCTCAGCTCAACTCTGCAGAGCTCAGCTCAACTCTGCAGAGCTCAGCACCTCAGCAGCAGAGCTCAGCACCTCAGCAGCAGAGCTCAGCACCTCAGCTCAGCAACTCAGCTCAGCACCCCAGCAGCTCAGCACCCGAGCAGCTCAGCAGCAGAGCTCAGGACCCCAGCAGCTCAGCTCAGCTCAGCTCCCCAGCAGCTCAGCTCAGCTCAGCTCCCCAGCAGCTCAGCTCAGCTCAGCTCCCCAGCAGCTCAGCTCAGCTCAGCTCAGCTCAGCGGAGCTCAGCTCAGCTCAGCTCAGCGGAGCTCAGCTCAGCGGAGCTCAGCTCAGCTCAGCGGAGCTCAGCTCAGCTCAGCGGAGCTCAGCTCAGCTCAGCGGAGCTCAGCTCAGCTCAGCTCAGCAGAGCTCAGCAGAGCTCTGCAGAGGTCAGCTCAGCTCAGCTCAGCAGAGCTCTGCAGAGGTCAGCTCAGCTCAGCTCAGCTCTGCAGAGCTCAGCTCAGCTCAGCTCTGCAGAGCTCAGCTCAGCTCAGCTCAGCTCTGCAGAGCTCAGCTCAGCTCAGCTCTGCAGAGCTCAGCTCAACTCTGCAGAGCTCAGCTCAACTCTGCAGAGCTCAGCTCAGCTCTGCAGAGCTCAGCTCAGCTCAGCTCTGCAGAGCTCAGCTCAGCTCAGCTCTGCAGAGCTCAGCTCAGCTCAGCTCTGCAGAGCTCAGCTCAGCTCAGCTCTGCAGAGCTCAGCTCAGCTCAGCTCTGCAGAGCTCAGCTCAGCTCAACTCTGCAGAGCTCAGCTCAGCTCAACTCTGCAGAGCTCAGCTCAGCTCAACTCTGCAGAGCTCAGCTCAGCTCAACTCTGCAGAGCTCAGCTCAGCTCAACTCTGCAGAGCTCAGCTCAGCTCAACTCTGCAGAGCTCAGCTCAGCTCAACTCTGCAGAGCTCAGCTCAGCTCAACTCTGCAGAGCTCAGCTCAGCTCAACTCTGCAGAGCTCAGCTCAGCTCTGCAGAGCTCAGCTCAACTCTGCAGAGCTCAGCTCAAGTCAGCAGCAGAGCTCAGCACCTCAGCTCAGCAACTCAGCTCAGCAACCCAGCAGCTCAGCAGCAGAGCTCAGGACCCCAGCAGCTCAGCTCAGCTCAGCGCAGCTCAGCGGAGCTCAGCTCAGCCCAGGTCAGCGGAGCTCAGCTCAGCCCAGGTCAGCGGAGCTCAGCTCAGCCCAGGTCAGCGGAGCTCAGCTCAGCCCAGGTCAGCGGAGCTCAGCTCAGCCCAGGTCAGCGGAGCTCAGCTCAGCCGAGCCCAGCGGAGCTCAGCTCAGCCGAGCCCAGCGGAGCTCAGCTCAGCCCAGCCCAGCGGAGCTCAGCTCAGCCCAGCCCAGCGGAGCTCAGCTCAGCCCAGCCCAGCGGAGCTCAGCTCAGCCCAGCCCAGCGGAGCTCAGCTCAGCCCAGCCCAGCTCAGCCCAGCCCAGCCCAGCCCAGCTCAGCCCAGCCCAGCCCAGCCCAGCTCAGCCCAGCTCAGCCCAGCTCAGCCCAGCCCAGCTCAGCCCAGCTCAGCCCAGCCCAGCTCAGCCCAGCTCAGCCCAGCCCAGCTCAGCCCAGCTCAGCCCAGCCCAGCTCAGCCCAGCTCAGCCCAGCCGAGCTCAGCCCAGCTCAGGTCAGCCGAGCTCAGCCCAGCTCAGGTCAGCCGAGCTCAGCCCAGCTCAGGTCAGCCGAGCTCAGCCCAGCTCAGGTCAGCCGAGCTCAGCCCAGCTCAGGTCAGCCGAGCTCAGCCCAGCTCAGGTCAGCCGAGCTCAGCCCAGCCCAGGTCAGCCGAGCTCAGCCCAGCCCAGGTCAGCCGAGCTCAGCCCAGCTCAGCCCAGGTCAGCCGAGCTCAGCCCAGCTCAGCCCAGGTCAGCCGAGCTCAGCCCAGCTCAGCCCAGGTCAGCCGAGCTCAGCCCAGGTCAGCCCAGGTCAGCCGAGCTCAGCCCAGGTCAGCCCAGGTCAGCCGAGCTCAGCTCAGGTCAGCCCAGGTCAGCCGAGCTCAGCTCAGGTCAGCCCAGCCGAGCTCAGCTCAGGTCAGCCCAGCCGAGCTCAGCTCAGGTCAGCCCAGCCGAGCTCAGCTCAGGTCAGCCCAGCCGAGCTCAGCTCAGCAGAGCTCAGCGGAGCTCAGCTCAGCAGAGCTCAGCTCAGCTCAACTCTGCAGAGCTCAGCTCAAGTCAGCAGCAGAGCTCAGCACCTCAGCTCAGCAACTCAGCTCAGCTCAGCCCAGCTCAGCAACTCAGCTCAGCTCAGCCCAGCTCAGCAACTCAGCTCAGCTCAGCCCAGCTCAGCAACTCAGCTCAGCTCAGCCCAGCTCAGCAACTCAGCTCAGCTCAGCCCAGCTCAGCAACTCAGCTCAGCTCAGCCCAGGTCAGCAACTCAGCTCAGCTCAGCCCAGGTCAGCGGAGCTCAGCTCAGCCCAGGTCAGCGGAGCTCAGCTCAGCCCAGGTCAGCGGAGCTCAGCTCAGCCCAGGTCAGCGGAGCTCAGCTCAGCCCAGGTCAGCGGAGCTCAGCTCAGCCCAGGTCAGCGGAGCTCAGCTCAGCCCAGGTCAGCGGAGCTCAGCTCAGCCCAGGTCAGCGGAGCTCAGCTCAGCCGAGCTCAGCGGAGCTCAGCTCAGCCGAGCTCAGCGGAGCTCAGCTCAGCCGAGCTCAGCGGAGCTCAGCTCAGCCGAGCTCAGCTCAGCTCAGCTCAGCCGAGCTCAGCTCAGCTCAGCTCAGCCGAGCTCAGCTCAGCTCAGCTCAGCCGAGCTCAGCTCAGCTCAGCCGAGCTCAGCTCAGCTCAGCTCAGCCGAGCTCAGCTCAGCTCAGCCGAGCTCAGCTCAGCTCAGCTCAGCCGAGCTCAGCTCAGCTCAGCTCAGCCGAGCTCAGCTCAGCTCAGCTCAGCCGAGCTCAGCTCAGCTCAGCTCAGCCGAGCTCAGCTCAGCCGAGCTCAGCCGAGCTCAGCTCAGCCGAGCTCAGCCGAGCTCAGGTCAGCCGAGCTCAGCTCAGCTCAGGTCAGCCGAGCTCAGCTCAGCTCAGGTCAGCCGAGCTCAGCTCAGCTCAGGTCAGCCGAGCTCAGCTCAGCTCAGGTCAGCCGAGCTCAGCTCAGCTCAGGTCAGCCGAGCTCAGCTCAGCTCAGGTCAGCCGAGCTCAGCTCAGCTCAGGTCAGCCGAGCTCAGCTCAGCTCAGGTCAGCCGAGCTCAGCTCAGCTCAGGTCAGCCGAGCTCAG
The DNA here is from genome assembly GCF_027244095.1 of Hemicordylus capensis. Lineage (NCBI taxonomy): Eukaryota > Metazoa > Chordata > Lepidosauria > Squamata > Cordylidae > Hemicordylus > Hemicordylus capensis. The sequence continues at coordinate 284,243,161 of NC_069659.1, forward strand.
CTCAGCTCAGGTCAGCCGAGCTCAGCCCAGCTCAGGTCAGCCGAGCTCAGCCCAGCTCAGGTCAGCCGAGCTCAGCTCAGCCCAGGTCAGCCGAGCTCAGCTCAGCCCAGGTCAGCCGAGCTCAGCTCAGCCCAGGTCAGCCGAGCTCAGCTCAGCCCAGGTCAGCGGAGCTCAGCTCAGCCCAGCACCTCAGCAGCAGAGCTCAGCACCTCAGCCAAGCAACTCAGCAGCAGAGCTCAGCACCTCAGCCAAGCAACTCAGCAGCAGAGCTCAGCAGCTCACCTCTGCAGTAGAGCTCATCACCTCAGCTTAGCACCTCAGCAGAGCTCAGCACATATCAACAGAACTCAGCTCAGCTCAGCAGAGCTCAGCTCAGCAAGGCTCAGCTCAGCAGATCTCAGCAAGGCTCAGCTCAGCTCAGCTCTGCAGAGCTCAGCTCAGCTCAGCTCTGCAGAGCTCAGCTCAGCTCAGCTCAGCTCTGCAGAGCTCAGCTGAACTCTGCAGAGCTCAGCAGCAGAGCTCAGCACCTCAGCAGCAGAGCTCAGCACCTCAGCTCAGCAACTCAGCTCAGCACCCCAGCACCTCAGCAGCAGAGCTCAGGACCCCAGCAGCTCGGCTCAGCTCAGCTCTCCAGCAGCTCGGCTCAGCAAAGCTCGGCTCAGCAGAGCTCGGCTCGGCTCAGCTCAGGTCAGCAGAGCTCAGCAGAGCTCAGCACCTCAGCAGCAGAGCTCAGCACCTCAGCCCAGCAACTCAGCACCTCAGCCCAGCAACTCAGCACCTCAGCCCAGCAACTCAGCACCTCAGCCCAGCAGCAGAGCTCAGCAGCAGAGCTCAGCTCAGCTCAACTCAGCAGAGCTCAGCTTGGCCCGGCAGAGCCCAGCCCGGCCCGGCCCGGCCCGGCCCGGCACCAGAGCTCCGCGGCTCCGCACCAGAGCTCCGCGGCTCCGCACCAGAGCTCCGCACCTCAGCAGCTCCGCACCAGAGCTCCGCAGCTCAGTACCTCAGCAGCAGAGCTCCGCACCTCTGCTCCGCAGCCCAGCCGAGCCCAGCCCAGCCCAGCCCAGCCCAGCCGAGCTCAGCTCAGAAACTGGCAGCCAGACTGGTCTCTGGAGTAACCCGCCAAGACCATATTATGACTGTATCAAAACAGTTGCACTGGTTGCGAATATGTTTTCGAGCAAAATACAAGGTGCTGGTTATTACCTTTAAAGCCCTGAATGGCTTGGGTCTGTGCTATCTTAGAGAGCACCTTCTTCTGTGTGATCCCCATCGTATGTTGAGGTCATCTGGCGAGGTCTGTCTCCAGTTACCACCAGTATGTCTGTTGGAAACTCAGAGACAGGCCTTCTCTGTAGCTGCTCCTGGCCTATGGAGTGCACTCCCAGCAGATATCTGTAATTTAGGATCGTTGTTGGCCTTTAAGAGAGCCCTAAAAACTTACTTGTTTGCCTGGATTTCCAAGGTTTTTAAATTGTTTAATTGGTTTTTAAATGGCTTGGAATGGTTTTTTAATTGTTGTAATATTGTTTTATGCAGTGTGTTTTTAAATGTTGTTTGTTTTAATTTTTTAAAATTTGTTGTGCACTGCCCAGAGCCTTTGGATTGTGTGGTCTAGAAATCCAAGTAATAAATAGCTTCTGCCCTTTATTTACATTTTGAATACGATCCTGACAAGCTGAAGTATTTTATACCACCTCCAACTGATGTGAATTCAGTTCATCCCTGGGTCCGCCTTTAGACAATCAAACAGACTCAGTGGGAATCTCTTTTGAGGCTTTATTGCACTGCAGTTGCAAGGTATTCAACAGCTATGGCTCTACATTGAATACAAATAGGTTACAGCTTGAGGTGTTCTTTTTTACAATCAACAAAATGGATACTGACACCCTAGACATAGTATACGTGGCAATAAAATGGTGGACTAAGTATCTAGTATGCATGCGAATGATTCATTGTTCATCTGGTGATTACTCCTTATTTGGTTACATCCTGTTTTTTTAACTGTCAGCAAAGATCAGTGAGAACCTTGTGAGAACCAAGTTTCTTAGATACAATTTAGTGGAGAGAGATAATGACGTTGATCATGAGAGGCAGTAATGTCCCTGAGCTGGGCTGGGGTTACTTTAAGTTAGAATGAGGTATTCTGGGCAAACATGGAGTTTCTTTGGTTTTCTTAACACATCACAACCACTGTAGAGTTTGCAGTCTGGAAAGCGCCCATGTTATGTTTGCAAAGGAAGACCAGCAGCCATGTTGGAAGACATGAAGTGGAAGCAACAGCTCCTGAGAAGACAGCTCCGCCTATATTTAACTCCACCTCTCAAGTTGCTCGGTGAGCTTCAACAAGAAATAAGCCTCAATGAGAAAGCTGTTCAGTGAGCATCAGTGCTCTCTTTCTTCGATCCCCTCCCAATTTCTGCATGGCAGCAGTGCAACAACATTGGCAATAGCTAATGCTCAATTAGCCTTGGCCCTGCCACACTCACTTCTCTGCACGCTCATCCATAGCTGCTGTAATCCCACCCAAGGCACAATGACATAATAGCACACTGCAGCCAGCATGCTGCTCTTTCTTTGCTATGGCAACTGTGCTAGATGGGCCTGCAGAGACTAGCTGATGGGAGAAAGGGCCAGTAGGGTCAAGGCAGCAGGTGGGCCCGAGATGGTGGGCACTGGGCAATGAATGGCAGGGTGTGATGGTGGGCACTGGGCAATGAATGGCAGGGTGTGGGCCACTGCAGAGGTAGTGAGCGGCAGGGCCTGCAACAACTTCCCCCCACAGGGCCCCAGGCAGCCCATGTTCTTGGAACACAGCTACTCAGTTATAGATCCACCCCTAATCTTAGCCTCACAGGCCTGGAAGAGCTCAGATAGGAACAACTGAGCTGCTAGAAACCTGCTCTCTCACCTTGTGCCCCCTTTAAAGAGCTGCAAGGCTAGGATCCACCACTACATTCACTTCTGTATGTAGAGTACATCTTATCCTGCTCTGACACATCATTTTTGGGAGTGTTATACCAGAAACAGACATCGGACATCAAACATCACCTTATTTATAGGATCACTTACATCAAGACCTTAATTCAGCAAGGTAGCTTGATTTGAGCCATAGTTCAAATATGCCATAGCAGACTTGTGCCTGCATAGTTGTATTAATAACCATTAGACTACCCTAGAGCAAGCAGTTTTAAGACTGCAGCTTTAAGATAGTGTGCATTGTAATTAGTGCAGCTGACACACCTAGTTAGTAGGTGTTTGCTATTTTGAGGGAACAGCCTCAGTTCAGAATACTTCAGAGCAATAAGCCACAGGTCACAATGCATCAGCAGTCAAGAAGAAACTGAAACAAATTGGCACCTGACTGCTAGGAAAAAAAAGGCACAGAGCACTTGCACAGCAGGGAAGAGCACCAGAGAGAAGCAAATTAATTCATCCTGAAGGTCCCTGAGCAGGCACAGTAACTCATTTCTCATGATATCAAAGGATCACTTCCAGATCATAATAAATAACCATTATTTCAGTTCATAGTATAGTACTATCTTTGGTTTTCTGTATGTTTTGATCAAGTAGCTTCTAGCAAACATCAAGAAAAAAAAATAGTTTTACATAGTCAATACAAATATGTAGCTGCTTAAGATTGAATAGTACTAATAGTCACTCCAAAACAGAGATTGTTTATCCTAGTTTACTAAGCTTTTGGTATAGCTACTCTTTAATATTTTGAATAGAAGAACAGTTAGACAATACTACGGCTGCTTAGTATTGTGTACAGTAAGCATTCTAATCCATATTGTAATACTGTTAAAAAAAATGACCTTCTAATATAGCTACAGAGTAAATTTAATGAATTAACATTCAGCAATCATAGTAATACAAGCTATACATAACAATAACATTATACCACACACAAACAACATTATCATCCTACCACTTATACCCAATCATGGGATGTCTCAGCAGGATACATATGAAGTGAAACCAAGGCAGAGGTTTCTCTTTTTATAAGGCATGACATTTACCCATAATGCTCAATCCTAATTAGGACAAAAGCCCTTCTCCTCAGTTCTCATATAAAATTGTAGCTTTGAATTGTGCTAGAGGTTTGTTCTTATTATTCTGCTTGTTGGTCTTTATGATAGAAAAAAGAAAATAAAAAGGCTTCCAGAAGATAACCTATGGTCTCCCAGAACAGTAAGCTCTTTTCAATACAATATTATTTTCTGTAATATGAATGTTATGCTCTCACAATAAAATATAACACATCTATTTATTATAGAAATGCTTACATTTTATTTATATATACTTCTTGCTCTGTGAACCACACAGGGACTCTTTGTATGGGGTTGTATACAAATGTACTAAACAAATACATTTCTTAATCTTTCTTTTTACTTGTATATGGGAGGTTCTACACTCCCATATACAATATTAATATTGAGTGTGCGGGTCAATTAGTATAAAACACTAGAAAACTTGTGTAAGGCTATCAAGTTCTTGTACTCTATTCCTTTGGGTACTTGTATGTTTGTGACATAAAAACCAGAAATACATAATAGATCAATTGCAAATTATTTATTTAAAATATGTTGCATGTAAGTAGATACTATCTCTGTATAACTGTCTTGTATCTTTGAACAATATAATCAATTCTAGTCCTTTCTAACTGGGAAAACCTAAGGAAGAAACACAGTAGTTGTAAGTATTTGTGTCGGTTTGTTAGGAGAAGGTAGGTTTCAGATTGTCTGCTATCAGATGAACTGTTTGCCAGTGATGAATGGCTGACCATATATGTGTTAATCCTTTGTTGGTCTTCATCAATCACCCAATACAAAACCTCACAAGGAAGAGTTTACAAGTTCATGCAACTCTACAACTTTAAACTCTCACAAACAGTCACTCCTCACAATTGGTTTCCTAGGACAAAAATCAAACAAAACCAATTAAGTGCTAACAGCAAAAGCAACCTGGCTTATTCATTCATATAATAAAATGGTTTATAAATGCTTCAAAATGATGTTTGGAGTGTTTTGATGAGCCTTTAGTCTAGCAGAAATGCATTATGCAGCTAAGAACACTTTGGTTAAAGTAGTCTAGTTTAAACAATTCTGTTAAGCACTTCAGTTGTAAGCTGGTTTACTGGGGGAGGGGGAGTCCTAGATCACAGTGGGACTTGCTTCCAATGAGAGTCAGCTTCATTGAAATGAGAGGTGGTGTAGCAATCCTTGTAGACTTGTATTGGCAAAGACTGAGCTATAAATTGGGAATCTGTTTGAACCTCACTTCTGCTATGAATGCATTAGGGGGCCTCAATCTTTAGTCTGCAATATAATAAAAATAATAATTAATAAAAAAATTAGCCACCCCATAACAAATGTTCTCTGGGTGGCTCACAACACAGCATTAAAACATGAAATAAAAATGCATAACACATTAAATAATAACAGACCAAAATGGGGGGAAAGAAAATAGAATACAAATCAATTTCAAAACTCCTTGAAAATCAGTTTTAAAAATCAAATTTAAAATATGGGGATAATACTGATCTACCCAACAAGGTTGGTGTAAGGAACAGAACAAAATAAGGCAGGTAAAGCTTACTTCTAAAAGCACTCTATAAATGCTAAGTGCTAACTCAGATTTACTTCCAAGTCAATATACCTCTGATCGGGCTATAAATTTAAAACATGAGAATTAAGAATATGAAGTGATCTGACGTATGAAAACTTTTGAATACACATCACAGTGGGAGATAACACACTTTATGGAGTGCAAGAACTATCCACCATCCTTGCTTAGTGCCTCCAGCTACCAGAAAGATCTACTCTCTGCCCATTACAGTATTTGCATTTGCTATACTTATTCAGACATATCCTCTAACACTTTTGTCTTCTAAAACACATTACAGTGGTCCCTCGACTTACGAACTACTCGACATCCGAAGTTTTTGACTTACGAACGACAAAAATGACCGGAAGTCGTTGCCGGTTTAGATGCGGCTTCCTCGACTTACGAATTTTTAGATGCGGTTTCCTCGACTTACGAATGTTTCCAGACCTCCGTGGTGCGCTTTTCGACTTACGAAAATTTTGACCTACGAACGTGCGTTCGGAACGGATTAACTTCGTAAGTCGAGGGACCACTGTAACTGTTTTCACTTTGAATAGGGTGTTGGTAGGATGAAGTGGCACACTGACTACACATCCTTTTGTCTCTCACTACTTAAAGGTAAAGTGTGCTGTCAAGTCGATTTGGACTCCTGGTGCCCACAGAGTCCTGTGGTTTTATTTGGTAGAATGCAGGAGGGGTTTACCATTGCCTCCTCCCACGCAATATGAGAAGATGCCTTTCAGCATCTTCCTATATCACTGCTGCACGATATAGTACTGGGGGGGATTCGAACCAGCAACCTTCTGCTTGTTAGTCAAGCATTTCCCTGCTACACCACTTAAGGTGGCCTCTCACTACTTAAGAGTGGCTTTATTCACACTAGAAAATGTGGTGAAGGACTTGAGGCACTCTTGCCCTTATTCTCAATGGGCACTACTTATGAAGTACTGAGGTTTACCATAAAGTAATGTTTTTTGGAAAAGAGGGCAGAAAGGTATTTAATTGCTACATGTATTCCAAGTCTTTTTCTAATTGCATAGTTTAGCAAAATAACAGCTTTGCTAGGTGAACAACAGATTATCAGTATCTGGAGGATTTAAGAACTCGCAGGATATGCTTTATTTATTTATTTATTTATTTATTTGATTTATATATCGCCCTTCCAAAATGGCTCAGGGCGGTTCACAACATGATAAAAACAAAACAAATTAACAATTAAAATCAAACTATTAAAACACAATAAAACCAATAAAACAGCTAAAAGCCCTGAAAATCAGGGCAACAGTTTAAAAGTTTAAAACAATTAATCATTTAAAACTCAGGAAGGTCAGCCCAAATAAGTACGTTTTAAGGGCTCTCTTGAAGGACAGCAATGATCTCAAATTACGAATTTCTCCCAGGAGTGCATTCCATAGCCCAGGAGCAGCTACAGAGAAGGCCCGCCTCTGCGTCGCCACCAGACGAACCGGTGGCAACTGGAGACGGACCTCCTCGGATGACCTTAACGTGCAGTGGGGATCATGTAAAAGAAGGTGCTCTCTTAGATAACTTGGACCTAAGCCATTCAGGGCTTTAAAGGTAATAACCAGCACTTTGTATTTTGCCTGGAAACATATCGGCAGCCAGTGTAGCTGTTTCAAAACGGGCATCATATGGTCTCTCCAGGTTGCCCCAGAGACCAATCTGGCTGCCGCATTCTGAACTAACTGAAGTTTCTGGACTACGTACAAAGGCAGCCCCACATAGAGCGCATTGCAGTAGTCAAGCCGGGAGGTTACCAGCTGATGCACCACTGTTTTGAGGTCATCTTCTTCAAGGAATGGACGCAGCTGTCGAATCAGCCAAAGCTAAAAGAAAGCACTCCTGGTCATGGCCTCCACCTGAGATACCAGGGTGAGGCCTGGGTCCAGGAGTACTCCCAAGCTGCACACCTGCTCCTTCTGGGGGAGTGTAACCCCATCCAGCACAGGGAGATCTAATTCATCCCTCAGATTCTGAGCCCCCACAATGAGCACCTTCGTCTTGCTTGGATTCAGCTTCAATTTGTTCTCCCTCATCCAGCCCCTTACGGCCCGTAGGCAGGCATTTAGAGAATGAGTGCCATTTCCTGAAGATGAAAAGGAGAAGTAGATTTGGGTGTCATCAGCATACTGATAGCACCCAGCACCAAATCTCCTGATGACCTCACCCAGCGGTTTCATGTAGTTATTAAAAAGCATTGGTGACTGAATGGAGCCCTGGGGGACTCCATATAACAGCTCCCATTTTGAGGAGCAACTGTCACCAAGCTCCACCATCTGGAATCTACCTGAGAGATATGAGTGGAACCACTGCAAAGCAATGCCCCCTATCCCCAACTCCCCCAGGCAATCCAGAAGGATACCATGGTCGACGGTATCGAACACCGCCACGACATCCAGAAGAACCAGCAGAGTCACACTCCCTCAGTCGATTTCCTGGTAAAGGTCATATATCAGGCTGACCAAGGCTGTCTCAACCCCATAGCCAGCCCTAAAGCCAGTTTGAAATGGATCTAGATAATCAGTTTCCTCCAAGACTGCCTGGAGCTGGTTGGCCACCACCCTCTCAATCATCTTGCCCAAACAAGGGAGATTGGCCTGTAACTGTCCATCATTAAGGGATCCAAAGAAGGCTTCTTTAGGAGTGGTCTAATCCAGTTTCTCAACCGCCGGTCCCCCGGACCGCTGCCGGTCCCCAGGGGGTTGAGTGCCGGTCCGTGCAAGTCCTTTAACACCCCCTCCTTTTCAAGCATGCCAGTCCTTTAACACCCTGGAGATTAGCTCCCTGGAGCTAATCTTTAACCAGGCAGCTTTCACTTCAGGGCTCTGTCTTCCTCCTGAGTCCCAGACAGCCTTTTCTCACTTCCAGCTAATCTCTCCAGTCTCTTTGATGAGAGGAGATAGCGAGAGTGAGTGACGTCACTGGTATGCAGCCGGTGAAACACACAGGAGGCAGGTAGCAGGGCGAGTGAGAGGGCGTGCTTGGCTTGGCTGGAGTGCTGCATGCATAAACTCTGTTCTGAACTTCTGCATGCATAAACTCTGTTCTGAACTACTACAGAGGAAGAACAGAGGAAAGCAGGCAGGCAAAAGATAAGAAAAGTAAGCAACAGTGCTGATCAAATGAAAAAAGGGAAAGATAAGAATGAAAGGGGTGGGGGTGAGGGGCGGGCTGATCATGTACTGACTCAAGGAAAGGGGATGAAGATCTAATAAAATGGGATTTTTAAAAGCAAGCGTACAGGAGAGAACAAGTACAATCTGTGTGAACTGAGAAATAAAATGGGGGGGGTGAGGGAGATGAAGAAAGGGGTGGCTAGGGTGAGCTACTGACTTACCAAAAAGGGGATGAAGCTAACATAAACTGGGATTTTTAAAAGCAAACATGCAAGCAGGAGAGAGAACTAGTGCAATGTGTGTGAACGGAGAAAACCAGTGGAAAAAAGAGATCACGAGAAAGGGGATGGAGTGGGGGCTGGGTGTAGCAAGGTATGAAATGGTGAACAGAGGAGAGAGAAGGAGGGAAAGAAGGATGAAGAAGAGACCCACTAAAAGTCTTCCCACTCATGTGTGAGTACATAGTACTCCCCCGCTCCCTTAAACCTCTGCCTAAAAATCATTACAGTTGTAAAAACCTGGATATATATGAATGTGTGGTATGAAGGGTTAAATCTCCCACCCCATTCCCTGTGGTTTACTTTCCTAATGTGGATGCCATATTGATGTGTAAAGTTCATTACCATAACATTACCTTTTCAAGGTAATGAGTGTTTTAGTTCTGAGTGTACTGCTTGGAGGTTTTTTGGATGATGTTTGGTTACAGACTTCCAGTATGATATGAGATGTCATGTTTTAAGCTTCCTATCAATTAAGTTCATAAGCTGGTTTTATGGTAGCAAACATGCATTGTCCCATTTGCTAAGGAGAGCAAGGGCAGTGATTACCAAATGAAGAGAGGAGGAAAGCTGGAGGGGGAGTACTGTGTGTGTAAGAGAGAGTACTATTTTAAAAGCAATATTAAATTACTATTTTTATGCATTTAAGAAGCAAGATATTATGTATACAGGAACTTGACACAAGTTCCTGCCTGCATGTTTATATGCAAAATAGATAGATGAGGAGTAAGAAAAAACAGAATTGGAAGAATGGAGTGTAAGGTTGCAACCTATTTTTAAAATATGGTAATGTTAAATCTGGACTGGACAAATCTCACGTGCCAGGGAGCCATGATGTCTCATCCTTTCCTCCCTCCCCCTTTTGAGCCAGAACTTCAAAAGTTAAATATTGATTAAATTCATTTTCATTAATTTCACTTTGATTTAATTGATTGATTAAGTGTTATTTTAATAATCAGCACCCTAAAAATTGACCTTGGCCCCCATGAGCCAAGTCACGGTCAGTTTTGGCCCATCAGGACATTTGAGTGGTGAACACCTGTGAACGCCTGTACTAATAGATAAACTTGAAACCCCTTTGCTAACTGCTGGTCTGGGACTAGAAACTGCATACAAAAAATGTAGCGGTCCTTGAAACTCTGCATGACGAATTTAGCGGTCCTTGACTCCAAAAAGGTTGAGAAACACTATCAATCTCTCCTTCAAACAAGGGGGCACCCTATCCTCCCTCAGTGATGTGTTTATGATATTAACTAGGCCATCTTCAACAATCTCCCTGCTAGATAGAAGCAGCCAGGTCAGGCAAGGATCCAGAGAACAGGTGGTAGGCCTCACTGCCCCAAGAAGCTTGTCCACATCCTCAGGAGTCACAGATTGAAACTGATCCAATCTAATACTGCAAGAGGGACTGCTGGACACCTCCTCCATAGACCCTGCAAAAACAGTGGAGTCCAAGTCGGCCCGAATACAGGAGATCTTGTTTGCAAAGAACCCATTAAAGGCATCACAGCAGAACGACCCCAGGGACTGATTTGAAATAGAAGGAGCAGAAATCAAATTCCTCACAACCCAGGATACCTCTGCTGAGCGCGAACCTGCAGCCGCAATGCGCGCAGACCAAAAGCTCTTTTTTGCCGCATGCACCGCGACTGCATAACTCTTCAAATGGGTGACATGCTGTATCTTGTCATATTTGAACTGAGTTCTTCTCCACTTGCACTCTAGTCACCTGCCCAACTGCTTCAGCCCCCGCAATTCCTCAGTATACCAAGGGGCCATTTTTGCAGCAGGTTGGAAGGGACGCTTAGGAGCAATCATGTCTACTGCCCTGATGAGTTCCCTGTTCCAGGTTCCCACCAGAGCATCGACAGAATCACCGGCCACACCAACGTCAAAATCCTCCAAGGCCTTTTGAAATCCCACTAGGTCCAGCAGCCTTTTCAGATGGACCATCCTAATAGGTCCACCACCCCTGCAGGGGTGGATTGCGGCTGTGAGACCAACCTTAAGCAGGTAGTGGTCTGTCCATGACAATGGGGAAACCACTGGATCCCCCACCCACGGAACACCCCCCTGATCTGAACAAAAGACCAAATCGCGTGTGTGGCTGGCAACGTGAGTTGGTTCAGAAACTAATTGGGATAGGTCCATAGTTGTCATGGCTGCTATGAACTCCTGAGCCGCACCAGACAAGCCAGTCCCAAAGTGGATATTGAAGTCCCCCAGCACTAAAAGTCTAGGAGACTCCAACACCAACTCCGCGACCAGCTCAGTCAGCTCAGTTAGGGAGTCAGTTGGGCAGTGGGGTGGACGGTACACCAACAGAATCCCCAATCTATCCCTAGTTCCCAGCTGCAAAAATATGCACTCGATAAATCAGCTGTCTCACAGGGGCCCTGGTAAGGGAAATGGTATTCTCATGGACCACAGCCACTCCACCCCCACCCCCGCCCACATCCTCTAGCCTGCTCCACGACAGAATAACCTGGTGGGAGAAGCTGAGCCCACACAGGACCACTCGCCTCCCCCAACCAGGTCTCAGTTATACATGCCGGGTCAGCAACCTCATCCACGATCAAATCGTGGACAATTTTGGTCTTATTCTGAACTGAACTGACATTACAGAGGAGCAAGGCCAGACACTGCGGGTTGTTGGGGTTGCTCCCCGAGGCCTGAGAGTTGACAGCGCAGTTGGAAGTGGAAATAGTCACTAAGTTACAAATTTCCCTTCCCCTGTAACAGCCAGGTGCTCTGCCTGTGCCAATTCTTCTATTCCCCATCACAACAGTAATAGCTGCCCCAGAAATGCTGGGTGCACTCCCAGCACCATCCCCCTCAAGAGAGCCCAAACACATATTTGATAAAGGCCTGGCACAACCCAACCCCCCAGCCCTAGGTCCCACCCTCGAAGGCTCAGCCCCCTTTGGTGGCCAGCTTCGGTGGCTGCCTACAGGTGGCCCGATGGCTACGCCTTTGGCGAGCCTCCCTGCTTTTAAGCCAACAAGCCTTGAGAGCCACACCTCCCACGTGTAGCTCCCAGAACAGGCTCCAGGTGGATCTCCTCAACAGTCTGGGGGCTGGCAACCAGCCAGCTAGAACTTGGCAGCAGACAAGCAGGCTGCTCCCTGTCTGGGCTGGAAGCTCCACAGGAGGCAGAGGGACCAGTTGGTAAGTCCCTGCAGGCAGATGGAATGGCCTTGCAGCTCCTTGTCACCTCCCAGGTGTTACAAGGCAGGCTTCCCCGCTTTTAAGCCCATCATCATGGTTGGCTGCAGGTTTCAGAGAGCCCTTGACAAACTATCCTCCATGCAGGGAGTTCAGCCATTCACATTGTGGTTTCTGTTCAGATTCATCAGTATTTCTAATCCTCTGGTTGAGAGCAATTTAAAAGTAGCTTGGTAACCCCTTCAGATACACATTTCATGCAGAACATGGAGCTCTGCTGCTTACAATGTAACTAATTTTTGAGCATTTTTCTCAAGTTAAACATGTATTATTGTATTTGTTGCATTGTAAGCAGCAGAGCTTCATATTCTTCTTGACGTGGTTACCAATAAAACTTAAGCAATTTTTTCTCCAGTTAAATATGTATTGTTTGAGTTTTTAAAAAGGTTTCTGTAAAAAAAAAAAAAACCCACACATAAATCGAGGGGGACTATTAATCCTACAATTGAAAGCTGAATGACTGAGTACTGAGCCACTTATTTTAAACCCAGGGCTCTGTCTTTACTAGTAAGAGAAAAAAGAAATAGAGAAATGCAGGGGTGTAGCAAGAGGAGAAACAGCCCATAAGGGCAGCCTCCCCACTCGCAGTGGCACCTCCATGTGGTGCACATGCTCATGCACATGCGTATCCCCACTTGCCTGGCTCATATGTGTGCACACCCCCACATGCCTGGGGCTGCTAGCTACCTCCTTTAACTGCTTACCCTCCACCCACCCGCAGCTGCAGGGGGCCAGCACCCAGGCCAAGGGAAGGGGGAATTTGGTGGCTCCTCCTGGAGGCTTAGTGGTTCCTGGATGCAGGGCTTGATGGGTTCTTTGAACCCATCTGCCCTATTATAGCTCTGCCCCTGGAGAAAGGGGAATGGAATCCCTGTTCCAAAGCAAGCAATTGCAGGAAGGGGCTATATTTTCCTGTCTTGCAGATTTGCCTGGGCTGGAGAAAAGAGGCTGGAGATCCACTTGGAAAAGGGAATTCTGGGAAGCTAGGTTGAGTGGCTTAGGAGGAATTGAGAAGCCTCAAAATAGTGATTTCAGTTCAGACTTTCTCAGGCTTAGGAATCTCTAGGACTCATCCACATAATGCATACTCTATCTGAGCTTTAAGTGGGGGGGGATTGTCAAGGTAATGAGAATCAGGGCATCGTCAGTCCCCAGGATCATGGACATGGGGATAAATAATCTCACTATGGGTGTGAAGCTCTGGAGATTGGACTATCAGTAGTTCTCAAGGCTAATCCATAGCAGGAAATAGGTCCTTGAACAGGGAGATTTGCTCTGCCAAGGAATTTCTTTATTAGTGATTATCTATAACTTCCTGGGAACAGCTTCTTAGGACACACCTATCAAACTTGTTTCCGGTTGTTCTAGGGTCCTCCCAAATAATCTGATTTACTCAGACTTGCTCAGCCCTTTTGTTAAATATGAGAGCGAGGTACTGATGCCAAAATGTCTCTCATGTTCCATTGTAATATATCTTTTTCTCTTTGGTCTCTGGTGATGCCAGTTTGGACCTGAGAAAGTCCTGGTACTCTCTGGGATACCTGTAAGCATATAGTCTGGGCTGAAAAGGGGGTCACTCCTAACAGATGTAATGGTAGAATTGCCAAATCTAAATTAGACTAGTACCTTAGAGTGGTGATATTTGTTCTGTAGAGTTAAATGGAACAGTGGTGAACCACCAAGGGGGAAAAAATAGGTGCTCTAAACCTGGAGTTCTTAATCAAGGGCCATCGATTGCATTTTCGTATGCATGTTTATCTGGAAGCAAGCTGGCTGACTTCAGTAGGACTTATTATCAGTAAGCATACATATCAGTAAGCATACATCAGTATGCAGTCATAGCAGTTGTGTCTGACAGTGATACTTAAAGGAATTTTGGCTGTATACGTGCTTCTAGTATGGAAAGATATCTGTGGCTGACTGTATTAAAGATTTCTTCTACTCTGATGTGTTCATCAACTAAAGTTAATTAATTTGCAAATCATAAAGCTGCAGAGGTAGCTGTATAGTCATACTATAAATTATCACATTTAAAAATTATTATTTTTTAAATTAAAACATACCTTCCATGACCCCAGCTTTGACACTGTCATAGTCCCAGAGTCTGACCCCCACATCTGGGATAGACCCCAAATATTACTCCGAGGCAGAATCTGAGGACACAGTGGAAGAAGCTGGGCATAAGGTCCCCCTGCTCTATGTCTCAGGGAATCCTGAATCTCATGATGTCTCAGGGAATCCTGTATCCAGAACCCAACACCCTCTGACCTGAGGATCCCCTGCTTGCTCTCTCCTTCCTCTAGTTTGGAAGAGGAAGCTGATAGCTGAAGCCACACAGAGCCTCTGTTATGTTGCAGCCAGAGACTGACTAAAAAGGTGTGTGTACTTCAAGTCTTCCAATATTCCAGGCAGGGGGCATGGCCAGGTTCCACTTCCCCTTGAAAAGGGCTCTGTCTGTTGCAGGACCCTGCTAGCCCCAAGAGGGGACCCAGGTATTGAAAATACCTGCATAACCAAGGTTAGAGTAGTAGAACATCTCTTAGTGAAACAAAAGTAAGCTATATACGGATGGTTCCTGGAATAAACAAGAGGATAGAGCATCTGCTGCCTTTATTTCCAGTTCAGGTAAGGATGTTCACTTGGATAAAATTGTGATTTTTGTCTGATTCCCAGTTTGGCTTTTTGGCAATTGGGAATGGAGGACTGGACAGTCCTTCCTTCAGATTAGTAAAGTATGGGTACTCGGTGATGAGCTATGATGCATGGATGTTTTGATCAGGTTTCAGTGGGCTCCTGCCAATATATGGATTGTGGGAAATGAGGAAGTAGATTCAGTAGCCAAGCAGTCATTGAGGGGAGAGTGTGGACTATGAGTTTCCACTTTTCGCCTCTGAAGTAAAAAGTTATTGGCTCTTTAGAGCCAATAAACACACCAGAGGTAGAGATCTTTTACAGGTTTTATTCTGTGCAGAAAAACGATGCTGGGGAATAGGTTCCCAAAGCAAAGCAAACTCCACCCAGGGTATTTACAGGTTTTTATAGATTTCATTTTGGTTAGGTTACACATTTCTTTATCTGGTGGTTAACTAGTCATAGACATTGTGTGATTTTGTCAACATCCTTTCTTAGTCCTTTTAGACCAGTCAGTAACTACCGTGTTTCCCCGAAAATAAGACAGTGTCTTATATTAATTTTAGCCCCCACCAAATGCACTAGGGCAATTAGCAGTACATCAGAAATTACTGCTAGGTCTTACTTTTGGGGTAGGTCTTACTTTCGGGGAAACAGGGTATCTAGTTAGGAATGCTTGTTCAATCAACATTTTTTCTTCCTACGCAAGCTTAATCAGTACTGGCATTGTTCTTGGTCGCTAAGACCTGTAGGACTGGGGCTATCCTGTACTGAAGAGAGGTAAGATAGTTTTGAAGCTCCTTGACCCTTTATTAAATATGACTACATTCTGGTCAAGGACTGGCCTATCAAAGTAACACCCCACTGGAGACCTTGCATGCAAAAGGTCCCCAGGGCGGAAAGCCTGCTGTCGGGGAAAGCTCCAGGAATGCAGGAAAACTAAATGCAAGAAACTAAGAGCTGATCCAAGAGCTATCAAAGCTGCAAGCAGTTAGTTATACCCAGACTCAGAGGCGCTCTTACCCATGGACTTTAGGGCCAAAGTCCAGGGCCTCAAATCCTGGGTCCCTGGGGCCCCCCAAATCCTCTTTAGTCTGTTTTGGGTGGTGTGGTTTGTGCCCTCAAGAACCTACATGTTAACAAATGATGCTAAATTTGCAGGGGGCTCCAAAGGCCTTTAGTGAGGCAGAACTCAGGTTTGTGCTGGTCAAGAAATGGTTAATAGGGTCTGTAAGCTGCCTGCTGTTAATTACAAGTTGTTAAAATCATAAATCTCCCCATGTCTGGCTGGAGATGCCAGCAGAGGCCCTAGTTTGGAATCTAGAGATAGTGAAGCGTGTAAACTGAAACTTCAAGGGCACATCTGGAGAAAGGAGTGAGATAGTTTGCTTATCAACATGTAGAGGAGAAATGCTCCATTGTAATAGAGGAATGTTGTCTAATTGCAATAATTGTAATAATTGTAATATGACGATTAAGTGATGCTGACCAATGAGGATTGTATACACTGAATGTAATTGAGATGGATATAAAGCTGGAAACACGATGTAATCCTTTATCTCAGGTTGGGAGCGATTCCACTGAGATCAATTTGCTGGCAAATAAATTCTGCTTTTTCTCAACTGCTGGTGTCAATTCTCGCACTCTGAACCCGGGCTAGGGAATTCTGCTACATTAGGTCTAGGCTCCAAAATTACCAAGGTGCTTCTCTGCCCAGACTGGTCAGAAGCTGCATGAGCATTCCACAGTAGTTAGGGAACAGAAGCTAGAAGGATAGACAAAAGGAGGATATAGAAAAGGACTATCCAGTTTCTAGTCTCAAGATTTAATTAACACACAGGGATTAGTAGTTAATAGTAAATGGATATTGTCATTCAATTATACAGTAACTTCCAAATTCTGAAAGCAATCTTTGCCTCTTCTATGTATCTAAACTTTAAGTAGAACTATTACCTGAATTTGGAACTTGTCTATATTTTCCCTCCTTCCAAATGAATGGCTTGCATAAAATAGTTTAGAAAAATCTCATACTGACTTGGATGCCTATCGACTAGCTATAGCATTACTTTGAAGAGGAGAACGCTTCAGTTCTTTTCTTACGTTGACTTATTTCGACTGTGGCCCAAATTTGAGAAGATCTTCCAGTGATCTTAGTTTTCCTTCCGTTGGGCAAATAAGTCCACACAATATCTGTCGGCGATAAATGGGAGGGGCAGCAGCGAGAATGAGCAAGCAAGTGAACGAAGGCTGGCTTCTTCTGTAGCTGCAGAGATTACTGCAAGGAGTAGTTCCCTCGCCGTTCGCTAATCGCTACTAGCCCGTTCCCTCTTGGTTTCGGCAGTGGCGAGCGTTCGCTCCGGGCATCTCTTAAAGCATAAAGCCTAACCTACTTCACAGGGTTGTTGTGAGGAGTAACTTAAATATGTAGTAATACACCGCTCTGTGCTTCTTGGAGGAAGAACTGGATATAAAATGTAATAAATAAGAGCCCAGGCAGGGGTGGATAGCAAACCCACTCTACTCGCACTGAACTGGGGCGGGGGAGAGGCTGAAATCGGTCGTGTTCCTGTGAATACAAACGTATTCACACGTCGTTAGGGCGAATTTGATTAGTGCTGCGTTTTCTGACGTTCAGAAAGTAATTCCTCGCCGGACGGGGACTGTTTGGTTTGAATATAGCTCAGTGGTAGAATGTGCTTTGCGTGCAGAAGGTCCCAGGTTCATTCCTTGGTACCTTGCAGAAGCTGCCAATCAGTGTACACAATAATGTGTTAGTTGGACCAATGAGCTGACTCTGGGGGTGGGGGGGAAGCAGCCTTCTATGTAACAGTTTTCTCCTGTTAACTTTGCAAGGGAAACACAGACATCTTTTCCCCCGGGCACAGCCACACCCGGCTTCTAGTTCGCATTTCTTCCAGAATGGAGGTGCGTTCCCATGATATGGCCCAAATTAACCCCGAAGTCCCGAGAAGCACTTCACAAAATCCACTTTTTGCGTCGGTTTGGGGGGGCCCGCCTTCGGGTGCCCCGCCTTCCTCGTCTCAGCTTATCAGAAGCGCGACTCCCAAGGCGCCAAAGCTCCAACGAAACGGCTTCCACTCCCGCTTCGTAACAGCAGAGGCCGGGAAGAAGCCCAAGAAGCGGGTTACGTAATAACCTAGTAGCCAGTTTCGTTTTCCTGTCATCTGTCCCAACAGCCAATCCGAAGGAATGCTTGGCTTTCTATCCCGCCCCGTTTGCCTACGTCAGCCTATTGGCGAGATCGGCCTCCCTCAAACTCAACCAATGGAGCCACCATCCCGAGGATTCCCCGCCCGTCTTGTCCCTGCCCGGCTGTGCTGCGTTATGGAGAACGGAACGCCCGGAGAGTTCTATTTGCGTCAGCCTCAGCCCAGCAGCCAAGGCGGGCAGCGGCGCCTGGAGACATGACCCAGTACCTCGGGAGCTGCGACGGCAGTGGGGGAGACGGCCGGGTTCCCCCGGGCTCCCCCGCCAGCCCCGCCAGGCGCCGCTGTAAATCGGTGGGCCGGGGAGACAGCGCCAGGGATGGCAGCAGGTACGGGAAGCTGAAGTATTCCCAGCATGTACTGGTTTTCCCTAGCCAGACGGGGAGCAAGGCTCTGTGGAGACACTCCAAACCCGTGTGTGCTGTTGCTGCGCCGTGCAATGGGCTTTTCTACACCTGCAGCAGAACGCGGTGGTAGGCTGGACGGTGCTATTTCAGACTGCAGGTGGCAGGGTACTGAGCACATATTGGTGAACATGTTTAAACCAAGCATACTTGCTCCCATGTAAATACTGTAAAGTCGAACACTCTCTATGAGCAAGGAGTAGGCTGGCTAGGCTAGAACTTCCTGTTCTCCCTTATAGGAAGTTCTTTGCATGGGGGGAGCTTTTGCAACAAGCCGTTGTGGGGTTTCCATTCTTTTCCTTGCTCCCTCCACCCCATTTCCTTGCCCCCCCCCGCAGGCTCAGTTTGCCTCGGGAAAAGGTGCATGTGTGGAGGCAGTCGCTGGTCCTTTCAGTTACCTCCATCACCCTCTTCCCACCTGCAAGTTGCAGCCACCTTCATGTGGCTTACTACCTTCTTCATCCCCCAAGCAAACAACCCACTTTGATGTGCTGACCAGAGGACAAAGAAGCTGTTGGTTTGGGTGTGAGGAGGTGTTGCTGCTCCCCACAGAGAAGGCTCACTCACCCAGGAGGACCCAACCACTGTTCCCTCTAAGGTCTGTGCACGTATGTGCGCTCACATGTTTTTTGATGTCCGCTTAGTTAATTTTAGATCCTCCTCAGGTTGAATCAGGAAGGCCCCACTCTGAATGCATGTGTGTGCACACTGCCTTGATACTGCCACCCAGAACAAAACTCATTCTGCACACAGGTGAAAACAAAAATTAGAGAGAACACGGGACCCAACCTTTCCAAGGGATTCTCCCACTGACAGTGGTGGCTGTTGATTAGGGATTGGCTCTGTTGGGCAGCTGGCCCTATGGGGACCATTAAAAATAACATCTGCAGTCTAAAGTACCCTGTTCATGCTGTCACCTCACTCTGCTGCTGTGTAAGGCCATCTAAATCCACATCTGGGATCTGGGTCCAAGTACTATAATTCCAGATGGCTGATCTTATCATAGTGTTGTGATGGACATAATGACAGTTGAGAACACACAATTTGCCTTACAGGACCAGGCCATGTTCCATCTCATCCTACATACTATTTTCAGGGACCAGCCAGATGCTTTTAGCACTCATGTGCAGATCACAAAGGGGGATAGACCTGGTCTTTTTTTCAGCCTCTTTTCAAAATACTAAATAGTATTCTGCTATTTAGAGGCATCTTACCTCCACCAAAGGGAGTCCCACTCCCAACTGGGCCCATCAGTGGCCCATCAATGATGGCCATAAGTTCAGACAGTGTTTTAAAAGCTGTAGAGAAGATTGTGTCTATATATACTATCTTCCCTTCATCTTTTAAGACACTGTCTGAACTTATGGCCATCATCACCATTCTATAAATCATGCATTGTGTGAAGTAATTTTTCTGTCTCGCTTGACCCTACCTTGAATAACTTCAAGTGTGATTCTGAGTTATAATATAATATGAGTGTTTGTGAGTGTGACATATCTCTCTTCATGCTGCTAACTCTAGAAACCTCTGTCATAGGAAGCTGCCATATACTGAGTCAGACCATTGGTCTATCTAGCTTCAGTATTGTCTACACAGCCTTGCAGCAGCTTCTCCAAGGTTGCAGTCAAGAATCTCTCTCAGCCCTATCTTGGAGAAGCTGGAGAGGGAACTTGAAACCTTCTGCTCTTCCCAGAGCAGCTCCAGCCCCTGTGAGGAATATCTTAGTGTTCACATGTGGTCTCCCATTCAAATGCAACTGGGACAGACCCTGCTTAGCCAAGGGGACAAGTCATGCTTGCTACCACAAGACCGGCTCTCCTCTCTGTCATTTCCCCCTTTAGCTTTTTTCTGAACAGTCTCAAACGCTTTAGTTCTGGGGTTCTCAAACTTGGGTCCCTAGATGTTGTGGACTACAGTGTCCATCGTGGCTGTGGATATTTATAGTCCAATGAGATTTTGAGACCTGTGTTTGAGAACCTCTGCTTTAGCCTTTCCTTGCAAGGGAAGTACACTTTAACACCTTGATCAGTTGAGTACCTTTTAAAATATCTTTTTAAAGTTTTACAATATTTCTTGAAATGGAGCAACCAGAACCATACACAACACTTTGAATGTAGCCAGACTAAACCACAGGCTCATGTGGCATTATCATATGTTTTATTTTGAATTGGCCATTTTTGCTGCAACAACATGCTGAATTGATTTCTGCGTTGTGACATTCACTGTGGCCTCAAGACTGCTTTCTTCGGACTTGTAGATAATTCAGAGTACAGGATAAATTTGGCTTTTTTGTCTCAATTTTCAGCACTTTGTTAGATTAAACCTTATCTATTGTTTTGTTGCCCATATATTAGGTTCTTGTATTCCAGCCCCTCAAGTCAGGCAGATTAACATTTTCTGTAAATTGCTTGATAATTATTCAAGACAAGCATATTAATTTATGTGGGTTTTTCCTCCTACGAAAATCTGGTGACGGAACAGTAGGAAGATCCTCTTGTTTGGCCACTGGCTCATGCCAGAGGAGAATGTTCTTTTTATACTTGTACAGCACCCTACAATATACATAGTGCTTTATTCTGCCTCACACTTTTCTTTGAACCTGAAAAGATAGTGAAGCAGGCCGGGGAAGAGACAAAGTAGGCTATTATGCTGTTTCCTCAGCTTTTGCTTTTCCATACAGTAATTAGTTTGTATCTGTTCCTTTAATATGAAAGGCTCTCAGAATGATGGAGAACACCTTGCTTTTCCCCTCAGATCTTGAACCCTTGCTGCTTGTGTGCTACAATCAAAGCATATTCGCTTAGCTTGTGGAGTTCAGGCCTATTTAGAATGAAATAATGTCATCATAATTCGTAGAAGTAAGATCCAGGCTGAAGATGTACATACATTTTTGGGAGTAAATCCCAAATTTTGAAATAACTCTGGATAGGAAAGGCAGCCTTGGCATTAATTCAATACTGTGTTTGCTCAGAATAAAGTCTCACTTGTTTCAGTGGAGTTTTCTTATGTATGTTTTGTACTATTGCTTTAAACCTCTAGAACAGACTGCACAACATGTGACTAGAGTCTATAGTTTGTCCCTATGGATTTGGGACTAGGCAATAAGGTTTCCAGTAGACTTAAGTTTTGGGCAATTAGCACTGCTTCCAGGCCTCAACACTACCAAAATACTCACATTGATGTAAAACTTTTTAATGGAGCTAGCCTAACCCACTGTACTACAAATGTGAAGACTGCTACACAAAGGAACCCAGAGGCAAAACTCAAGAGTGTCAAACTGTGACCCTCCAGCTGTTGTTGGCCTACAACTCCCATCATGCCCAGTCACAGTGGCCAGTAGCCAGGGATGATGGGAGTTGTAAGCCAGCATCTGCTGGACGGCTGCAGTTTTACACCCCTGCCCAACAAGAGCATATCACTCTACAGAAAAAGCAACTGTTTTAGCTTGGATTCCATACACAGGGTAGTCACCAGTCAGAATGGGGATGTCTCTTTTTAAAAAAAGGTTCAGTTCTCACCAGAACGGGACTACAAATCACCCAGTCTCCCACCCCCCTACCCCCAAAATCTGCATATGAAATCAAGGCTTTTGCCATGCCCTGCCCAAAAGGCGGCAGCCATGTTGACTGTGCTTTGAGATCACATATCTCTCTTTGAGGCTTGTTCAGTGAGCATGAAGAAGAGTGAAGTTTCTTGTAATAATTTGACCAAAAACTGTGATTTTGAAAAATCCAGAAGTGGTGTATAGTACCATTGTACAAGAGTGTAACAAAAAGTACACTGGGGAAAATATGCACATTTGCCTATGGAGAAAAAGCAACTGAAAGCATAGGCAGATGCAGTGAGAAATCCATGTCTGTGTGTCCAGACCATTTCAGTGTTAGTACAAATAACTTATAAAATATTTTATTATTCTCCAATATCTCTGCATATTTTTATTTGATTTTTCTCCCTCTTAAAAAAAATGTGGGGGAGCAACTGTGTGGAGAAGGGAGGGAAGCAAATAGCAGCTGTTTTAGTCTTTAGTCCTGGAAACAGCTGAGTAGGGTTTATGACAGGGCAGGTGAAATATGCCCTCGCCCTTGAGATAGTGGTTGCCTCTTTTGCCTCAGATCTCTCAGTATAGGCCTCAGTGATTCTGTTTGGCTTGTACCTCATGAGGGGCTGCTGAATTCCTTATACGGGCCAGCTGCATGAGACCTTTGACAGGTGCAACTTTACCTAGAATATGAGGGTGGAAGCACTGAGGCCTATTAGTTGTGAAGCAAAATGGAGAAGATCACTGTCAGAATAACGGCTAAGGAGCTGAGGCCTATGTGAAAGGGGGCAGACCTTGGAGATATGAGTTAAACCATTTAAAAGGAATGGTTGTCCTTTATTTTCAAGATATTTCTCTTTCCCTGGAATGACAGGGGGCAGACTTCATCAGCCCAGTAGAAGTCCTTCTCGGCTATTATGAGGGCTAAAGACAAGAACAGCAGGGATACTGAGCAGCTGCTGTTTGCTCCCCCACCCCATCGTCTTTGCACAGTTCACTTTTTCTTTAAAAGGGAGAAAAATCAAATAAAAACATTTTATCCTATACTTGCATGCCATATAGGAGGGTGACTTTTTCTGGGAGGGGGATTTTTGAGATGTAAAACTAGCTTTAGTATCTGCACACTGCAGGAAAGAACAGGAAGGTTGAGCAGGACCAATGTCATAATAATCTCAACCAATGGGAGAGTCTTCTTGTTCTGCCAGGGAAACATGAATCTTTAAGCAGGTTTTTAAAACAGACTACTTCACGGACAGAAACTATTGCAATGCTACATAATGATGAGCTGCTTAATAGAGTAATACTACTATAAATGCTGTATGAGATTTAGGAGATATCTCCATTATCATTTTGGCTATCTGCTGGAATTGGGGAAACCACAAGACCAGGAGAAGAGAAATCCAGCCAAAACATTCTTGCTCTTAGTCCACACACAAGTGCAATGAAGGCTACATGTTGTGGATGAAAATACACACAGGCTGTTGGCATATCATGCCCCAAATTATGGGTGTAACTTGTGCTTCATTGCACATGAGCTTCATTTTCTGTACGGCTGCACATGTATGTGTGTCTCATATCAGCTGTTGTGCAGTCAGCAAACCAGGTAGTCCAGAGGCCTGGCATCTTCCCTTGGGCTGTTTCTTGGGCAGAGCACAGTCTGGAGACAAGTAGCCTTTATTCAGACCAAAGATGCACAAGTAGGGGACCAATGATGCACAATTTTATCCAGACTAATGATGCACAATTTTAAGCAATACCTTTCCCCTGCAGGTACCAGGGGCAGTGGAGGGACATGTATATCAAACATGCCTTCTCCCTAGCACAATGGAAATGCTCTAATGGAAAACACTCTTCTGCTGGTGCAGTGTTAGATTGGAGGTTGACCATTGCCACCCTAGGCATAGTGAGGAGGCTTAGTGTCAAATAGTGCAAAAATATTTCACTTCTGGCTACCAGCAGCATATTGCAGGTAGATGTATGCATATGAAAATTTGCAAATCCACTGAGAGACATGCTCTCACATGCACACAGTGGCCAATAGGGGGTGCTTTCCAGCATTTCTCTGCAGTATCATTGTGGAAGTCTTTCAGTTACCAGTTTGCTTGGGCACATGTTTGCTACCATCCCCTGTGACTATGCTTTGATCTACCTAAGGGAAATCAGCTCTGAACCAACTGCAAATGTGTATACAATAGTAAGTTTTGGGGATCACTGGTCACAGATAAAGGCTGGTCCATGTTAGGTTATCCTAAGGACAGCAATGGACTTAAGACTTTTTGAAGACAAGGATTATGTTTATATTGTGCAAAAGCACACAAGTAAGCAGTACTATTTGGCAACTCCCGGAGCGCCAGACAGGGCTGTCCAACTACAAAAAGGCTGTTTCTTACGTGAAATACTAAACTGCAAAGTAGTGTTCCCTAACTAGGGGAAAGAGGGAGGGTGATTGAGAGAGAGAGAGAGAGAGAGAGAGAGACTGGCTATATTCTTTTCATTGATTCTGCTTAGCTCATAAGCAGAGACGTGTGATGGGTGTCCTCCGGAGAAGGTGCAGATAGGCAGTGGCGTGCAGATATTGCACTTGGGAAGGCTAAAGGATCTTGAGCAAGGAGCAAGTCCTGGGGCTTAGAGCTGGCCCACCTCAGGGGGGTCTTGGCCTTGGGGAAAGTTGCTGAGGGAAGGAGCTTGGGATTCAGCTCCTGTGGAAAGGACAAGCTGCCAGAATTCTGTCACAGTGGAAGGCAGCTTAAAGTCCCCAGCAGAAGTAGTTCCCAGAGAGATCTCCAAGTACACCTGAACAGAGTCTGTTAGTTGGTGTGGGTGACATGAATGTGGGCAACGTGAAAGGGCACATGTGTACACTGGGGGTGGTGGTGTCCTTTTTGTAGCAATTTCTGTATGATAGGGAATAGCTGGGCAGTAACAAACTCTGGAAATAACTGCTAATGGCTGTAAACAAAGTTATCTAAGTTGGAATGAGAGGAGGTTTTTGTGCCCATTCAAGGGGATAGGATGATCATCCAGGGCTCTTCCCTCAGTCTTGCATTTCCAATTCCTTGATAGTCTCAGATGATTACATTAAAACTTTAGAAAAGGACGAGGCATGTTTGGCCTTGAATACTCCTGTTGCATAAACACCTCTTTTGTCCCATGATATTTTGCAGGTCAAGGGCAATACTGCTGTTTTGAGGGTTATCAGTCCATGTTGCTTCTCCTCTGTTTTCCAGAGAGTCTTTATTTCCCTGGCTTTAGCCCAGTGTGAGAGTGACTTTCTCTAGGGCAGTACAATGCCAAGTTTCATTGCTGCTCATATGCCTATGCGCATTGTTCAGGTGCAGCATTTCATGAACAAAAGTGGTCAACAGAAGGGGAGAGGGCAGGTAGGCTGTCTGCTAACACAGTAAGCTGCAGAGCCTAAATGCTATAAAAGTCCCTCTCTTCAGTCTCCTCACCAATAATCTGCAAAGAAGGCTTTTTCTTCCTGATTTGTCTTACTACATATGATATATGCCAGAAATGAAATATCTTTGTGCTAAGCCTCCAGATTCTTTTGTTTAACACTTGGAAAATTCTAAAAGTTTTGCAAGGCTGAACGTCTTTGCAGAAGCTATGCTGATTTGTCTTCCACAAGACTTGTTCTCAGTGTTTGACAAGACAGTTCTTAATGCTTTTCACAAATTTAGGGTTAGGCTCATGTTAGCCTAACCTCAAACTTAGAGGTTGGTCTGTAACTTCCAAAATCTACCTTGAACTCTTTTTTTAGTGGTTCTTTGGCTACTTCCCAACCAGTGTTCCCTCAAAGGTGTGTGCATGTGCGCATACTCACAAGTCGTTTTGGTCTGATCAGTGAATTTTAGATCCTGCTCAGATTGAATCAGGAAGGCGCCACTCTGAATGCACGTGCACACACACTGCCTTGATACTGCTGCCCAGAACAAAATCCATTCCATGTACAGATGAAAAAAATGTTAGAGGGAACACTGCTTCCAACGTATCTGGCAAGGAAGCTGATTTTATTTATTTTTTAAAAATCTCTTTTGAGAGTTCCTAAAAACTGGCAGGTGCATGCATCTGGTACCAATGATATGTTATATATTGTTAATCAGCTCCAAAATCTGATCTTTTGTGTTCTCCTGTTATAGCTCTTTGGGTAAACGCCTGTCCCCAAGTGAGATTCAGATGTTGGATTTATTGCTGTGTATTAACACTCATTTTACCTATACTGCTATTTGTTGCATGCCAAGTACTGTTATTGGTCAACTCTCCTTGTGAGGGATATTCTCTATACTCGTTACTATGGCTCCTTTAACTTGCCCCCACTGCCTCTTTTCCTTCTGTTGGTACATATAATACTCTATTCTAGCAGAATGTGACTCGAATGAGACAGCACTTGCACTCTGTCAGCTGGGCACCCAGAGGACTAAAAGTATCAGTCCTGGTAGGACTGGGTTAAGAGTTGGGGAGGAACTCTGGGGGAAATCCCACAAGAGAGCCTAGGCAGGACCAAGGAAGGGGGATGGCATAAGGCAACAGCACAGGAATGTCAATCCAAACACTTCTGTGCATGAGTGAAAAGCACTTCCACTTGGGGCAGAGGGGTTAATGTTTTTCCCCCCCTTTCCAAGTGCAACCCTCAGTGCACCATTTTGTGCCATGTCAGTTTCTGTTCTGGAGGATCCTCTAACCTTCAGGAGCAGTGCATGTGCATAGGGCTGCAGTGGTAATACTCTGACTCCCTCCTCTCCTGCTGGTCTCTCAGGTGAAGGTCCAAGCCAGTGAATACAAGGAAGCCAAATCTTTGCTTTACTGCAGGGGGAGGCAACATGCGACCCTCCAGATGTTGCTACAACTCCCATGGTCCCCCAGCTGTGGGTGGGAGTTATAGTTCAACATCTGGAGAGCCACCGTTGCCTCCCCCTACTTTCCTGTCGCTCAGCTTTTATTTACTGACACGGACTGAGAGACTATAGCCACACAGACAAGGCCAGCACCTGGCTGTTGCCCAGACTTATGTGGAAGCATTTATGATCAAGTCTGGAGGGGAGCCCATGTGCTGCTGTCTGTGATAGTGGAAAAGGAGTAATGCTGGGACTTGGGGAAACAATGTTGCCTCTTTTTCCTCCCACCTTGCAGCCTCAAGAGGACTACTAGTGGCCCCTTGTTTGAGTCCCAGTTGATCTTGTCACTCTGTGATTTTTATACTTGTTTAGAATGTTTCTTTCCCCCTTGCTATTTATAAGTTAATGCCCTAGTATGAAATTTGAGATAGTTTATGTCCAGTGCCTGGTCCCTTCAGGATTTCTTACTGCAAAAGAGACAATGTATCAATTTGGTCTGCCTACTCGTGGAAATGACGACATGTACTAACTTGTCTTGAACCGCAACAGGATGTGCTGCTTGGATAAATCTTGCCACAGATTAAAGTGCTAGATCACGTTTCTTCAGCAATAGAGCTAGCTTCAAGCTGCTGCTACTACTATGTATGTTTATATATGGCTTTTCAACATAAGTTCTCAAAATGGTTTTTAATAATAATATAAAAAGATAATGATAATGGTAATTAATAATAATAAAAGATGGTCCCTTGTCCCAAAAGGGCTTGCAGTCTGAAAATAAACATAAGGTGGACACTAGCAGCAACCACTGGAGGGATGCTGTGCTGGGGTTGGTTAGGGATGGTTGCTCTCCCCCTATAAAATATAAAACAATAACCACTTTTTAAAAGTTCCTGTTTGAAGTTAGCAAGCTCTGGCATGCAATATTCCTCTGTTTTGTTCTTCTAATTCCTCATTTCTCCTTATCCAAGTTGTCCTCAAACAGTGTAGGCAGGGTGATTCTTCTTACTAAGAAGAAAGCGTTTGTTAAAGATATGCAAATACGGAGTTGCTGAGAGCTGGCAGGATGCATCTTAAAGGAGGCTTTGCTGAGATATGATGGGGAGGAGTGATCTTGTCTGGTGAGGCGTGACCATGCTGCATGCATAGTACTTCTCGTGTATGAAAGTGAAAGTTAATTTGTCCTTGATGGCGGAAAAACGTTAGAAAGAACACATTTCTGAAATCATGCGTCCTGTAACCTCAGTTTTAAAGAGTACAGTTGTGAAGAAGCAGGTGAGTTTCTTGTGTTTTGATACCTATAATTATACCTTATATGTGTGGCAGGGTACAGGAATCCCTGCCACAATTTCTTTGTAAGAGAAACTTATTTCGAGCAGTGTGATCGATAAACCTCTCCTTGTAAGGGGCTCAGTTGTTTATGTTGAAACTTTGGGTCTAAATTAGCAGTAATGTAATATTGTTAGAAGATGAAGTAGATTTGTACATTGTGACTTATCGTTGTCGCAACTGAAGGCTGTAGCTTTTTTCCTCTTTGTGAAAATGTATGGAACTGAATGAATAGAAAGCTAATTAACGATATATATGCCCTTTAGGATACCTTAGTATTAAGTTAAACACTGTCAAATAACAATGATGCAGCTAAATACCATGCATTTATGGTGGTTCCACAATAATGCAACTATAAACTCTGATCATCGCTATTGTTAGAAGTATACCAGTGGTAGTAAATATCAGGAGTGGTTCTACCATCTGCATATGGGTCTCTATGGAGTGGGGAGGGGATTAAATGCCTCCAGCCATTGTTAATGCTACATGATTTGTGTTCTATTGACTTTATTTAGTGCTTTGCTTTAATCTCAAGCTTTGCTAATATAAGGGCTACCACATTTCCCTTTGCTTCTCTCTGCCTTATAAGGGATCTGTGTGTGTCTATTGATGCTCAAGACAGAATGGAGTAACTTCTAGATTTTATATTTTCTGAAAAAGAGGGAACAGCCATTATTAACTTTTTTCTAGTGTAGCTCTGAATGCATTGTGAAATCAGTATCTAGCACCTACTAATAAGCTAATCAGCTTGAGTCTGCATAGCTGCTCCTACACCCCATTTTAAAGCTGCAGGTTTTAGAGCTATACCACCATGCTCTGTTGTCCCCCACCCAGTCGATTTGCTTAATATCTAACCAGATGAAGTATTCTGGAGCACTTGAAAATTTGCTGCTTAAGACATTGTGCCACTTTGGGTGGTCCTAATAAAGGTATTACCAGATTGTGGTATTTGGATTGTTCTAATGAACTGACACAGCTACCTATGACTTCTAAAACCAATTGCTGCTGATGCCTCTTCAAATACAAACCTCTAATAATTGCTCAACTTCCCAATTAATGGTAGTTTACACCAATTCTGAATGATTCAGCCTTAAGGTATGAAAAAGGTAAATCTAAAGGAGCTGTGACCATGATTCACTTTGACTCAGTTAAATCAACATGTGGAAACACCCTTATCTCATCATCTTCTTTTTTTAAGCTCCCATCTTAGTTAACAAAAGGCTCTTGAGCAGGCTCCAGATGCCTGCATTTACTTTTGAAGAAACTTGCCCTCCCTTTTTACGATTTTAGGTGATGCAGTCAGACGAGGAGTACCACCCTTCAGCTCTTTTTGGAGTGCCACCTGCCAGCCAGTGCTTCCTTTTTCATCTCTTTTTCACGACCACCCATGGAAAAGTGCTGGCCGGCTGGTGGTGCTCCAGAAATAGCAGAAGGGTGCTGTTCCCTGTCTAGATGCAACACCCCACTCCACACACCCTCTACCAATAGACGTGTTCTTTGTCTGCTCAGTTTTGGGAGTGAAACGCAGTGCACAAATCTTTTGGTGGAGGACATGGTGGTGGGGAAGCAAGAGAGGAAACAATCCAGCTAACAGAGCAGTGGCAATAAGCAGAGGCTGCCACTCTGTGCTAGATGCACCATCCTCGCCTCTGTTGGTGAACTGCCCTTTAAAACCCTGGCATGCTCAGAAGGTAAGGCAGCTGGGAGATGGGGAAGGGCAGCACAGGTGAGAGGGGTTGGGCTGGCCCTGCCCCCTGACACTAGTGGGCATCGGGGCTGGGCCAGGACACAAGGTGGGGAGGGACAGAAAGGGAAGGTGGCAAAGAGCTGGGGAGTGGCAGGCAGATAAGTCAATGACCCCAGGGCAGGATGCTCACAATTGCCGCCTCTTGGCACAGGCACCACCTGAGGCCACTGCCTCAGCTGGCCTATACACGAGCTGCTCCTGCTGATGCGGGCATCTGGAATTGGTGTGAAAGCCCAGTGTTCGCTAAGATGGGAGCTTAAAGAAAGATGATAGAAATCAACATGTGGAAATGCCCTAAGTGGGGATACAAAAATGGTGTTTGTAAAAACAGAGGCTTCTGGATCAAAGCCAAAATATAGAGCATTTAGTCTTAAAAGGTCTTGGACCAGTACTGTAATTTGCAAACTGGATGCATTGTTAGTGTGTTGCAGGAAATAAAACTGGACTCGTGTGAGTCTAGAGCACTCTTTGATGGGATGCTGTTGAACTGCCAGGAGGGCAGAGGTGGGGTTGAAGGTGGACATCTCAAAGAAACCCAGGAACACACTGTCCACTTTGGAGCTTTATTGTGTCCATGGTGGGGTTGTTCCACCTGCCTTTTGCCTGACAGCATAAACCTGAAGGATGGGGGTGTTTCACAACATGTCTGTAACAGGCATTACTTGCTTCTCTGCAATTTCCAGCTTTCACTGCAATGCCCACTGTCCCACATTGTAGGCATAGTCCCTCCTTGAGATCCCACTGAAGTGGCAGGCAGTCTCCATTTGCTGTTCCTCTTTGGGTGCCTCTGGGACTTCCTAGGTCTCTGCCTATAATATAGTGGCAAGGTAGATGACTAGAGCACAAATGGAGGACTCATCTTTAATTCGATAAGACACAGCATAGAGCCCATTTGAAGGCCTATGCTGTGGCAGTACGTGCAGCAAAGAATCAGTTTTATTCTGCACGTTTTGTGTCTGCAAGTTTTCATCCAGCAGAGCTCTTCCAGGTTGTTAGGGGTTTAACTCAAGCTCCTTCTGTTTCAAGTCTGTGTCTGGAAACAATGTGTCATAAGGAGTTCTTTGCAGATAAAATCTCTCTCATTCAGGCTGATCTGGGCTCCAATATTTCTGTAGGGCCACTTAGGGAGGTGTCTGGCAATCCCTCTTGTAAGATTAGATTGGATCAATTTCAGTTTGTGACTCCTGAGGATATGGACAAGCTGCTTGGAGTGGTACGGCCTACCACCTGTTCTTTGGATCCTTGCCCAACATGACATTTCATCTTGCGGGGAGGTTGTTGGAGCTGGCCTAGTTGATACCATTAATACTTCACTGAAGGAGGGTAGAATGCCACCTTGTTTGAAGGAGGCAGTGGTTAGACCCCTTCTTAAGAAGCCCACTCTGGATTCCCCTGGTGATGGATAATTATAGGCCAGTCTCCAACCTCCCATGGTAAGATGATTGAGAAGGTGGTAGCTGATCAGCTCCAAGCAGTCTTGGAGGAAACTGATCATCTGGACCCATTTCAAACTGGCTTTAGGGTGGGCTATGGGGTTGAGGTGGCCTTGGTATGCTTGATAGATTGCCAGGGAATTGACAGAGGGAATGTGACTCTGCTGGCTCTTTTGGATCTCCTCAGGAGTTTTTGATGCCATCGACCATGGTGTCCTTCTGAATTGCCTGAGGGATTTGAGGACAGAAGGCACTGTTTTACAGTGGTTCCACTCCTGTGTCTTGGGTAGATTTCAGATGGTGGTGCTTGGTGACCATTACTTTTCAAATAAGGAGCTGCTATATGGAGGCCTTCTGGGCTCCATTCTGTCACCAATGTTTTTGAACATTTACATGAAACCGCTGGGTGAGGTCATCAGGGGATTAGGTGCTGGGTGTTACCTATATGCTGATGACATCCAAATCTTTCTCCTTGTCATCAGTATCAGGAAATGGCATTAGAGCCTTAAATGCCTATCTACAGGCAGTAGAGGGCTGGATGAATAAACTGAAGCTGAATCCAAGCAAGATGGAGGTACTCATTGTTTGGGGGTCATAATCTGCAAGACGGGATAGAACTTCCTGTTCTTGATGAGGTTATAGTCCCCCCAGAAAGAACCTCCCTGAGTCACTTAAGGAAGGGCAATATATACATTTAATAAATAATGAATGAATACTGGACTCTGCCTGCCCCAGATGTCTCTTGGGTCTTGTAGTCTGCACTACTTCATATCCTTTGCCCGGCCTGTGGGGGGATTCAATGATGGTTGCACCTCAATTATCTCAGGGCTTTTATGGAGAAGGCTATCCTTTGTATCTGTATTAATTGTTAGTAGTTTTATAGGCTCTGTTTTTAATTGTTAATTTATTTTAATTGATTTGTGTTAATGTAAACTGCCCTGAGCCATTTTTGGAAGCGTGGTATAGAAATCGAATTAAAGAAATAAATCATTTGTTTCCAGTCAGCCTCTACTGGGGTAGATAGTTCTTCCACATCTCTACATTGTGGGTGTTGGTATCATTCAATTGCTCCTGCTTTAGAGACCAAGCAAGATTATCTGCCTTTAGAGGACGTTAGCTGGAAGGAGTCAAGACCAGAGCAACGAACTGTACAAAGAAACAGGGTTGCCACCTATTAAAGCCAGTATTCTGCTTTGAATTATTGCCTTGGATTTCTCTCCTTCCAGTCAAGAGAGACACTGAGCGCAGTGATTCATGCAGAGGGCTCTTCTGGATGTAAATAAATCTTACTCCTTCACTGTTCAAGTGTAAGAGTAAAGTGTGCCTCCAATTTCATTGAGAACAATGTGTGCCTCCACACTTCTTCAAAGCTTGGGAACTCTGATCTCGGGTATGAGGAGTACAAAAAGATACAATGAACAAACACTTCTTGTGGTGAGATACAACATGGGTGGCCAACCAGTGGTGCGGAATCTGACATGCCTAGACAGATGCTGTAACGCCAGTGGACCTTGCCATGCTGTATAGTGAGGTCTGTATCCCTGCCTGCCTTTCCAGTGCTGCCTGATTCCTGGTTCAGTGGACTAGAGGGAAGGCCACCTCGGAGTGACTGCTGGCTGTAGTAAAAATTACTGTGGTGCTGTCTTGGGGGTCAGTCCTGGTGAGGTGATTGCCTCAGGCAGCAGGTACAGGGGTCTTGGGTGCTACTATTTCACCTGTCTGCTGTGACTTCCTCTTCCTCCTCTACCAGCCTGTGCCTCTTTTTTCTTCCCCCTAACCTCCAATGGGGTGTGTTCTGCACAGCCACCAGCCATTCCATTGCCGTGATTCCTCTGTCTCTATCTTCTCTTCCTTCCAGAAGGGGAAATGGAGTAGAGGAGAGTGGTGGGCTAATACATCTCTCCTCCTCTTCCTCTTCTAGGAGGAGGAGGACCTGGCAGTGGTGGTAGGTGGGAGATCCATGTGCAGAGCATACCGGGGAAGGTGGGCGTGTGTGTGTGTGTGTGTGTGTGTGTGTGTGTAGAGACATACTATGGTGGCAGGCTTGTAGCCAGCCTAAATGTTTAGGGAGCAGAGTGCCAAAAAGGTTAGGGGACCAGCTTACCTGGCCCTCATCAGTCCTAAGTACAAGCAACATTCAGTTATTTAAATAAATATTTGTAAAACAGATTTAAGGGAGCAGGAAAAAAATTGGGAGGGCAAGGCTTACCTTAGCCCCTGCCCCTGGCTATGAGCCTGTCTGACTGAGGGAGGAAGAGAAGAGGAGGGAGAAGCACAAAAGTCTTATCTGTCAGAACATTTTGCCCTTTTTAGAGGATTGATCTACTCTCTTGATTTAACTGACCACTAGATCTGTACACACAATAATATGATAAAGTAAGTACTACTTTCAAGTCATTTTTTTTCTTTTGCAGGAGTCACTGTATTACTGACTACTTCAAAACTATTCCAAAACCAGGTAAGCAGATCTTGCTGCTGAAAAGCTGTAAGTTGCTTCTACAACATTGAGGGCCTTGTCTCGCATTCTTCCTTTTCTAGCTGTCCATATGTAGGTGTTGTATAGTTGTCTATTTTGCTGCATGTTTGGAAGATCCTGCTTATGCTTAAAGTGCAATGGGGAGTAAATATGCATCACGTGATGTATTGTGCCAGCTCCCTCTTTATTAGGCAGGATAAGCTTCATGGGTGGAAGCAAAACCTTAAAGTGGTGGAGTATGAGATAGTGCCATTTGATCCTGGAGTGCTTTGGAATCTTTACTGTTGCCCAAATATGTTTTTCAGCCTTGTGTGTGAGCTGCCAGATATCTTTTCTAAACCATCTTTTAATTAAAAAAATTCTCACATCATAATAAATCTTAAAGTAGAAAAAGGTAACAAAACTAAATTAATGAACATACATGTGATTTGATCATGATGAAATCATACAACTATTCAGATACATTGTGATTGATGTGATTCTCTAAATTGATATTTTGTGTTTTTATTAATAATTCTTGCCTGCTTTTATAATAGCCTTGATCTCTCCAAATCATCCTGAAATTTAATTATTCTTAAATCATATTCAATAGCACATATGGCTGAACATCGTCAATTTATTGTTCTAAAATGGAATAAGTAATATTTTTTTCTCTATATTGTAGTTTACCATGATTGCAATGTCCCTTACCTTCAAAATCCATTCATCCCTTGGAGGTTTTGGGATTCTCCAGCCTCTACTTAGGACCAATCAGTTCTCTTAGCTTCTGTCAAAACCATCATATCCAGACCTCCAAATTTTAAAAAGAGGGGATTGGTAAACTAAGAGGAGAGCTGGTTTTGTGGTAGTAAGCATGACCTGTCCCCTTAGCTAAGCAGGGTCCGCCTGGTTACTTATGAAAGGGAGACTAGAAGTGTGAGCACTGTAAGATATTCCTCTTGGGATGCAGCCACTCTGGGAAGAGCAGAAGGTTTCAAGTTCCCTCCCTGGCTTCTCCAAGATAGGGCTGAGAAGAGATTCCTGCCTGCAACCTTGGAGAAGCCACTGCTAGTCTGTGAAGACAATACTGAGCTAGATAGACCAATGGTCTGACTCAGTATATGGCAGTTTCCTATGTTCCTAACCTGTAATTTCAATTATACTCAATGCAACATTTCCCCAGAAGGTCCATATTTTAGATCAAAATATGCAAAATATCAGCATCTGTGTGAGCCACCAGGTTTCTAAGCAGCGAGT
Organism: Hemicordylus capensis; assembly: GCF_027244095.1. Taxonomy (NCBI): domain Eukaryota; kingdom Metazoa; phylum Chordata; class Lepidosauria; order Squamata; family Cordylidae; genus Hemicordylus; species Hemicordylus capensis. The sequence continues at coordinate 284,278,264 of NC_069659.1, forward strand.
GGCCCAAATCCTGACTAATGAAGCATGCACACTTTGAGAGATGGCGGAAATATGACAGGTCCCCTTATGCGACTTGGCCTTTCCCTGTGTGTTCATGCTGTTGAGCATGAACCTTTAGAGTCCAGAGAGTTCCCTGCATTTTGGAAGGGCTCTGCAAGATCTGAAACACATTGCTGAGGGCTCCTGGAAAGTTCAGATGTAAAACAAGGAAACACCCTAGACCTTTTATTGATCATGTTTAAACTTTATCTCCATAGTTCCTTATTCTAGGAAGGGATCTTGTCTTTGGATCATTTTGTGCCTGAACTGTAGTGATATTTTGAGAACCCTTCTTGCTCAGTTTAAGGTAACATTTGAAGTGAGGAAGCGGCGCAAGAGGCCAGTTAATTTGCAGTGACTTAAAAGTTACCTAGTTTGGGCTATGAAATGTGACTAAGCAGCATGATTGCCAAATCCTAGCATGAAATCTAAATGATCAGAGGCACATAACACAACACATTTCAAAATGTCCCACAGTGTCTCTTAATAGCTGGCTTGCATCCAAAGGGGAAGGTTGCTTTCTCTTTCTGCAATGTTGCCATGAGTCTGTGTTGACTGTGCATTATTAACTTTGTTTCATTGCTTTTACATTCATGGATGAAGATGGAACTATATTGTGTTCTCCTGAAAAAAGAAATGGGAAAGCTGGGATCCCTGTACTGCATACAGAGCACCTAAGGAAAAGCATATCTTCTCCAAAGCAAAATAGAAGGAAGAAATTGTTGCTCACACCACCTGACAGAAGCCCTATAATTGATGCTTTTTTAAGAAGTGCTAAGATTGAGAAGGACAGTCCAGATAATAGTGCTTATATTGCAACAAAGGCTATGTATCCAAAAGTTGTGGTTCGGAAACTCTTCAGATCAGATGGCTCACCTGACTGTTCCATAATGCTAAAAGATAATCGTTGTATGAGAAACTTCGAAAGGAGTGAAAAGTGTCCTTTTCGAACAAGAACACCTTTGGTAGAGAACAGTAGAGAATGTAAAATGGACTATGTGGATCCAGACACAACCAGTTCAGACTTGAATAAATGGGCTTCTCCATCAGAAAATGACAGCTTGAAAAAGGAGACTCTTGTATCCTGGTGCCAAAAAACTGCATGTTCTAGGACACTACAACCCAATCCAATTAGTTCTTCATTTCAGTTACCATCATTAGAAACCCCGTGCAGAGAGAGACAACTGAAGGAGAAAAACATGCAGTCTAAGCAGCAACCGTTCAGCTCTGTAAATAAAATCTTAGGGACTGCTTTTTCTAACCAGGTATGTTTATAACTGTCAGCAAGCCACAGCCACAGTTCTGAAAAAGATTAGTTATGAGTTGATTCCTTCTTTCTTGTTTCCAAAAAAGAGCATCTGTATGCAGCCTTGCAGATAGCTGATTGATTGAATGATTGATTAAGTGCCGTCAAGTTGGTGTCGACTCTTAGCAACCACATAGATAGATTCTCTCCAGGATGATCTGTCTTCAACTTGGCGTTTAAGGTCTCTCAGTGGTGCATTCATTGCTGTTGTAATCGAGTCCATCCAGCTTGCTGCTGGTCGTCCTCTTCTTCTCTTTCCTTCCACTTTTCCTAGCATTATGGATTTATCAAGGGAGCTGGGCCTTCGCATAATGTGTCCGAAGTATGATAGTTGCTATCATAGCTACTTGGTAGTAATCTTTTCCCATGCCAGTCAAGTGCCAGGGGCTACCCCAGATGCTTGCTTTGAGACACTAGCAGAGATACAGTCACACATGCAATCTCTACAGCACTGCCTTGTCTAACGTAAAGCTATGCTATTCCTATGCATCTTTATCCTCACGGTCATAAAGATGCTTTTGGGTATTCTTAATTATAATTGCCCAGATTCATGTGGTGTGGTGTGTAGAATCAAGCTTATTATTTTCCTGGAGCTACCTCCAGAAGTAGGGAGCAGACTTTCTTTGCATCCCAATGCAAACCTTGGATGGGGAGTTAGGATGAGGAACCCTTGAAACCAGATCATGCTTACCTTTGGGCTTCTTTGCGGGCTGCCAAAGGAAAAAGCTTGTCAAGGCAAGTGGTGATAGCCGATATTTTTTAAAAATGTATGTAACCCTAGTAACCACAAGTGCAACATAATGGGTTAAAAACAGTAAAACAAATCATGTATTTTTATACTGCCAGTGCAGTTCTTTTAAAATTGGTGTTATGTGGTCCTTTGTGTTGTATTGGAGACCAGTCTGGCTAGGCTTGTGCCTGAAACATTTCGGAGGCCATTATGAAGGCTTCCGAAACGTTTCGGCGCTGGGGGTGGTTTCGGCGCTGAAACGCCGACGGGGGTAGCACTTTAAGGGCGGGGGAGGCTGTACTCACCCCTCCCACCGCATTTCCCCTGCCGGCGCGCTGTTGTTTTTAAGCCCCTCGGGGTGGCAGCGTTCCTCCCTGCTGCTCTGTTTCCCCCATCGGCCGGAAGTCATGAGCGCGTGTGTGCCTGTCGTGCGTGCGCCCGTGTGTGCACCTGATCTTTTGGTGGAGTGTAAACCCATCCAGAACAGGCAGGTCTAAAGCATCTCTCAGGTCCCACCCCACCACCCCAGTCAGTATCTCTGTCTTATTTGGATTTAACCTCAGTTATCCCTCATCTAGCCCATTGCCACCTCCAGGCAGGCATTAAGAGAAGATATGCCATTTCCTGATGAGGTTGACATGGAGAAGTAGATCTGGGTGTCACCAGCATATTGATAACACCTTCACCAAACCTCCTGATGATCTCTCTGAGCAGTTTCATGTAGATGTTAAAAAGCATTGGAGACAGTATGGAGCCTCCTCACTTTAGTTCTCACTTTGCAGAACAGTCTCCGAGTGATACCATCTGGAATCTACCTGAGAGGAAGGAATGGAACCACTGTAAAACAGTGCCACCCAATGCCACCTCCCTCAGGTGGTCCGAAGGATACCATGGTTGATGGTATCGAAAGCCACAGAGACCCAAAAGGATCAGCAGAGTCACACTCCCTCTGCGAATAGTCAGTTGGAGATTATCCATCAGGCAGACCAAGGCAATCTCAACCCCATAGCCCACACGAAAGTCAGTTTGAAATGGATCTAGATAATCTGCACCATCCAAAACTGCTTGGAGCAGAGGCCACCACCTGCTTAATCATCTTGCCCAGCCATGGAGGTCACTATGCCAAGTGACAACATAAAAATAGCTACAGCTCCAAGGCAAATGCTGAGGGACCCATATGTAGCTTCTGTTGCCTAGTGCAGAGTAATGCAAAACTGAAACCTGCTCCTTTTTCTGGCAGTCTCTAGCAGTAACAAAGCTTTGGTCACACATTATTCTTAATCTGTGGAATTGGCTTGAAAGCACACTGATGCTACAAATGATCTTTTTTTACTGCCTAAATAAATAATGGGAGGTCTTCTAAAAGTAGTCTTGTGCTTTTATGTATGCTCATAAAACTTTAAATGTTTTCTCTGTTTATTTGTAGGATACCCGAGATCTCTTAAAACTGTCATGCTCAGCTTCATGGGAATCTTCATCAGGTATGAACAGAACAACCAGTGATGTAGAATGGATTGGAATGAATAGCTTACCTTGTTGCAGAATCCTCTCTTAGTGGCTCAGTAGTTAGTTTAGGAGCTCTTATAAGCCCCTTCAAATAATACATTTAACATGTGCATTCTGTTTACAGCATATACGTGTACAGATCTATACACGTCCAGTTATTCACACATTATGTTCAACGTGTACAGTAGTACACTTCCTGTCTGTACCTTGCATTTGAGAGGGCCTGTACACAGATTCACTTTTAAAATGAATGGTTGTGCAGTCATTCACACATAAACATTTACATGTGTTCAGACACTAGTATGTACACTCAACATGTCTGACTAGGACTGTATTATATGTTCTGAAAGATGATGGCAAGTCCATGAGAAATGTAGTTTGCTGGGGCACATTCAGATGGCTCTCTCTCTCTCTCTCTCTCTCTCTCTCTCTCTCTCTCTCTCTCTCTCTATATATATATACATACACACACATACACACACACACACACTCTGTTTGTTTCTTCATGTTTCTGTACTGGTCAGAGACTGTAATAAAGTCTTTATTTATCTTATCTTCTATCTATATATTTCTCTAAGCTGTACCCGTCACTAGTCCAATGTGTGGCAGCTCTTGCAAGAGTTTGCAAACAGGCTGCCGGCAGGGGAAGAATAAAGCAAAAGAATAAAGCAAAAATAAAGCTACTGAGCCAAAAAGGTTGTTTGCCACATGCCATTATAAATGGAAAACCTTTCTGCCATAAATATCTCAATGGGGGTGTAAGATAAATCTGTCCTGGTGACGTCCAAAGTATGAGGCTACCACAGAGAGGACTCTGCTCAGAATCCCTGCAGACCTGACCTGACACATAGTGATGTGCATGGTCCGGAGCAGTCCGGACCAGCACCAAAGGGGAGCCTATCTTTTAGGGCGGGGAGGGCTTGTTTACCCCTCCCGCGCCTCTTTGCCCCCGCCAGTGGCCGTAATCTACTGTAAAATTGGGGCGCTGGAAACCAGCCGCCCCAGCCGCCGCCGCTTCCGCTGCCCCCCCGCGAGCAAATTAGAGGAAAAAAAGGCTACTGCCTACAAGGAAGGGCTACTGCCGCCCCGCCACCCGCCACCCCCCCCACGAGTGCTCACCAAGTTAGAAGAATTTAGAGAGGAGCTCGCGAACAGAGCTCCTCTCTTATCGAAGCCTCCGGCCCAACTGGGGCCTTGGGCGCGTGCGCACGCGCGCTAGAGCTCTTTATCCACTAGAGCTTTTGCCAGAGGCCCGGTCTACCCGCCGGGAGGAAGCCGGGTAGACCGGGCCTCCGATCGCCGGAGGCCCGGTCTACCCGGCTTCCTCCCGGCAGGTAGACCGGGCCTCCGGCAAAAGCTCTAGTGGATAAAGAGCTCTAGCGCGCGTGCGCACGCGCCCAAGGCCCCAGTTGGGCCGGAGGCTTCGATAAGAGAGGAGCTCTGTTCGCGAGCTCCTCTCTAAAGGCTTCTAACTTGGTGAGCACTCGTGGGGGGGTCGCGGGTGGGGGGGCGGCAGTAGCCCTTCCTTGTAGGCAGTAGCCTTTTTCCCCTCTAATTTGCTCGCGGGGGGGGGGGGGCGGCGGAAGCGGCGGCGGCTGGGGCGGCTGGTTTCCAGCGCCCCAATTTTACAGTAGATTACGGCCACTGGCGGGGGCAAAGAGGCGCGGGAGGGGTAAACAAGCCCCCCCCCGCCCTTAAAGCAATACCCCCCACCCGGACCCGGACCAACCAGGGCAGAACCGGTCCGGCAGTTCGGCCATTCTATAGAATGGCCGCTGGACCGGTTCGGACACACGCCTACTGACACACAGGTGGCAGCCAGAGAGATTCCTTTGCAGCATTCTGTTATGTTGACCTAACTGGTCATGTTGCAGATGAGGCATTTGATGAAATAACATAGTTCTAATGGATAGTATAATCATTTCAGAGACCTTGTACTCTAATAATTTTAGTTCATTTTCTTTTCACAGATGAATCCTCTTCAGTACAAGCTTCAAAAGTTGTGCTTTCTTCAGGACGGTCCTCTGATAAAACTATTAGTGTAAGAAAAGGCCTTTCTCCATCAACATACTTTCACTCCAGGACATCATCAGGAATATCTAAACATGTAGAACATCCTGGGAAACGGAAAAGGATTTCTTTGAAAACTGATATGAAAAATTCATCCAAGTTAATTGCACAAAGATTGGATAAATATAATTTTAGTAGTTCACTAGAAAAGCACAATTCTGAGTATTCAAAAGGTAGAACCCCTGGTGGTGATGCTCAATTAGAAGATATAAATCCACCTGCCAGTGATATGCCATTTTCAGCTGAATATATTGATGTTGAAGAAAATAAAAACTCATTGTTTTCCAAAGAATCAAAAGACCTACTTTCTCGTATGCAGAGTGATGGCTTCTTTGAAGCACTGACAGTGAAGGTTCATAAGAGAGACCCTCCACATCATATGTCTGATAATCTGCTGCTTCCCTCAACTTCACACATCAGTTCCTTAAAAGTGGAAGTAGAAAAGACTGGGAAGGATATCTCTACTTTGTCTGCACCACCTGAATCATCATTTGGAGATGGTGACAAGTTTCTTCCATCAAAAGATGGTAGTTGTGACAACATTGCTAGCTCTTCATGTGTCTTAAGTGAGCTACACAATGAAGGTTCCAATCTGCACACTTCTGTGTTAGAAAGAAGGAGCCTCTCTGATAATGAGGATGAGGTCTCTGACTGTAATCTGGACAGCAGTGATGATGAAGAGGAACTCTTGTCACTTGATGAAATACTAGCCCAGAGTTCCAGGCCATCTCCAAAAAGCCCAGAACAAATAAATGAGGAGGATACCCCAAACACCACCATTCCATTGCTTGATGTTCTCGTAAGTGGTTAAACACTTCTTATTTTAGAAAGTATCCATGTCTGTATCCATATAAAATGTGAATGGTGAGTTTGCACAACAGGTGGTTTGACTGAACTGCTGGTTCCTGGAGCATACATGAAGCCCAACTTCCAGTATTGCTGACATTAGGAGTGTTGTGCGGACTCACTAATGTCAGTATATTCTGCCCTACATTTGGTTCTGCACCCAACATCTGTAACCAAGATTTGAAGAGAAGGACAGATGTCTGGTTTGGTTCTGGATCAAAAGAATATGTTGACGTTGGGCATGTTATGTGAACCTGCCAAGGTTAGCATGTTGGAAACTACACCGGATGTTGGGCATGCAATCCAGAAACTGGTGGTTTGACCAAGCTGCCAGTTTTGTGTTCTCCAAACCTGTCCAATGTCTCATGAAGATAATTGTGTTATAGTAAGGATGGAAACATTCCTGAGCAAGCTTCTATGTTTACTGCCAGGGCTGACACACAAGTTTTGTTTTCCTTTTCCAAAGATCAGTACACTCCCTCCTGAGCCCATTCTGGTTTTGCTCCATGTGTAAAACACCACCGAAGCCTCATTTTGCTTTATGATTGTACTTGTTAATCATGAAGCACTGATCCAAGGCGATGTTCTTGGGCTTTGGTAGCTACAGTGACTCTGGTATAAACAGTCAGGCCTCATGAATTTCACTGTATATGCAGCATGTGTGTGAGTGGAATTATTTGATTTTTTAAAACCTTGTTTGGACAAAAGAATGGCATTCTATCCTGTCTGAAATTCAAGCCGTATGTATCCAGAAATCACTGTTGTGTCTCAACATGTGTTGATTGTATGAATGGATGGTCTCTATCTTAGTGGTAGAGCAAATCCCTTGCATTCTGAAGGGCCCTGGTTCAGTCCCTGCTCACTCCACTGAGAAAGAATCTTGAGCAGTGCAGGTTTCGGGGAGCCACTACCAGTTAGAGTAGGCAATTCTGAGCTAGGTAGATCAGTGGCCTGCCTTAAAGCTGATACAGTTCACATGTCTCCAGAAACTGCTGTTCTGACTAAATATGTGCACACCTTGTGAGTTAATATACATGATTGTGTCTGTCTGTGTTGAAATAGATTCCAGTGTTGCAGTTCATGAATTTGTTAGGAAGCAAGTTCTTCCATCCTCTCAGAAAGCTACCTCTTATAGTGCAATTCTGTGTAGGTTTACTGATTTATCTGCAGACGGGTGTCATGTTCACAGAAGTACATTCTGTGCCATTAAGCAGGGAGGGACAATTCTTGCCTATCCTCCCCCACTGTCCTCTGAAAAGATGTACCTGTCAGTTGGGAGACCTTTGGGGACATGTTTCCAAGGAGCATAGCAGAAATTGGTGAAAATCTCCCCTTCCCTTGGCTCTTGTATGAGCAGAATGTACTTCCATGTGTATGACATTAGTCTACATTTGAGCCATTATATAGAGCAGGCTGTACTTCCAGAATAGTGTGCATAGGGTTGCAGCATTATGTTTAACAAGGTATATGAATGTTTTAAACTTTAACTTTATATTGATCTACTTTAGGAGTAAAGTTAACTTAATACATCTCAAGTAAATTAATCTTTTCTTGCTGATGTATATTAAATTCTCATTTCTTTGTTGTTTATGTGACGGTATTATAGACTTCTTTGAGTCTTGTGTAGTGTGTGCTTAGGGAAGAAATGATATGGTGACTGTAGAAGTTGACAGTGTGTTTACCTGTCATTGTGCAATCTAAGAACCTGGTACTAATAATAAACCAGTGCTTGTTGGGCTTTTCCCATATCCTAAGTAGTATTAGTGAAATCTCTCTCCTCTTCATTGGTTTTCTTTAAGTGTTGCTGTCTGCACAATAAAACTGTGCTGAGAGAGGAGCAGCTTTATCAAAATAAATTATTCTTTTCAGTTGATATCATGGAAATGTGTCATTCAGCATTTTGACATACAGTAAAAATTTAATTCTAGGATCAATTTAGTATGTAAAGGCTGCAGTATTTACATACATTTAATTATTAGGCAGTAAATACCACGGAACATGATGGAAAGTACTTCTGAGCAGGATTCCTTAGGATTGTGCTGCATGTGTGTTTAAAATTAAAGATTTTGACCAAAATGTCTCATCCAATGACATCGCTAAGTCACTAAGTGTGCTTTTCATACTTGAGCATGGGAAAACAGTCTGCCCTGATCACCCGTAGATGGCAGTCATCTGTTTTACTGCATCTGTACATGTTGGAAACCTGCTGTGGATCCCCAACAGACTTATGCATGATGCAACATTATTCTCTCTCTCTTTGTAAGTAGGGTAAATAGTGTTTATACACTTGCATTTTTTAAATGAAGCAGCTTTTTTAGTTGACCACTGTCTCTTATGTTGCACACATCAGAAAATACTTTCCATACACAACTGAGTAGGGGTGGCTTTTGCTGATTCCACTCCCACTTCCCTTTACAGCCCTTTGTGCCTCTTGAAAATATGGCCCTGAGGATTGTGTGACCCTTGGGGATACATTGATTCATCAAACAGTCAGCTTGGTTGTCTGTCTTGATGAATCACCCAAATCAATTTGGGTGATTTGAGTGCCTTTTTGAGGCCCATTTTGTTAGAAAAATGGGTCTCAAAATGGTGCTTTTATCCAGGAAAAGCTGGTCTACCAGTTGGTAGACCAGCCCTCTGTTCCAGACTTAGTTCATCTGCCTGCCACAAAGAACTGGTCTACCTGGGTAGACCAGTCCTCCGAGTCAGGCAAATATTCTAAGTCCTGGGGGAAAACACCATTTTGAGACCCTAGATTGGGATCGGTGGTGATTTGCTTCAACCTCAGATTGGGCCCTCTATTTTGAGCATGATTCGATTTGAGTTCGAATCTGCAAATTGCCCCTGATTTGACCTGAACAGATTCAACCTCAAATCAAATTGCACATCCGTAAGCATTCATCTGGATGTTGGCTAGCCTTTCCTTGTTGCTTCTGTTGAAAGTAGTACAACTTTGTTGATGCTCCAGATTGGTAAATGTGGTATCACACACACAAAAATTAACCAAACAAGTCATTTCCTTAGTTCCTTTACCTCAATAGGTGTCTTGCAACAGATAGTTTGCATTATCTTAGAAGAGATGTGCTCAGAGGAATGGGTGCCTTTCCAAACAGATGCATGCTTTTCCTCAGATCTTTCAGTTTCTTCCATCCAAGAGCTGACTCTTAAGAATTGCTCTCATTTCCACTTGTTTTTCCTTTTTACAGGCTTTTTTCTTGAAAATTTATCTAAGCTATGATTTAGAGCCTGTAGTCCTAATGATAACTAATATATTGAAAATATTCATATTTTTAAATGAACACTCTGTTTCCTTCAGCTTTCCAAACCTTCTGTTGAAACTCAGGTCTCCTACATGAATCGCCTGGAGCATCTCTTGGAGGAGAAGGAGGAATTTCGAAGGTTCGTGTACCTGTATTACTTTCCCATCCTATTAATGCAAGTTTGGTTCCTCCTTGTGTGGTGATGAAAGATGACAATCCACTTGATTTTTCTTGTGGTTAATATGTCCCTCTGCCCTTTGGGAGCTGGCCTGTGTTGTTTGTTTGTTCTACGGATGCTATGAGAACGCAGTTTACCACTATATAAAATAGCAGTGTTTACTTAGAAGCTCTACAGAGAGTAATTCTAAGCTGAAATTGAGGATTCTTGAATAAGTTTCTTGCTATCCAGGCTGCCCACCTACAGCTCAGGGTATGGTGTTCTTTTAATGGTTTCCTTCGTTAGAGTTAAAATATGTAATAGTTTGCAATGTCGTATGAATTAAACATCTTAATGTGTTTATATGATGGGTTTCCTTTTGACTTTGAGAGAGTATATCTGTCAGCCTTATCAATGAGGTTGTTGAAGGTTAGTCTCCTTATCTGTACTACCTGCCTCCATCATTCTCACTTCTTGCCATTGTAGCAGAGCCTTCCCAGATTACTGTCATAGCCTTTGAAAACCAGGACAGCCTTGACTTGGTTTCTGGTAGGCAGCATCTGGCTTTAAAGGGCTACTCCTTTAAAGCAAGAAGAGAGTTGCATTTGCAGCTGCCATACTACTGTGCTGTTTTTCTGAGACAGTGTGAAGCTGCCAGTCCCTGATGGCCAGTCGCTATCTTAAAGGATCAGGAGAGGCATCTGGGACCATTTTGTTACAACTCTTAACCTTTTTGCACCTATGGATTCTCCAGATCCTTCAGATTCATTTATCCATGAATGCCCAGTTATATTATAATTGCTTAAGGCTCTAGTAGAAATTAGAGCGGGGTGGGTGAAGAACTCAGAATGGCTATTTTCAAGAACTTAGGAAGTTGCCATATACTGAGTCAGACCATTGGTCTATCTAGCCCAGTATTGTCTTCACAGACTGGCAGTGGCTTCTCCAAGGTTGCAGGCAGGAATCTCTCTCAGCCCTATCTTGGAGATGCCAGGGAGGGAACTTGAAACCTTCTGCTCTTCCCAGAGCGGCTTCATCCCTTGAGGGGAATATCTTTCAGTGCTCATACATCAAGTCTCCCATTCATATGCAACCAGGGTAGACCCGGCTTAGCTAAGGGAACAAGTCATGCTTGCTACCACAAGACCAGCTGCTCTCTTTATTCTGGGTCACTAGAAAGCAAACTAAATTCAGTGCAAAGATTTTCTACAGATCACCTTGGCCTACATGATGGACCCCTGATTAAGAATCTAGCTGCACTAAAACATCTGTTGGGTGGTGTAGGGTAAGATAGAAATGTTTTGCCATTTAGTTGTCCTGGGGTAACTGCTGTTCATACAAAATGGATAGTAAGTTACATAGCTGAAGTACCAATTTCCCATGCTCACAGTGTGGCTTATTGTATTGCCAGGGGATTTTTTGCCGAATACGTGTGCTACAATTTATTCCTTGTGAAATAACTTTGTAAAAGACAGTAAATATCCATCAGATAAAAGTTAGTGATCTGGTCTTGATTCCTTCTCAGAATCTAATAATAAATAGGAATTTTGGATGAACTTATTGTCACAAAATCTGACCTGCCTGGCAAGTTGCTTTAAAGTGTGCTGTTATAACTGGAGCCTAGGCTTCTTAACTTTCATCATCACTATCACCATTGCAGGGTAGATGAACTAGAGAGACAGCTACAGCAAGCCAAACAGGAAAGTGAAATGAATTCTCCATCTGAAGAACTATCGAATGATGGTGAACTGTCTACTGAACATAGGTCAGTCTTCTCCTTTTTAATAATCTGTTTGCTTTCTCTTAAGTGTGGAGTCACACACAATGAAACGTTGTTTTTCACGGGCTATTATGATCTGTCCTTTTTGCTCGTTCCAAATGTTGTTTACTAGCATTTGAGGTCTTCTCATCCATGTTCACTGTCATGAATACTGCATTGTCCGAAATACCCGACTGATTACTGTAGTATGAGGTAATCACTTCAAGTGAAGTCTGGATAAGTACCTTAGATAACTGTTCCATAAATCTTATCCAAGTATTATAAACTAGCAAATGCAATTTTGTGTTGCAGTGCATTTATAAAGAGATTTTCCATAATCAATGATGCTATTCCTGACCAACATCCAGGAGAAAATATATTTCAAATAGCAAATGCTGGGAAACTCTTCAATCAGCATAATCTTGACCTGAGGAATGTTGGATTCCATCCTCAAAATCCTATTGAAAAATACCTACTTGGGTAAGGATGCATTTTTGTTTTTAAAGAATCATAATAGCAAAACATCAGTGCAAAGATGGCTATGTACACTATCTGTTCTTTCAAAAAATGTGCTGAGTTTTTGCTAGCAGATGTGCTGGGGTGCTTCTAGAAAAGTCTCTGGGATGTGTGTGGGATAGGTAAGAGGAGAGATGGAGGGGGGGAGAGAACGAACTTATCTTTACCCAATAAAGAGATCATATATGTTCAGCAGGCCTGTTGCATTTAGCCTGGCTTAGGCACTATCTTAAACTTCCAACTGAATCCTAGGACAATCTGTTGGCAAATCCAGTGGTCTTTCCTTGAAGGAATTGACCCTTTCTCTGGATTCATACAAGGCTTTCTTATGAGCCCATAAAGGAGGCTGTGATGTTGCTTTATTTATTTATTTATTTGAAACATTTAATATACCGCCCACTCCGAAGACTCTGGGCGGTGTACAAAAACATACAGAGCAAGACAGCATTAAAATTACAAAATTAATTCTATGTAGTGACATATGGCCCCTGCTTGTTGCTTGGTATTGGTAGTTTATATGTTCAAAGCTGGAATATTTAAGAGTCTCTTTCTTTATGATTATACCAGACTGAGAGCCAGCGTGGTGTAGTGGTTAGAGTGCTGGACTAGGACCGGGGAGATCCAAGTTCAAATCCCCATTTAGCTATGATACTTGCTAGGTTACTCTGGGCAGTCACTTCTCTCTCAGCCTAACCTACATCACAGGGTAGTTGTGAGGAGAAACTCAAGTATGTACACTGCTCTGGGCAATAGAAAAGTAAATAAATAAATTAAATAAAGTCTTGATCATTCTTTCTGCAGATCAGGAGTAACGCAACAGCTTTTTGTAATCCTTGAAGGCTTACTTGTGTCTGCTTACCATAGTTCTCCTTGCCCTGTTCCCATTTTGAAGTGGATGTTTCAGGTAAGATGCAGAAGTTATGTTACATTGGACAGATGGCACTGTTAATCCTGAAGCCGGATGAGATGTGCATTCACAGTTTTGGCTTAAGTTCCTAGATTATCACACTCTCCCCTTCATTGTTTCCTGGAGCATGATCTCGTGCCAAATCCAAGAAACTTTTGCAATTTCTCTCACTCCATTTTTAGCCAATATTCACTACACACACACACGGTGCTTTCCAGAAATTAACCACTCTACTACTATGTTGCACTATTGGAAAAGAGATGTAGTATACATAGTGATTTTTTTCAGTATGTCTTTATTTTTACATACTCCTGATTTAGGCAAGGGTGAGGAAACTTCTGCTGAGTGTTTTCAACTAGCCACTTGGAGACAAAAATGTGTTGATAGTCTGCATTTCAAGTGTGCCACCTGCTTGCCTCTTCTCGCCTCCTCTCCCCTCCTCAAGCAGAACAAATAATCAGTTCACTATGAATTGGCATAACATTTTTAAGAGGCATAAGAGGGGCACCACATCAGTATTCAGTATGTTTGGGGAAGCCTTTTGAATTCTTACTATCACTACAACATACTTTTCACAAGGGTAGCATGGCATAAGCTTTATGGATGTAACTCCCTACTGACATAAGAAACTAATTCTCTTTGTAAAGAGAAGTTCTCTCGAATATTCATAGTAGGTAGATTGGAGATCTAGGGGTAGGTTAACTGGAAATTAACTGTAAAGTAAGGATGAAGGCTCTGCAGGAAACCTATTGACATTTGCAGTTCTAACCAAAGTGTTGCAGTACAATTCAGTTAAATAATGCTACTTTATATCTGCTGTGAATAGGATGATGAGCAGCTCTGTGATACCCCTGTGAACTTTTAAAGAAATATTCTTCCCCACCCCACCTTTCACCTGTCCATATGCATACCCTGTTTTTCAGTTTATAATGCACACTTTGTATGACACTGCATACTTGTCCGCAGGAAGTACTGAAGATACCCTGCACTCTGGAACTAAGGGACTTTATTAAGAGTTTTGTCTTCTTTTTCCACTGTAGAGTAATTTGGAAGAATACTTTAAGACCAAAACTGAAGCAGCAGTCATGAATCTTTACTTAAATTGATCAAAACTTAATTTATTCTGAGCTAATTGAACTGCTTCAAATCTCTAGTGCATTAGATGGTGTTGATGCAATATATATTTAAGTACTTTTATATCTCTCAGTACTGGGATATTGGATATGAGCAAGCTCTAAATATGTTAATGTCCTTCAATTTGCTTAACATAGTTTCTCTGTAACAGATGATGTCAATTCATTCAGACTGCTCTGTTTCAAGAAAGATTTTGCATATTCTGATGACACTAACAATTAAACATGGTGAGTGTTGGAAGCTGAAACTTGGAAGTTGACCCCCTGTATCAAAAATACAAGTTAAAACCTCTACCCATCTTCTCCTACTCTCTATAATTCATTCCAAAGTAAATATACTACTTGTTTCATTAGCTTTGATTAAATATTTAAAACAATGTGACTGGAAAAAACTATTCCTGTACAAACATTCATTCTGGTCTGAAAGACTTGCCTTCAAAGTAAGAGACCGTGACATTAGAGACACTAAATTGCGTGTATGAACACACACTGAAATGGTTAGATTCTGATTGGAATGAAAAGCTGAGCTCATACTTGTATTATGAGAGAATTCCTTATGCACGTACAAGCACATTTGTGCCATCTTAAAATCTGATTTTGGAAGAAGTGTGACAGTAAGTGTTTTTTATCTGCAGCTTCGTCTGGCAACGACCAACCAAGGCCATGGATTCCAACACTGCTTGATATAGCAACTGTGTTAATCAATGTGGGCATTCCCTTTAGTGCACTTTTTCCTCTGTTGGAGTTTCAACCTCCCTTTACTGAAGGCTGTATAATGTAAGTGCCTAGCACAATCATTTTATTTTTCCAACTTGTGCTGTTCCTGGATTTACAGTCATCCTTTTCCAACCACGAGGGTTCTGTTCTGGGAAAACCTCACGGTTGGAGAGCCATTGAAATCAATGGCAAACGGGGTTAGAGGAATTGTGGTTGTGAAAAGATAGCAAAATACAGTTAAAAATAGGGGGGAGGGTATCCCCCCATATCACCATGAGTCAGTAAGAGTGAAGGAGAAATTACCACTGACCCCTGAAAGTCGTAGACCCCTCCAAAATTGCTAAATTTTGTCAAACGGTGGATCGTCAGGTCACAGTTGGTGAGATCTGCCATAATTTCCCAGTCATAGATACTCAAAATCACGATTGGGAAACCCAACCTAGTATGTTGGTGGGGGATGACTGTATTACAAAATACAACAGAAGTATTTGTCTGTGACTTTTCTCACGTACATATTAGTGTGCGTCAGAGGTTCTATGTTGCCTCCTGGCCCTTACCACAGCACAGAGTGTGCAGAAGTGTTAAGAGTAAGTCTGGTAAGGCTGCTCACTTTCATCCATGTGCTTTTACCAAGAGGTTTTTCTTCTGGCTGACTTAGCTCGTTTTAGTTTATAAGTAACATGGCAGTTGAAGTTGGGTGCATAGCTGATATCGGCAATTACCACTTCTTTTTGCATGAATATCAGGGCTGCCTTGCAGTAGAGCTGTTGCCAGAATTACAGCATTGAGCTGTTGCTTAAACTAGTATCGGGTCTTATTAACATGGTATCTAAATAGTATATTTAAATACTTTAGAATATATATGGCATTTCAACAAAGTTCTCTAAGTAGTTATAACCTGTATATGTGTGTGAGATTTTTCCTCTGTCTTCACTGATTTAAGCAGCTTCATTAGTTACTAGTTTGCTTCTGGGCTAGATTCAAGGTGTTGGTCTTGACTTTTGAAGCCCGACACTGCTTGGGTTTGGGATATCTATTGGATCACAGCTGCCCGTATGAACCTGCTAGGGCCCTCCAAGGCCCTGCTAATGTCTCCGCCCTGAACAGATATCCAATTGGTGGGGAATAGAGACATGGTTATGACTCCTCAACTTTGGAATGCCCTCTTAGAAGAGCTCCATCATGTTCCCTCCCTTAAGGTCTTAAAATTGTTGAAGACCATTTTTTAAGATGTTTTTAAATTTATATCTGGAGAGCTTGTAACTTGTTCACATTTTAACTTGTAACTTTAAATGTTGGCTTTCACTGAAACTTGTTTAGTTTTTGGTTTTATATTTTTATAGTGATTTGTTCTGATTGTTAGTTGCCCTGAGTAGTAACTGGAGGGGTGGAGCATAAATATTTAATAAGTCTGTCCTGAGCCACTGTAATGGAGTAGACTAAACCCAGCCAAAGGAACAATCTCAACATTAAATTCCCTAATATGCTACACATGTGACTAGGTGGAGTGATCTTGTAATTGGTCTATTTACAGTTTAATTGTATAACATGATACTTTAAAAAGTGGGAAATAAGATCCTTTTCGATATCACTTTTTCATCAGGTCTGAAATGCAAAATAATGTGGGGAAACCAACAAGTGAAGACCTTTTCGGAAACTCTGCTTCTTTCTTTCTTCTAATAGAAACTAATCTTTGCAATATGGCTAAGGTGAGAATATATTCATTGCTCCTGTTCTGAGAAGTTCTTAGGCCTGTGCATTAAGAATGCCTCTGTATATGTATGTATTGCTGTTGGTAGTCAGAATTCTAATGTTGACCTAGCCAAGTTTCATAACAGAGCTTTTGTGTAGCAAAAAAATGTAGTTATTGGCAATGTATCCCAAAGTACCTAGAAATACGGGATATGATCCAATCAAAATTAAGCATTCTCTGCAGCCCATTGTGTTCAGTGTGAGAGATTTAATCACATGCTTAATTCTCCCATTGAAATGGGTATTTATAAGTGCTTAACTGCAGCTGGATTGTGCCCAAAGATTCTACTCTTGTAATATGGTATCAAGTGTACCTTTTAGCCATGTGTTTAGAGAAATGGTGTCAAAGGTGATATTGATTTGCACTGACTCAGGGCAGCTCCTTCATGAGGCAAAGTGAGGTGATGGCCTCAAGTAGCAAGTGTGCCGCAGGGCAGTAAGTGCAGGCACCCCACTATGGGCATCACCCCACTTGCCTGCTTCCACTGCCTTTGCTCCCCTCACATGATTGGTTCCAGCACCATCTGCCTGAATTTGCTAAAGCTTTTTCAAACTTTCACTGAATGAGCAGTCAAATGTATGCTTGTAAGTGAATGAATGTGGAATCATTAGCTGAAGTTGATCCCAATTAGAGTGAACTGGGTACCATTGTTTGACTAAGGCAAGAAAATGGCAGGAGTTATTTACAGTGGAAAACTTGCAGTACACAACTGAGCTGAGGCCTGATTTAATATTGATGAAGTTTCTAAAACAATATATCCAATTTTTTCCTAAAGTTTCTGCGACTGTGTGTAAGCATCTGCCCAGAATGTTACACAGACAAAGAAATATTTCTGTTGCTATTGCTGCTGTTTAAACTGAGTTTGGAAAAAGAGCTGAAACAATTTCCCTTAGTGGACTTGGAATGCCTTATTATAAAACTGCTGGAAAATATCAGAGAATGGAATACAAAGGTAACTTTACTGTTAATTGTTTAGTGTAATCTGTTGGTTCGAATCCCTCCTCGTGTGATTCCCAGAATATGAGAAACTCCTATATCAGGCAGCAGTGATATAGGAAGGTGCTGAAAGGCATCTCATACTGTGAGGGAGAAGGCAATGGTAAACCACCCCTGTATTCTACCAAAGAAAAACCACAGGGCTCTGTGGTCACCAGGATTTGATGACACAACTTTCCTTTTCCCCTTATGTAAAATAGAACTCAACTTTACCAAAATCCTCAAACAATGTAAACTGCCATATTTTGGGGAATATCTGCTTTTGCAAAGCAGGTAATTTTTTTTTTTTTAAAGTACCCTTTAACTTGAAGCCATTTGCTGGTGACTGCTACTTATTTCCAGTCAATAGCTGTTTCTATTTCTTTCTGTTTGAATGTCATGTGTATACCATCACTGGAGAGAGAGATGAGTGTGCCCGCTGACAACATGTACTTTAACCTGACTGGGCCTTTCACCAAGGGAAATCGTAACAGAACCAAGGGAACCCTATAGTCCTGGGCTGTTGCTAGGCCAAGCATTGTTCTGACGAGTAAAAAGGGATTCTTGTCTCCCCTAATCTCTTATTGCTAATAACAAAGAACAGAAGCAGAACAGTCTTTGGCAAAGTCAAGGCACACACTTGAACTGAGGTCTTCAGTTGCAAGGTACAGGAGCAAGTAAGCAAATGGAACAAAAATACAAAAGGCGAGCCTTGGAATAAAATGCTCTCTCCCCGAGGGCCTGCTATCGTCCTAGGTGTTTTCTGTCCACATTAGTAACCACTCAGATCTCTTCCCCTCTGCCCTGGGAACACCATTTAGGCCTCTGGTAAACAGTTGCATGAGCGCTTCCTCCCTCCCAGTTCAAAACAAGCCAGAAGCCAGTGATCTCATGCTCATGCTCCAAGCTCAGCCTTGTTTTGACTAGGAGTGAAGGCCATGCTCAGAGTGCACAACAGGTGCTTCTGCTGTCCTGCTGTTCTCAGCAAAAATAGGGCTGTGACTAAACAGTACTCAAAATGCGATAACCTGATACTGCTATAGGAATGCAAATACAATTAACGGTATGTTTCATTCTTATGTCTTTCAGTCTTGCAAACGATGTTTATGTAACAAAAGATGCAATGTAATAAAACCATCACTGTTAACAGACCATGATTTGTTCACAATAGTAGTACCTGTGTACAACAGAACTTGTATGTCTCTGAAGAGAGAATGATAAATGACCAAAAATGATGGTTTGTCCAGTTGTAATGGCTGAAAACACAATGAGTTCCACACAATTAGTTAGATGGCTCTGAAGCTGAAATAGGACCAAAACAGCTGCAAATGTTGGTGACTGAAAAACAGATTGCTCTAATTCTGATTCATACTACTTCAGTTTCAGTTATAACCAATTTATAACCAATTTTATAAATTATAAAATTATAACCAATTCAGGGTATTTCAAAGATAGTTAACAATGACTGTCTATGCTGGATTAAATGTAATAACCTGTTGTCAGTATTCTTCATTACCCACTTTGAGCTTCAATATACACTTCTTTTTCTCTTCATACCATTATCTGTAATATGTATAGTTTATGTATATGTATATGTATGTAATATGTATAGTATTGTGTATACTGTACACAAATGTATAGTTTTTTGGGGTTAACCCTCAAGCTGGTAAAACTATTGCAATAGGAAAAGAATCTCAATCAATCACCTTACAGTCTTGGAGAACTGTTGTTTCTAGTGTGTTCTCCCTTCTATGTTTTTTAAGAACTCTCTTCTGGCTCTGATAGCCTAACTTATATATAGTACTTGGCATTGTTAACTTGATTAACTTACTGACAGCTGTAGTTATCTTCTTCTCCTGTGCTAGTTAAGAATTAAAGAGACTCACATTCAGGATCTCTTATTCTTTCTGTTTGAATTAAATATGAAGCATAGACTGTGTCATGATTGTGTTACAGAAAAATTGAATATTCTATTTTGTCATTCAAACCATTGGGAATCATACTGTTCAACAGAAACATCCATTTGGTCTCCTTCTGTATCAATACCTTCTGTTTGTCCACTCGATAATATTTCTGTGATGCAACTTTATCAATGATCATTACTTTAAAATCCCTAGAGTGGTGGTGGTTTTGAAAGTGTTTGTTTAATGTTTCACTTTTCCCAACTTTAAAAGTGCTCCTGTGTTCTTATTTTCAATGGGCGAGTGGTTTGGCCTACATATAACTTGTTACATGGGCAAATTAACAAATATATATATTTGCTGTCCAGCAAGTGCCATACACATTAAATTGAGAAGTTTTGTCTAAATGTGGTGGATTTATATTGGTATCTTTCATATATATGTATGCATGATGTGCAATGACTACATTTAAGTCTCTTTAATAATTGATATTTTCTGGCTAGAGGTATTTGCTATATTTGCTCTAATTAGCTTGTTCTTTAGAAAAGAACCTCTCCTGTAGCTTTTCTTTGGTCTCAGACCACATCCCTCTATATGTTCTACCAGGTGCCAATGTTTATATATTACTCTCTTGATTTGATTAGACATATAACATTTATGACTTGTGTTACAGAAAATGGTATGAGGAGAATACGAAGTGTATATTGAAGCTCAAAGTGGGTAATGAAGACTACTCACAACAGGTTATTACATTTAATCCAGCATGGTCCTATTTCGGTTTCATAGCCATTTAATCATTGGAACTCATTGTGGTGTTTTCAGCCATTACAATTGGACACACCATTATTTTTGGACATCTTATCATTCTCTTAAGTTCTATTATTGTACACTGTTCACCACAATCATTTTTTGTTGTGTGATAAAGCATCTTTTGCAAGAGTGAAGGACGTTGTAACAATGAAACATATACTGTTTTTATTGTATTATTTGCATTCCTGTAGCAGTATCGGGTTATTCCATTCCTGTAGCAGTATCTCACACTACTGCCCCCCATTCTGGTTGGTTCTGTGAATAAACAGCACAAAATGGTTTTTCCTGAGGCAAAATGGCTCTGCTTGGGTCCTTCTGTCAATTTAAGATTAGACACCCACCAAAAACTGAGTACTGTTCATAACAGACTAATGAAAAATGTTGCACAAGTGTAACAGGGGAGAGGCGGTTTTCCCTTTGCAGCCCACAATGTCTCCCAGAAAAATGACCCTTGAGGGTTGCAGGAAACTAGGAGGCACAGAGGACTACAGAATGAAGGAGGGGATCAGCAAAAATAGTTGCTTTGGCACATGCAATTGTAGCTTGGATGTTAACCAATGACATCCATCCCAAACATGCAATGAAATGCTCTTAATTTGGAACATGGCCTCTTGAGGGAAAAAATAAGCTGTTCATATTTTTCCTGTTAATTCACACTGAAACTGGTTTTAGTAAATATCATAATGAAACTTTTCTTTTCTTTCTGAAAAGATGTCTGAGTTATGTCTGGCAATAAGTGATCTGTCCAGCCACCATCATGATCTTTTATGGTTGGTTCAGTTTGTCCCTAATTGGATAACACGTGGAAGGTAAGCTTTTACTATAACATAGTTTGATATGCACCTCACTTCAGACTACTTGCAGAAACCATTGAGAACTGTAGCTTTATATGATCTTAAACTTTACTTTTTCAGGCAAGTAAGAAGACATCTTAGCTTGATTGTCATCTCAAAGCTTCTTAAAAGTAATGTGAACATACCCAGTAGCCATGACCAGCAGGTACTGTATAAATGTCTTTAAGACATTGACTTGAATGAGTTCTGTTCAAATAATTTTTGTGTCCTGTTAGGTTTTAGCTCTCTAAGGGACTTGCATGGATCCACTTAAGAAGGCATAAAATCCAACCAGTTACTCTGCAGTTTCTTATAATCCATTTATGCTTTTTATGCTTCAATTGTCAAAGTGAATTAAATGGGCCCAGATTTTGTTCAGTGCAGCATATTTGGTTATTATCTCTCCCAATAACCTATCTTTTTGGAAGCCTCATATGAAAGGGGAAGTAGGTTACAAAATTTCTTTAGTTTCTCTTCCTCAGAGGCTCACATTAGAACTTGTTGCCTCAGAGAGGCTTTCATTAGTCTTGCCTTCCTTTGCCCACAGTGCTGCTCCAGTCTTCCTTCCCACTTGTGCAATCTTCCAAGTTGCAGCATTGCCTTGATATATTGTCACCTTGTTTGAGATTCTCCTTGGAACTGCAATAACTTGACTCAGCTAGTTAATATTATGGACCATAGTTCGGTGGTAAAGCATCTGCTTTGTATGCAGAAGGTCCCAGGTTCAATTCCCGGCATCTCTAGGTAGGGCTAGGAAAGACTCCTATCTGAACCTTTGGAGAGCTGCTGCCGGTCACTGTAGACAATACTGTGCTAGATGGACCAGTGGTCTGACTTGGTATAAGGCAGCTTCCTATCTCCTCTAGTGTCCGTCATGTCCCTCCAAAAGGCTGCTTGATGTAGTTCTTCACAAAAATGTAACTTCAGTTAAATTAAACCCAGAAGCCCTGTTCAAACTGAGGAGTATGATGAGAAACATTGAAGTCTTCACACAGCAGAGTATGCTCTGGTGGTAAAGACATTCAGCCCAAGAGATCTGGAGACATTAGGTTGAGTTAAAAAAAAAAAGAGTTAAGAAAACTAAAACACCACTTAATAAGAGAGAGACCTAGAACAACATACACAAACAGGCACTAGCCTTCAATAACATCTGAACAGTTCTGACTCTTAACTGACCAAGAGAGACCTATTAACATGACTCATCATGCCTCTAGTGGCCAGAAGAGGTTCCTGCAGTGCTAAGAGCAATACTTTAGATTTCTTGCTTCTAACACAGACATGCCAAAAAAAGGGTTGCTATACCCACATAGTGTCCCAAAGGTGTACTTGGAAATCCTGCCCCAGTGCTGACATGCCAAGAAACATCATCCCACACTCTTCAAACTTAGTGTTTGTCTGAAGAGGCAAACACTGTAAATCTAGCAGTTGCTTTCACAATCACGGAAGCAACTGCCTTACAGTGTTTGCTTCTTCCGACAAATGCCATAAGCTTGGAGGCAAGAGACTTCTTGGTGTACCAGAGCAAGACTTGCCGGTGTGCTCCTGGGACACAGTACAGAGGTACAGTATCCCTTTTGGGTTTTTTTTGCATGCCTGAAGAGAGCTACTGTTTCTTGGGATTCTGATGAGGGTGGATGAATAAAGATTTAAGAATAAGGTCCTGCTGCTAGGGATGTGCACGGAACTGATGGGTGCTGGTTTGACGTTGGGGTGTGGTGGTGGTGGCTTTAAGGGTGCGGGAGGATGCACTCCCCCCACCCGGCACACAATTCCCTAAAAGCCCATCGGGGCAGCAGCGTACCTCCCTGCCGCCCCATTTCGACGTTGTCCGGAAGTAGTAACTGTGATTTAGCATGGCATGCACAGTTGCAGCTGCTACTTCTGGTTACTTCTGGACAATGTAGGAACGGGGTGGCAGGGAGGTATGCTGCCGCCTCGACAGGCTTTTAGGAAATCATGCACTAGTGGGGGAAGTGCATCCTCCCCCGCCCTTAAAGCCACCACCCATTATCAAACCCTCGAGCCGGCCAGGGTTCAAACTGGTTCGGAAGCCTATAAAAAGGCCTCCAAACTGGTTCATGCATATCCCTACCTGCTACGTTCTATTAACCTCTAGAGTTTTTTACCTTAAACCTTTTAAAGCTAGCTATTTTTAGTAGTGTCAAATCATAGTAAGTAGGCTATACTACTCTAATCTCTCTTTATTTCCCATATTGCATCAAACAGATGTCACTTCTGTGTAGTGATCTAGTGAAGATGAAACCTTCAAACCTGTTAAAAAAGAGAATATTGGAAACTATGCAGCAGCGAGATGGTCTTAATAGAGAGTCTCTTCTTTCTGAACTTGAACCTCAGGTAATGTTGGATACTCTAGAAAAGCAGGATCCCACCGTCAAACTGGGAACCAGATAGATCACTTGTAGGTTAGTTACCTGGAAGATAGATTCTCATAAGTTAGAAGTTTCTGAGGTCACACAACCATAGATCAGGGCTGCTCAACTTTGGTCCTCCTGCAGATGTTGGCCTACAACTCCCATAATCCCTTGGTATTAGCTACTGACTGGGGATTATGGGAACTGTAGTCCAAAAACAGCTGGGGGCCAAAGTTGAGCAGGCCTGATCCAAGATGCTGATCCAAGTTGGCCAAGGGCAACAAGATAAGGTGAAGGCAAGCAAGGAAAAGGTGAGAAGCTGAATGAAATAGGACAAAGGGCTAATTTGGAAGGCTGTATTGCTTTGACTACAGCTGAACTAGATTGCTATATGGAGGCTTCAGGTTCAGAGGTAGTATATTCTGTTAGAAGATAAACTGTGCAATCTCTGCTAATGTTCACCAGAAGATTTGTTAGGGGAGAGTCTAAACCAGGGCTGCACAACTTTGGCTCTCCCAGCTGTTGTTGGGCTTCAACTCCCATCATCCCCAGCAGTGTTCCCTCTAACAGGGATTTCCAGATGTTGTTGACTAAAATCCCCAGCTGCAATGGCTTTTGCTTGGGGATTATAGGAGTTGTAGTCAACAACATCTGGGAATCCCTCTTAGAGGGAACACTGATCCCTAGCAATGGAGGCTGGTAGTCAGGGATGATGGGAGTTGTAGGCCAACATCTGCAGGAGCACCAAAGTTGTGCAGCCCTAGTCTAGACTCTGCTGTTTCTTCTTTATTGGAACTTTGGCATATACTGATAACTCTTGAATCCAGGACTATTCAGAAAGTATGCTTAGGCAAAGCTACTGGGATTGATGTTGTGGTTTTGTAGGCTTTCAGTGAAAACTGAAATTGGACAGCCTATTACTAGAATGCTTCCTAGTGATTCAGTATTAATGGTGGGTTGTGCTGTTTCTTCCTCCCTTCTGGAATGTGTTGTTGGCAGCATTCCAATTAAAATCGGTGTTAAATATTTGTATTTACTTTCTAGGCCTACTATCTGACCTATGTGCTTCTTCACTTCGTCAGGGAAGCTAGCAATTCTGAAATTACAAATCCCAGTCAAAGGGTAAGCATGTTTGGCACATGGATAGCTTTTTGCATGAAGAAGTAGTGTGTGCTATGACAGATACTTAAATATTCATGACCTATGACAGCGTTGCAAAGTGCTTACGAAATCAAAGGAGTGTCAGAAGAAACCTTTTTGAGGGGAGACAATAAGAATAAAAATGTTTCTAGTAGCTCCAGTTCTTCTTTTTGGTCTGTGGGGAAATTAATGTTAAAATAATTGAATTCACATTTTGTATTATTATTTTGTACTCTTTCTTAGAACTGGCTCTTGAAACTCAGTAGTACTCTGGAAAAGCATGTGAAGTGTGATATTAGAGAAGATGCCAGGCTGTTTTATAGAACTAAGGTGAGTACTTAGTCAAGGTTTTTTAAAAATACTTTTATTTCCATATGCAATCAGATGATCAGTCTTGCAAGGAGAGTTTGTTTTGCTTATTTTAATAATCTATCTTTGTTGGATTATTCTAACATGGAAGTTCTTTTTGGGTTCCTCTGTGCTGATTTTATTGCTTCTCATTCTGTTAAATCGCAAGAGTGCATTTCAAATCAATCCTACATTCTTAGGTGTGGGAGTGGATTTAAAAACTGAATATGAAGAAACACACTTTCTCATACATACAGAAGCAGGTACTACTTATACCTAGAAATCTAGGAATAGAAAGCCTTGATTCATTTGCCAATATCTCTGTTTTTAATCTTGGTAATAGTGAATACTAATATGGAATGTGTATGATGTAGTTGTAATCTATAAAAATACATTGTTTAAGAAATATTTCCCATCCCCTAGACCAGGGATTCTCAACCTTGGGTCCCGAGATGTTATTGGACTTCAACTCCCATAATCCCTAGCCCCAGTGACCTTTGGTTGGGGATTATGGGAGTTGAAGTCCAATAACATCTGGGGACCCAATGCTGAGAATCCCTGCCTTAGACTATTGTGCTTCCTGATTACAAGAATGACCTGCTTTGATAACCTTCTAAAAATACTGATAGGTCCATTAGTGTTCTTGAGCATGTTGCAGGAATTAGAATAGTGGTCTCTTATTCATGTTGGTAAATGGTGGGAATCAAGGGGGGAAGTATATTTTAAACTCATCCAGAGTCTGTGTTAAAGTAAAACCTTTCTTTGGCTCTTTGTAACACAAAGTAGTCAATGATACCCAGCCACATATTCTGTTAGCTGTGAAAGTGTGTTGTGCCACACTTGTGAGTTAAAAATTTACCCCAGGCCACACGTGGATTAAGTAGAATCCCAACACTTCACTTCTAGTTCAATGGGTTTCAATTGAGTTTATTTTCTCTTTCTAGGTAAAAGACTTAGTTGCTAGAACATACAGTAAATGGCAGCAAATTATACACAGTTCTCAGCTGACTCAGGTATTGTGCAGTTAAATTAGTGTTTTCTGTTACTATTTGCACTCGCAGAAATATTAAAAGTTTTCCATTAGTGACATGTTTTGGGGTGTGTGTGTGTGATTAATTACCAAAAATATTTTGCTTGGAACTGGTTATATGGTGTGACCAAAATAAATCAGCCAGTTGAGGATGGAAATAAAGTGGTATGTGGATTTAGGGACACAGTAGCTAATTCTAGGTATATATACTATGCTCCAAAAAAATTACAAACTCTGCAACAAAGTGGAAATCCAATAACCTGTCTTAGAGAAGAAAGTGTTGGTAACTATTTATGTATTTTATCATATTTCTGTACCGCCTGATATAGACATCTCTAGGTGGTGTACAAAGTTTAAAACTTAATATAAAACAATATTAAAATTCATAAAATGAAGTAAAAGCCATCTCAAAAGATAAAAACATTAAATATTTTTAAATTTTCTGTTAAAAGCCTGAGCAAACAATTAGGTCTCAAAGTTCTTCCTAAAAGCAAGCAGAGAAGGAGATGCTCTTATTTCAAGAGCCAGAGTATTCCAGAGCCCCAAGGCAGCCCCAGAGAAGGCCCAATCCTGAGTTGCCGCCACATGAGCCAGTGACAATCGTAACTGGACCTCTCCAGCTGATCTTATTTATTTATTTATTTATTCAATTTCTATACCGCCCTTCCAGAAATGGCTCAGGGCAGTTTACACAGAGAAATAATAAATAAATAAGATGGATCCCTGTCCCCAAAGGGCTCAAACTAAAAAAAACAAAACCATGATAGACACCAGCAACAGTCACTGGAGGTACTGTGCTGGGGGTTGATAGGGCCAGTTACTCTCTCTCTCTCTCTGCTAAATAAAAGAGAATCATCACGTTAAAAGGTGCCTCTTTGACAAGTTAGCAGGGGATAATAGATGGCTTAATAGACGGCAGGGTTCATGACAGAGAAGGTGACTTAAGTAGCCTGGGCTTTATAGGTAATAACCAGCACTTTGTATTTCGTTCTGAAACGTAGCAGCAGCCAGTGCAGTTCTTTTAAAATTGGTGTTATATAGTCCCTTTGGGTTGACTGAGAGACCAATCTGACTGCCGCATTCTGTACCAGTTGTAGTTTCCAAACTATACACAAAGGCAGCCCCACGTAGAGCACATTACCGTAGTCATTATAATAATACGTTACAGTATTTGGCAATGGAGGCATAGAAAACTCTGCAGAAGTGTCTTGTGTGGCCATGTGATAAGCAGCATGTAAGCAGTCTGAGACATCATATTGCCCAAATGTACCCTAATGGCACACTAGACCAGATATAGAAGTTCTAGGATTGTGCAAGATTAAAACATATGTGCAAGGAAAGAAAATGCCTCCCTCAAAATGAATCTGTGTAGCTCTATGAGATAAGCCCTTAAATCTGAATTTAAAAATGGTAACTTTCAGTCCCAAGCATCTCAGCAGTATGTGCTCATGTTATTTAAATGAGTCTTGGCAGTGACTTAATAGTACTTATTTTAAATGGGCCGCATCTTCCACAGTGCTAGGAGGGCGGAAGAGCAGCATGCTCACAGAGCAGCTGGAGAATTGCTGCAATGAAGGCTTCTTCCACAGCAGGGGGGAAGGGGAAACAATTTTCATTTCTCTCTGCCCTTTAAAGGTCTTTTTTGCTATTTGTTGAGACCTTGGGGATGTATTCCTAGAAGTGAAAAGGTATTTTTGTAGTGGGAGAAGTAAAAGTAGTTTACTGCTCCCCTTCGCCTGTGCTGGGCTGTGGAGTGAGCCTTCAGCACTGCAGTGCTCCACTCTGCAAGGCGGAGTCCCTCTTCTGCCCTCACTGCACAAACATGTAGGTGGGCCATGACTTCTAGAATGCTTCTTGGAAAGGGTTTTACACTACACCAAGTGGTTTACATCAAGATAAAATTTGGGTGGGGGGACACAAAATACAAGAGAGAGAAAAGCAGAGGCATATCAAGGGAAAATAGCGCCTAGGGTAAGCACTGAAATTGCGCCCCCTGTCCAAACATCTGACACCCATCTTTCAGATAACTTTACCATAATATCAGCTCAAAAATACAAGTCAAGCTTGTTAATCTTTTAAT
Organism: Hemicordylus capensis; assembly: GCF_027244095.1. Lineage (NCBI taxonomy): Eukaryota > Metazoa > Chordata > Lepidosauria > Squamata > Cordylidae > Hemicordylus > Hemicordylus capensis. The sequence goes on from NC_069659.1 coordinate 284,306,452, forward strand.
ATTTCAAAAACTATATGGCAGTGGACGTAGCCAGACCAAAAAATGCTGGAAAACCACAAATTTCAGTATGCTGCAGCTCATGAAATACTCAAATACTATGTGGAGGTGCACTTGGAAAACTAAACAGAAGTGTCTGTCTAATTCTCTGCTATGCAGTGTAGCATCACTATTACATAAGTTTTAAAAATAAATGGAAAATTTGGCTTTTCCCAGATACTCTGTAAATAATTAAAGGATATGCAGAGTAAACTGTGTCACTGCTTGGAATATATTCTAGTATTTCAGAAAGAGAGTTAAAATGAGAGAGAGAGAGAGCAAGAAACTCTCAGTGGGCCTTAATACTAAGGATTTCACACTGATTCAAAGACAAACTCGCCATTAATAGCCATATTATTAAGACTTCACATTTAACTCACTTCTCACAAGAAGCAAAGTAAGAGCAAATGAATACAATCCTAGCTCATAATCTTTAGCTCAGTATTCACAAACCCTGATTCATAGCGGTACATAGTGCCAAACTGAATATGTGTGCAGTGACTTATATTATATTAAATTTTAAAAATTTACCTGTAGCCCCTTTGGGGGGCTTCCTAAAGGCTGTTGGGGGGGGGTACCTGCAAAGGTTCCCCCTTCTCCCGCCTGCCTCTTAATTCACCGCCTCAGCCCATCCCGGGCTGATTTTTGGGCCTGTAAAAATCAGCATGGTGGCCATTTTGGAGGCTGCCACGCATGCTCAAATGGCCTCTGCAAGGCCTGGAAAGGCCTAGGGCCTTGCAGGGACCATTTGAGCATGTGCAGTGGCCATTTTTTAAATATATTTTTTTAAAAAATAAATGGCCCCCAAAAACAAAATGGCCACAGTGCATGCTCAAATGGCCTCTGCAAGTCCTGGCATGGCCTAGGGCCTCGCAGAGGCCATTTGAGCATGTGTGGTGGCCATTTTGTTTTTTGTGGCCATTTTGTTTTTCATTTTAAAAAATTACGCCGCTTCAAGTGGCATGTGCCCTGCCTGCCCCACCATAGATACACCCCAGGAGAAAAGGACTGAACTTCAAAAGCAGCAGGGTAACACTATGAAACCAGCTTCTAAGTATTACACGTTAATGTAATATTTATCCATTAAGGAGAAGAAGTGAATGGGTGGGGTGCAGCTGATGCTTTAGGAGTATGAACCAGCTTAGTCCCTTGGATGGGAGACCTGTGGTGGAATACTAAATTAAATGCTTTTATTTTTAGATGGTGGGAGCCCCATCTAAAACAGGTTTAATAAATGCAAATTATAAACATTGCTTTTTTTTTTTTTTTAGAAATGTGCTCTGTGAGTTGGTTTGAAAAAGTATGATCCTATACTGGGTAGATCTGACAACCAGTTAATCAGCTAATGTTCTTTAGTCTGTCAGATGCCATGTTTAAATCTGCATGTTCCAAAACTTCATTAGAGGTGCCTTTTTGATATAGTTCTTGTTCTTTTTCAATATCTTACAGTTGCACACTAAAGTTGCTTCAGGAAATTAACATATACCCTTAATTCACAGCCCCACTGGCTGATTAAAACTTTAATTGACTGAGTTAAGCATGTTAAAGCTTGCAGTTGGTGTGCAGCCTCTTGTTTGCTCATTTACTAATTTTTACCACGTTCTGTCTCCCCCCCGCCCCGCCCCACACACATTTTATTTAGGGTAAGATTCATGACTTTTGGGACCCAAGTTCTTAAAATGGATGGATCAGGAAGAATGTCAAACTTGAAGACTCTGACCAGGAAAATAAGAGGTTGAAGACTGTGGTGTGGTCTAAGAAGAGGAAGAGAAAACCATATAATCCAAACTTCATTTCTACATGGATCAATAGGATTCACCTACTTTAACCCTCCCAATAACTTAAATGAACTATTTTGATAATTAAGAATCTTTTAACAAATTCAGGTGATACTGGGAGGATAGCCCATTTCAGCTTGTACAAACAGTGTCTTGTCTTCCTTGAGCCAGTTTGAATTCGGTTATTTTCCCATAAAAATGAAAACCATGGTAGCCTTTATTTTGTTTCTCATGCCTATTGCTAATCCAGTAGAACTATTCATACACTTTTATTCAGGCACATAGGAGCAGGGGGGTAAAGATGTCGCTTGCCCGTGGGGCCTGGAGGGGTGCCAAGGTGTCCCCTGCTGCTCTCCTACCAGTTGAGGCCAGAAGTGCTTTACTTGCAATGGAGAAAAAGGAAGCATCCTGCCAAAAATACAAGCGCTTCATGGGCTGGAGAGGGCAGGGCAGCCACCATGCATTCCTTCTCTGTGCTGGCCATGGCCCCTGGGTCAGCGTGATGTCACAGGGGGGATGTGATGTCACAGCAGCAAGGGGGGAATGCAGTGGCAGTCTAAACCTGGGCTGCCACTCATCATGCGACACCTTTGCTTTTATTATGCTTTCTTTAAAACAAGAATCTGGACTTGATTGTTACCTTTCCTACCATAAACCAAAGCACAGAAACAGCAAAGAGTATTATTTTGATTATTCAGAAGAAGCTTCTGTGCTGACTTTGCAATGGCACAGTTCATGTGGGTGGGGTTTTTGACTTAAAAATTATTCACATATTTACACTTAAAATAAAAAGAAGCCTGTGCTCAGAAGTGATGGATTAAATGCCTGGGCTACAATACTATGCACACTTGGAAGCCAGTCTCCTTGATTCCATTGAGGTTGATTCCCAAGTGAGCATGTGTAGGATTGCAACTTTATCACCCTAAGTATGTTGAATCGCTTAAGTAGTGGGACCAGTAAAATTGGGGTCAATGGAACTAGCTCAAGTCTTCAAAACGATTAGCAGATTACATAGTAGTCATCCTTGTCATTGGATTAAGTACACAGAAGTTATAATGCTAATACTGTTGGTCAAGAGTCTGGGTTTTTGTGGAAATGTATATAAACCTCCATTCCAAGAAGAGTTTATTCTCCTCCTGTGCCTGGACATGCCACTGTTAAATATGACTAGATACATGTGTTCTATTTAGATTTGAATATTTCTTGGGTAAGTCTCAATCGTCTGCTAGTTAACCATTTCATATTCAAGTGACTTAGATGTATATTCACTAATTTAAAGTGTATATTATGTGCGTTCCTTTTTGTGTTTACAGTTTCATATTCTAAACCAGTGATTCTCAAACTTGGGTCCTCAGGTGTTATTGGACTTCAACTCCTATAATCCCCAGCCTCAGTGGCCTTTGGTTGGGGATTATGGGAGCTGAAGTCCAATAACACCTGAGGACCCAAGTTTGAGAATTACTGTTCTAAACTCTTGCACTGCCATACCTGTGAATAAATAAAAAATTTTAGAAGCCATAACAGAAATTAAAATGTAAATATAATTATGTAGAGATAATATAAGTAAAATATTTGATTTTTACCTGAAGATTTGGCATTGTTTTTAAAAACAATTTGTTCTTTTCAAATGTGAATATGCAAAATAGATTTACACATCAAAATACATAGTGCCCTTATGCTACTATTCAAGGGTATAGTTCAGCTCTGTAAAATTAATAGATTTTGTCACTTATTTGAATCAGAGGTGGATTGTACCCCATGGGTGTGAAAACATTTCATATTTTTTTATTCTGTTCAGAATTTCAACATATTGCAAGTTGGGAGGGAAAGGCTACCTCAAAGGGAGGGGTTTCTTAAAGGTGTTTTTTTTTTTTTTTTAAGTACATACATAGAGTAGATTTTATTGATTCTGCATTCCATAGCCAGGATCCAGAGTGTGCAAGCACATAATATTTCTGCTAACACATGGAAGTTACTACACTTTACTTTCCAGTTTCAGAGCTTTGCACTGTCCCCTGACCTCCAGAGGTCAGGGGTGGGGGCCTGGAGGAGCCCTGGTATACTTGCCCCTGGATCTTGGCCTGTATTTAAAACCTCTTTAGTTAACTTGTACCTCTAATATACTGTTGTGTAACACTTTTATTCTTCAGTAACATTTATATTAAAAAGCACAGAATATGCCAGCTCTCTCCGTTGGCAGTTTCCTGTATTGTGTTAAAAAAAACCACCATTTGTACTGCTTTTCAAATATGTGTTGAATTAGCCTGGTCCAAATTTAACCCTTTTTTAATGTCATGGAATTAAAGGCAAGAATAAAGTACAAAATAACCTCATTTTCTCTCTCTTGAAAGTTGCATGTTTGTACACAATGGGCATCTGGCAGCATGACAGTCCAACAAAATTATGCAACACCTTGACGCAGTGATGTCGCCCCCAAAGACACAGTCATAGCTAGGACTTGTTACAAAAATGTTCCTGGCTAACTCGTAGTATAGTTCATTCTGAGTGAGTTCCTGTATACTGAGACAATGTAGCATGATAACACAACTTCAGTTCTCCATAAAGCAATGCAAGAAGAGGCCCTATGAAAAACTGACTGATATAGCTAACTAACTGATCAGCATAGCTACAATTTTTATTGCTTTAGTTCAGCCTTATTTTGAGCAGATTCTCTAGCTTTTCTAGTTGGCTTTCATAGGGTTTTGTCCAGTGTCGCTTTTGGACAGTGTAGGGCAGGGATTCTCAATCTGGGAACGTTGGGTTCCCAGATGTTGTTGGTCTTCAACTCCCATAATCCCCAACCAAAGGCCATTGGGGCTGGGGATTATGAGAGTTGAAGTCCAGTAACACCTGGGGACTCAACATTGAGAATCCCTGGTGTAGGGGATACATTATTAAGGGGCTTTCTAGACCTGCTTTCCCCAGGCCCAGCTAAAAACCTAGACTAGAAAGTTGGGCTTTCTGTTGCAAGAATACAAATTCACCATGTACGAATGTCTTTTTCTGCATAAACAAGATTAATAAAATACCGCATTCTTGATGCAGTAATGTATGTTGCATTAAAAATGCAGGTGAAGTGATGTCAGTTCTACTATCTATAGTTAGTTCTACTATCTCTGGCTATGCATAGAGTTTATTTTGCTTTTGGGTCTAACAGTTTGTAGTGGATTAAAGCCTTTGTCTCAGAGCAAGCTCATGTGAGGGAAAGAAAACACTGATTCATGCCTGACAAGCTGCTTGGCTAGGCTTCTAAAACTATTCTGTAATTATCAGTAGGTTCAAAATGCTGCCACCAAGCACCCTAAAACTTGCAGAGAACTGGACCAGTGGATTGTGTGCTGTAATCCAAGGCCCCTCTCTGTAACTGGGTATTGGGCAAATTAAAAAACAACAACCCTTCCACGTGTAAGCTTACATGGGATGAGAAAACTGATAGCTGCTGAATGTCTGAAGATGTATTGGCACCAGAGAAAAATTCCCCCTTTGGGGCACCCTTTTCCAGAGTTAAAAAATAACTCTGAAATGCTTGTAAAATGAAAAGACTTTTTAAAAAACCAACAGTTTTATTCCATCTCCATCTGCCTCCATCTGAGACTTTCTAGCTTTTGTAGATACAGTTAAGAATACTTAGTAGATTAGGCATGTTTAAATGTTTATAAAGTCTTTTGCAATGCTCTAGGTAGGAGGCATATAGGCTAGTTTTTATTTCAGTTACATTGCAGGTAAACTATAATAAACGTATTGGGAAGATGCACAACGCACACCAAAGAAATATAAATTCTAACACACAGTCTGACTAAACAAACTTTCCCCTAGACTAAACTTCCCTTTCCCCTTGAACTCACCAAACTCCAGATGAGAATTCAAGCTTCCTCCCCTCCTGTCTTTCAAAGATCTGCAGAGTTATTTTCCTGCAGCCAGACTCCATGGTCACATGTCCTGCTGAGCACCTCCAGACAAGCTTCTAACAAAGAAACTTCCTCCCTCCTCTCAACAGCTCTCTAGGTCCCACCTACCTGGTGTGCTGATTGGCTGAGCCCTGGAGTTCACCAGCCTGTCAGTCAAGACAGGGTTCACTTCTGGTTAACTCTTTAGTGGGAGGGAAGCCTGGTCACTACACAGCTATTGGTGGTAAACTTGCTAAGGCTAGGAAACTAGAAAACTCCATTTAGGGCTTTTCCAGGGGGAAAGTGCCCCTGGTGTTTTTTTTTTATCCAAATCAGGTGCCTTGTGGCTGATTCTTGACCAAAAAATAAGACTTCTGCTTCTGAACTGGTCTCTTAATGACAAATTTATTGTAATGCAGTTGGTGTTACCAGCTACACTTATTCTACTTGGCTCTCAGGAGCCTCCCTGTTTTTCAGTTGCATCTCCAGGCTTGGAGATTGCACTTTGGATATGCTGAGGAGCTTCACAGCAACATGAGCTCTCAATTTATAGTACACATGGGGAACAGGTCACTTAGTTGGTAATGAGCTAGTCGCCCCTAGATTTGGCTACAAATTGCAATGGGATCAAGATGCATGGCTCCTCCCTATGTGGGGGTCCCAGCTAAGTAGACTCAACTATAGCAAGTTAACTGGCATCCAAGAGCACTCTAAACTTAGAGTGAACTACCTCACTCCCCTCACAGGAGATAACACACTAACAAGCCGATTATGCCAAGCAGGAAGAAAAATATATAAGGTAGTGAAGTAATGGTCTCCCCTTCACAAAGAATATGAGTCAATGACGTAGTCCTAGAGGTGTACCCACTGAAATTAATAATAGGATTACTGGAGAGCCCGTCCTGGCAAGGATATTCTTTTGCACACCTGAATACCCTGATTTTTATCACAAACAGCCTTTTTTGCAAAAGAGATTGCAAAAGGCAATTCCTCCATGGTCTCAATCAGGAAGAACAATCAGGCACAATGCATTCCATGCAGGTCCACCCTGGCACTTGTAATCAGCAAAGTATGACAGTAGGAATGTTTCCCAAGGCATGTTTTGAGATGTAAGTATCCCCAGTTCCATGACCCAGTGTGCTCCCCTGTGCCTCTCATTTGGGACTCCAACCAGCAATCTTCATGCTAGCTTGTATGCTCCATTGTGTGCTGTGCTTGGGACTCCGTTGAGCATTCCATATGCTCTCTTGCAACCTACAAAGAGCTTGAAATAGCTGCCTGGGTAACTCACTGTTCACAGGCCACACCAGGCTGGGTCCAGTTTATCGTGCCACTTCCCAGACTGACCCTTTTGCCGATTCACCCAGGTTGCCTCGCACCCATAGGAAGCTGGCCCTATGGAGTTACACTTCTCATGGGCAACTCTCCTACTAATTCCTGCAACCATCCTGCTTTCAATCACGCTGTCTCAGAGGAAGAGATCCTGCTGCCCTCCCCAGAGCCCTGAGGTCCTGTCCAGATCAGGTGAAAGTTAATGCTTGCCCTGCTCTTGGGCCCCCGTCTATCTCTTAAATCCAAGCTACCCCCATCGCTGTCTCAAGCCTCTTTCTCTTGCCCGCCTGGGAATTTACACAATTAGACTTTAAGCTAAAATGCCTCATATTGCAGTTAAATGTATATTTTATAGTGATCAGCCACCCCTCAATTACTACAGACTACTTCTGTCTGAGGTTTCTAGCTTTCTTAGATACACCCAAACATATTTGATTGATTAAGTGCCATCAAGTCAGTGTCTACTCTTAGCGACCACACAGATTCTCTCCAGGATGATCTGGCTTCAACTTGGCTTTTAAGATGTCTCAGTGGTGCATTCATTGCTGTTGTAGTCGAGTCCATCCACCTTGCTCCTGGTCGTCCTCTTCTCTTTCCTTCAACTTTCCCCAGCGTTATGGACTTCTCAAGGGAGCTGGGTCTTTGCATCATGTGTCCAAAGTATGATAGTTTGAGCCTGGTCATTTGTGCCTCGAGTGAAAATTATCGATTGAGTTGTTCTCAGGGCCGGACTGGGGGCACTGAGGGGGCGGTGGAATGTATTTGAGGAGGGCGCCAAGTTTTGAGCAGAATAGGAAATTAATGGTGGGAGTTGGGGTGCAGGGGCGCCGCGCAGGTAGGACGTACCGGGAATATGCCCTGTTGCCCTGTGGGCCAGTCCGAGGCTGAGAGCCTCTCTGTCCTGGAATCTTGGCAACATAAAGTTAATACGGAAGTATGCCACTAAATGTTAGCAATGCTACCTACAGGATTTCTCATCCCCAGAGTCCCCCCCCCCACCACAATTTCTTTCAAATATATATGTATATATACTCGGACTAGGGATAAACTTGTTTTGTGGCTTGTATAGCAGGTGCTTTCCTTAACTTTTTCTTGTGTGGAAGAAAGGCCTGGTACTGGACTCTCCCCAGGGCAATTCTCATGCTGGCCAGGGTTGTATCTTATATTGGCCTGGATTTGGACAATTTTTACCCCAGCTACTCTAATCTATCCCTGCTGGCTAAATAAGTAATAATCTGCAGTACTGTTTGTGCATACATTCATGATTAAGCAGACAAAATACTCAAGTAGTCCTTGCTCCTTATTTTCACCCTTTTATTTATTTATTTTACATTTTATATCCCGCTCTTCCTCCAAGGAGCCCAGAGTGGTGCACTACATACTTGAGTTTATCCTCACAACAACCCTGTGAAGTAGGTTAGGCTGAGAGAGAAGTGACTGGCCCAGAGTCACCCAGCAAGGCTCATGGCTGAATGGGGATTTGAACTCCGCTCTCCCCGGTTCTGGTCCAGCCTAACCTACTTCACAGGGTTGTTGTGTGGAGAAACTTAAGTACATAGTACACCGCTCTGGGCTCCTTGGAGCAAGAGCAGGATATAAAATGTAAAATAAATAAATAAAATTTCACATCCCCCAAGAATTTCAGAAAGTAAGCAAAAATGGAGGGGGATGCATGCATATGAGGCCCCATTGCCTCATATGCATGCATCCCCCTCCATTTTTGCTTACTTTCTGAAATTCTTTCTCCCCTCTTCTCCACTCAGTCACAGCCACCAGCAGAATCACAGACTGATATCTCCCCATTTCACAGAACATCCCCCATATGCATGCACCCCACCCCCTCCATTTTTGCTTACTGATTGAAATATGAATGATTGAAATGGTGCATTGCTTACTGTTTTGAAATGGATGAGACTGTGTGTGCGTGTGCTCTTGCTCCCCATGTCTCCGTTCTCCTCACTCTGACCTGAAGATCCTCACTCACGTGACTGAGGTGAAGAGTGAGTCTGTGCACGTACAGAGTGAGAGAGCAAGCGAGGAGGAAGCAGGAAGGTAGTAGTGGGAGGAGACTGCCTCTTTCTAAAGTTTTGATTAGTAAGGAGAGGGACCAGGTTCCCAATCCCAGCACTTGGGAGACGTGACTGGAGGCTGAAATCATTTATTTCTGCAGTTAATAATAGCAGCGATTTGTAGGGGCCACGTTCAAATTAAGCAACTACTTTGACTTGACTCAGAGGAGGGCAGCAAGGAGAATGAATGAAAGGAAGCCCGCTGCCCTGACTCACTCAATGGACTCTCTGAGCAGCACAACAGCAACCTTCCTGGATGCAGAGATTCCCTGCCCTCTGCAAGAGAGAGAGTCAGGTGCTGGTGAAACGGAGGAAGGAGGGGGCCGGGGCTCAGGCAGGCTGGTGGAGGCGCCCTCACATTCTCAGAAGCAGGGCTGCTCAACTTTGGTCCTCCAGCTGTTTTTAGACTACAACTCCCATAATCCTCAGCCACAGTGGCCTATAGTCAAGGATTATGGGAGTTGTAGGCCAACATCTGCAGGAGGGCTGCAGCTGAGCAGCCCTAGACAATACTGAGCTAGATGGACCAATGGTCTGACTCAGTATATGGCAGCTTCCTATGTTCCTATGTCTTCAGAGGCAGCCCCATTTATTGTTTTTGTTATTGTTAAATTTATATACCGCCTTTCATTAAAGCAATCCCAAGGCAGTTTACAGCAAAAAAAAATTAAACACGAGATGGTAAAAAAGACACAATTAAAATATTAAGTGAAAAAAATATTAAACAAATCTGATTAAAATTTTAAAATAAAATCAGTAATACAGACTATAAAGAGCAGCAATACAGACTATAAAGAGCAGCAGCAGGGAATCAAATAAATGCCTGGGCAAAAAGCCAAGATTTTACACTTTTTCTAAAAACTGATGGAGTCTGAGGAGCAAATGGCCACCGGGAGAGCATTCCAGAGTGTGGGGGCAGCAACAGAGAAGGCCCTGTCCTGTGTACACGACAACCGAGCCTCCCTCATTGACGGAACCCGGAGCAGAGCCCCCTCAGATGACCTCGTCAAGCAGGCAGCAACCCTTGGGAGCAGGCGGTCCCTCAGGTATCCCAGGCCCAAACCGTTAAAGGCTTTAAAGGTCAAAACCAGCACCTTGAATTGGACCTGGAAACGAACTGGTAGTCAGTGCAGCTCTTTCAGGATGGGTGTGATGTGCTCCCACCGGGCAGCTCTGGACAAAACCCTAGCTGCCGCGTTTTGCACTAGCTGCAGTTTCCGGATTTACATCTTTCCCTTTGCTTCATGACCCTATAGCACTCCAACAATGCAAGTGAAACACTTAAGTGCACCTCTGTTTTAAAAATACATCTTATTTGGGTTGCGGAATATGTTCAAATATCGCTGACCACAACAGCTACCAGCAACTCCTGAATATTTCATTGTCCAAGCCTGCAAAGCCAGAGAGATCACATTTGTAAGTGACAGAAGGAGCAGTGAGAAGATAATCTGTCCAGACTTGCTCTTTGAACTGTGGCCTTGAAGGCAGCTGGATCCTCCTGCCCTGGCTTTATTCTGCTTCCTGGTGTACAGCCCTCCCTGTTTTACTTGTTTGGGTTTTTGTGTGTAACTAGATGAGTCCCTAATTACACAGCAAATTCATTTTCAGTTTAATGCTGCTGGATATTTGGACTCCAATAAGCTGCTTATTGGACTGTGTTTATGCTGGTACAGTCTGTAATTAAAACGATCTGTTCTCTAAATGAAAGCACCTCCAAATCATCTCCGTGGAAAGGCTGGCAATGGTACAAATCAAGCAAGGGTGGCAGCTTATGGGAAGCCCATAAGCTGGAGATGAAGGCAATGCCCTCTCTCCTGCCATTGCTCCCCTGCAAATGTTATCCAGAGGCAGCCTGCTTCTGAGTCCATCAAGACTAGCTTTTGATGCACTTGTTTGCCATGCATGTCTAAGCCTCTTTCAAAGCCATCTAAGCTAGTGGCCATCACCACACCTTGTTGCAGGGAATTCCATAAATTAATTATTTTTATTTATAATGTATTTAATATATTTGCATACTGCCCACTACAAAAGTCTCTAGGCGGTTTACAGCAATAAAACAAATAATGATGTGCTCTGATTAAGTACTTTTTTTTGGTCCATCCTAAATCTTCTGCCCATCAATTTATTGGATGACACCTAGTTCTAGTTCTGGTGGATTACCTTTGTATCAGAACAAGCCCATGTGAGGGGAAGAAAAATGCTGGATCATCCCATCTATGTTTTCTGAGCAAAGGCTTCTCCCTTTAAACTTTCCTGTACTTCTGGTAGTTCTAAGGCTGCCACCACCACCCACTTATTGACAGAGCTTAACCCTGCCCCCCCCCAGCTTGGGTGGAAATCCCAGGGAAACTCTCCTGCTTTTGCTACTTGAAAAGTATACAAAAACCTTTCACATGCAAGCTTACACGTGGTGAGAAAACTGGTAGTCGCTGAACGTATGAGGCATATTGCACCAGAGAAACACCCTTCACCCCACCCCACTTCCTGAGTCAAAAATCAACTCAGAGAGGCTTTTTAAAATTGCAATGGGGAAAAAAACCCTTTATTCAAGTGCTACAGACTGCACACAAACGTAATATAAGTTTCTAATGCAAAATCTGACTAACAAACTGTTTCCTAGGATAAACTTCCAGAAGCCAAAGTCCTGGCATACTTTGGGGTGCTTCTCACGATCAGCAAAAATTGGGCTAGCAGAGGCTAGCCCGATTTTTGGTGACCGTAAGAACCACCGGGCTTGCAGCCGAGCCCGGTGGTTCTTAAGCGGCAAACCCGCTCGAGAACCCCTGGTAAAAAGCAGGTTTGCGGAGTGAGCACTCCAGCAAACCTGCTTTTTACCATTGTGAGTAGCCACGGCGCGGCTTCGCGCCACACCTACTCATGAGTAGACCCCCGGACAGGAGGTGAAAAGCTGTCTCCCGGCTCAGGGGTCTCCCCAGTATGCATATTCCGTCTTGGAGCCAGCCATCGTGTGGGCGGCCGCTCCGGCCGCTCAGGGCTCCCTGCCCGCTCGTGAGCGGGAAGAGCAGGCTTAGCCCGCTCTTCCCACTCACAGGTTAAAACCGGGTCTCACTGATCGTGAGACCTGGTCCTTTGTCTTGAACTCACCAATTCCTGGATAAGGATTCAAGTTTCCTGCTCTCCTGTCTTTCAAGGAGCTGCAGAGGTCCTTCCATGAGAGAAATATCCAGGCTAGCTTTTGACCATGAGGGAGCAAAACTCCATTGCTCCTCACTAAGCTTTTCTGCCTGTGATTCCCTCACATCCAGCCTATCTTCTTCTAACAAAGGAACCGTCTTTTCCTCCTCATGGCTCTATAGGTCCCACCACCTGGTGTGCTGATTGGCTGAGCTCTAGAGTTCACCAGCCTGTCAGTCAGGACAGGGTTCTCTTCCGGTTTACTCTTTAGGAGAGAGGAGGGGCTGGTCAGTGACTGATCACTACATTAGTGTTGCAAGAAAAGGAGGGACACTTCTTTCTATTCACTTTCTCAACACATGCATAATTTTCTAGGCCTCAATTATATCTTGTTTAGCTGCCTTTTTTCCTAAATGAGAAAGCTCCAAATGCAGTAACTTTTCATTGTAAGGAACGTGCTCTAGCCCCCTCAGGGGCATAACATTAATAAGACAAAGGGAGACAAATGTCTCCTGGCCAGAGGCGTAACTAGGGAAAACGGCGCCCGGGGCAAGCACTGAAATTGCGCCCCCGCCGCCGCCACCCCCCCAGCATACATCTGACTGACACACATGTGTTTTTTCCTCACAACAACCCTGTGGAGTTGGCTTGTATCTCAAACAACAGAATTATGATGCAATGATGAAACACACTACATTATACTTAGGTTTTTCCTCACAAACAACAACCCTGTGGAGTTGGCCTGTATCTCAAACAACAGAATTATGATGCAATGATTGATGATACACACCACATTATACTTCGGTTTTTCCTCACAAGCAAGAGACAATCTCCAAAGGTCCTTGCATATAACCCCCTCCCCCATTTTTCTTGCCAAACTTTGTGTCTTTAGCAGGATACCACAGGCACTTGTTAAAGCTAACACTGCAGGTTTTTCTGAGTTGGAGCTGTTATAGGAGCACTTCAGCGTAAACTGAGATCACAAGGCAAGCTTTCACAGTGCAAAAACGAGCATGCCAGCAAGCAGAACTCATGGTAAAACTCTCTTGAAACACCTTGTAACAATGCACAGGCAGTTATGTTACACTGCTTGAGTCAACTCACACTGCTGTACTACCCAGGCTGTGGGAACTGACTCTCAGTTCCATATACATGCATGCATTTAAGATTGAGTGCCAAAGAATCTTTATGATTGTTTTTCTTTCTTTTGGGGCGGAGAGAGGAGCATATAATGCAAACATTAACACCTGTTTGGCATCTGAGAACCATAGTTGGGCAGCTAAATAAAAGCCTGATTCTTTAATATGTTTTTTCCCCTACGTGTGGCTTCTGTAGTTTTTGCAACTCATTCAATTTCTCACCCTGACACTTGGTCTGCTGCTTCCACCCGCCCGCCACCGAATCCTTTCTTCCGTGCGGGTGTCCGTGTGTGTCCTCGTCGTCCTGCCTGCGCCTGCTGCAGTGCAGCCCCAGCCCCAGCAACCACGCTTTCCTCCGCGATGGCGACCGCGCCACCACGTGCAGGCGAACAGAGGAGGACGGACGCACCGCACACATGTGCAGCGCGATACGGCACGCCGGCCGAGTCACGCATGCGTGCATCACTGACTAGAGACCCTCTGGCTGGCAAGCCACTAGAGGGCCTCTTTCTGGCTGTTCCAGACTAAGCGAGCGACGGAGCGAGCGAGCCTCAGCAAAGGGCAGGCGCAGTGAGCAGCATGAAAGGTGCCCGCCGCAGCGCCTGCCGCTGCCAAGCCAGGCCACTGACTGGCCGCCAGCAAAGCAATGGGGGGGGCGCGGGCGGTGCGGAAGGGACCGCTCATGGGGGAGGGTGCGCCGACGCGCTTCCTTGACTGCTGCAGCGCTGCTGCACTGAGCAGGAGAAATTTGTATTAAAATTTTTTTTAAAAAATTGGTCATGGCGGCGCCCCCCATGTGACCCAAAAAGATGGCGCCCGGGGCACGTGCCCCCCCTGCCCCCCCTATAGTTACACCTCTGCTCCTGGCCCACAGCCTCTGAGGGGACCCCCAGGCCAGTCTTTGCCCTCTCTCTAGTCCTATAGCCAGGAGTGTGGGCAATAGTGGGCCTTGCCACCTCAAACGTTTCTCTTCCCCCCCCAGCTGAGCTGCAGTCCCACCCCCACCCCCCAAGCAGGTTCTCTTTGACTCCCAATTTCTCTTTTGTTAGTCAGGAGGAGAGCAGCTGCAGCAGCAGAGAAAGGAAACGCTTAAAGCAGCCCTGTCCTTCCCCAGCAGCAGCTGCCACCTCTGACTGGTCCTCCTCATCTCGAGCTCCTCCCCCACTTGGCAACTGAGTGCAGTTGCAGAACTAAAGATGGAGCTCAGCTAGGAGCTAGCTGTTCAAGTGGAAAGGAAAGTCAAACAACTCTAACCCTTATCTGTATTTTTTTTTATGTGTGCGTTGTCCCCCCCTTCCCACATTTATTCTGTGTGTGTGTGTGAGAGAGAGAGAGAGAGAGAGAGAGAAAGAGAGAGATTCTGTCCCCAATTGAAAGGCTTCCTTTGTATCTGTGCCCCCCACCCAAGCCCTTGTTTGTGCCTGAGCTATTTTTAACTTTTTAAAATGATCTTAAATTATTGGGTTCTTCCCTCTAAGTCCTCACCCATGTGATCTTCCCCTCGGAACTTGCAACTTGCAATGAGTCATTTTCCTCTCTGTGGAAAGGAAAGTAAGGATGGTGGCAGGGGGCTTGTTGGCTGGTTGGTGGTGGTGGTTGAAAATATATTAAATTGATTTTCAACCAAACTAATTGAAATGTTCCTTGCTCCCAGAATGTCTCACAGTACTTGAGGGTTGGGGAAGATGGAGCTAGCCTAGCATCCTGGATTGTTTGCTAATTTTATACTGGTCTGCCTGGATATCCCTCCACTTGCCTTTTCCAAATGAAAATTAAAAAAAACACACAAAATCCCAGCATACTACAGCCCTGACAAAAATTGTTAAGCTTGAAACAGAAGCTTCCTTTGGAACCCACAGAAGAGGAGGAGAGCTGGTCTTGTGGTAGCAAGCATGAATTGCCCCTGATACTCTTGTATTATTTGATTCTGCTGTTGTTTTCACCTTGTAACTGTAGTCTCCTGTCCTCTGTTAATCTGCTACACTGCATTACACGTGTCCTTAATGTTCTTCTGCAGCAAAGACATGGGGCCGGGAGAAGGAGAGGAAGGCAGCGAGGGGCCCATTTTAAAATCTCATCTCCGGGCCCACTCCAACCTTGGTACACCACTGCCCCTGATCATTCTGGTTGCCCCCTTCCACATCTTTTTCCAACTCTACAATATCCATTTTGAGATGCAGCAACCAGAACTGTACACAGTACAGTACTCCAAATGTGGCTGCACAGCAGATTTGTATAAGAGCATTATAATATTAGCTGTTCTAATTTTGATTCCTGTCCTAATGATTGCTAGCATGAAATATGCCTTTTTTCACAGCTGCTGCACATTGGTTTGATGTATTAACTGAGCTATCCACCATGACCCCAATATCTCTTTCCTGGTTAGTTACTGTCAGCATAGACCCCGTCAGTGCCTATGTAAAGTTGGGGTTTTTCCCCTCTCTCCAGTCATTTAATATTTATTTACATTTAGCCACATTTGCTATTTTGTAATAGTTTAGCATCATCTGCAAACTTGGACACATTGCTCATTTATGAACAAGTTAAAAAGCACTGGTCCCAATAGAAATCCTTGGAGGACCAGCTAGCGTCCATAAAAGGACATGTCCCTTTATACAATGACTGCTAAGTTTACTCAAGAGTCTTTAGTGAGAGACTGTCAAAAGCTTGTTGCAAGTCCAAGTATACGTCAACTGGATCATGCCTGCCACATGCCTGTCGATGCTCTCAAAGAACGCTGAAAAGTTGCTGATTTTGTCAGCACATTAAAAATTACATATTTCAAGAGAGGAAGCAATGATGTATTCCAATAAATTTCTTAGATTTATATACATTATAATGGTTGTCTCATGCGGAGAGTGGCGCACTCTGACACTGTAATTAGAGCTCTTTTCTCACTCTTTTTCTTTTTCGATTATTATTTTATTATATTTGTGAAGTGTTGATATTGAATTATTTGTGTATTTGATGTGGGCATAAATCGTATGTATGATTTGAGTGAATAGATGTAATAAGTTGGAATAAGTGAGGTTACTTCAATATATTATTATTTCATGTTTGCACAGTCAAACAGCTGTTATTGACTGGTTAATTTTATCCAGACAAGACCTGGGATGCCAGAATTTTGTTATCAGTATTGTTGTTGTTGTTTGTTGTTATTATTATTATTTATTATTTCTGATTTTTATTGTACCATATTATTTTGAATGCTAAACTATGGAAATATGCATTTAATACATTGTTAGTAACAGCAACAACAAAAAGATCAATGGCAGTAATATCTGAATTAGCATGACAGAAGAATATTCATTCATCAACCTAAATCGGGGGGACAACTTAACTAATACTGAAGACACATCTAAAAAGAACACTCTAAAATGTCAAAAGGTTTGAATGTTATTGCATACCAGCTACCAAATGCCTAATGCCTCTAGAATACTGTCAAATGTTAAGTAATCAAATTAAGATCAAATATTGAATAACATCAGATGTCAAACATGAATTAATATCCAATATTTGACATTAATTTTGCAGAGCAGACATATGAGGAAAATTTTCGGGAGCAAATTTGTTTCAGCTCCAGCCTGCGTGGTTCTTAGTTAGGTTGTCTGAGGATTATTACGTGCAAAAATACAGTCTCTATTAAATGAGAGTTGCATATGCACCAGAAGAAATCCTAGGTACCAAGTGACATTGTTTCTGCATAACCTTTCTCTGCTTCTGATGATGATGATGATGATTGTTGTATTCTAACTAGTTATCTTTTGTGTTTTGTTGTTTGTATGTTTATCCCAGTGGGGATCCTGGAGAGAGAGAGAGAGAGAGAGAGAGAGAGAGAGAGAGAGAGAGAGAGTTTGTGGTGGAGTCAGAAAGGAAAAGGGAAGAAAGGAGGAGAAAATGGAGTTGTTGCTGAATAAACCTTTAATTAGAACTGCATAGGCTTTCTATGGGTGTATGAGGGGAGCAGCTATAAAACAATGATGTCATCAGGAGTGACACAATGTTGGGGTGGGCCCTGGGACAAAACATGAAGATGGCCCTCCACCCCCCACCTCCTTCACCTTCTTTGGAGATCTGGGTGTGGGAGAGTGAAGAGCAAGCTGTCAATCAGTGTTCAGGGCCCCCCTCTCTCAGGGGCTTGGGGACATGTCTCCCCCTCCCCGTTCAATTATATAACTACATCCCTGGTTTTTATACTTTTATATTTTATTTTCTTCCCTGCTGGACTTGAAGATGGTGTGTAATTATTAATGCTCCAGCAGCTTAACTGAGACTGCTACTATTCAGAATTGTAGCAGCTGCTAAGCCCCATCAAGGCAATTAGTGATGCCAGAGAGAGAACGATTAATGGGATTAAAAGCAGTATCAGATTTTCTATAAATAACTCTGCCTTCTATTATCCTGTATGCTGATGAGGTGCTCCCATTGTTTAAACTTGAGAGCAGAGCTTGCACTAATCAGGAAAGATTGCTGTAGCTATGAAATGATGCCAGGAGGTTTGATGATGATGATGATGATGATGATGATGATGATGATGATGATGGAACAAGCTCGTTGAAGCTAAACCTAAGCAAATCCATCTCTAGTTGATAACAGAAAGGACTGATGAATGGATGGCCAAAGGCTTACAAACCTATTCAGCTTTTCACATACCTTTTCCTGGCCTTGATGCGGAAGCCAGAGAGAAGGTCATGGTTTATGCAGCACATAAAGACACAGCTGTGAGAAAGGTGCAGGCAAGGGGTGCCCATATGGTACTGCACTTAATCTGGGGATCAGGCCCCGGAGGAGATACAGCTCAGTCAGTACTAGCACTGCTAGTACTACTGACTGAGCTGGCAGCGACTGGCACACAGCCCCATTTGTAGATTGTGGCTGCTGATTCAGCATGCTTGACTCTTGCAAAATCCTCCACTGGGAAGCTCCTTAATTCTCTGGGAAGGTATTTGCTCTGTGCCTTGCCAATGTACACTGTAAATCAGCACCTTTGCTATTCTGGGCACCACCAGATGGTGCCATTGCTCACAAACTCAAACCTGCTTCCCTCCCTTTGTGCAGGCAAGGAAGTATTCAGCTTGAAAAACCATGTAGAGATGGAACCTTAAAGGGGGAGAATCATCATGTCAGTCCCTGATTAAACCAGACTGTATTTGAAGCAGAGCATCCCATCTGGGTTGAAACGAGAGCCCATTGTTGTCGTAACCAAGTAGATTATGTGTCAAGAGTTTATTCCTACTGGTAATCCTGGGCTAAACCAGGGCTGGCTAGTGCAGAGTATGGAGGACATGTTACCATTGAACAAGGGGGTAGGTGGGACAAATGTCCTTGGGCCCTTGCCAGCTGGGTTTCAGCTTATTCTTCGCTCTCCCCCTCAGGCAAAGAAGAGGAAGAGGAGGAAGGGGAGGAGCCCATCAACCTTTTGTCCCAGGAACTACTCTCCCCCCATCCCATAATGTTTTCCTATACTGCAGGGGTTCTCTCAAACCTGGGTCCCCAGATGTTGCTGGACTACAATGGCTGGAGGATGACAGGAACATAGGAAGCTGCCTGATACTGAGTCAGACCATTGGTCCATTTAGCTCAGTACTGTCTACTACAGTGTAGAGTAGGTGGAGTAAAGTAGACTCTACACAGACTGGCAGCAGCTTCTCCAAGCTTGCAGGCTGGAGTCTGGCTCAGCCTCAGCCCTATCTTGGAGCTGCCAGGAAAGGAATATGGAGCCTTCCGCCTGTAAGCATGCCAATGCTCTTCCCAGAGTGGCCTCATCCTCAAAGGGGAAGATCTTGCAGTGCTTATACATGTCTCCCATTCAAATTCAAACCCAGGCAGACCCTGCTTAGCAAAGGGGACAATCCATGCTTGCTACCATAAGCTCTCCTTCCATGGACCTGGAAGCTGCCATCCAACATCCTTCTGGGGATCTGGGTTTGAGAACGCCTGCTGAATTGAAAGCCTGTAAAAGCTGCTCAGCACTTATGTCTCTGCTTTTATAAATAACGTGTGTGTGCAGATATAGATATATAGATATGGAGGCCACATTTCACAATGTTATCTTTCTTCGTGACCAAGGAAGCTGCTCAGCGGCCAGGGCTCTTCTCAGTCTTTGGCCTTCTATAAATATGAAGCGCCTGAAAGCTGAGCAGAAGGTTACGACTCCACAGTGTGTAGGTGCCAATTATTTCATTATAGGGTGAGTAGATAATGCAGCTGCCAGAGCTGTTAAGAACCTCTCTGACTTGTGGATAGAATACAAGGTCCACCCTGGACAAAGGCTTTTTTCATTCAGGAGATGGCTTCCACGGTTGTTGTGTTAAATCTGCTCCTACTGAGAATAAATTGGTATAGCCCCCCACCCCCCACATACACTTTAAATCATCTGAAGAGGGCTTCTGTAAAACAGACTTTATGATCAGTGCATATTCTGGCTGCGTTCCCTTCTATGAAGCCCCAGTTCCCTCACAGCTGTGCATTCTCCTGAGGCCATATAACTGCCTGCAGGGCTGTCCTTAGGGCATGGCAAGCAGGGCTTACTGCCCCGGGCCCCACTCTTTTAACCCCCTTTAGAATTAACTGGAAAGGGGGTCCTGCACTGGCTGATTTGCTCCAGGCCCCGCACCCTGCCAACGCTCTCGAAGGATAGCCCTGGCCTGGTGCTGCCCTTTGCCATACCAGGAAAGCATTTACGAAATTTCACTTTAAAATGAAGCTTCACTTAAAAATGGGTATTTAAGAGAATGTCTTCTTCACCACGAGCCCCACCGCCTGTTAAGATCATCGTTCGTTTGGTGACTTCTCAGGGAGAGGCCTTCTCTGTTGCTGCCCCTGGACTTTGGAAAGCACTCTCTGTTGAAATAAGAGCCTCCTCGTCTCTGGCAACTTTTAAAAAGGCACATTTATTCACCCAGGCTTTTAATTAGATTTATGGTTTAAATTTTTAATGTTGGTTTTAAATGACTTTAATGTTTGAATGATTTAAATTGTTTAATTGATTTAATGTTTTAAATTGTTTTAATTGTATACCGCCCAGAGATGCAAGTTTTGGATAAATAGATAGAATTAGATTTATAGCGATAAACATCACATTGCACAAGCAAATGCCTGACAGCATGTCACATAAGAACCATAAATCTCTCTGAACGATGGGTCCTAGAATTTACTGTACAAGTACACACTCCCTGTTCTACAGAAGGGCCCTGGGCCAGCCAGCTATCAGTGCTCCTCACGGGCTCCACCAGCAAACCTCCCAGCTCAGACACCTTGTTTGGGAAGCTTTATACGGTCTCTGGGAACAATGGCCTTCTGTAGCAAGTGCCAACCCACTTCACATTCAGGGGCGAGGAAGTGCTTAATAATAGGAATCCTGGTCTCTAGTCTCTGTGCAGGAGTGACAGTAGGAAAAGTAGTCCATCTGGTAGAGTACTGTCTTAGTTTAGGGAAACCGACCTTGGCACTCCCATCTTAACCACAGACTGTGTGTACTCAAGTTCTACCTTGTCGCTCCTCTTGCAGTTGGAAACAGACACCTGCGTTTTACCACCAGAAAGGAGCCTCACCAATGTATCTGACGACAATGGTTACAAAAGCCTGTAAGGACCTGGTTGTAGGGTTTGGGGGTTTTGTTTTTAAATGTTGCAGTTGATGTCCTCTCCCTTCTATTCTTGTAGTTCACTATGCTGGAGTTTGCTCTCTGAGTCAAGTTCACTTGTAAAGATTCTTGAGCTAGGCAAGAGGTTCCCAGGGGAGCTCTCCTTGGCTTCCTTCCATCCATATACTACAGTATTAGATATGGAAGTGCCTGCAATGAAATGAAATGAACTTGGCTTCTGACTGCTGCTGCAATGCAATGCAATTAAAGGTGATGGTGCACCAGGCGATATTTGGTATTCTTTCTGACATATATATTAAGCAACCAAGCAGTTCTGGGAATGCTGCAGGCGGATTTCCATTATATTACTTTTCATACATGGGGCGGGGGGACTCAGTGAGGGCAGGTTGCTTTCTCCTTCTCTAAGCCAGACATACTTGGCCTACTTTCCTCAGTGCTTTGCTGCAAGTTAGCATGCATCCCTGACTCATCAGGGCTGCCACTGAGAAGATCCCTGAACCTGGTCCAGCAGGCTAACCTAGCCTCCCCATAAGATGCCGTCTGGAGCAAGGCTTCATCAGAAGATCTCAAGTGCTGCTGGCAGGGGCTCATATGGAAAGAGATGTCCCCAGAGATCATCAGGACCTTAAAAGGAAGAGCCAGCCTTTTGAATGGGCATGTAAATGAACCGGCAGTAAGAGCAGATGTCTCAAGAGAGGTGATACATGAGAATATCTGCCTGTACCTGTCAACAAGCAGCCTATCACATTCTGCACTAGTTGCTGAACTGTCTTCAAAGGCAGCCTCACATAGCATGCATTACAGTAGTCCTATCTGGAAGTGACTAGGGCATGAATGACACCAGTGGCCAGTCTCTAGCTTCCAGCAGTGGCCCAACATATCAGCCAAAGCCAATAAATGCTACTCCATGCAGATGTGCTCTTACTCCTGGACTTCTGGGCTGAAGTCCTGGGCCTCCAGACCTCCTGCCCCCCCCATCCCCTTTAGTCTGTCCTGGATGCTGTGATCACCAGGCCACAATGCTGGCCTGCACTGCGCCGGGTGGCTGGGTGTGACTGTGACCTGCACCACGTGGCCAAGCGTGACCTCTGCTTTAGAGACAGAGTGGGGAGTGGGGAAAGAAATATGTAGCATGGGGATATGTTCAGTTGCATGTTGAAATGTTTTTGCTAATGCGTATTTGCATACATATAACTGTTTTCTATTCTTACATTCTTGCTGTTTGTGCCCCCAATAACCCATGTGTTAAAAATACTGTGTGTGTGTGTGTGTGTGTGTGTGTGTGTGTGTGTGTGTGTGTGTGTGTGTAGGGAGATGATGCTTAACTTGCTGGGGTGTGGGTGGGGTGTGGGCGGCAAAGGGCTTTCGGTCCAGGCTCCAAAATTACCCAGGTATACTCCAGGCCACAGTCTCAACCTGGGAATCTAGGAGTAATCTAGGAGTAATCCCCTACTAACTGGGCAAAGAGGCACCTTTTACCGTGGTGATTCTCTTTATTTAGCAGGGGGAGAGTAACTGGCCCTATCCACCCCCAGCACAGGACCTCCAGTGACTGTTGCTGGTGTGTGTCTTATGTTTCTTTTTAGAATGTGAGCCCTTTGGGGACAGGGAGCCATCTTATTTGTTTGTTATTTCTCTTTGTAAACCGCCCTGAGCCATTTTTGGAAGGGCGGTATAGAAATTGAATTAATAATAATAATAATAATAATAATAATAATAATAATAATAATAAATAATGCACAGTACTTCCAGCCACAAACCTGATCTTTGGAGAGGATGGGAGTGTAATCCCATAAAAGGCATATCTCTCCATCAGCCAGTCCAGAGAGTCCCTCACTGTTGATCAACTCTGCTTTAGCTGGATTGAGCTTAGTATGTGGTGAGTTTATTCACCCTTATCCAGTCCACCACTCACCATAGGCACATGTTGTGAGTTCACAATATGTTTAAGGACCTCACTACCACGCTTGGATTGGATGAAAAGGAGAAACAGAGCTGGGTGACATCAGTATACTGACAACACTGAGTCCATACTTCCTGACGGCTGCTTCCAGTAGTTTTGTGTAGAAGATAAACAACATGGGAGACAGTATTGAAACTTGAGGAACCCTACCCTCCAGAATAATGGCCAGCTCAGGATAGCTCAGAGCCAGTACCCTGCTGTTTCATTGTCAAGTCACCTAAAACTGCCTGATAAAGAGAGAGCTGCTTAATCTCACTGTTTGCTTCTCTATGTAGTCTGTTGCTCCTTCATCCAGCCTGTAAATGGTAAGTGAGGTTTGGTTTCAATTGAAATTCCAGCTAAAGCATTTTTGTCTCTCCAAAACCACATGCTCACTTTTTTCCATCTCCCTTCCTCCAAAATCTTTTCCACGTGTCTCACATAAAAACACTTAGTTGTTCCACCAACATTGCTGACATTGCTGAAATGTTCCACCATTGCTGAGATTTTGAAATAGCTCTCTGGAAAGGCTTCTGGAGAACCCCTTCAATCAATCAATCAATCAATCAATCAATCAATCAGTGTTTATTTTGATCAAAGATCAAATACAGAGTTTAAAACAAACAATAAATAAAAATATTGCAACCAACTGGATCATGACTGTGTCAATTGTTGTCATATTTTCACTGCTGCTACTTGGAATTTAGTTACCATGCAAGTTGTGGTTTGATTTGTATCAGAGAGCAATAGCTTAGACTTTCCTAATAGCTTAGACTTTCCTCCAGTCTCTCTGGATGCCTCTGCAATAGAGGGAAATATATCTTTGATGTTCAATATAATCTACCCGCTGGGAAGATATCTGTTTGGTTTGTTCGTAGTCTAAAGAAGTAAGAAGTTCTATTGAAAGACCCAATGACAATAACTTCTTTGTAATTAGCAATTTCCATTTGGACATATAGTCATCTAAGAGGACCAAAGAAATTAATCCACTTGGAAAGAACAGCACTTTAAGGCAATAGTTGATCATACACTTTCAAGACCTCACCTCAATTTTAGGCATCCCAGGCTCCAATCTGAAGTGCTAGCTTCCACTTCTTCTAGAGGAGAAATCATTGAAGACTTATTATCTTTGTAATCAGGGATCTAGAGAGGTTGGTGGCAGCCCTGGTACTAGCCACTGCTGCCACTACTACTGCCACCTACCTTCAGGCCCCCTATGCTTACCACGCCCTGTGCAGTGGCATCAGAAGCATGCCCATCAGAAGCATGCAGGGGGCATGGCCACTGGCCAACCCTGGGACACAGATGCATGGCCCCTTGCCCTTTCCCAGCTGGCTAGCCGGCACTTTGTTCATTGGCTTGGTGCTTCTTTCCTCTCCTTCGCTCAGAGCAAGGGAGAGAAAGGAAGCACCCAACTGGCAAACTAAGCATTGGCTGGGCAGCTGGCAAAGGGCAAGGGGCCACATGTTTGTCTTTCTCAGCTGGCAAACACTTTGTTTGCCGGCTGAGGGTTGGCGAGTTGGCGAGGGGGCCCGGAATACTGGCAGCAAAGGGATATTTCTTCCCCCACTCCCAGTGGCTATGCTACTGGTTGTAATATTTGATTTATTTACAAATATACAAGCTGAGCATTAGATGGAGCTGAAATAGTAGTACACACTCCTATAAACAGCAGCCATTATATAAAATTCCCAAAGAGATGGCCCTGTACGCTAAAGTGCCTGCCATCCGCTGTCACTCTCTCTCTCTTTCTCAACTTCTCCAGCCCATTCAGTCTCTGTCTCTGTCTCACATAGGTTGCTTGTCTTTTGTGTGGCCTTACACTCTCCCATAAGTTCTTCCCATCAGGTGGAGGTGGGTACATGTCAATTTAGTGAAGTAAAGTGTGCCGTCGAGTTGGTGTCGACTCCTGGTGACCACAGAGCCCTGTGGTTGTCTTTGGTAGAATACAGGAGGGGTTACTACCACTGCCATCTCCCGCACAGTATGAGATATAGAAGCTATTCCCACAATCAGTAGAAAGTGGCCTAAGGGGACCTAGCCCGCTTTCCACTGATTGTTGGAACCACCAGGCTTGTAGGTGAGCCCGGTGGTTCCAAGGCGGCTAGCCCGCCTAATTCCCCCTCCCCTTAAATGAGGTTAACAGAGTGAACACTCCAGTAACCTCATTTTTTGCTCGTGTGCCGCTGCAGCTCATGGCAACACACAAGTAGACCCCCGACTGGGAGGCTGCAGCCAGCCTCCCAGCCTCGGGGGTTTCTCCAGAATGCCCTGTGGGCTTGCCCCCGATCCCTGCAGCCTCCACTGGCTCTGTGATGGAGCCGGCAATCATGTGGGCTGCCGATCCAGCCGCCCAGGGCTTGGAGGCTAAGCCCTCTCTTCCTGCAGACCCACCAGAGAGGGCCGGATTAAGCTAGTGCGGGGCCTGTAGCATATGTTATGAAGGGGCCCCAAATTTTAAAAATGCACATAAATATCGAAACATAAATTATGGTTGTATGGTGTATGGTTGAAAGTATATCATTTTTAGGCACTTCCCCATCATTGAATACAATTGTTAGCATTTTTTATGCCTTGACATTGCAAGCAAACAAAACAAACAAAACCACATTGTATCAGCCCTGAAACCAATGCTTTTTGTGCCATGAAACAATCCTGGCAAACATAAGACAGTGGCAGGGGGAGAGCAGGTAAAACAGTGGGTGAGGCATTCTGGTTTGACCCACGGTAAGCAGAGCACTAATCTAATGGGCAGAAAAAAGTTTGTAACTAATAATAATCCAAAACTGACCTTTGCTTTGCTAACAGCTTTGCAAAACATCCCCCACCCCTCTTTTGTGTTCAATCATCTGCACGCAGACAGGAGTCACCATGGCAGGAGCCGGAAGGCTGAGCTCACTTCTCAGCAGTGCATGCTCTTTAAGTTTCCCCACGCATACCTGGCGCACCCGGCAACAGCCCCAGCTCCTCAGATTCATTTTGGGGAGTGGTTAGTGGGTTTAGTTCAGCACACAGGCAGCAGCACACCCTGCGGGAAATAGC
Organism: Hemicordylus capensis; assembly: GCF_027244095.1. NCBI lineage: Eukaryota > Metazoa > Chordata > Lepidosauria > Squamata > Cordylidae > Hemicordylus > Hemicordylus capensis. Next base: position 284,332,418 of record NC_069659.1, read on the forward strand.
AGCAGTGGGTGGTGGTCGCGGCAGGTAGACAGCTTCGTGAGCATACATAGAAGCATGGCGTCGCACATGAGAGAGAGAAGGCCCGCAGAGCGGCTATGGGCGGCAATTAAGCATGCATCAGTTGGCGTCACTGAATAATATCGGAGGTTGCGCAGGCCCTGCAGGCATGAGGAGGGTGGGTTGCCTGCACCTATCAGCCCGACAAGAAGCAGCACGTGGGTGACGGGCAGGCAGGCAACCAATTAGAATTGGGCGGCAGTCAACTTGGGACCTTGGAGAGAATGGGAGCAGCACCAGGCAGTGAGGAAAGAGGCTGCATGAGCAGTAGAGAGCAGAAAGAAGAGGGGCTGTTTAAGCCGAGCGTGCGGGGCCCTCAAAAATGTGGGGCCTGTAGCAAATGCTACATTTGCTACTGTTGGAAATTCTCTGTGGTGAGAGAATCCCTTTCTCATTATAGCAGAGTGCACAGAGGCACAACACAGCGGAATTTAGGCATGCGTGTATGCTGAGAGTAAAGTAACTTGGAGCCAATTCATAGTTTCAAATCAATATATAAGGCATTTATTAAGGAACTCCATTCTAGATAGGAAAGTGAGGAGTTAGGATCTCTAATCTATCTATTTAGCTCAGGCCTGCTCAACTTCGGCCCTCCTGCAGATGTTGGCCTACAGTTCCCATAATTCCTGGCTATTGGCTGCTGTGGCTGAGAATTATGGGAGTTGTAGTCCAAAAACAGCTGGGGGGCCTAAGTTGAGCGGGCCTGATCTAGCTGGATGCAGATGGATTCTGCATCTTCTCTGCACACATGGTGCAGGGAGAGGAGCTTGCCATGTTGCAAGGTAGAAGGGCAGGTAGGAAAGAGAGAAGAGGAAGGAAGTTAGTCCCTGAGATTAGCAATCTACATTTCAAAGGGATAGTATCAGAGCAGTGGAGAAGGGATGACCAATGTCTTGACCCTCTAGCCCTCTGACTCACTAGTCTGTCCTCCACTGTCTGAGATGAGACAGTGCAAAGTCCTTAACTTCCAACAGCTACTACATTAATCCGGCATAGCCGCCAGACGCTCTTCTCGCTGATCATGAGAAGAGCTTTGATGTCTTTCAGCATCTTCCTAAATTGCTGCTGCCTCATATAGGTGTTTCCATAGTGTGGGAAACATACCAGCAGGGATTCAAACCGACAATCTCATAGGAACATAGGAAGCTGCCATATACTGAGTCAGACCATTGGTCTATCTAGCTCAGTATTGTCTCTGCCCAGACTGGCAGCAGCTTCTCCAAGGTTGCAGGCAGGAGGAATCTCTCTCATCCCTAACTTGGAGAAGCCAGGGAGGGAACTTGAAACCTTCTACTCTTCCCAGAGTGGCTCCATCCCCTGAGGGGAATATCTTACAGTGCTCACACTTCTAGTCTCCCATTCATATGCAACCAAGGTGGACCCTGCTTAGCTAAGGGGACAAGTCATGCTTGCTACCACAAGACTAGCTCTCCGATCATGGGTGCTAGGCATATGCATGCTAGGCAAGTCATTTCCCTGCTGCACCATTAGGTGGCTCACATGTCAATTTACTGAACTCTAATGGCTTCCCCACATTCAGAAAGGGCTCTGAAGAAGAAATCCCAACCATTGGCACATACTAAGATACAAGAACTGTTCTTTCTCATCAGCCACTAAGAAATATCAACATGTCTAATTTCAGGCACACTGACTTTAGTTTAGGGTAAGACCTTAGTGAGGGATGACTCACAATAATCAGACCTATATCTTGTAACCAGTAAGAATCAGGCCTAAAGAACTGTGTCAATGGCAGCTTCCCTCCTGAGTGAAAGCAGCTGTGATTTTAATTAGGACCTGGTACAAGGGGAAAGGGTTATATGCCCCGTTCTCACAAACTGCAGGCTTGATCTTGATCCCCCTGTCCTCAGCACAGCTGCTATTTACAATGTAAAATTAACATGCAGGAGCAAACTTTGCATGTAACATAATGTACAGTTTGGTCCTTAATAGAGAGTGGGGAGTTCTTTGTAGCTGGAGTTAGCGGAGACCATTGCTTTCTGGAAATCTAATGCATGACCAGCAATTGTTCTGCATGCTCTTGGAGTTTTATTTGTTTCTTGGAGTTTTATTTGTTTCCACCATGTTCTGCTTATACATTTGTAAATCAAGCAGATATTACAATAATACCCAGTCCCTCCAGTGTTCTCTCATCCAAAGGAAACAGAACTGTAGTCATAGGTATAGATGAATTCAAGGGTGGCTCTGAATGAGATGCACATATGCGCAAGATGGATTGGCGGTGGTGGCAAATGCCCCCTCAGAAAAGTATTTGCTTCCACCGGCCCCTCATTTCTGTTTCAGACATCTATCATGTGGGGCACATCTCACCCACCTAGAAAAGCACTTTGCCCCTTCTGTGCCCTTCATCAATTTTTTTTCTGGAGTTGTCACTGGATGGATTCAGTTTGGTCAATGCAGTATCAATCAAGCAAATTCCTAAGATATGGTGCATAGTTCAGTGCCACATTTGTGACAGACCCACCTGTGCTGTGTTGATTTGTCACTTGTTGGGATGGAAAGCAAATGGTTTCCAGATCCCACAAAAACAGGAGATAATCTCTGGAAGAGTGATCTTGGCAGTATTTCATTCTATATGCAAGATGGAGAAAACCCTTCACAGACAAACCTAGTTCTTCTCCAAACACATTTACAATCCAAAATTCCAGCTCTTTATTGAAAAAAGAAGAATCAAATGCTCTGGCCATTATAAGTTCAGGCAGGAACAGATGTGGATGCCTAGCATAAACTGGGACAATCAGAGCCAATGCAAGGAGGAAGGACACTCAAATAGATAATCTCAAGGGTTTAGGCTTTGGGTGTTTGGTTCTGTCTGCTAAATTCATTAACACATTTTTTTAAAACTATAAAAAATTGTTTCTGATCATTGAAGGCAGACAGCAGGCATTCTGCAACTCACACAGACTACCTATTTCCATTAATAGTTATTTTCATTTGAGAAATATTCATTTTATAGAATGAATCACATGGATTTTATTGTGTCTGTGAGAGCAGGAAAATGAGCAGCCTTCTCCAAGGCTAGCGGGTTATTAAACAGGTTCTCAGATGTAGAACTCCCATCACCTTCCTGCCACAAAGAGATGTTGGGAGTTCTAGTCCAACAACATCTAGGGATCTAAGTGTGAGAACCCCTGGCTTAGATGATGAAAAAAATCAGGGGGTTAAGAGCTACAGTGCTTACCTCCAGAGTAATAGCAGAGTTGTAATGGACTAATGATCTTTATCTGGGATGGCTGTGCCTTCATTCTCTTGTGGGCTATGGACAGTAAAAAAGTTTGGAACTCTAGTAGATCGAGCGGTTGTTTGTGTAGCAGAATCAGATCAAATTTGAAACCAAAACTTCTTACCACTTTTATATACTGTATCTAAAACAAAATGAGATGTTTTGCCAGTGTTGCTCTGGCTGTTTTCGTATGTAACAGAAAACCGGGGCCTGAGATTGAATTTCTTGTACATCCAAATGTGTGCAACTGTGGTTTGGACACAGTAACCTGAGGTTTCCCTCCCGTAACTCCAATTTGAAACATCGGTTTGTAGTGAGTTTAACTATTCCTAACTCAGTTTTCATTTTGCAGCCATTACATCTGAATGCTGCAGTGAGCTCTAAGCTCTAACTCTAACTGCAGTGAGTTCTCCCTCGCTCTGGCTGTGATTGGCTGCCCGAGCTGTCCTTAATTCAAGAAAGAAGCCCACACAGCCTGTTCCCCCACCTGCACAGCCAGTTCTCCCTCCTCTCTGCAGTCTCCCTGACTGCAATTTGGGTCCTGGCTCTTACGTCCGAATGAGGACAGGTAAGTACATGGGGGGAAGCAGAACCGCGGGTCCACTGGACCCTCGGTTCTGCGTTATGTGCAAATGCAGCATCTGTCTCTGTTAATTCACAGTCACCTACTATGAAACAAAAAAGCTCAGGAGGGGGTATTCTTCTCTCAGTGCTAAAAATGATCTACCTGCCTACTGACAACTTTATATTTATTTTGTAACCTAAAAACCCTTTCACAATTTGCTTATTGACATTTATATACTGCTTTTCAGGCAAACCTGCCAAAGTGGTTTTCAAAAAAGCTTTAAAATATTAGGCATCGATTTAAAAATCTATACAATGAACAACAACAACAAAATTTTAAAGAGGGGGGGGAGGGAACTCAAGGAGCATGATGGTGGCAGCTGCTTAGGCCAGTCTCTTCTCTCCTTCCCTCAGAGCAAGAGGGCTCTTTCATAGCTCTATGGAGGAAGTTGGGAAGGAAGGGGCTACTTAATGATATCATTGATTAAACAAAAACGATCACAAAAAGGATCCTAATAAATGCAACAATAAAATCGTCAATGCAGAAAAATGGCAGCAAACAAAAAGGGCACAAAGAGGAAATGTTGGTACAAATCAGAAATTAGTTTTTAATCTGTGATGGAAAATGTTTTAGTTGTTGCTCTTTTTTATCCTGCTTTTCTATTATCTGTTTATTTTTTGTGTTATTATTTGTAGTGACCAGCCTCCCCCCTCTCTAAAGAGTTAACCAGAAGTGAACCCTGTCCTGACTAATAGGTTGGCAAGCTCCAGGGTTCAGCCAATCAGCACTCCAGGTGGGTGGGATCTAGAGAGCTGTTGTCAGGAAGAAAAGAGGTCTTTGTTAGAAGAAGCTAGGGAGGTGCAGAGGAGGACATGTGGCCATGGAGGCTGGCTGCAAGAGGATGGCTGCAGCTCTTGGAAGGTAGAACTGCAGGGGCTTGATTCTCAACCAGAGTTTGGTGAGTTCAAGGAAAAAGGAAGCCAAGGCTAGTGGCTTTGGAAGTTTAGGGCAGAATAAAGTGGTTTAGGATGAGTTTGCATTATAATTTCTATTTCTTTAGTGTGTGTGCTCTGCATATTCTGAATACTGGTATATTATTGTTTACCTGTAACATAATTAAAATAAGTTACACTAGCCTACGCCCATCCTACCTAGGGCATTGCAAAAGATTCTGTAAACATTTAAGCGTGCATTAAGACAACCTATTTCTATAATCCTACTAAATATTCTTAACTGTATATAAAAGCTGAGAAAGCTGTTGATGGAAGCAGTCTGTAGTAATTGGAGAAAAACTGTTTTTTAGTTATTTTCTTTTTACAAGCCTCTCTGAGTTGGTTTTAATTCAGTAAAAGGAGGTGGTGGTTCTCTGGTGCACACACATCCTCAAACATTCAGCAACTATCAGTTTTATTACCATGAGTAAGTTTACACGTGGAAGGTTTTTTTGGTATTTGCCCAATACCCAGATATGGAGGGAACTTGGATTACAGCACCCAGTCCACTGGTCCAGTTCTCTGCAAGTTTTAGGGTGCTTGGTGGCAGCATTTTGAACCTACTGATAATTACAGAATAGTTTTAAGAGAACCCTAGCCATGCAGCTCAGCTGGGATGATTCAGCATTTTCTTTCCCTCATGTGAGCTTGCTGTGAGACAAAGGCTTTAATCCGCTACATTACTGTTTATTTTTGCAAACTGCCTCGGAAATGTTTTACAAAGTAGGGCCAGATATAACTTTTAAAAACAAACAGAAGCATTAAAAACAAGAAAAATTGAATAAAATGGCAGATCATAAGCTAGTTATTTGAAGCCTTGGTGAATGAGATGGTTGTATCCTGGCACTTAAATGATACTAATGATATTAATGTAGACACCTCCATTGCTTGTCTGGAAGAGGGTATTCTATAAACAGGGGACTACAGCTGAATATGTCCTCTCCCCACTAGCCAACCACATCACCTCCAAATGTATACAGGTATTTACTATTTGTATGTTTGTGGAAGAGAATGAAAATTGTTATTCCCCCCTCAAAATGATTAGACTTTTGAATAGGGGTCCCAATATGAAGTTGGAATTATGTGTATTATTGATTCTATATGGCACTGACTGTAAAATAATTATATATGACTGTAAAATAATTAGTGAAGACCAAAGGTTCCCCACCATTAGAGGCCCATTGCCTATTCTGGTTTCTTATACTCTATTGCAGGGGTTCCTGAACATGGGTACCCCAGATGTTCTTGGACTGCAACTCCCACCATCCCTAGCCACAGTGGCTAAAGGCTGGGAATGATGTGGCTGTGGATGATACGGAGTTGTAGTACAGCAATATCTGGGGATCTACAGTTGGGCGGGGAAGCAAGCTGCCAAGAAAGCAGGAGGCTGTTGGTTCAAATCCCCACTGGTATGTGTCCCACACTATGGGAAACTCCTATATCGGGCAGCAGTGATATAGGAAGATGCTGAAAGGCATCATCTCATACTGTGCAGGAGATGGCAATGGTAAACCACTCCTGTATTCTACCAGAGACAACCACAGAGTTCTGTGGTCACCAGGAGTCAACACCGACTTGACGCACAACCTTTCCTTTCCTTTACAATTGGGAACCTGTGTTCAATCACATACTATTTACCTGGATCCAATACTAGTCCCCCCCCCCCAAGTTCTTTGATGTTGGAAATCAGGGGATCATCTTGAATTCAGAGTCCTTTTGGGTATAACTGGTATTTATCCTCTAATTTTAAAGAGGCTCCGCTTAAATTCAGAGTCGTCTTGTATTACTCAACAGTACTCAACCCTTTTCAAACTCTCTTCTGCGACCCTTCGGTCTATAAACTTCTCGTATTTACTAAAAGGGAGAGCTTGGGTTGTGAAGAATCGATGTGAGAAACATACAGATTCATACAGACTTGAGTGTAACTGCCTGAGGAATCATGCCCCTAAACATATAATTGGCTCCAAGAAAAAACAGTTACTGTCGGCTTTGTTAGCCTTGGAGTCCTGCGATCTGTTTCCAGAGCAACGTCCTTCCAGGCTTTCCACTCTTGCGTCACCTTCCTGCAAGTTCACCCTGATTACCTCCTCTGGTAGGTAAAGAAAATAAATCACTCCCATGCAAGGTAAACCTTATGGAAGGTGAAGTTGCTGATGAGATTGTGCAATTCAAAATAACCATTTCTCTCTCCCTCAACACCTTGCTCAGTGTTTCCTTTCTAAATGGGATGCTTGGGTTATTGCCAGTCACCTCCACAACACTTGATGAGTTTCCTACAATATAGGGACCATTTTTCTTGCTTCCTTTCCCAATTTCTAATATAGGCCAATAGGTCAGTTTTCTTAAACTAGTTTTGGAGTTTTCCCAAAGTGGACAGGGTGATCCCTCGTGGCATTTTTTGCAGCCTATTAAGATGCTGCAGTAACACAGCCGGAACAGCAGGAATGCAGTTAAGGCAACTGTGCAGAATGTAAAGATCAGCTCTTCTCTATATTACCTTCTGGGGGGGCAGGGGCGTGCGTGTGTCAGATTTTGTTTGTTTGTTTAACAAAAAAAAGGACTTCCCATTCAAATCAAGATTATAACGTGGAATGAAAACCATAGAACAACCAACCAAACAAACAAGACAGCAGCATAAGATCAGCCTGCAATAACAAAATCTTTCCCCAGCCATTAAGCATCCACAAAAGGCTGGTCTTACTTATTCACTTTCCTGGATAATCACTGAATAAATAATAATAATGATAATAATTTTTTTTTTATTTCTTGTTTACACAGTCAGACAGGTGTTATTGACTGGTTTGTTTTATCCAGACATCGAGTCCTTCCCAAGGACCTGGGATGCTAGAATGTTATTGTCAATGGTTATAGATATCGTCGCAGAATATAGGCTGTTCCCAGTAAAGCTGCTTTTTGTAATTGGCTGATGGTGATTTCTGTGGCCCCTATCACCATCAGCCAATTACAAAAAGCAGCTTTACTGGGAACAGCCTTTATTATCATTATTATTATTATTATTATTATTATTATTATTAATAATAATAATTCCTGAATAATAATCAGAGGATGGGTTAGCATTGCCAACTGACCAGGGAAAAAGACCTAGCTTGCTTCTGAGACTTGAGCAGCAGCTTGATTTGCAGAAATCAGCAACACCAGTTTTTGTGGCATGAAGATCCAACGGGTAAGGCCTGTAGTAGGTCAAATAGCTTTTAAAGGCAAACTGCTTTTAAAGACCACGTTTTGGAACTTAATGTGCTGAAATTGGTGAATGAAGCATTGTCTCTTCTGCAGTGGGATTTTGAGTACAGGCTTGCTAGCTTCCCCCGCCCCGACAGGCCTCCTGTGCTTTTAATAGTTGCTTGGTACATACAGAAATAAATTGAAGAGTACAGTTTTTCTCAGGTTTGGTTGAAAATTCCATCAAGCTAGACAGAGGTTTACATCTGCTGCTGGATGGGGCTGTGTACCCATTGAAGGGCAGGTATACTGTTTGGTGGTGAGTGATGTAGCTGGCCTTTTATCAGCTTTGATTAATTTGCCAACTGTGGCCACACCAAGAGAAATCAAATCTAGTTTCAGTGACCCATGCATTAGTCACATTCAGATTAGATTACTGTAGTATGCTCTGTGTGGGGCTGCCCAGTCTAGAAACTTCAGCTGGTACAAAATGTGGCCACTAGGCTGCTGCCAGGTGTATGGTAATACATACCCCTATGGTCATATTGCACCTATGGTCTTACAGCAACTTATTTCTGGGTCCAGTTCAAGGTGCTGGTTGTCACACTTAAAGCCCTATATGATTCATAACTAAAGGTCCTTCTGTGAACTTGCCTGAACTCTGAGGCCATCATCATGGCCCAGCTCTCTGGCCAGCCACTAACTCAAATCTGATTGGTGGTGACCAGGGGCAGGGCCTTTTTGATTGTGGTGCCATGCCTATGGAATTCTTTACCCAGGAGTGTCTTGGGTAAAGTTTTGTTGTTGTTGACTGTTGGCAGTGTTGTTGATGTTGACTGGCCTCCATACTGACTGTTTTTAAATGGGCTCTTAAGACCTTTTTGTTCTGGCTAACCTTTAATCCCTGACTAGTGGCTAATGTTAACAATTGTTTGATTTTCCTGCATAGGTCTCTCTCTTTAATTTTCCTCTTTTAGAGATAGATTCATTGTATATGTTTTTTGGTAAACCACTTTGTGTAACCACCACCTCTGCCGCCCCCAAAGCAGCATATTTTAAATAAATAACATTTACCATTACAGGATGTTCATTGCTGGGAAAAGCTTAATCTGCTTTGTTTGCTGATTTTGTTTGTTTGTTTTCTCTAATTATTTTCTCTTCCATGGGGATCCCAGGACTGATCAGGTCCACTTAGCTTCAGCAGCATTAGGCATTCCCAGATCAGGGATGGAGCTGCAGTTTGTTGAATTCTATCTAGTAATCTTTTATGTTTTGTTGTTGAGAAGTTCGTCCCAGTGGGGATCCTGGAAAATGGAGGAAAAGGAGAAGGAGAGAATGGAGTTGTTTCTGAATAAACTCTTAATTAAATCTACGTGAGATTACTTTGTGTTTATGAGGGAAGCAGCTATAAAACAGATCAGTGGAAGAACATCTGCTTTGCATATAGAAGGTCTCACGTTTAGTCCGTGGCATCTCCAAAGGAATTTCCAGATGGCACCTTGAAATTGCTTCACTATGTACAGGCTTGCTGCCTGTTCGTAAGATCTGGGTTTTGACACCATCTTGCATATGGGAACAGCAGGGTGCCCTTCACATAGCCACAGCCTGTTTCGGATCTTATCGTGGTGTTTCAGGCTGAACGCATTGTATGTGCATCGTGAAATAGTAGCCGGTTTTCTGAGTTTTGAGAACAGTTTGCAGGCTTGCTGGGATTACTCAGGAGTAAATGATTTCGTTCAATGGGCTTCCTCCTAGAATGTAGGCGTGTATAGGATTGCAGCTGTAGAAGTGTGGCTCGCTTTTAGTGGTGTGCTTGTGTCAGCTGCTGATTTTTCTTTTCTTTTGCATGAATCCGCTGCACTTGCACAAATTCACAGTCGGGAGGGGGGAGAAGGAGGGAAGGGAAAGCTGCCAGTCACCTGCCCCTCCTCATCTTCTCCTTCAGGGAAGCGCCCTGTGTGCAGATCAGGGAGGGGGGTGTTCCTCCACTTCTCCTTCTTTCTCTCTCTCTCTCCCCTCAAAGCCTCAGTGAGGGAGAAAGTGATGTGAAAAAATCCAAAGCAGCTAACTCTAACTGGCTTCAAAACATTAGGGCTAGCGGTCAGATTTTACCTCACTTCCTCCCGCACAGTCTGGAAAGCATCTAGAGAGACTCCTGCCTGAAACTCTGGAGAAGCTGCTGCCAGTCAATGGTGTTGGTGTTCCAGTGCATCGGCCTTTTGCACCAACTATCCTAATGGCCACTTGGGGCATTGGGAGCAGAGATAGTGAGTAAGGGTCTCCCTAGCTGTTCTACCTGTCTCTACTATATGACCCCTGATATTACTCTCCAGGTATTTCCTGTTGAGCCCTCACAATCCTTCCTTTCCTCTTAGAGAGTAGATGGAAACATCTCTCTTTCTCTTTACGTATTCATTATTTAGTCCTTTAGATTAGGATTAGGTCTTTCCTATCCAAAGTGTACTTCACCAATAAATGCTGAGTATTTAGATCTACAAGAATTTTCATGTGTTTTCTCTAAATAGCTGCAACAACTAAACTCTGCTAACTACTCTGTAACTGGAGTGTTTGCTTTTCCCTAATGCTCTGCTGTTTACCTAACTGGGGGTAAAATTAACAATCCCCAACAAATGTAGACATTTCTAAGCTAGATGTACCACTGGTCTTACTCAGTATACGGCAGCTTCCTATGCGCCTGTTCAATAGGCTCTACTAACAGTCAAGAAAAACCTTGCTCACTTAGCAATCATGAAAGATTCCCAACATCTTCTTTACTAAGCTGATGAGTTACACAGGAGGACAGGGCTCCTATGCTTTCCATAGTTTTGTACCAGCTAGGGTTTTAGCTTGTCATGAAGGGATTGAGAAAAACTACACTTGTTTACACAACAGTTATGTTATTGTTCCATCTAGCTTGGTATTGTTGTTATCTATATTGCCTGGCAACGATTCTCCAGGGTTTTAGAGTGGGGTCTTTCCCAGCCCTGTTGGGAGAGGCCAAAGCCTCGACATGGGCCCTTCTGCATCCAAAGCAGGTGTTCTGCTACTCAGTATGGTCCGCTCCACAGGAACTCTGCCTTCCTTTGCATCTGGTCCTCTTCTGCTGGCAGGATGCTTGTCTTTAACAATTGCATGTACATCAGAAATCCACCTGGGTGCTTTCCAGATTGCACACTACCACAGTGTCACGACGTATCCCTTAAGTGTCCTTCCGTACTGCCTGTGTCTTGGCATCGTAGTCCCTGCGCTGTAAGGAAGGTGCCGTTCACATTTCCGATGCCTTCTTTCATGTTTTATTGCTGCATTACAGCCCTATAACATTGCATCTGTGTTGCAAAAAGAAAAAAGCTGTATTTGCCCATTGTAGGAGGCAGCAGATTCAACTGTGGTTTTAAATCGGCACCATAAAACGTCGCAGTGGACACCACTTTTTGCGGTGTAAAGCTCGCTGTCTGGAAACCACCCTGTAGAAACTTTTCCTGGAATATGGGTGTAATGATGGGGAAAGCTTCACCTATGGGGTTTCTGCCTGCTATTCAGTTGTTAAAGGCATAGAACATCTGCCAGGAAACAGTTGGTGAGACTAGTTTGACAACAGTGTAGCCTCAGTAATCATGCACAAGAAAATGGGCAGGGAATTAAGGACTGCCTACAGAGACTTTGTTTTTCTTCCCAACAGAGAAGAAATTTCTCTGGCATGTGTCTGATACTTTAATGTAACAGCTTATTCTTCGGTTAACGGCTATGTGGTTAGTATATATGCCTCCCTGCTTCCTCCTTGCTGCGAGGGCAGATTTTTGTGTGTGTGTGAAATCCCCTTCTGCCTCAGGGCTTCCTTGCTTGGCATCTTGGATTTGATCTTGTTTCATAGCTTCAAAGCTCGGATGTTATGCAGCTTTTCCATGCTTTGTCTGGCCTGTGTGCCTGAATGGGTCTTTGAACACCATAGCCCTCTGGGTGCACTCTGCTAGGATGCCACGACAGAGAGCCCTATGGCAGAAGGAGGCAGGCTGTGGGCTGCAAATGTTCGGGGGAAGAAAGAGATACTATCAAAAGACACACATTATAAAGTGGTGGTGCAATTTCAATGGCATATCATTGACCTTGACTCCATTGAAAGTATCTTTTTAAGGGGACCTGCAAAGGAGCTGTTTGAAGGACTGGAAGGTCAGGCTGTCTGAAAGCTTTGCCTATAGAGTATTTGTGGTAAGCCTAAAGGATCCAGCCAGAGGAAAGGCATCTGAGGATCCTTCTCCATTTTGAACTGAACAAAACATGAAGCTGAGGCACAAGTAGAATTAGAAGGGGGTTAGTTTTGCTTTCTGCACAGCACATAGTGGGAAGATACCTTTGTGGGCATGCAGCTTGCAACCACCAGTCTGTAAGGATTGAGATGGTGGCAATACACTTGATCTCTCTTGCTACTGAACCGCCTAAAAGCTTGTTGCTTGGTTATTTAAGGTGTCTGGGATGGCCATGCATTGAGACAACGATACGTCTGAACAAACTCTCATTGGAAAAAATTATTCTCACCCTAAAAGTGGTGAATGCTGTGTATGATTACTGAGAAATAAGTTCAAATGAAGCTGGATTTTGTTCTGAGAAAATATGCATAGGAACCGGCTGCATTGTCTTATACAGACAATTTGGAGGGAAGGTTTGGCTGAAGTAGGGGCAATCCTTCCATGAGGCAGGGTGAGGCAGTCTCCTCAGGCATGGGTGTGAGGAGGGCTGCAGGGTTGTGGCAAGCACTGCCACTCCTGCCACCACAAGCAAAACTATTCTTAGATGGAGGCGTGCCATATTATCCTTCACCTCAGGCCCCAAAATGTGTCGGACCACCCCTGGGTTGAAGGGGGCGCACTTCCTTACAAAAGCATCTACAAGGGAAGTGGAGCAATCTAGACTGAGACCATGACAAGGGTTAAAGTGCCCCTCCCCAGTGCCACAGTCCTGATCCCATCCTTTGCAGCTAATATTTACCTTATAAAAACCAAGCTTGCAGGGCCAAACTAGACCTTGAATATCAGTCACTGTGTAGTTTGGCTCATAAGGCTGCTGTTCCTTGCATTAGAACAGAGTCTGACGTCCAGACTAAACTATTCCTGAGTAATCCTACTAAAACTGAGTCATTTAGGCCAAGGATTCTCAACGTAGGGTCCCCAGATGTTATTGGACTTCAGCTCCCATAATCCCCAACCAAAGGACTCTGGGGCTGAGGATTATGGGAGTTGAAGTCCAATAACATCTGGGGACCCAACGTTGAGAATCCCTGATTTAGACTACTCCCTGGGTAGCACTATCCGATCCAGTACATTAATCAGGATATCAGCCAGCATTAGGACAGTTATATACAGGACAGAATACACCACTGTCCTCTCCTGGCTGCAGTTGGAACTGCTAGCTTATGTGTGTCCCAAACCTTCAACCCACCACACATGAATTAAATGTTTGTTTAAATACTACCTTTCATCATCATCATCAGCAACAAGAAGTTCTAAGTGGTTTACACAGAAAAAGAATAAAAAGCAGAATATATGGGGGAAGTGCTAAAGTGAATCTGGAAGAACACAGGCGGGTTGGAAGGGGTCAGCAACCTATGGTTGCATGCTTTTTTCCTTTCTTTCTTTTTAATGAGTGGCACTCATGGCCAGCTGTGCCATGCCCATTGCCTAAAGTGTTGGAGGCTGCTGGGCCAGCATGGCATCCCTCCTGGAGCCACAATCCCCCAGCAGTCCCAGTTGCAGCCAGAAGTGCAGGGGCAGGGCTGTTGCCTCAAACAGAGGAAGAGCCATCGCACAGAGTGTGGGCATGGATGGGATGGGCAGGGCAGGCCACAACAGGACAGTGCGGGCTTGAGAAGGGAAAGAGAACCCACGTGGGAGGTGCCTTAAGCGGTGTGGGGATCCCTGGAGGCCGGGAATGGGAGGATAGAGGTCTGGGTCCTCCGGAGAGAGGCCAGGCCAGCAGGAGGAGAGAAACAACTCTCTCCTCATTCCGTCCTCTGCAGCTCTGAGGCCCTTAGTGGCCGATGAAACCATGAATAAGTGAAAACCTGGCACTGAAAGGCTGCTGAGCTGCTGCATCCTGTCTGTCTGTTATAACAGGCAGCCACCGCCCCCACACCTCCTATCTGACCCACCAATAAGATCTAAAGGACCAGGTAAAGTTGTACCGTCGAGTCGGTGTCGACTCCTGGTTTTCTTGGCTGTGTGGCCAGCCACACTCCTGGCTGTGTGGTTTTCTTTGGTAGAATACAGGAGGGGTTTACCATTGCCATCTCCCGCGCAGTATGAGATGATGCCTTTCAGCATCTTCCTATATCGCTGCTGCCTGATGTAGGAGTTTCCCACATTCTCTGGGAAACATACCAGTGGGGATTTGAACTGGCAACCTCTTGCTCCCTAGGCAAATTATTTCTCTGCTGCTTAGACCTCCCCAATCTCAAGGCAAGGGCACTGCAGAAAGGTGCTTACAGTGTTTATTGCTTGAGATGACTCATGGTATGAGCCAAGCCACACATATGAGCCAAGCCACAGTGTCCTCTGCATCCAGGATCAGTGCCAGTCTCATTTGCTGGGCGGAATCCCCTGAATGACAACACTCAGCATGGCGATTGTTAACTCCCAGAGCACAAGCCAAATCCATCACCAAGTCAAAGAGGCATCTTTTTAAAGTGGCGATTCTCTTTATTTAGCAGGGAGAGAGCCATCCATTCCTAGCACAGCATTCCTCCAGTGGCTGTTGCTGGTGTCTTGCTTATGCTTCTTTTTAGATCGTGAGCCCTTTGGGGCCAGGGAACTATTTAATTAATTTATTAATTTTTTCTGCATGTAAACCGCTTTGGGAACTTTGGTTGAAAAGCAGTATTAAGTATTCATTGTATTGTATTGTATATCTATATCTGTGCGTAAACTGCTTTGGGAACTTTGGTTGAAAAGTGGTATATAAATATCCATCGTATTTGTATTTGTATTCGTAAATCTAAACTGAACTGAGTGTATTTCCATGCCATACAACAAACTCTCCCTGGCTGAGGCAGCTCCTGATACCCTGGAGGATGTGTGGGAAAACTCACAAGATCACACGCAGGGTTCTTGCAGTGCTTCAGCTATACATCCAGGCCGCTCTATTTGCTCTCTAAATCCTTTTGCTACATCACCAAAAACATGAGAACAGCTTTGCTGGGTTAGACAAAAGGTCTGACTCATCCAGCAACCCCAGTGGCCAACCAGATGCCTCTGGGAAGCCCACCAGGAGCATTTCCAAATGAGGCTTTTAGCTTGCTTCTCCTCTGGAATGGAGGATGTACATTCACATATCAGCCAGATTTATCCTAAAGTCGCACTCCAGACATAATTCAGCTTTTTCATTGTGCAGCGTTAGAACATAGCCTGATTTATGTCAGGGGTAAAAAAAACCACCACTTGTTGCATCAGTTTTTCAGTGGGGGGTGGGATTCAAACTCACAGTAAAGCCTTGCAGTAAACCTGCTGTCTGGAAATGCTCCAGCAGGATATGTAGGCAAATAGCCCCCTCACTGTGGCTCCTCACACCAACTAACATTCAGTGGTATACTGAACATGAACTGCCAAGTACTACAGCTAGTACAGGCTGTGCTTGGTTGGATTCCATCAAGGTGCTTGGTAGAGCTGGCTTCTATTCTGTGCACTGGCAGAGAATGCTGGGCATTCAACAGCTCTGTCTTTGGGTATGCTGCATTGTTGAGAACATCTCATAACAATACTTCTTCCTTCTCAATTGTGTTGGAATAGGAGCCTTGCAATTGTGAAGCAAGGATGAAAACTGGTCCATAATGAATTGTGACACCCCCCCCGAGTCTGTTGCACAATACACTGATGGCCTGATTGCCTAACTCATTACTTGAACTCTTGCTTATCCAGTGCAGTATCCCTTCTGTGGTTTGGTTTTGTTTTGGCTTAAATGCACCACCTGCGTCCCTGTTCTGCCAAAGAAGCTGACGGTTCAAATGTCTTTTTTGCCTCAAGCATGCATGTGACTTCTGGGTCACTTTATCATCCTTTGGGGTAGGCAAAGGTTGGGGGAGAGTTTTACGACATGGCAACTGCTAGGAGGAAGGCTTCCTCCTCATTAAATTAATAAGCTCTGTCGGGAAGCAGAAAGCAGCCCCCTCAACACTGCAGGATGTGAACTACGTGGGCAGTTGAGTTACGAGAGCAGAAGCAGAATGTGCCCATTAGAGAGACACCAAAGGATGGAAATGTAGACAGCAGCACCAGAGGGAAACCTCTCATCAGATTTCCCCCTCACACAGGGCTTTTGCAGTGAGGAAGGACTTGAACAACAATGTTCTAATTAGAGATGTGCAGAACCAGTTTGATCATGAAATGGACCACTGCAAACCAGGCCGATTAGAATGGTTCCATCATGAACCACTTTGAAACTGTTTGAGCTGGTCCATCGAACTGACTGACCTAGACAATTGGTTCAACTGAACTGGTTCACACGTACCCATGGTTTGGTCAGAATTTGGTTCATATTTAGACCGAACCATGGCTAACTCCTTCGAATTGGGCAAAGAGGCACCTTTTTAACGTGGTGATTCTCTTTATTAAGCAGGGGGAGAGTAACTGGCCCTATCCACTCCCAGCACAGTACTTCCAGTGACTATCGTATATTTCTTTTTAGATTGTGAGCCCTTTGGGGACAAGGAGCCTTTTTATTTAGTTACTATTTCTCTATGTAAACCGCTTTGGAAACTTTTGTTGAAAAGCGGTATATGAGTTGTTGTTGCACACCCCTAATCCTAATCATCCAGAAGTTCTGATGAGACCATGCATATCACTGCAGAAGCCTGCTGCAGTGAGGGGAGGGCGGATTTGACAGAAATGTGTACATAGCTGATATGAGCAGAACTTTGTCAGGCTGCGTTGTAATGGTGGAGTTTGACCAAGGAATGTTGCCAAGCTGCTGAATCCATCAGAAATGGGAGGAGAAGCTTCAGAGAGCAATTATCTGAAGGTCCTGTTGTTCAAAAGTTTGTTCACTGGCATTCAAGAATCCTCCTTGGTGTTGTTGTATTCATTGTGATTTCTAAACCCCAGGGCCAGATTATGACATGTTGAGACCTTATATTATGTTAAGCTTAAAAGTCCCCATAGAATTACAAAACAGGTCCTGTACCAGTGCATATCTCTCACCCTCCTCACCACACTGCTCATAGTAACAGCAGCATTCATCTGTGATGACAGTTGTTGGTCTAAACAGGGCCCTGGTCTAATAAAATGTTGATATAATTTACATTTATTTCTGCACAGATTTATAAACTCAATATGATAAATAATTGTGTAGCTATATAAGTATATTTTATCAGAACAATAATGTTCATTTTAGACTCTTTTTCTCCTTTTATTTTTCAACCAATTATGTAAAATTTGAAATTTAAACATTTTGGGGTATTTAAAGGCTCATCATAATGTGAAGCCCTAAGCATAAATCCGGAACTGCTAAACCCACTTAGTTTGTGCCTAAATCTTACTTAGCTTGTGCCAAAATCCGGCACTGCTAAACGCACACTTATCTTACCAATCCCTGGAAAACAGCTACATAGGAGACAGTGGAACTCCCTTTGCTTTGACTAGGAAGTTTTTTACACCTGGTTTTTAGTTTGCATTTCCTGCGAAACGGAGATATCACATATCATTCACATATTGGCCAAATTTACTCCGAAGTCCCTGCGAGCTATCAGGGAGCACTTTACACAGGATTCAGGTATTTCATTGCACTTTAAGAGTGTAGCCCAATTTATATCCGGGGTAAAAAAAAAATCCACTTTTTCCATAGATATTTTTGGGCAACTTCAAACTCACAGTAAAGTCTTGCAGTAAACCCACAGTAAAGCCTGCTGTCTGGGAAAGCTCCAGCTGATGGAAACACAATTAGCATTGCATTTCATTTATTTGCTGATTGAGAACAATCTCTTTTTGTGTCAAGCTCAGATCACGTGCCATGACAGGCAGGCCTAGGAGTGCATGGCAGAAATTGATAGTTAAGAAATTCAGTCCAGCAAAAAGAAAGGGGGTAAAAAAAGCCCGGTATCCTCTTTGGAATTTCCTATTTCCCACATTGCAATTATTATGATATGCCAAACAACCTGCAATTAGATTACCAAGCAGACTGGTTTCTGTGGAAATATGTTCACATAATGACAAAATAGTTAAAAGGATTCCCACCACCTGATATTCTCAAGCCAACTTCAAATGCCAGTTATGGATGTCAGGCAAATTGGGGAGGAGAGCTGGCCTTGTGGTAGCTGCTTCCAGCCCGGCCACACACAGAGATGGGCACCTAGAGTGCCTGTCTCTTGTGGGAATCCCCCAATGCCTTGCGCATATTGCACATAACCCCTGCTGTTTTAGCAAAGAGGCACCTTTTCAACGTGGTGATTCTCTTTATTTAGCAGCGGGAGAGTAACTGGCCCTATCCACCCCCAGCTCAGTACCTCCAGTGACTGTTGCTGGTGCCTATCTGATGTTTCTTTTTAGATTGTGAGCCCTTTGGGGACAGGGATCCATCTTATTTATTTATTATTTCTCTATGTAAACCTCCCCGAGCAATTTTTTGGAAGGGCAGTATGGAAATCGAATGAATGAATGAATGAATGGTGCATTGTGGTATTCCTGGAGACCGGAACGTGTTGTCCTGGCATGTCCTGCCCTCCTAGAACAATAAATCATTCGTCTGGCACCCGGCCACTGCCCCGCCCAGTTGTGTGAGCGACCTCTAGGTCTAGCAATGGCTGACAACTCAGGGCCACTCCATTCTCCAGTCATAGTTCAGGGCCAGGAAGTCTATTTCTCTATTCTACCTGATTCCTCCACAGATGGCAAGGCGCTCTGTCATCAAGTTAGGAACACCTTGCAGCGAAGGCGTCACCGTTTTGGAGCACCTGCTGCACTCAAACATGGCCAGGGCATTACGCTCCAAACCCAGAAGCAATGGAACATGAAAGTGAGGACTCGCTCCATTTCACCATTTTCTTTTCTTTGAATGAAACTGCAGGCAAAGGTTCCGTTATGTCTTTATGAACAAGGTTTCTGGGTAGTGGTATGAGGCAACAAAATTCTAAAGTACTTCTAATGCAGTGATGGTAGTTGCTGAACTGGGAGCTTGGTAATACATCTATATTAAATAGAAGTATTTAATACATTTAATACTTAACCTTTCAGATTAAGTAATGGTATATATAGTGGTGAGACCTTGTGAAAAAGGCTTTTGCGGGGCCAAAGGCAAGAATAATTTGTCCCCCCTCCCACATTGTGTAAGAGATTCTTGATAACCCAAAATTCCTGCAACCAGGAATAAATGAGGGCTCCAAAAATCCTCACATTGCCATGGGTCCTTTTTATGGTGCTGGCTGTCAAGAATCCCAAGACTCAAGAAGACACAAAGAGAAGTGAGAAGGTTATGATTAATCAAAGCAGATTTATTTTCTTACCAATATTCAGATGAATCGCAGTATATACACTCAGTGATTTCCCTTTCCCTCACAGCAACTAAAATAATATCTAACTGACACCCTATAGATTGCTAGAGCTTTCACTCACTCTTTGTGGCTTCTCTCCTGAGCTTACCAAGAGAAACCGATGTTCCCCTTTTTGCAAGGTATCAGGTGTGTCAAGTTGGGCAATCTTCCTCTATTTCCTTCGGCTTCAGCGTCCACTGGTCCCGTCGACCTGCTCCTGCTCCAGATCAGGGTCCTAAGTACCCTCACCCTCTCACCCCCGCATCAACAGTGATTGGATGGAGAAGGGGTCTTGACCGTCCATGACCCCTCGCTCAACCTGTAACTTCTGACATTTAACACCATTGGCCAGGGAAGAGGAACCAGGTGTGCTGTATGACCAGGAGAGATATGAAAGAGGAACCAGGTGCAGGTCGAGTGACCCCCTCCTTCAGATGGAACATTTGGGAGGGAGCATTCTCGATATGAGTTACCAAAAAATGAGGAAGTGTGTCTGAACTGACAGGCCGATTCTCTCTAGATTTAGACAGAAGCCTTTTGTGGGGGTTGTTTTGGACAGCATGGAAAATTTGCTGAAACAGGGGAGCTTGAAACAGGGGAACACTCACTCATGTGTTCATGCTAAGACCAAGGCCTAAACCGTATCAAGCAACCAGACTCAAGTCAAGCGTTCATCTAATACAATATGGCTAACCCATCCATGCACATATGCAATATAAAATTGGCCGGATCCGGTCTTACAATTGTTACAGCCCTACCAAAACAAGAGGAGTATCTGCCATGCTATAGTGTATTGAGGGGTAGACCAGTGTGTATTGGGGGGGGTAATGTATTGCTACACTATGCTATGCTAGTGTATTGCTATGTGTATTGCATGTGTATTGCTATGCTATGCTAGTGTATTGGGGGTAGACCAATTGGGGGGTGTATTGGGGGGTGTATACTGCCCCCCCAGCCCTCCCTTCAGACAGCCCTATTTGTGAATATGGTGTTAGGGATAGAGTTCCAGGCCTCCTATCACTGCCCTGTGGCAAGTACGGAAAAGAAGTGCTGTAACCAACAGTCTACTAATGTCAAAGGAACATAGGATGCTGCCTTATACTGAGTCAGCATAAGGCATATAATTGTCAATTATGTTATTATGTGTTAATTATTTAAGTATGTGGTCCTTAGTATTGTCAACACTGACTGGCAGTGGCTCCCCAAGGTTTCAGGCAGGAATCTTCCCAGCCCTACCTGGAGAGGCCAGGGATTGAACCTGGGACCTTCTGCATGCCAGGCAGATGCCCTGCCACTGAGCCACAGCCCTCTAGACATCCCATGGCTCACCTGATCAGCATATCCACACAACCAAAATGGTGGTAGCATTCAGATGCATCCCCTTTGTTTTTGAGGCAGCTTGAAAACGTTTTGCCCCATGTACACAACCAAACCAGTTGAAGGAAGGCCAATTATTTAGGCAGCTCGTACTAATTCTTGCCTCAGGTCCAGGAGCAGCATAACAAACAGAAAGTAAGGAATAGAGGCAGATTGCTGCACACTACAGTTTTGGGTCCTACAGTAATAACTCCAAGGATTGTAGGAAAATGAGGAGTGGTTGTGTTTGCTCCCAGAAATTCCAACCTTCATAGCTATAATATAACTGAGTGATCATGAAGAGCTTGTGCTTCTCCTGGCCAATCATGGCTCACACTTTCTTGGAGAAACCTGCTTTGCAAGGGTGGTTTGAGCTAATCTTTGGCACGGCATGGTGAGTCTTTCTGTAAATCCAACTGTTTGAACTTACTCAGTTTGAGCTTGTCTAATGGCCGGGTGGCTCAGTGTATGATGAGTATTGTTCCTGTAAATGAAATGGGTGAAAGGAACATACAGTTTTGGCCCAGAACACAGGAAGTGTTTAACTTTGCCTTTCAGCTTCTGAGGAACTAAAGGAGGAAAACATAGTTAATCAAATTACAATCATGTGGGTCATAAGAACAGGCCCATAATGTTACCTTAAAAGTCAATTATTAAATCTTGTGCTTCCCTTAACATATGCACTGTGCATATGAGAACTTTTGAAATATTATGCCTACTACTGTGGGAAAATAATTGTTGGTAGCCTTGACATGTGGGCTGTTTAAGTTGCCACTTTATTGTTGGGACTTGGTTCACAGGATGTATTTATTTATTTAAAATATTTATATCCCACCCCTCCAGTGCAATACTGCTAGGGTCAGCTTCCAACAATAGCCAAACAAGAAAACAGATAAAACACAAAACAGAACAACATTAATAGAAGATCAAGTAAAACAAATCCAATTAAACTGGACTTTAAATAATAATTAACCCATCTGATACAAGCTGCAGTAAAAGACATTTTAAAAAGCCTCTCTAAACAGATTTGTTTTAAGATCTTTTTTTAAAACGCTGAGGAAGGGAGCACAGTGAGCTTCTTCCGGAAGCGCATTCCAGAGCTGAGGGGCCAAGCTGAGAAGACCCTGTATGGTGCTCACATCTTTGGCTTTTGGTGGATGAACGACTCCATGCAATTAAGTTCACAAACAAAATCTTGTTACAATTCAGTTTCCATGCTTTAGCAGCACACAAAGGGTGTGCAGGATAGACATGGCCTTGCTCTTGAGCCGTTCCAGAGAACATCCTCCAGTAATTTTAACAGTGAAATGGAAAAACAAGGGGGATGTCTGTGTTTAAATTGTCCTAGATTAGAAGTGACGTAGAAAAACAACAACTGAGCCCAGCTAAGTGGTTTCAACAAGGGGAGTCTGATTAACTTAATTGCTGCAATGCAAACAGATGGGAGAGGTAGAGTTCCTCCTCCTCTGCAAATTATGAATAAGGGCATATTGCAAGCCTGACATTGCAGGGCCAACTTGGGTCATCCTTGTTGAGTGAGGTACTGTTGACAATTGAGGGCATTTGGGATCAAACTGTTGTTGCATTGTTCCAAACTCTGGAGGTAGACAAGCTGAAAGGCTCTCTGTCTGTGTATTATGTTTAAACACTGCAGCAGGTCTGGACAAATGAAGTACTGTGCCCTTCCCATATCTCTACCTTCACATCGCGCCTGGAAAACAATGACTTAGCACTGGGAGTAGAGAGAGGGGGAAATGAAAGCAAGAGTTTAATGGATTTATAAGGAGCACTCTGGACATGTTTGAACATTCCTGATATAATTTTGCTAGACTTGCGACAGACAGGGGACATAAACGTGATACAGTATAGTCTGCATCTGTGTGGTTTCTAAACTGTTCGATAAGACTTTATGCTGGATTACTATTGAAATAGGTTGGATAAGGACCAAACAGCAGCTGATTTAAATAAATTACTGTAACATGCTTGTGAGACTTCTATGAGAGTATGCAAGGATTTAGGCAGGGCTGGGTGTCTTAATTATCTAGAGCAGGAAAGAAACACATCAACAAAAAGAGAGGACACTAAACTGGGAGGAGTGGCAAATCCCAAGTGAGGACAAATAACAATGTAGCTTACGGGCTCTTCCAGGTGGTAGTTTATTCCATCATGAACGCTGATTGTTCTGGGGGATTTTGTGCAGCAACCAGGCAATATTCTTAGCATCTTGTTCCGGGTTTGCCATTCTCCTGTGAAACACCCATTTCTTTTTGTTGCTCAGTTATTCTGAATCAACAGCAGCAATGGAACAGCTTGCACAACGAGGAGAGGTGTAGATGGCATAGCACAACTCCTCTGGGGCTGAGACGGAGTGGTTTTCTGCATCAGTGGTGACACATTGGAGGGCTGGCTCCCAAGGGCAACCCCTGCCTGCTGAACATACCATTGTCATTTTACTCCTAACTGTTGGGTTTTGCACCTTAAAAAACAACAGCAATTGAGGCTAGTAATATAACTATCTTCCCCACTCTATTTTTATTTTGAAAATGGAAGCCTGATCCCATTCATGTTACTCAGAATTAAGCTTCACTGCTGTGAATGGGACTTTCTCCCAAGAAGTGGGGGCTAAAAGGAGAATCATGAGTAGGGCTGGACATTGGTTTGAAAATTCAAATGGCCAAACCTCAAAACTTTAAAGTGTGCATGAACAGAAACCCGCACACCTTTCTGCCCAAAATTTGGGTGGTATAATGACCTCAAAAAAAGTATACTATGAAGATAATTTTCATCCAGTTTGAACAAGAACCAAAAATGTATACGTGTGTTAGTGATTTCCCATTATAGTCTAAGGCTAAAGCAAAAACAATAGTAGTATTAGTGTTATATCTTTCCCGCCACCCCACTAATGGAAAAAGCTCGAGAGCAGCAATTTAACATAACATTTTTTTAAAAGAAGGAAATGAGTTGTCTCAATGTTGACTCAGAAGTCAGTCCCACTATCTTCAGTGGGGCATATTCCCAGGAAGGTATGCATAGGATTGCAGAGTCCTACATGGAAAGGAAAATGCCAGATGTTCAAGTTGGTTTCAGAAAAGGACGAGGAACAAGAGACATAACTGCTGATACACACTGGATAATTGAGAAAGACAAAGAATACCAAAAAGAAGTCAATATGTGCTTTATTGACTACAGAAAAGCCTTTGATTGCATTGACCATGTCAAGTTGTGGGATGTTCTTAGGAAAATGGGCATCCCAGAACATATCATTGTTCTCATGAGAAACCTATACACAGGACAGGAAGCCATAGTCCAGATGGAACATGGTGAAACAGACTGGTTCTAGATCGGCAAAAAGTAAAACAAGGCTGTATACTTTCTCATTTATTTAACTTATATGCTGAACATATTCTGAGAGAAGCTGGATTGGAAGACAATGAGTGTGGCTTTAAAGATGGAGGAAGAAATATCAATAACCTGCCCTATGCTTATGACACCACTCTGATAGCTGAGAATGTGGATGATCTGCAAGGGACTACAATTACATGTAAAGAAGAATAAACTAATGACAACGGGTACAGCAACCAGCCTCAGAATTGGCAATGAAGACACCGAAGTGGTGGATAGCTTCTGCCTTTTAGGATCGATCATCAACTGTAAAGGATCCAGTAGTCAAGAAATATGCCGCAGACTAGCAGCTGGTAGGGTTGCAATGAAAGCCTTGGAAAGGATATTTAGATGCTGTGGCGTGTCTACACCTACAAAGATTAGAATTGTTTGGACAATGGTTTTCCCCATGACACTCTATGGATGTGAAAGCTGGACTTTGAAGAAGCAGGATAGAAAAAGCATTGATGCTTTTGAACATTGGTGCTGGAGAAGACTTTTGATGATACCATGGACAGCCAGGAAAACAAACAAATGGATCATAGAGCAGAATTTTCACTTGAGGCACAAATGACCAGGCTCAAACTATCATACTTCGGACACATTATGTGAAAACCCACCTCCCTTGAGAAGTCCATAATTCTGGGGGAAAGTTGAAGGAAAGAGAAGAAGAGGATGACCAGCAGCAAGATGGATGGACTCGATTACGACAGCAATGAAAACACCACTGAGAGACCTTAAAGGCCAAGCTGAAGACGATCATCCTGGAGAGAATCTCTGTGGTTGCTAAGAGTTGACACTGACTTTATGGCACTTAATCAATCAAACAATCATTAAAGGGGAGGGTTCAATTAAAGGAAACTATTTCAGGAAGTGAATAATTAAGGATCAACAGTAACAATGCCCAGAGAGCCACACCAGACATTTTTTTCTTTTGTTTGTTCCTTCCTTTCCAAGTCCTATGGGAATCTCAGCAGGTGTGTGTGTGCGTATGTGGCAACGGATTTTTTAAATAAAATCTAATTTCAGTGGGTAGGTGGAAACTGTAGTAGGGACAGAAGGAGGGTCAGATAACCAGCTGGCAATGTTCCATGCCTAGCGCATATGGAAAATAGTGACATGAGAACAAAAAATAAACCCCCAAGATTTGCTGTATGTTGGTGCTCCGTTTCTCTTGCATATGCAGTTCAATGCGAAAACCCATGGAAACAAGTGCAAGAATGCCCTCCATCTGGAGGGACCTTAGGATACTTAGGAAACAGCATGCAATATTTAATTATGGAAGGGATGCAAAATAACTTAAGGTTTCTCTTCATACCACAACTGGGTGAGACCTGGAGAGATTGCTGCATCCTGAAAGTCTACAGAGATAGTAGCAAATCAATAATAGTAGTTGTAAAGCCATAACAATAAAATACTGTCAAAGTAAGAACAGATAACAATTAAAAACAAGGAATGAAGAAAAGCAAGTAAAACTAGAAGAGGCAGGAACAATGCAACAAATGATGATGTGATAACCACACACAAGTCATATTGAAAATTAAAATTTAACTATAAAAACACCACATACCAGCTTTAGTGGTTGGTTGTTTATTAGATTTTTAGACTGCCTTACCCAGATGGCTTTAGGTGGTTCACAAATATAAAAACAGATAAAATACAAATAAATAACTCATTAAACTCATACCCAGAATGTTGGGGGCAATATGCTAAATCATTGTAAACCGCTTAGAGAGCTTCGGCTATAGAGCGGTATATAAATGTAAGTGCTATTGCTATTGCTAAAACCAGTTTAAAATAATTTCAGCACTCGCTAAAGGCCAGGCTAAAAATATATGTTTTTAGGGCTGTTTTCAAGGTTGCTAAAATTCTTAAGCATCTTATAGCCATAAGCAGCACATTCTAGAGCCCAGGAGCAGCTTCAGAGAAGGCCTAATCCCAAATTGCCACCAGGTGAGCTGGCAGCAGCTGGAGACTAACCTCTCCTGAGGTCCTTAAAGTGTGGTGGAAATCATACTGAAGGAGGAGCTCTTCCAGGTAACCCAGTCCTAAGCTGTTTAGGGCTTTGAAGGTCATTACCAGCATTTAAGTTATTTATTTAAGTTATTTATTCGATTTCTATACCACCCTTCCAAAAATGGCTCAGGGTGGTTTACACAGAGTAATAATAAATAAATAAGATTTTGTATTTTGCCTAGAACATATCAGCAGCCAGTGCAGCTCTTTTTAAACAGGCATAATATTGTTTCTCTGATAAACCCTGTAGACCAATCTGGCCGCTGCATGTTGAACTAAATGAAGTTTTTGAATGAATACAAAGCCAGCCCCACATACAGCACATTGCAGTAGTGAAGACTAGAAGTTGCCAGTTAGTGCACCACAGTTTTGAGATCATTATCTTCATGGAACGGATGCAACTCTCGTGTTAACCAAAGTTGATAGAACGTGCTTCCGGCGGCCATAGCCTCCACCTGAGACATCAGGGTGAGGCCTGGGTCCAGAAGCACTCCCAAGCTACATACCTGTTTCTTTGAGTGAGTGCAACCCCATCCAGAACAAGAAGTTCTATCACATCTCTCAAATTATGACTCCTTGCCATGAGTACCTCCGTCTTGTTTGGATTCAGCTTCAATTTATTATCCATCCCATTACTGCCTGAAGGCAGGCATTTAGGGGAGCTATGCCATTACCTGATTATGATTTCATGGAGAATCATGAGAGAAATAGAGAATTCATGGAGAAATAGATTTGGGTATACTGATAACACCCTGCTCCAAATCCCCTGATGATCTCATCCAGTGGTTCCAAGTAGATGTTAAAAAGCATTGGGGATAGGATGGAGCCCTGAAGAATACCATACAATCTCTCGTTTCACAGAGCAACTATCCCCGAGGGACACCATCTGAAATCTGCCTGAGATTAATCAAATCACTTCAAAGCAGTCCCCCCGCTATTATTCCCAAATCCCTCAGCTGATTCAGAGGGATACCATGGTCAGTTTCAGTTTTATTTATGTCCATTGACCAGAATCAACCAGCAATTACAATTGCAATCGCAAGAAACAGATGTCAAGCGAACGTACAAATAACACAATAGCAATTAGTGAGATACCAGATCATCATCGCAGCAGTCTCATAAACAGTCTGGGCTCCCCTTTGAATCAATCAAGGAGCTACACACCCTAATGGCTATATAACAAAATTTTGCCACGATAGAAGAGATAGGAGAGTCATTATCCGCAAGTAAAAATTTAACTAAAAAATCATCAGAATGTCCAGGGAATCTGGTCAATAAGTGTAAAATCAGACGGTGCCGAAAATCCTGATAAAAACTACAGTACAATAAAAGATGAGCAATGGTTTTGATCTCACCAGAACTGCAGGGGCAAAGCCGAGTCTCCATGGGTAGATGTTGAAACCTCCCAGTAAGCAGAGCTGATGGAAAAGCATTAAAACAGGCTCTGGAGAAGGCCCAGCGAAATTTGGAAAAAGTGATAGATGCCAGGTATGGTGCAGGAGAAAAATCCGACCCGGTCTTAATGATCTATAGAATGCAAGCAGACAAGCCACCTCATTCTGCAGTTCAGTATCCTCCAATCATTGATGCACTGTGTTTTTTGCTCTCACAAATCCCATTTCAAGTAAGGAATCTGGGGCAAATCCGAGGAGAAGGAGTTTGTTGACTATCTTTAGACACCAAGGGAATACCATGGTCTATGGTATCAAAAGCCTCAGAGAGAGCCAAAAGAACCAGCAGAGTTGCCCTCCCTCTGATGATTCTTTGGTATAGATCATCCAGCAGGCCAACCAAGGCTGTCTCAATCCCACAGCCTACTCTAAAGCCAGTTTGAAATGGGTTTAGATAATCAGTATCCTCCAAAACCACCTGGAGTTGATCAGCCACCACCCTCTCAATCACCTTGCCCCACCAAGAGAGGTTGGAGGCCCATAATTATCCATCACTGAGGGTTCTAGGGCAGGCTAGGCTTCTTAAGTAAAGGTCTCACAATTGCCTCCTTCAAACATGCCTTCCCCCAATGAAGCATTTATTATGTCAACTATGCCATCTCTAACAGCCTCCCTACTAGATGACATAAGCCAAGTTGTACACGGATAGCATAGGACTGATCTCCTTCATAGTACACCTAATTAATTTTTTTAACTATAGCTGCAAGGATAGACAGCTTACATGCAATTGTCATGTCACTGCCAATCAGCAAGTAACTGATTATTAATAACATCAAATTAGAAATTCTATTTAACATAAGCATGAATAATTCATTCTTAACTGTTCATGTAGACAGCATGGCAATAAACTGGGCAGAATCCACAAATGTTAGTTGTAACTTGCTATGAAAGCCCTATTCAGACATTACGTTGAAACTCAGACAAGTGTACAGGGTACACTGGTACAGATCTGTACACAAGTATAGTTATTCATACATTATGTTGAACCTAGTTAAAGCAATATACTTCCTATCTGTACCCTGCATTTGAGGGGTCTGTATCCTGGTTCACTTTTAAAATGAACTCAGGTACATTCACACAAAAACATGGCTTGTGACTTAGGGACTAGTTTTTGTCTTCCCTTCTTTTCTTGTTAGAGGCATCTCAGTTTGGCTTTGCTGAAAATTTTATTTCCTCTGCTCTTCTATGATGCAGGAGACAGAACTGGGTTCTAACAGTCACCATCCAGTCATTCTAGGTCACTCAGATGCATCCCAACGGGTACTCTCTATCCTATCTGTGTAAGTGTATCTGAACATGACTATTACCATCTTTAAAATAAATGTATATGTTATGTCAAAGGTTAAATGTGCAAGAGCTATGTTGAAACAAGAGCTTGGCAATTTTATGGTTATTGATTTATTTATTGTTAAATTTTCATACTGCCTTTCATTAAAATAATCTCAAGGCGCTTTACAGAACATTTAAAACAATATAAAATAATAATAACTGCACAATAAATTACATTGGAATATCAAAATACAAATCTAATTAAAAGTTTTTACATAACACATACAATACAACCATCAGATACAAAGCAGCAGCAACAAAACACTCATATAGGAGCCCGGGTAAAAAGCCAAGATTTTACTTGCTTTCTAAAAATTGTGATGGAGACTGGGGAGAGGATGCCCATCAGAAGACAGCATTCCAAAGTCTGGGGGCAATGACTGAGAAGGCCCTGTCCCGCAAAAGGCACATGGAGCAGCTCCCCCCATAACTAGTGGGCAGAAACTCTTGGGAGCAGGCAGTCCCTCAGGTGTCCAGAGCCCAAACCATTAAGGGCTTTAAAGGTCAAAACCAGCACCTTGAATTGGACCTGGAAGCAGATTGTCAGCCAATGTAGCTCTTTCAGAATGGGTGTAATATGGTCCCAGCAGGCGGCTCCGGATAACATCCTAGCCGCCACATTTGAACATTTTGCTACTACTACTAGTACTACAACAACAACTAATAATAAGAATAGTAAACCACCAATGTACATGGAGCTTGAAATAAGAACATGAGCAAAGGACAAGTAGCTGACCCAAGGAATTTACAATCTAAATTTCAAAACTGGAGTGGGAAGGGAGACGTTAGCTAACTGCATGGAATCGCTGAATAAAACTAATGGTTTCTAGGTTTGCAGAAAGTCCTTTACACCACAGCACAGCTTAATTTGAAATAGATCTCCCATCCTTTCACAAACCATTTCGTGAATATTCAGAAGGAGAAGGGCTTATTAGAATGCCAAGCTGAGGATAAGGAAATGATTTGAGGCCATAATCTGGAGGCTGATTGTGCAGTGTTTCTGGCCTGACAAGTCCATAGAACTTTATTTTGTTTCTGGCAGTCAGAGGCGGAGAAGAATACAAGGTAATCATCCTTTGACAATCTTGATAAGCAGCCTTTGATGGACCGTTGGGCCCAGGCACCTTGCATTTGTCTAATTGCTTTTGAATCCAGTTATACTGGCTTCACTTTGTCATTAAGGGTTTGTTTACAGGCTGGGATAGCAGAGGCTTTATACAGAGTGTTAATTTGGGATAGCTACTCTGAGTTAACAGCCTTGTCAGTCTTTGCATTCACTGAAGTTGTTGTGATGTTTGTCACTAATCCATTCCTTGATCCAGGTCAGTATTTCAGAATACCCTAGGTTAGGCTAGAGTCCATCCCAAGTCTTAGACAGGACTGGAAGGGCAAGGAAAGTTCTAGAAAGGAGGATAGCAGACTCTTTGTTGCCATATGCAGAGAATGAATTGGAACATTAAACTCTGCACATGTTCTGCCTCCTCATTTCCTAAGGCCACTGATAGGGATGTGCGTGGAACCGCCGACTCCCAGTTCAAAGGTGGAGTGGGGATAGCTTTAAGGACTGGGAAAGGTGCTCATACCCTCCCCCGCTGTGTTTCCCCCACCAGCGCTGTATGCAAAATAGGTTCCGCGGGGCAGCAACATACCTCCTTGCTGCCCCAGTGTTTTGCAGACTGGAAGCATCCGGAAGTGTGCATGCACATGTTGTGACATGCGCGCAAACAAGTGCAATGTGGTGTACATGTTGCGATTTGCACACGGGCACTGGGCACTTCCAGGCACTTCTGGTCCACGATGCACTGGGGTGGCAAGGAGGTACGCTGCCACCCCGCAGGACTGATTTTGCACGCTGCGCTGGCAGATGAAATGCAGTGGTGGGTGGAGGCAAGAGCACCCTCCCCAGTCCTTAAAACTATCCCCCCCACCTGTGAACTGACGGAATGGATTTTTGAACCTGTTCAGAGGTCTGTAGGAGGGCCTCCTTGCACATCCCTAGTCACTGATCCTCTGCTACCAGTGTTGGCTCCAGGTTTCAGGGCTAAACTGCCCCCCATGGGCCCCCTTCCTCCTGGGTGTACCCTGGGAGCTTAATTCAGCCATTATCATAAGAAGGCTATGGGCACAGAAATGGTCTCAGGAAACAGCAATGGGGTCTTCCATGGGCCCTGGGCAGCTGCTGATCCAGAACCAGCCCCGACTACTACGGTTGGGACCTGTTTTATATCTGCTTCCCTGGTAAACACAAAGTAATCTTATGTATGTTTAACTAAGAACTTTGTTAAGAAACAACTCCCTTTCCTCGTTCTCCTTTCCCTCTCTCTTTTCTTTTTGACTCCACCCCACCATACTGTCTACAGGATCCCCACTGGGACAAACTTCTAGATAACAAAACATAACAGATACTTCGAGAGAATGGGGGTGTAGTGGAGGGGGAGTGTGCAGGAATGGAGTGCCGGTACTTTTCAGCTTCTCTAGCTGTCAGGGTGGGCATGGCCATGAGGGCTATCATGGAGAGTGCTTGCACTTCTGAATTTGAAACTACACCGCTGGATAGAATACCGTGGGACCTTCTAATCGGAAGTAGCAAGCAGGCACAGCGAGTTAGAACAGGAAGGCCAGTATGCCACCTTCCTCATGGTGCTGTCTTCGCTTTCCCTTCCTTTGCCTGGGGCATAGGTGCTGGCCGTGATAAAAACTGAGGATGCAGATTCTAATTATTAGACCTCTTTTCTTCATTTTTAATTTTCTGCAACTTCTGATTTGCCCCTTGGCTGACTAAACACGTTTGAGGTTGAAATTGATTGAAAGGTATCTGAATGAATAATGACACGAACCAGTTTGTACTTCCCCAGTTTTATTGCGTCTTGTGAGTCATATGCTCTGTGTTAAACCTTGTACCTGTAAAATGTCAGGGAAGTTCACTCCCAGACTCTTCCTCTCCTGAATTTTCACGAACAAGGTGGACAGGATTGCTCTTAAACCACTTATGCCGAGCACAAAGTCACGCTGGTGAAAAAGCATTATGCTGGTGTAGTTATATCCTTCTCCTGGTGGGAGACCGCTGCTGGTGGCACACAAGGGGCCAAACTGGATATGTGGTAAGGGAGGAATCAATTTTTAAGGTGCCAGCCGGCTTAAACTTGGGATCCTGGCTGGCTTCAGGCTCCTGGCACCTTATTCTCTGTGCCACCTGGTTGAGGAAACTGCTGGCCTGATCCTTCCTGCTCTATAACACCATCCTCATGGTGGGAACTCGTAGTACAGCTCGTTGGCCCAGCTGGATCAGGTGACTTGGGGGGCAATAGGGGCCCTCTTGGCTTTATATGACTGTTGTTTCAGGCTCAGCTTCCTAGTATGAGCAATGTGTCACCTACAGTAGCTGCTGCTGTAGAGACTCCTGAAGTTTATCCTTACCAGGAGGCTTTACAGACAGGGCTGTTACCCCGAATCTCCTTCGGAAGAGAGTGTGTGCACTCACACACCAGCCATACTGACCTCGAAGTCCATTCAAGATCCTTGGAAGCACTCCACACGCAAATGGGTGTTGTCTTCCAAATTCTAGCTTATCTCAATGTATTTCCGGGTTTTAAAATGCTGGGTTTAAGCAAGTTTTTCTGAAAACACTGGAGCAAATAGGGAGAGGCACTGACGTAGAAGCATTAGCAGGATAAGAGGAATACTCTCCTTAGAACTGCAGATATAGCTTTTTAGAAATCTCTCTCTCTCCCCACCCCCTTTAGCTAGAAGGAAAACATGGAGGCATGCTATGTGAACTTGCACCAAAACAAAACCCAAGAGCAGAGGTGAGGGGCTGCTTCCCTCAGTGCCACGAGTGCAATTCGAAGTGGCTTTGCCCAACATTTACCTTGCAGCATGAAGCCATGTGTGAATAACTCCCAGTACTGCTGCCTTTTAAAATCTGACCACTTACCCAGCCACCTGCCTGTATTGGGCTATGTTGCCTGTCTCTGGCAGTTTGGACCTGGCTGTAGTTGTTGCTCACCAGAGCTTGTTCGGGCTCATTCTTACCCAGTGGCAGCTGGTGGTTCCTGGGACTGGGGGTGGGGTGGTTGCACTAGGCAGGGCAAGTGGAGCCACATTTAGTGAGAGGTGGAGCCAACTGTGGGCAGCTGTGGGGTAAGGCGGGGGCCTTAGCAATAATTGACAAAGTGTAGCTGTGTAGCTAATGAGTTCTGTACACAGTTATTCATGCATTATGTTCATCGCAGTACACTTCCTATTCTATACCCTTAATTTGAGGGAGCCTGTACCCAGATTCCCTTTTAAAATGAACACATGTACAATCATTCACACAAAACATCTGAACAGACACCTGAATCCATGTACAACATAATGTCTGAATACGGCTACTCTGTCCCCTGAAAGCAAGACTCTATATCTTCTGCAGTGAACCTTTCATAAGTTGTTCCTGACAGTTAGGTTCAACTTCTGACAGTCTCCTATTTACCATCTGCTGGATTCTTCTAAGCCAGTAGTTGATGACATGTAGATGTACAACCATCTCAACAGATGACCTTTCAGTTTCTGTTCTTAAAAGAACAGGAGTACTTTGGGAACTTGTTTTATAGCTGCTTCTCTCACAAAGTAATCTTATATAAATTTAACTAAGAGTTTATTCAGAAACCAACTATTAAACAATTAAAATTTAAAACATTCAAAGATTACCACAATTAAAAAATTTAAGCAGCAATTAAAAATTTAAAAAATTCAGAGACGATTAAAAGCCTGGCTTAAAAAGAGTGCCTTAAGTGCTCTTTTAAAGGCTTGGAAACCCACGAATGTCTATAGGGAGCGCATTCCACAGCCCAGGAGCTACTACAGAGTAAGCCCACTTTTCCCGAGTCGCTGCCAGCTGAGCTGGAGGCATACGGAGACTGATCTTTCTTGATGATCTTAATATGCAGTGGGGATCATGCAGAAGAAGGCACTCTCCCAGGTAACCTGGTCCTAAGCTGTTTAGGACTTTAAATGTAATTACCAGCACTTTGTATTTTGCCTGGAAACCTATTGGAAGCCAATGCAGTTGCTTTAAAACAGGCATAATATGGTCTCTCTGAGAAACCCCAGAGACCAATCTAGCCACTACATTTTGAATCAACGGAAGTTTCTGAACTACATACAAACTACTGAACTACTACATTTTCGTTTTTATAACAAAAACAAAAGCACAGTTTTTGAAAAGCAGATATGTTGTATATATATTTATAAAGAAAGATATACTTTAAAACCTTTAAAACAATGGAGAGAATGCTTAAAGACACAGATGTACCTACAACACTGGATCCATTTGTTAATATACAGGAAGGTTGCCATCCTTATTTAAAATGCTTCTGTTTTTAATATGTTCTAGGTGAACTCCTACAAATATGAATTTTAGTTGTGCTTGCAGAAGTCCAGCAAAATCTGGTATATTGTGAAAAACTAAATGTAAGTGGATTCTGGGTTGGTCTGTTGAACCTTGACTATTGAATTTATGCCCCACACATGTGGTAACTTAACAGGTTTATTAACAGAGTTCTGTACGGCTCCTTGGCAGGGCTCTAAACACAGTTTTTCTTGGCTAAGTGAAAGGTGAAGAAATCTGGAGGCCAGATTATTATTGAGAGGGACAGTGCACAGTAAATTCACCATGCCTGAATACAGCACAGGGGTGTTAGCTCTAATGGTAGATGTTTGGTTTGGGCTGTTGAGGGACCAGGCGGCCTAGCCTCTCTCTCCTTCACATTTCACTCGCGGTAATAGAAGAACTCTGGGAAGAGGTCCTGGGAAATGGTCAGGATTACAAAGGGGATCCCTCCCTCCACCGACACCCCTCTACATGCAGAGTTAAATATAACAGCTGCCTCGTTCCTGCTTAGGTAAAAATCATTGCTGAAGAAGGAGGGGACGGTATGCAGCTGACTGTTTATAAACCTTTTAAAAGCCATTGTTTGTAAGTGTGATAAATGTTGTAATTGTTGTGTTTTTATATTGTGAACCGCCCAGGGACTTGCATATGGGGCAGTATAAAATGTGTTAAACAAATAAATAACAGCTGAAGAAATAACCCTATTGCTCTTGGTGAGGGGTATACAAGTGTCAAATCTGGACAGAAAGCTGCAGTTTTTCATGTGTATCAAAGCACCATCGTTCTGTTTTCAGTGGAAGGCCACTGTTAAGGAATACTACTAATGTATGTGATGGTGATTGCTGGCTTTAGTAGTCTGGAGAGATTTGCAACAACAAAGCTTCACTTACTCCTCCAGCCTTCTAATTTCTCTTTATTTGTAAGTAAACAAGTTAAATATCAGAGGTGGCTGGGTCCAGGACTCACCCACATTTTAGGGAACTACATGCATATTCCCAACCCCCCCCTTCAGAGCCTTCTACTCTGATTGACTGATTGATTGACTGATTGATTGATTAAGTGCTGTCAAGTTGGTGTCAACTCTTGGTGACCACATAGATAGGTTCTCTCCAGGATGATCTGTCCTCAGCTTGGCCTTTAAGGTCTCTCAGTGGTGCATTCATTGCTGTTTCAGTCAAGTCTATCCACCTTGCTGCTGGTCGTCCTCTTCTTCTCTTTCCTTCAACTTTCCCCAGCATTATGAACTTCTCAAGGGAACTGGGTTTTCGCATAATGTGTCTGAAGTATGATAGTCTGAGCTTGGTCATTTGTGCCTCAAGTGAAAATTCTGGATTAATTCGTTCTATGATCCATTTGTTTGTTTTCCTGGCTGTCCAGGGTATCCTCACAAGTCTTCTCCAGCACCAGCGTTCATAAGCGTCAATACTTTTTCTATCTTGCTTCTTCAAAGTCCAGCTTTCGCATCTTAGAAGTACTGCTGGTCAAACTCTCATTACTTGTTCTTCCTTACAGAACACTTGGAACTGAACAAACAGTTATTGCAAAGTTCTAGTGAAGCACTCTACAATGAGATGGGCATTGTCCCAGTGGCCACATTCTGTCCTCCAAGCTCAACAGGTGAATACCCAGACTTACTTTTTAAATCTCGCCCTTCTTTCATGGAGCACAGAATGATGTACATGATTATCTTCATTTTATTCTCACAACAATCCTTTGAAGTGGGTTAGGCTGAGTGTCCTGCTGTGGACTGCAATCTGAGGGAGTAGGAACTTGAGGAAGCATACAGCATAGAAGAGCATCTAGGTGATAAGCACTCAGTTTTTAAGCAATTGGTCTTTTCTGTTGCTACCCTGCACTCTACAGACAACCAGGCAGCTCTCCAGTGTTCACAGAGATATGGATGCTCCCCACCTCCATGGATCATGCAATGCCAGTCACCTCTGAAGTCCACAGCAAAAGCAGTGACCAGTGGGAAGCCAACTGTACCTTGGTGGTTTGCCAGCACCTTTGTCCTCCCAGAGCTCATATGTCATTCCAGAATGTTTAACAAGCAATATAACAAGTTCAGTAGGACCCAGCATGGGGACACAGTGAGGAGATAAAATGGCACCTGTTGTAAATAATTGTTGCTGACAAAACACACCAAAGTCAGCTTTGCCTTTACAGAAGCAATACTTCAACATGTACCTGAAGAAGGGATTTAAACCACAACCTTTCTTTCCCATTGAAGTGCTATTTTGCACTGGGGTACTAGCAAAGAGCTCCAGGTGCTGGTTCAGCTGTGGTTTCTGGTCTTCTTTCTGCAGGTGGCCCCCTTCCTTGCAAAACCCATGGTCCTTTCACATGGGCTTTGTGAGGGCTTGGCCATAGCTGGCCCTCAGTCTAAATCATCTGCTGCCACCAAAATAAGATCCTTAGCTTGTGTGACTGGTTCCACCCCAGTCACTGAACCCTCTGTCTTTCAAAAACAATATCAAAACTTAGAAGTGTGGTAAATAAAATGGGCAGGTAGGCATGAGGTGGGACTACAGTAACAGACAGAGACATCAATAAAATAGTATAAAAACAAGAACAGGTTTACTATAATAAAAGGTAGCAAGAATTCAAACACACAATACAGGAACAAACATTGAAAAGTTCAGTTGGCAAGAGCACAAAGTACAAAATACAAAACAAACAAGCTTGCTAGCCTTCTCTCCCAAGTCCTAGCAGGTTCTAGTCGAGATGTGCACAAAACTGGTTTGCCAAGTTCGGTTTGAATCTCCTGGGCATGTTCAGATTTGCCTCCCTGAACGGAGGCCCCCACTGCTGAGGGCTTTGGTGGCCTCGGGGGTGCTGCTGCGGCCATGAGGGGGTCTCTGGTGACTCCCCCTGCTGGCCTCCCCCCGAGTCTCCACAGGCTGTTTCGGCCCTGTTTGTGTGCATGATGGCCATTTTCTGGGCCGCTGTGCATGTGCGTGGGCCATTTCCATGACAGGGTTATGACCTGGGTTATGCAAATGGCCCATTAACATGTGCGGCAGCCCAAAAATGGCCACTACATGTGGAAACAGGGCTGAACAGGCCCACAGAGACTCGGAGGAGGCTGATCGGGGGTGAGGGAGCCACCGGAGATCCCCCCGCAGATGCAGCAGCACCCCCAAGGCCACCAAAGCCCTTGGTGGCAAGTAAAACTTGTAAAAAACAAAATTTAATGTCACCCAGCACCACCAAACTGGGCCCAAACCTGAACCTGGCCCACTTCGTGGTCGAGCCCTTGACCTGAGTTGGCTCAAGATCAAACTGGCTTGACATCAAGGCGGTTCACACATTCCTCGGTTCTAATAGGACCAACTCCCCCATTGCTACCTTCACTAGCAGTTTTAGCCCGCAGCCCAACCCTGCTGGTGTTCCAGGCAATAGTGGCCGGTGCGGGACCCATGGGTGGGGGGCAGCAACGAGAGGCACTACCTGCGAGCTGCTCCAAGCTGCAGTGTGCCGCCCAGCACTCTCTGCGGTGGGGGATTAGCTCAACCACTCACCTGGCTTGTGTGGAGCCAGCCCCCCACTGGCAGCCAGCTGAATATATCCCAGAGTTCCAAAGGCATACCTTAACCAATCAGGGAGTTTCTTCCCTCAGGCAGCCAGAACCTTCTGTCTCTGCCTGGAGACAACCAATCATAACTAATAGTAACTTTCCCTCCAAAACACTGCAGCGGACAACTTTTACCTCAGACTCGGCTGTAAGAGGTTGCTACCTTTTAACCCTTGCAGAGCCTAAAGGGAACACAAAACAAACTAAACATACCATAACACTTAATGGGAAGGAGTGATTCCTTTACAGGCACAATCTACACATGGTGCACCACATCCCCATATTTAGATTTGGCCACTTGCCTTGCAAAAGGGTTGCTATTTACAGGGGTGTCTGCATTTGTCCTGCCAGGAGCTTTTTCAGACGCAACTTTACTTTGGGAGGGTGTGTGTGTGTTCACATATTGGCCAGATTTACCTCAAAGTCAGTGCAATATTTTGGAGCGAGCACTTCACACATGATTCGGGTTCCCCCCTCTGTATTGGAACCTACCCCGATGTATGTCTGGGGTAAAAAAATCCTCTTTTTGTCTTGGAGAATCTGTTATGCCCCAAACCCGCAGTAAAGCCTCTGATAAAGCCTGCTGTCTGAAAAGCCCCGTAGAGAGCCCTGGAATTTGTGGCCATGTGGTCAATTGGTGCTTCCTGCCTGGTCAACCCTGGCAGCCTTGCATTAGGGAAGGACCGGCAATCTCCTCCTGGCTGCCCAGTTCTGCATTGTGTGTTGGGTGGCGTAGGGCTCTTCAGCCATTGCTGTGCCTTGATTGCTGCCTTCCTACATGGGTCACGTCGGAGTGTCATGGGACCACATGACTGGAGGGTGGCAGCAAATTTCGCAGGGAGACTGTGGGGACGTTGCTATGTCAGTCAATGCTGGTTTCTGACTTTCTTCTGTTTCTGGCTCTGCTGCTGATGGAGCATGGGATTGAAACTACAGTTCACTGGTGTAAACCCCAGCATAGTAGGGACCATTGGATTGTTCTGTTTGATGTTCACATGTCCAAGTGAGGGATGAAGCATGGAGGGACAGGATAGGGTTCAGATTTAAATGCTAATCTATAAAGATTAGGCTTTAACTCTTAGTGGGATCTTGTGGAATTTACACATACACAAGCACCTGGAGGCTTTTCAGATAGCAGGCTTTACCCTGAGGCTTTACTGTGAGTTCAGGGCATAACAGATACTCTGATGCAAAAGAAGATTTTTTTTACCCCAGACATAAATCGGGCTAGGTTCCAATACGGAGGGGAAAACCTGAATAATGTGTGAAGTGCTCTCTGAAATATCACATGGATGTAGGGGTAAATCTGGCTGATATGTGAACACACACACACCCCTCCCAAAGTAGTAGTGGCAAAGTTGCGTCTGAAAAAGCTCCTGGCTCTGTAGTGATGTAAATGTGGATTATAATTAATCACTCATATGATGTGAAGGTGCATTGAAAAGGAGTGGGTTAGTAAGTGGAAATTGCCCTTCTATCATTGCTTCATCATCTCGGCATAAAATGCGTTAAAATATGCTAAATGAGGGAACTAATCTGTTTTAAGTGATCTTGAATTTGCAGCACTGAATAATTAGTTGGATTAGATAATATACTGGATGATTGTTCTAGAGACAAAGGCTCTTTGAAAACTTTGCCTGAAGTGCATGACCTTCTATAGGGACACAAGTCCCTTTCTCTAGGGATTGCTGATCCCCAAGATGGGATATATTACCCACTCCCCACACCCTTCAGAGCTTCATTTATTTAAAATAATAATAATAAAAAGATCTGGACCACGCTCAGTCTATCTTCTGACTTGCAAGAGGGTCACGACGAGTACTAACGCTTATGCACTCTGTCTATGTTCACAGGTTTCGTTTTCATTGCTTTATATCTTCCGGAACTGAATCTTGACATCGAAAAGCAGGTCCTGGGGCCAAAACTTGAATTCAAAACAAACCCTTGCAGCAGCGGGAATCCCTTCTGTCATCGCCTTCCTCTGGCCTGGGCTATTTAGGGCTCCCTGCTTCGTAGCCGAGCTGCCCTTGCGGAG
Source organism: Hemicordylus capensis (assembly GCF_027244095.1). Taxonomy (NCBI): domain Eukaryota; kingdom Metazoa; phylum Chordata; class Lepidosauria; order Squamata; family Cordylidae; genus Hemicordylus; species Hemicordylus capensis. Next base: position 284,372,472 of record NC_069659.1, read on the forward strand.
GGAGATCGCTAGATGGCGTCCCAGAGCTCTGCGCGGGTTCCTTGCTGCTTGCCGGGTTGCGGCTTCGCCTTGGTGGCGGCGGCCGCTCACTCGGCTCCGGCTCGGACTGTGAGTGGCAGGCTGGGCAGTCTGGGCCGGAGGTGGACGGAAGAAGAGCGGCAACGCAGCCTGCGGTGGGAGCTCAGGTGAGAGTCGGGGCTGGTTGCGCCTGGGGGGCGGGGGGCGGGGAGGAAGTGGGAGCGCCTGAGCGGTGGCGCGCGCGCGGACGGGGGTTGGGGGCGTGAGTGGGCGTATGATTGGGGCGTTGTGGAGTCGGTGGGATCTGGGGCAGGGACGCTGAAGAGCCCCCAGAATATGCGGTGCTGGGGTAACGAGGGGGGGGGGGCAGGGGAGGAGCGGGTCTGACTGTACCTGCGTATGGGGCGGGGGGAATGGGACATAGGGGGAGGCGGGTTTCGATGTGGCTGTGGGGGGTCCGCGCGCACTGGCCGTGTGTAGGGATGAGGCTTGAGGTATACAGCATTTGGGGGCGCATGGCGGGGGGAGATTGGGCAGCCGATGCATTTTGAAAGACAGAGACCGAAGTCTTCTAGAGGTCAAAGTATGAGGCGTTTCCTTAAGATATGAACACGAAGGGAGGCGGCGGGGGCAGGTCTGGGGGGAGGCAATAAGATCTGGGTTATGGGACGTGCTGCTGGAGGTATTGCGGGTGTGTGTGCCCGCCCGTGTTGGAATATACTAGGGGGTCAAAAGATGAGGCTTTGGACTCGAGGTAGGGTGCATGCTGGGAGCTTTAGGGCATGGGGTGCATGTGGGCACAGTTTCGGCTTTGGGCCATCTGGTAGGGAAGTCTGGAGGTTGTGGGGTTAGGATGCAGGGCCAAGATAGTGACCCACAACTGTGAGGTAGGATGTGAGGCACTGGTCTATAGTCATAGGCTAGATAACTGGGGTTGGTATGCCATGGGATAGCGTGAAGTGCTGAAGAAGTAAGGGGGCAAGTTTGACATCTTGCAAGCTCTGGAGGAATGTGGTGGGTCAGGGCAGGTGGCGGCAGGTGTGGGTATATAGAGGAAGGCTGGATTGGTAACACTGGAAGCTTGGGGGGATCTAAGGGGACAGGATGAACTGGGGTTATGATGTGTTGGAGCAACCTGCTAGCTTCCATCTGTGGAAGTAACTGGCTTTAGAATATATTGAAGGACTGAGCTGCATTGGAAAGTACTAGGAGATGGGGGGGGGGGCATCCATTAACCCTTGGAGAGGGGGTCTATGCAAGTGTACTGGAAGCTTGTGCCGGTTGTGTGGGTATTAGTGATCAGATTCAAATATCAAAAGAAGAGGTCTCAGTGGAGTGTCTCCCTTCTGAAACTTAGGATGTCCTGAACAGTATTCTGTGAAGTTGTGCTCCTCTAGAATTAAATGCCACAGTCTTTAAAAATTGTGTCCCCTTAAAAAGAAAAGGTATCTGGCTTCCCTCTCTGTTTGTTTAATGGACTGTGTGTTGATATAATTGAAGGCATTGGCTGTGAAATATGCATGAGGGTATGAGGGCTGTTGTATATGTGGCATTTTCCATGCACAGGTGTAAAGGTCATCCCAGTGTCTGTTTTGCAGGGTGTACTTTAATTGGGATGCTGCAATTGGTTCTCATGAGTAAAATAAACGTGTCCAGTTGTTGGTCAGGAGTCAGCACCGTGCACATATATTTCCCCCCACTATATAACTTAATAAGAAAAATACCATATGTGAATTGATCCTCATATACTTTAGAAATTTGTCAGGTTGTGCTATATATGTGTAATATGATACAAAATTAAAACAATAAGGACTCCCAAGTTCCAGTCCTAGATGTTTTTAGCGAGATAGACAGAATTGAATAGCATGTTTTCTCCTGACTCTGACAACTACAAGTCCAGGGCTTTCTGTGTATTTTTAGCCTTCGCCTCAGCCACAGGAGATTCCTGTGTATTCACATACTCAGGGGATCCAGATCTGACAGGATGTTCCTCCTTTCTATCATTTGGGCTATTGGAACTGGCCTGTTATCTTGGCCCAGATGGTGTGTGTTGTGTGTGTGTGTGTAATGAACTAGAATTCCAGAGTAATTGCAGTCTTTTTGCTGGCACCAGGATAAAGCTTGCAAGACAAAGTAGTAGTCCAGGATGAATGAAGAGTGTCAATTTCTCCTAGAGGTGGAGAAATAATAATATTAATAATGCATAGTAATTATGACCAGCTGCTTAAAGGTGTGCTTTTACCTACACACAACTGACTCCTTCCTTCCTCTGTATACAAACTCTCTAGAATGGATGCTTTAAATTGGGAATCACACTTTATGTTGAATGTTTACCAGGTGCATTGCTAAATAAAGCCCATGTTTTGCCAGGTTAATTGCAGATTCTTTTTCTTCTCTCTGTGATCCACATCGATGTCTGATGCAGTGAATCTCTTTTTAATTTGATTAGTCCAGGGAAGGGTGGAAGCACCCCTTTTGTTATGGCACATTTTCCCCCTTGCAACACTATGGGGTTCCTGTGATACCCCCCCTTTTGTATTCTTAAATCTGTCTGAATCTTTCTCTTTGGGTATGTAATGGGTTCTTGTAGTAGTATGATTTATGCAGTGATTTTTGGCAGGCTGACTGTAGTGAGGAAAAACCATCAGAAGCACTCAAAATAATTGACGCCTACGTACTTGGGGCTGTGGAAGCAAATAGCTGCATAAGTTACAGTACCTTATTTTGGACACACACTGCAAATAGGTTTTAGCAGCTCTGCAAGTGAGGTGTCTGCTGCAGGAACTGGTGTTGAAGCAATATTTAAATTCTTGCACTTATGCAGGATTAAATGCATAATATTGTGCATTTAAAACTTTGCATGCCTCTGTCCTTTCTACCTTGCTTCCCTTGAAGCTTGGAACAGCCTCCCAGAATATGTGCATGATGATTCCCTTCTTACTTTTTTCAAATCCTGTCTTAAAACCCACCTTTTTTCCATGGATCTTTTGGCACAGTGCCCTCCTCTTATTCCCCTGCTGTAACTAAGCTTCAGTGTGTAACTGAAACAATGGTATTTTCTTCCCCTATTGATCCTTGCCAGCATTTCCCTCTTCCTCCTCTATTGTCTCCCTTGTGCCACTATCAAGACTGTAAGCCCCTTGTGACAGGGACCGGCCCTCTCATTCTTTGCAAAGTATTGTACGTGTGGAAAGTGCAACATAAATAACAAAAGCTGTGTGCAGGCGTTTGGCATCTAGATGGAACTGGACAATTCCATGTGTTCTCTGGTGAAGTTATGGTAACATAGGATAGGAAGATATGGTTCCTATCCCAGATGGGGATAAAAGATGCTCATAGTTTCTAGCCAAATTGATCTCTGTGTTAGTATGAAGATAACCAGGATTTTGTATGGATAGCTGCAAATAATAGATAGTTGACTGCCTTGCCGTATATGTATGCACATAATGATTAGAAAAGAGCTATTTAAATCCTGTAGTTCCAAACTTTGACCTCCATTATCTTGGTTATCCTTACAGCAAGCTGGTAAGGTGGATCAGTGGTGTTATTGCTATATTGCAGAAGGGGTGTGGCTGAGAGACAGCATTTGGAAAAGGAAAGGAAAGGTTGTGCCGTCAAGTTGGTGTCAGCTCCTGGTGACCACAGAGCCATGTGGTTTTCTTGGTAGAATACAGGAGTGGTTTACCATTGCCTTCTCCCTCACAGTGTGAGATGATTCCTTTCAGCACCTTCCTATATTGTTGTTACCTGATATAGGAGTTTCCCATATTCTGGGAAACACACCAGTGGGGATTTGAACCAACAGCCTCCTGCTCTATAGGCAGGTTGCTTCCCTGCTGCACCATTAAGTGGCTCGTGAGGTCATTTACACAATCAAAAATTGTGATCTAATGTCTTTCCCATTTTGTTGGCAGGGTTGTAAAAACATAGGTGCTCTCCTTCATTTATGGTGGGGTTGCCCATATGTTAATGGCTATTGGCAGCAATTTTTTTCATATAATCTCTGAAATAGTCCAACCTGATCTTCAGCCTGATCCAGTGTTGGCACTTTTATCAATTTACAAAAGTAGTCACAGAGATGTACCTCATAAAGATCTAATAACTCTGCTGTTAGCAGAGATAGAGGTAGCTAAACACTGGAAATTCTCAAAGGGTCTGTGCATTGAAAATTAGTTCAATAGGGTCTGGAAGGTCGCATTATCTGAAAAGCTAACCCATCAAATCAGGTTAGCTAGAGGAGTAACAAAACAAGACAAGTTTTTGGAAATATGGTTTCTGTTTATTGAATATGTCAATAAGGGATAGTCAGTTTGTAACCCTCCATCCACTCAAATCAAATTTTGAATGATGTTTTTTCTTGAATTTTGTTTTCAATGGTCTCCTATCAAGTTGTAACCTGCATACTCAGCAACCAACAATCTTTTCTTTACACTGGACTTGCGTATGACCTCAAATGGCTCTTAATTTCTAGCTTATATTCGAGTTTTTATTGTTTGTTATTTTGCATTGCTGCACAGTTTTTACACATGTGCTGTATTTGTTGAAAATAAAACAATTTTCTTTTTAAAAATGTTGTTATACGCAGGTTTGGGAGCTGTGTGTGCTCCCAATTTTTGCTTGTGTGGAAGCAAGGTAGGAGGAAAATCTGGGTAGAAGTGATTGTGTGGAAGCAAGGTAGGCGAGAAAGCCATGGACAGGAAAACAAACAAATGGATCATAGAACAAATTAATCTAGAATTTTCACTCGAGGCACAAATGACCAGGCTCAAACTATCATACTTCGGAAACATTATGCAAAAACCCAGCTCCCTTGAGAAGTCCATAATGCTGGGGAAAGTTGAAGGAAAGAGAAAAAGAGGACAACTGGCAGCAAGGTGGATGGACTCTACTAAGACAGCAATGAAAGCACCACTGAGACCTTAAAGGCCAAGTTGAAGACAGATCATCCTGGAGAGAATCTATTCATGAGGTTGCTAAGATTCAACACCGACTTGAGGGCACTTAATCAATCAATCACTAGCACTTAAAGGATTCTGAACCATAACAGAGATTTACCCAACTTGTGTATAGAAACCTCTAATTGATCAAACAATTGTCCATCAATAGTGGATCAAACAATTGTCCATCAATTATTCTGTTTCTTTCTGACATTAACCATAATCTATCTTTGTACATTGTACATTGACTTTCCTAGCAACCCAGTATGGCTATAAAGACCAACTGGTTTGCAGATTGCTCACAGCATCTATTAGTAGCATACTGAAAACTGTTATATATTGTTTCACCCCTCTTCACATATCCCTGTTTCCCCTTTCTCAGCTTAAAGATGCTCATCTTGCGTGACCTTCCCTCACTGCTCTTTCTTTCTTATTCCTCTTTCATAAGCTTACTTGGAAAGAAGTTATACTGATGTCATTTGTACTTTCCAAACAGTTGGTTTATAGCATAATAAACACACAATTGATGCAGATTTATTTATTTATTTATTTTATTTTATTTTATTTTATTTTATTCGATTTTTATACCGCCCTTCCAAACTGGCTCAGGGCGGTTTACAATTAAAAAACAGAAATCATTAAAAACAATTAAAATAGAAATACAAATATAAACATCAAATTTAAAAACATCTTAAAAAACAATTAAACAATTAAGGTGGACAGATAGAGAAGCACCTGCCGGACAGATGCCTGTCCTGGCAAAAAACCTCGAGACCTCACAGAGGTTTTAAAACGAAGCCACTTTTTAAAGTAGTTGCATCTAGTAGAAGTTTTTCTACGATTCAATAGGATGTTGTTCAGAAGCCTATTCACCAAGCGGTCAGACGGACCGTTTGTGCGTCCGGGTGAAGGACATGGTGCTCGTCCCAGGAGAGGATGTCTGGCCCTTGGTGGAAACTGATGATATTGATTTTTGAACAGTCTACATACCTGTGGAAACCAAGACTGCCTTGGCCACCATGGGGTCACAAAAATGCAGGCTACGGGGTTTGACAGGACAAGTTTCTACTCTTGCAATTATGGGTTGGGGTGGGAACATGTATGGTGTTTCCCTTGTCCAGTCCAGCTGAAAAGCATCTCCCAGTGATCTGGGGTCATGTTCCGCCCTGGAGCAGAAGCGGACACACTTTGCATTCTCCGAGCTTGCAAATATACATTTTTTTTCATCTATTGTGCTGGATCTAGGCATTGTTTTCCAAAGTAGTGCTTCTGTTGTTGGTAGATTGCATTTTCCCAGCACTCGGTCACCAGTTGTTTGCTGCTGGGAACATGTGATTCTTCTCCTGGAGCATTTCCAGGCAGCAGGCTTTACTGCAGGTTTACTGTTGGGCTTTACTGCGAGTTTGAATTTGCCCAAAAAATCCTATGCAAAAAGTGGATTTTTAAACCATGGACATAAATAAGACAACGCTGTAATGCACAATGAAAACCCCAAATGGTGTTTGGAGTGCTCCTTGATAGCTTGCAGGGGCTTCGGGATTAAACTGGCTGATATGTGAATGCACAACCTCCATTCTGGAGGAGAAGTGAACTAAAAGCCCTGCCTATCACTCGTGCTGTAAGGGATGTGAATGTGAGAGTTTTAGTGCTTGTGATGATGAACAACAGACTTTTCCATGTAATTTTTGATTTATTATTATTATTATTATTAAAATTGTCTTATGTGGATGTATTCTCTTCTAATTTTCTGTCCCTGAGCACTTAGTTAGTGTTGCTTGTTAACAAAAAAAGTTAGAAAATTTAGAAGGATTATCTTTCCTTCTCTGACCTGCAATGTCACTTCCTCCCAGGAACCTTTTACTTGAAATTCAAACTGAAATGTGAATCTTGCCTTTGTCAAAAGCTCACTAGGAAGCCTTAGGCAAGTCTCCCATCATCGTCATCATCATCACCATCACCATCATCATCCTGACCTATCTTCCCAGAAAAGCAGTTTAGAGTTTGTGGCACCTATGCTTGCTAAAATAAATTTGCTGATCTATATGATGCCACCAGCTTTGCTGTTTTTTCTTCAACAGACTAACAAGGCTACTGCCCTGGACAGTGCTGTCTTTCAAGGTTGTTGTAAGGATTATAACAAGATAATGAGGTGTTTCACACGACCCGTGTGAAGTGCCAGACGAGGTTTGGCGGGGAGAGCAGACGATCAAATCCTAGCCCTGGGTGACCGGATTGGCCACCCACACGACTACCGGCTCCATCACAGAGCTGTTGGGGGTTGTGGGGATAGGGGGCCGCCTGGCCCCCAGAAGTCCCAAGATGCCCTGTGCAAGTGCATGGGGCATTCTGGGGGGACCCCCGACACCGGGAGGCTGCTTGTAGCCACCCAGTCGGAGGCTTACTTGCACGTCGCAGCGGCACACAATACAAAACCCAATGCCCTCATTTAAGGGGAGGGGGAATTAGGCAGGCTAGCTGCCTTGGAACCACCAGGCTCACCCACAAGCCCAGTGCTTCCGACAATCACTAGAAAGCAGGCTAGGCTCCCTTAGCCTGCTTTCTAGTGATCGTGGGAATTGGTGCTATGAATGAGAAGTGCCTTGAACACTCTAAAGCAGGGTTTCTCAATGTGTGGGTCCCCAGATGTTATTGGACTTCAACTCCCATAATCCCTAGCCCCAGTGGCCTTTGGCTGAGAATTATGGGAGTTGAAGTCCAATTACATCTGAGGACCCACACGTTGAGAATCCCTGCTCTAAAGCACTATATAAATGATGACGTTTAATGATAGATCACGTTTTATTATATTAAAAATGTACTCCCCACATGTGTTTAAATTACGACTTGAACACTATCCAGCCCTGCTTTTATGTACCTGCCAATATGTTCTAATTTTCCCTTTCAGGTGAAATCGGTGTTTTTCAGGTGAATGGGAAAATAGGGACACATTGGCAGGTATGCTTTTAAAGATCCAAAAACTTGCATGTCTACTTTGCCCCCATTTGTTGTACATGGATTGGGTATTTTATTATTGCTGCTGGAATGAGTTTAATGCTGCAGATGAAATTGGTGTGTGGGTTTTTGGTTTTTTAATTGTCTGGAAAGGCCCTTTATAGCTAGTACTGTAAAATGTGTTTCAGATCTGGGTGCCTGCTTCCTGTTTTTACCCTGTCCAAATTGGGTTCACTGACCTAGCCCTTAAGCAAGTCATGTGAAGCCAGTTGTATCATACACTTACAAGTATCATACCAAAATGATGATTCAGTAGATGGAATGACTGAGTGGTTACTTATAAGGAAAAATACCGCCCCCCCCCACTTACTAAGTAACTACTCAGACTCTTTGGGCTATATAAATGTCAGGGGTGCCATTTCAATGGGGGTGATGAGGAGGGGGGCTGAATTCAACAGATATATCTATGTTTACATTGTAAAAAAGATGTAGAGCATCTTAAGAGCAATTATTGTGGTTGCTTATTTTACTTTGTAATGATCAGAAAGATAAGTGCTCCTAAGGAATAATTGCATGCCTGAAATGCAGGGGAGGCTGCTCTCCTCCAAGGGTGTCCCTGGCAAAAAGTACTTTAGTCAGCTTTTCAAAACATCTAGCTGCAAAACTGAGTATAGAACTGCAGCTGAGCCTGAAGCCTAATGGAATGATTACTAGTGTGAGTCAAATGGAGCAGAGTTTGACTTCTAAGTGTAGAGTCTGCATTAAAAAGAAAAAGGAAAGGAAAGAATGTGAAAACGGTGCCAACCAGTAGGAGAGTGATAGGCTTTTTATCTCTAAATTCTGTTTTGGAGTTTCAAAACAGTGCCCAATACTGAACTGCAATAGACAGAGGTCTAAAGATGGCTTGAATAAATCTTAACATTACTCTACTTGAGATCAAGAAGGATTGCTGTTTCCTTTATAAACAAGCTTTCTTCTTCATGTATTCCCATCACACTGCAATTTAGTGGATGCAGAATGTCTAAGGTCCCTCTGAATGCATCCTGGGTTTTTCTATGATCAAGTTCAGATAGTTCATATCATACTCATCTATGGGAAAGGAATTGTATATATTTCTAGTACCTGTTCCGAACCATATGGCTGTTGAAACTTGGCTTTGACTGAACAATGCTATCTTTGAAGCTTTTATGCCTTGCTTTAGTATGTGTGTGTCGGGGGTGGGGGGGAATAAGTGCTGAATGAACTGTCTTCCATCTGAGGCAGTGACTATTCAAGCCTATAGTACTGTGAACTATATAGTCATGTTATAACTTGCTTGTTGTAAAAGAATCCTTAAGCTTGGTGCTTCTTCTGAAATGTCACTGTGAACTGTAAGGTACTTTTGCTGGCTCAAAATTCTGTGAAGTGCTGCATCCACAAAGCCTTCCAGGGTTCAAATAGTGTCACAGTGTGGTGGGATGGCAGAGGCCTGTTTGTGGACAGAGCCTGCTTTTTATTCTTGAGGCCCTTGATCCAACGTTTACATGGAGTGCCTTTTGCACTGCTTCAGGAAGAAATTATAATTCTTCAGCTCTGAAGGTGGCCTTTCAAACTCTTATTTCAAGAGAGAACTCTTAAAATAAGCATTCTGGTTTCATGTTTCTGGCATGTCTTGGCTATAGTATGCTCAGGTTGGCCTGCAGTAGAAAATGATGCTATGAGGAGGAAGGACTGGGTGCTGATTACCTTAGAACTAAGGCTGTCAACCTCATTATATCATTTTTAGTTGATTAATCATCTGCATATTCTGATCATTTAATTAAATTAGCATATTACAGAAACATCAATAAATGTGCCTTTTTGCAATTTTGAAAGAAGTGTGAGAATTTACAGTTTAATAAATAAAAGCTGCCATTCAGAGTTGGAAGACAGGTAATCTTTTACTATTTTTCTCTTTAATTCCTTGGCTCTTACAGACTAAACACAAAATATCCCAATATCTACCTATCTACCAATCAATAGATATTTAAGCTGTTCTGACAATCACCAGAAAGTAGGCTAAAGGAGCCTAGCCCGCTTCCTGGTGATCGTTGGAACCACGAGCCTGGTGGTTCCAAGGCAGCTAGCCTGCCTAATTCCCCCTCCCCTTAAACAAGTGCTCTTTTAACCTCATTCTTCTGCTTGTGTGCTGCCACTGCATGTGGTGACAAATGAGTAGATCCCCAACCGGGAGGCTACAAGCAGCTTCCTGGGCTCGGGGGTCACCCCAGAATGCCCTGTGCAAGGGTGGGGCATCCTGCTGCTTCCGGGGGCTGCGCAGCCCCCGATCCCCGCAACCCCGACTGGCTCCATGATGGAGCAGGTAGTTGTATGGGCGGCTGCCCAGGGCTACAAGTCTTAACGTCTGCGGGGAGAGCAGGCTAAGCCTTCTTCTCTTTCCTTCAACTTTCCCCAGAATTATGGACTTTTCGAGGGAGCTGGATCTTTGAATAATGTGTCTGAAGTATGATAGTTTGAGCCCGGTAATTTGTGCCCTGAGTGAAAATTCTGCTCTATGATCCATTTGTTTGTTTTCCTGGCTGTCCATGGTATCTTTAAAAGTTTTCTCCAGTTCCAATGTTGAAAAGCATCAATGCTTTTTCTATCTTGCTTCTTCGAAGTCCAGCTTTCGCATCCATAGAGTGTCAGGGAAAAACCATGGTCTGAACTATTCTAATCTTTGTAGGTGTAGACACATCATGGCATCTAAATATCCTTTCCAAGGCCTTCATTGCAACTCTACCAAGTGCTAGCCTGTGGCGTATTTCTTGACTGCTGGATCCTTTACTGTTAACAGTTGATCCTAAAAGGCAGAAACTATCCACCACTTCAATGGCTTCATTTTCAATTCTGAGGCTGGTTGCTGTTCTTGTTGTCATTAGTTTAGTCTTCTTTACATATATTTGTAGTCCCATTTTTTTCACTGTGTTTCTTGACTTTCATTAGTAGAGCTTGCAGATCATCCGCATTCTCAGCTATCAGAGTGGTGTAATTAGCATAGCGCGGGTTATTGATGTTTCTTCCTCTAACTTTAAAGCCACACTCGTCTTCTTCCTCTCCAGCGTCTCTCAGCATATAAATTGAATAAATAAGGAGAAGGTATACAGCCTTGTTTTACTCCTTTGCCCCTCTGGAACTAGTCTGTTTCACCATGTTCCAACTAGACTGTGGCTTCCTGTCCTGTGTATAGGTTTCTCATAAGAACAATGATATGTTCTGGGATGCCCATTTTCCTAAGGATATTCCACAATTTGACATGGTTGACACAATTGAAGGATTTTCTGTTGTCAATGAAGCATATATTAACTTCTTTCTGGTATTCTTTGACTTTGATGCTCTAGCCACACTCAACCCAGTTCCAGTCCTGTCTCGCTTCAAGACAGTCCACAAGCTGCCCAGTCTCTTCGAACTTCTAGGTTCTAAAAAGGGAGTAGCATTAGGAGGGAAGTCATTCGGAGAGTCTTTAGATCCGGTTTTAGTTGAAACCCGTGACCAAAAAAAGAAAAAAGGCCATGCCTATGGGGTGAGGGGAAGCTCGTAGGGGGTTTAGGGGTAATTCCTCATTTCAGAGTTCCTTTCGTCCCTACAGGAATTCACCCCGTGCAGGTTATGCCGGCTTCAGGGGCACTGACAGAGTCAAAGACAACCGAGGCTTGGCATTCAGAGGGTCCTGGAGACCATCCTGGTCCGGCAGGAACAGGGGACAGAATAAGAACTGATTGGGCTCCTTCGTCAACAGCGCAGATTCCAGGAATCGTAAGCAATGACTCCATCCCTGTTGGGGGCCGTCTCCTGGACTTTGCCAGGACCTAGGTGCTGGTCACCACTGATCAGTGGGTTATTCGTACAGTTACCCAGGGTTATTCAATAGATTTCGTATCTGTTCCCCACGATGTTCTTTTCATTACTCCTGTCTCCAGACAGCGTTCCAAAAAGCTTCTGATGGAGCAGGTTATTATTCGCCTGGTACAGATTCGGGCCGTAGAGCCGGTTCCTATGACGGAATCATGGCAAGGCGTGTTTTCTTTGCTCTTCTTGGTTCCAAAGAAGGATGACACCTGGCGTGCGATTCTCGACCTGAAACATCTAAACTTCTTTGTGAGGAAGCGGACCTTCAGGATGGAGTTGTTAAAGTCCATCAAGAGATCGGTCCACTCGGGGAATTGGCTTTCTATAGACTTGTCAGAGGCTTATCTGCACGTCCCAATTCACCCAAGGTGTCGTTGTTTCCTGAGGTTTGCTTACAATCAACAGCAGTTCCAATACAGAGCATTGCCTTTTGGCCTGTCATTGGTGCCCCGGGTATTTACAAAATTGATGGTAGCTGTCATCGTGTATGTCTGGGAATTCAGGCCTATCCATATTTGGACAATGTGTTGATCAGATCAGTGTCCTACCATCAAGCAATCAGCAATGTCACCTGCACGGTTCACATTCTGGAGGAACACGGTTTCATTATCAACCGTTTGAAGAGTCATCTTCAACCGTCTCACATTCTGCTACATCTGGGAGTGCTTTTCAATATGGAGTTGGCATTAGTATCTCTACCAGTAGAGCGTCAGAACAAGCTCAGAGAGACTATAGCTTCTTGGATACTGAAGAAGAAAGGGGACCTCATGTTTCAAATGTTGGGACACTTGATTGCCTGCCTGGACTGTACTCCCTGGGCCAGATGGCATTCAATACCTCTCCAATGGTTTCTTCTTCCATATCAATTAGCGATCATGGAAAAGCAGCATTTGAAGGTTATTCTTCCATCCAAGGTCAGGGGATCCTTTCGATGGTGGCTTTCTCCGGCACTGGAGAGGGGTATTCCTCTTGATACTCCACTAAAGGTTGTGGTTACAACAGATGTGGGCCTTTCTGGTTGGGGGGCACACTGTCTTGATCACCATGCTCAAGGAATATGGCTGGAAGAGGATCTCCAGTTCAATATCAATTGGCTAGAATTGAAGGCCATATGCCTGGCTCTGTTACAGTTCCAGGGGCTAATTCAGAACCATCATGTCTTGGTCAGAACGGACAATGTGATGGCCAAGGCCCATGTACACCATCAAGGTGGCACGAAGTCGCGAGCGCTTTTGCAGGAGGCGGATCGCTTTCTGGCCTGGGCAAAGGTGAACCTGAAGTCCATAGCGGCTGAACACCTGAGTGGGGAGGATAATCTCCACACAGACTGGCTAAGTCACCAGTGGATAGACCCAGTGGAGTGGTCACTGCTGCCGACGGTGTTCGATCAGATTGTACACAGGTACGGTCCTCATCAACTGGATCTTTTTGCAACTATGCACAATACCAAGCTCCCGAAGTTCTTTGCCAGGCATCATTGCAGACAGGCAGAAGAGATGGATGCTCTAGTGTCTCCCTGGCCTCCAGGGTTGCTGTACACCTTTCCTCCGATGCCAATACTAGGTTTGGGGCTGTGGAAGATTGTAGTGGAAAGGGCGGAGGTCGTACTCATTGTTCCATATTGGCCACACAGACCTTGGTTCTCGGAGCTGGTGTCCATGTCGGTTCAACCTCTGTGGCCACTTCCTCTCAGAAAAGAACTGCTTTCCCAGAGCCCTCTCCTGCACCCGGATCTTGGCTGGCTGAGACTTCACGCCTGGAGGTTGAGCGCAAACTCTTAGGGGATAAAAGGTATTCCTCTCGGGTTCAAAATACCATCTTGGCATCCAGGAGGGCGTCCACCTCTTGCATATATCAACTTACCTGGTCTGCCTTCTGTTCTTGGTCAGCAAAGCACAACGTCCTTCCGACTTCTGCTAGAGTGTTAGAAGTGTTGAGGTTTCTGTAGTCTGGTTTAGAGAGGGGTCTTCGTCCGAACACCTTTAGGCAGCAGGTCTCTCTCTATCGTCTGTTTTGGACCTCGGGGATTCTGGTTCTTCATCTTTGCATCCCCATATTCGTCAGTTTTTGAAGGGAGCGAGTAATTTGGCTCCTTCCCCTATCCACAGGTTTCCCACTTGGGATTTAAATAAGGTTTTAAATACCTTGACCAAGGCTCCATTTGAACCTCTCAGTTCTATTGCTTTGAGGTATTTGTCGTTCAAGGTTTTATTCTTAGTGGCGATAACCTTAACCGCCTTGAGCCATTTTTGGAAGGGTGGTATAGAAATTGAATGAATGAATGAACGAACGAACGAAATAAATAAATAAATAAATAAATAAATTAACCTCTTCTAGGAGGGTCTTAGAGTTGGCTGCCCTCTCAGTGAGAGATGAGTTGTGTATTTTTCGAAAAAGAGTCAGTTGTTTTAAAGTTGGATCCTACCTTCTTGACGAAGGTCAGTTCTATTTTCCACAGAAGCCAGGAAGTGGTGTTACCTTCGTTCTGTTCCAAGCCCACTCATCCTAAGGAATGTGTGTGGCATAAGTTGGATGTGTGAAGGGCTTTAAGAAATTATACCTGCCGAACTCAGTCTTTTAGGAAAACGGGCTCTTCCTTTGTTTCTTTTCAAGCAGGCTCCCTCGGGACCAAAGCTTCTAAATTGTTTTTGACCTCGTGGCTTAGGGCTACTATAGCTTTGGCTTATGAGACATTGAACCTACCTGTGCCCAGAGGTATCACGGCACATTCAATGAGAAGTGCGGCTGCATTGGCAGCTTTCTCAGCAAGAGCTCCCCTGGAGGAGATTTGTAAAGCGGTCACATGGAGTTCTATTTCTCCTTTTGTGAGACACTATAAGATTTCTTCATTCTATGATCTGCAGGCGGCGGTTGGAAGGACAGTTCTGCAGCAGGTGGTCTAGGCATCCGCTCCTCGCCCTTGATTTCATTCAGCTTGGGTACATCCCGTCAAGTTATGATGCCCTCCCCATTCCTTGGAAAAAGAAACATTGGTAGACTTACTGTGAATTGTTCTTTTTTGAGGTATGGGGAGGGCATCCGGCCCTCCCGCGGATGCTGGGAAATGAATGATATTCCTTTGGTGGCAGGGCTACTCCCAGGGTTCAAGATTGTGCTATCCCTGTTATTTCTTTTCCTTTGGAGGTCTCTGGATTTTCCCTGGTCGACCTTTCTTCTGTTCTTGTTCATTCTGTTTCTCTGGTGGTTGAAAAACAGAGTTTTTTCTCCAGTGTGGGGCTACAGGTTTTTCACTCGCAGTCCTGGAACTGGGTTGGGTGTGGCTAGAGCAGCATAGTATATACAGATCTGAAATCTGATTGGCTCTGTCTTGAAGCATGGAAGGCTGATAACCCATCAAGTTAGGATGCCCTCTCCATATCTCGAAAAAGAACAATTCACGGCAAGTCTACCAATGTTTCTTTCTCAAGATCATATTGTGGAAACTGGATAGCTTTGTTTTTTTTGCTTTAGCTTGATTTGGAGCTTGCACATGAGCAGTTCATGATCTGTTCCACAGTCGGCCCCTGGCCACATCTTTGCTGTTATAACTGAGCTCTTCCCCCTCCTTGCAACAATAATGTAATCAATTTGATTTCTATGTACTCCATCTGGTGATGTCCATGTGTATAGGCGCTGCTTTGGTTGTTTGAAGAATGCATTAGCAATGAAGAGATCATTGGCTTGGCAGAAACTAATAAGGCATTCTTCTGCTTCATTTCTGTTTCCTAGGCCATATAAGCCAACTGTGTTTTCCTTCTTACCTTTTCCAACTTTGGCATTCCAGTCTCCAACCACCAGCATTACATCATGCTTGCATGTTCTGTCAATTTCAGACTGGACTTGAGCATAAAACTCTTCAACTTCCTCTTCTTCTGCATCAGTCATTGGGGCATAGACTTGAAGAACTGTTGTGTTAAAGGGTTGTCCACAAAATCTAATTGATATTAGGCGGTCACTGACTGCATTGTAGACAAGTACTGTCACTGCTATATCCTTCCTGACTATGAAAGCAACACTGTTCCTTCTTTGATTTTCATGTCCTGAGTGGTAAATGGTATGATTTTCTGACTGAAAGTGTCCTATTCAAGTCCATTTTAATTCACTGATGCCCAAGATGTCAATCTGTAGTCGATGCATTTCATCTTTTACTGCGTCAAGCTTTCCCATATTCATGCTTCTTATGTTCCATGTTCCCATTGTAATTCTATCTTTGCAGCTTCCGATTTTCTTTTCCTGCACGGCCACATCAGCTGCTAGATGTCCAAAAGGCTTTAGTCTAACCACATCATAAACACCATTGGTACTCTGAGAGATCCTGAGCTCTTCCTTAGTAGCATGTTGAGTACCATCCGACCTGAGGCGCCCATCATCGGGGACTACATCAACAATCATTCCATTTTGTCTATCCATGTGGTTTTCTTGGTAAAATAAAGGAGTGGTTTACCATTGCCTTCTCCCGCACAGTATAAAATGATGCCTTTGTCATTGTCACTGAAGTGACCGTCCGCCTCCAGCACCTTCCTATATCACTGCTGCCCAATATAGGTGCCTGCTTGCTTTAGTTGGGCAACTGGGATGACCTTCGCACCTTGGGTGACCCTACTGGGAGTATAGCTCCTGGCATACTTCACTCATCCCTCCCAGGAACATTTTTTGTTTGAGGCAGCATGGCAGGACTTTTTTGGGGGGGGGCAGTTAGTCCATGCCTACGACAGATATCCTGGTATCAGTGAATTCCATAAACAATCCAATAGTGCATTCCTGTTGTAAGTTCTGGAGTTGAAGAAGTCCAAATGTTAAAATCACTACTATCGTGATCAGTCCCCAGATGCATTTCAGCCAAAATTATGCCACCTTCAATGGCGTTGCTTCAAAATACAGGCTATGTTGGTACTAACTTCGTTGTATCCATCAGATCAAGTGAGCTACCAAGGATCCCTCTATCAGAACTAAAATTTATCTATGGTGCTGCTGACCATGCAAATGGCTTCTACAAATGTGCCGGTGCCATGCGGCTGTGCACAGGCTGTTGGGAGTGCCGCAGTAGCAGGAAGCTTCATGGAGCAGTGGCACATCGGTAAGGACCTGCTCTACTCATTTTCAAAGGTGCTGCTTGCTGCCCCACCCCCCCGCCAGCGCCACCCTCAAATCACTGAACCGGTTTGTGGTTGGGCTGAACCAGCATGAACCAGTTCGCAGAACCACGAACCAGTTTGTTTTCAAACATGTGTGCAGAACGAGGTTCATGCACATCCCTAATATCAACCCAGGCTGGCATCCTTAGTAAGGGGGCATCAAGTGTCATTAACTCTTTTGAAAGTAAACATGCCAAAAAAAAAAGCGCAATGGAAATTGAGTTTATTAAACACAAATATTTATTTATAAGTGCCTAAAAGAAAAGGTGCTGTACAAACAAAATTTATGAGTAGACACTGCTCGTAAGCTGACAATCTAAACACTTAGGTTACCTAGTTTAATATTTGTTTACTTAGTAAGTGTACTCGTGTATGAGATGACATCTTCTGCCAAAGTGTAGTGTCTATTCCATAAGACACAAATCGCAAAACTGTGTGCTCTGGAATGAAAAACAACTGATTATGGAAACAGAACATTGATGGTAATTGGGAGCCATTCCACTGAAGCCAGACTGTAAATAAGATCCTGATAAGGCTGTTAGATGTTCCCCTGTAATTTGTTCTCTGCCTTTCAGGTGTTTCAGTGGGCTTTGGTTTTGGAGACTTGAATGTTTTAGCACGTCAGTGTTGGTCTTGCTGCAACCTTGTCTGTAAAAGAGAGGCTTTATGTATGTGTTCCCTCCTTCCCCAAGCTTCCATAAATGTTTGTTTCTCTAGGGAGGTGATCTGCAAACATTGATACCTGCTGGTGGTATATATTACTGGTGGTCCTTTGAATCAAAGTATTGTCAGAGTTTCAAATGGCTGGAGGGTAACATTTTGATAAATATAGGGGGAAGGTAAATGTACACATCTTTCTGGCTTAGTTTTAGCCAACTTTAATAGTGCTTGACGATCTCTCTAAATGGTGGATCTAAATGAAGTCTATTGTCCAGTTAAAAGGGCAGCTTTGGGTCTGTAGCCTTTCTACTTTTAACATGCAGAATAAATCCTCTTTTTTCCTTTGCATGATAAAATTCTAACTCTTTATACAATCCACATTTGTCATGTGATGACTGCCATGATCACCCGATTATGTGGTTGTGTGAACAGTTTACTGCAGTTCTTTTTATTGCTCAAACACCATACTTGTTGGTGGGCTTAGTTTGTTTAAACTAGATCACTATTAAGGAATTAGCAGCTAAACTGTCTCTTCAATTGACCTACTAAACCTGCCCCTCAGTCTGAGTGCAGTCAGCTTTTCCATGACATATCCCCGTGCTTATCTTCTAAAACGAAGGGTTCCAGGGTAAAAGTTGCACCCTCGGCTGAAAGGGCTTTATTCAAATTCCAGTTATGTGGAAGCTGACGGAAGAGAACACACTCTATTATTACTTTATTCATTCCTGTACTGATTCTAAGGCTTGGTGAACCTTTGACTTAAATCAGGTCCTGAAATGCATCTTAAGACAGGTAACTGAGATTAGGGATGGGCCCGGACCGGTCCGGAGGCCATTAAAAAAGCATCCAGACCTGGGCGGTCCGGTTTGGGTGGGGGGTACCTTTAAGAGCGGCAGGAGGGTTTACTTACCCCTCCTGCCGCTTTCCCGCTCTCGCGCCATAATTCTAAGAGTAATTGGGGCAGCAGGACACCTCCCTGCCGCCCCTTTCCCGACGTTGCTTGTAAAAATTCCCAGGCGTCCTTTGTGCGCGCATGTCACAGAGATGTGCATGCACGCTCGTCTCTGTGACGTGCGCGCGCAAAGGACGCCTGGGAATTTTTACAAGCAACGTCGGGGAAGGGGCGGCAGGGAGGTGTCCTGCCGCCCCAATTACTCTTAGAATTACGGGCGCCAGAGCGGGAAAGTGGCGGGAGAGGTAAGTAAACCCTCCCGCCGCTCTTAAAGGTACCCCCCCACCCCAGTGCCAGACCGCAGTTGGCGGTTCCATGCACACCCCTAACCGAGATGGGGGTGGGGGAAGAAGCAGCCGGAAGTGAAATCATGCCATATCTCTGACCGAAGCTGTGTACACACACACACACACACACACACACACACACACACACACACACACAATATTGTTCACAATATAAACCCATTAACACCTCCAGGATTGTTTTCAGTTGCCACCTTGAGACTGATGCTGATTCCAGGAGGGTTGGCAACTTGATGACATAGGTTACCAAAAAGTGAGCCTTGTTTGAAGAACCTATGTACTTTTCCTTGTTCAAGGCAACTAATCAAGCACACAGGGCCTTATCCAGCCTGAGTGCACATGCAGTGTCTGTGGAGGATTCCCATAGGCCATAATGTGTGCACAGATCTCCCAGTCCCTGTGCTGGCTTCTCACACCATCCCTGCCTAGGGTTGGGCAGGAGGGAATGAGTGAAACCAGCAGGAATTGGCTGCAGGCAGGTGCTGTACAATAACATGTAACTGATCTTTTAACAATGATTCAATAAATACCATTTGAATATATGAAGCTGCTTTATCTGGACCATTGGTCTATCTTGCTCAATATTATTTGACTGGCAGCTGCTCTTCAGGGTTTGAGACAGTGGTCTTTTTCAGCCTTACCTGGAGATGCCAGGGACTGAACCTGGGACCTTCTGCATGCAAAGCATGTGCTCTACCATGAAGATATGGCTCCTTTACAATCTGGGAGCAAACAGTCCTGAATCTCATCAGATAGTGTTGTTCTTCCTACCCAAAGCTGCATCCTTATTACTACAGGCCGACACTTTAACTGCATTCACCATGTTGAGACTTGTGCACTGTGAAAAGCTTCACCTGTTAAATTTCTGCTGTAAGGTAAAGTGTGCCGTCGAGTCGATTTTGACTCCTGGCACCTACAGAGCCCTGTGGTTTTATTTGGTAGACTACAGGAGGGGTTTACTATTGCCTCCTCCTGTGTAGTTTAAGATGATGCCTTTCGACATCTTCCTGTATCGCTGCTGCCCGATATAGTACCAGTGGGGATTCGAACCAGCAACCTTCTGCTGTACCCACAGCAAAAGCACAGAGCTTCCATCATGGGAAAACAGATGGCAGCCCTGTTGGCTCATGTTGCTGTAAGGAGGAGCAATGAGTGAGCAAGGGCTCTTCTGTTTAATTATGTAAAGATTTCCGGTGCTTACTGACTGATTTTTATAGCTTTCTGCTTTGTGGACTAAACTGAGTAGAAACCTAGCATTTAGCATGAAGGGAAATTAAGGAGTTGGGGAAACAAGCTTAATAAATGTTGAAGAGGGAGTTACAGCTTGCTGGGCAGAGTTCAGCACCAGAAAGCAAAAAGCCCAATCTCATTTATGGATAGGATCCCCCACTGGAAATGTTTGTCCCTGGAACGATCAGATGCCATCCATCAGGCCAGGCCCCTTCTCAGCCATACTTCATTTGTCTCCCACGCTTTCCATCCACTGTATAAAATACTCCCATGCTGGTATCTTGGGAAATATTCCAGCAACTCAGCACAGGTCCCAACACAGTTTTTGGAAATGCTGCCATGAATGTGTTGCATACTGAGCAGCCAATTCAGAATATTGGGCTGGATTGCTCCCTGAATTTCCATTCCTAGGTGGGGTAATGTGCTGCTTCCAAAACTGAAGCTCTTTCATATGTAGACAGGGTCTTCCAGCTCTTTCAGCTAACTGGAAGAGGATGAATGTAGTTCGGAGTATAGTATGAAGAGAAAAGTAGGCATTGATGTCGTGGTATGTCCACATGACTGGAGTAGGCCTTGGGTTGGCATGACCTCATAGCATCTTAGGAACAGCTTTGTGCCATCTGTATTCAGTAATTACTAGCCAAGCCGCACAGAGCATCTGTGCGCTCTTTGAGGCTGACTTTTCCCTTCTCCCTCCTGCCCCACTCTCCCTCCCTCCCTCCCTCCCTCCCTCCCTCCCTCCCTCCCTCCCTCCCTCCCTCCCTTCTGCCCTACACTCTTGCCCTTCTCCCCCTCCCATCCCTCTCTCTCACCCTCCCCTCCCTCTCACCCTCCTGCCCCAGTCTCTCCTGCCCTCCCCCCTCGCCTGCCCCAGTCTCTCCTGCCCTCTCCCCTCCCCCCTCGCCTGCTCCTCCTCCCCGCTCCTCTCTCTGGCCTCCCGCCCGCCCCCCTCCCCCTCCCCCTGCATCTTTAAAAGTTCTACTTACTGGGCCGCCACCGCTGCTCTTCCTCCTGGGCGGCGAACAGGAAAGTCCCACAGCCCGGTTCCCTCCCACCCCAGTCTCTCACGGGCTCCTCTTGGCCTTGGCGGCCGGTCTCGGCGCCTCCTGGTCGAGAGCCGCCTCCGTGGCCTGTCCCGCCGCCGGGCCCACCATGCCAAGTGCCGCCTCTGTGGCCTGTCGTGCCCGCTGCCGCCACTTGCCAGTCTTTGCTGCTGGCCGCAAGCCAGCCACCTCTCCCCTCACCCCCACCTTCTGCCCCAGTATCGGCGCCTGCCGCCCGGCCGCTGGCTGCCTCGGCTGGGTGTGGCCGGGCTGGGCCCGCGGCCACCACCTGTCACCAGGCCAGGCCCGCCAGCAGCCCTGGCTCGTAGCCGGCCAATTCTCCTTCTTCTGGGTATGCCAGCCAATCAGGCGCCTCCGCAGCCCAGCCAATCTGCTGGGATGCATTTTCCCTGGCACACCCAGGAGAGATAGAGATGTGGCAGACTTATGAGAGAAGTGACTGGGTGTAGTAGGCAATTACTTCATTTAAAAAAAACAAAAACCAAATAGAGCTGTCTGTTGTCTGAGCTCCATCTTGCTAAGTGGTGGTTTAATTTATAAGTCATTAAATCTTCCTGTGAAAAGCTCAGCATTAGCCTGACCTGAGGCTGGAGTGGAGCCCACAGATCCAGTTGTCAGTCACCAGTGGTGACCAGCAGGGAAAGCTTCAGTAAACATTCTAGGAGGTCATTCACATAATCAAAAACTGTGTTTTACCTGGGTTTGGAAGCTGTGTGGGCTCAGTTTTTGGTTGTGTGGACATAAGGTAGGAGGAAAACCTAGGTAGGTGATTGTGTCAAAGCAAGGTAGGGGGAAAAGCTACTCAGGATTTATCCTACCAAGAGTGACTTGTCCCCTTAGCTAAGCAGGGTCTGCCCTGGTTGCATCTGAATGGGAGACTTGATGTGTGAGCACTGAAAGATATTCCCCTTAGGGGATGGAGCCCCTCTGGGAAGAGCAGAAGGTTCCAAGTTCCCTCAGTTCATTGGACGGTAGCATTGCTGATGTCTACTCTGGTCTGCAGAATACCTGTTCTCTTTAGAGTGTGTTTCCAGTCTTGGTTCTTTGTTGTACTGATCTAAAGTAAATGGAAATCGGTGACCACTTTTCTCTTTTGAGCAAACTGTCTTCGTTCACCTTGTCTATTTCATTATTGTGATGGCATCAATAAGAAATTTCCTTTTCTTTTCTCCTTCTTATTTGTCCTCTAAGGATTTTTTGCTTTTGTGTATTTTAAAAATGTGATATTATTCTATCTATCTATCTATCTATCTATCTATCTATCTATCTATCTATCTATCTCTGTTTGGCTATATCTAGTCATTTTTCAACCAGACTTTAAGGGACTGATTTGTGTCCATTTCATGTTGCTAGGCATGAAGGCAGACAACTGCCACATTCAATAGTCCTGACTGATGGCAGTGAGATTGGGATCATAACCTATGGCTGTATATTTCTGATTACAAGGGGATAGGTCAGTACTCTGTACTTGATCTTGAAGAGTTTATCTCTTCAAGGGATCTAGGGGGAGTTTCTGCAACCCTGCTCCCTCTGTGTGTGTGCTTGGAGAGACTTACCTACCAATTTGAGAACCCTGACACTGACAGATGCCTTGATGACTTCTTTGTTGCTTTATTCTTGTGTTCTGGTGTTTGACAGCCACCCTAAATTTGGTCTTCTGCATTTTTAAACAATTGCCTCTGCTTCCACTTCCTGCTGGCTACTTTGATGAAATAGGTTTAGCTTGTTTTAAGAGAGTAGACTGGAGTATTTGGCTGAGTAGAGTGGAGTACCTCATTTGGCATAAGGATGAAGAAATATGCTCCGGACAACATTTGGCTTATTAATTGGCGATTAGCTTTGGATGAATACTCTTGTCCCAGGTCATGTATCTCAAGGTGCACCTTCTTCCATATGAACTCCTCCAAATATCAGAGGCTTGGTACTTTGCTCTGTATATAATGTACCTATGGAATGGGAATTACTGGATCTCTGTAGGGTGTTGATGAGACTGCTTTGAGGGTGTTTGGTCAGCAACCCCAGTTCGGTCAAATGTGGGGAATTTAGTTCAAAAGGGGAGACAGTTCCAATCAGCCTTAATTTGGAACTCAGAAAATCAGTTTGAGAGAGAGGTTTTAACTAACAAAAAGGAGTTTATTGAAAGAAATATAATTTACTAAGTGGTCCTAATGTAAAAGCAATGCAAATATGTTTAAAAATAGACTGTTGTAGGCACATTTAGCTTAAAGTTCCAAATTATGTGTAACTTCCCAGTGCTAGAGAGGTATTTTAAGACAGAGGGGCAAGATTTCAGAAATAAGAGAAAGGGATAGGTTCAGCCCTGAAGAAGCCAGGCAAGAAGCTCTATCACTTGTCCTGAAGAGAACACCAAGGTGGTCTGCTGGAGTTTCTTGTTGCAGTCTGCTAGGATCTAGAGTGAGAAGCACAAGGGAACACTGAGATGTTTCTCAGTGGGAGTCCCAGGTGTAATATAATATAATACATGAGGAAGCACACTGGGTCATGGAGTTAGGGATACTTATATCCCAAAACATGCCTTGAGGGCACATTTCTTGACAAAAACATGCCTTGAGGGTCATGGAGTTAGGGATACTTATATCCCAAAACATGCCTTGAGGGCACATTTCTTTTGTCCTCCTCTGCTGAACGGAGGGGGTGGGGGGAGCCCAGACAACCTTTTTTTGGAATGCATTGTATCTTAGTCCTTCCTGGGTAGGAATGTGTGTGAGTCGCCTATGGCATTCAAGGCTGATTGTGAGGACAATTGGAGTGTGCAGGTGCATTTAAAGAATATCCTGTGCTGGGAAGGGCTTCCCAGTAACTATATAAAGAGTTTCAATGGGCACCTCTTCAAAGTTACTTCACTTACTCATCCGTATTGTAATGGAGTCTGTTGTCTTGTCTTCCTTGCTTTCCTGGCCTGAGTGCTTCATTAACAACAGGTGTTCTCTCTCTTGCAGAGGACGATGGGACGGGAGTTTAGATTTCATTCCAAGGCTGAAGTGATCTTGAATGCCAAACACTTGCAGTACCTAGTCCTGAAGCCTGCTTAGTCAGGCCCCCTCACAGAAAGATGAAGTGTGGATCTAATCCCCTTTCTAATTTGTGGGGCCTGTAGCCAAATCTAGGGGTGACCAGCCTACTGCCAACTAAGTGATTTGTCGCCATGTATAAGAAACTGGGAGCTCACATTGTGGTGAGCATAGCAAAAGTGCAATCTCCAAGCCTGGAGATGGAGTTGCAACCAGAGAGGCTTCTGGGAGTGGGCAGAATAAGCTCAGTGGGTAACAAGGCTTGAGAATCCCAGCTACAGAATATTCTATATAGATAAAATCATCCAAGTTCAACATTGTCAGGTTTTAACTCTCATTCAATAAACCATCTGTTCAAGCAGGTATTTCTATGCATTAATGGATGGGTCTGTTTTTGTTTTTTTAACATCATTTGTATTAACTTTAACACATATTTTGTCAAAGTTCAAAGACTACATAATAAGAACTCAACAATTCTTATCTTAGATAATGATTTCTATTTTATAACAGGAAGCAAAACATCACATTTAAAATTTAATATTAAAATTATATCTACAAGCATATAGTACAAAACTGAGCCTGAACTGGATAAAGAGTAAAAGGTATTTTCATTTTTTGTTCACTTTATACTTCAGCGGTTCGCTGTTTAAGACCTAAGGATGTTGTTGAATTAATATAAAAAAAAAGTTCTATGCTGTTGCAATCTAATTCTTCCCTGTAAGATACCTAAGGAAACCATATTTTTAGAAACATGTTCTTTTATTTTTTGTCAACAATGTGTCATCCTTGCCTGAAGTGTTAATTTGTTTCCATCTACAATGTCCTTTTTTTTTTTTTGGCATGTTCTTGGTTTTTAGTAGGAGTGATTCCCTGTTCCCTGTGGTTGGCTACAGTCCTCTTGGTGGCAGTTAAGCCAATAGTTATATTAAGAAATTACATTATTCTGAGCCAGATCATTGGTCTGGAGAGAAAAGCTGGTCTTGTGGTAGCAAGCATGACTTGTCCCCCTAAGCAGGGTCTGCCCTGCTTGCATATGAATGGGAGACTAGAAGTGTGAGCACTGTAAGATATTCCCCTCGGGATGGAGCCGCTCTGGGAAGAGCAGAAGGTTTTATGTTCCCTCCCTGGCTTCTCCAAGATAGGACTGAGAGAGATTCCTGCCTGCAACCTTGGAGAAGCTGCTGCCAGTCTGTGTAGACAATACTGAGTTAGATAGACCAATGGTCTGACTCGGTATGTGGCAGCTTCCTATGTTCCTATGTTCATCTAGTTCAGTTTTATCTACACAGTGACTCTCTTGTACCTGCCTGGAGAAACCTGGGACCTTCTGTGTGCAAAGCATGTGCTGTGCCACTTATCTACAGATTCTCCCCAAGATTGTGGGGAAGAGCAAAGTACATCTGTGCCAGCAAAGTCCAGAAGCATTTTGATAAATGTACCTGATCCTTTGAGGAGTAAGATACCAATGTGATAGAATCTTAAACTGATGTTCTGTGTACATCCTACAAAGAGATGCTTTCAGGAATGAATATTTGCCCCATGAGCAGAAGTAATGGGTGTGTGATCGGTGCAAGGAGCTCCTGGCTCTCAGGGAACAAATTGGTTACCTTGAGACCAAAGTGGTGGATCTGGAGAAGCTCAGAGGCATGCGGACGAGAGCTTCAGGGATGTGGTAGAGGCATCCCACTTCAGAGCTTATAGCTCCTCTGCTGTCAGGAGAATGAAGGTCTCGGGCAAGGAGGACATCAGTCTGAGGAAGAGGGAAATGCTCCTTTAGAGGGGACTCCTTCCCTGGATGATGAGCCCCATATCCTCTTGCACAGGGGATACTCCTCCAGGGGGCCTCCTTGTAGTGAGTGATTCAATCATTAGCGATATAGAGAGATGGGTTTGTGACCTGCGTATTGACTGCACGGTGATTTGCCTGCCTGGTGCGAAGGTTGCAGACATCACACAGCATCTAGATAGCCTCTTAGGCAGTGCTGGGGAGGAGACAGCTGTCGTGGTGCACATCGGCACCAACGATGTGGGGAAATGTAGTTGGGAGGTCTTGGAAGCCAAATTTAGGCTGATAGGTAGAGTATTGAAGTCCAGGACCCCCAAGGTAGCATTCTCAGAAATGCTACCTGTTCCATGCGCAGGTACAATGAGATAGGCAGAGCTGAAGGGTTTCAATGTGTGGATGAGATGTTGGTGCCGGAAGGGGGGGTTTAGATTTGTTAGGCACTGAGATACATTTTGGTTCAAGCAAGACCTGTACAAAAGGGACGGGCTGCACTTGAACCAAGATGGAACCAGACTGCTGGCACTTAAAATCAAAAAGGTTGCAGAGCAGCTTTTAAAATGACCCCTGGGAAATAGCTGGGAGCTGGACAGTATCCAGTTCGGCAAATGCCATCCTTTAAAGTGTGAGGGTGCAAAGGATTCAGATAAAACAGAAGGGGGCAGAGCAGAACCACATAAAGAGCAGACAGGAGCCTGTGCCAGCTGGCCAAAGAGTCAAAAGAAAGATAGGATACACCAGGTGAGAGATTCAGTGTATAGTTGCTTATATGCCAATGCCAGAAGCCTCCGAGCCAAGATGGGTGAGCTGGAGTGCTTGGTTGATAATGCAGAAATAGACATAGTGGGCATAACAGAAACATGGTGGAACAGTGAGAACCAGTGGGACACTGTTATCCCTGGATATAAACTCTATAGAAAGGACAGGGAGTGATGCCTTGGAGGTGGAGTAGCACTGTATGTTAAAGAAGGGATAGAATCTAACAAGCTAGAAAACCTAGGTGGACTGGAGTCCTCCACAGAAACCCTGTGGGTGACAATACAAGGCCTGAAAGGAAACGTGCTACTGGGGATGTGCTATCACCCTCTGGATCAAAACACTGACAGTGAGTGGGAATTGCAGGAGGAAATCAGGGAGGCCTCAAGGAGAGGCAGGGCTATAATAATGGGTGAAATTTCTAGATACGCTGAATGACTGTGCCCTAGAACAGTTGGTCTTGGAACCAACCAGAGAGAAGGTGACCTTGGACTTAATCCTGAGTGGCACCCAGGACCTGGTGTGTGATGTCAGTGTCATCGACCCTTTAGGGAACAGTGACCATAGTGCGATCAAGTTCGGCATACATGTGGGGAGAGAATCGCCACGGAAGTCTAACACAGACATTTTGAATTTCAGAAGAGGAAACTTCTCCAAAATGAGCAGTATGGTGAAAAGAAACCTGAACAGGAAAATCAGGAGAGTCACTTCACTCCTGAGTGCATGGAGTTTACTTAAAACCACATTACTAGAAGCCCAGTTAGATTGTATACCCAAAAGGAGGAAAGGTACCACTAAGTCCAGGAGGATGCCAGCATGGCTAATAGGTACCGTCAAGGAAGCCATAAAAGGGAAGAAGACTTCCTTCTGAAACTGGAAGGCCTGTCCAAATGAAGAGAACAGAAAAGAACACAAACTCTGGCCAAAAAAAAAAAAAAAAAAAAGCAAGGTGACAATAAGGGAGGCGAAAAGAGAGTTTGAGGAACATTTAGCTAAAAGCATCAAGGGGAATAACAAAAGCTTCTTTAAATACATCAGAAGCAGGAAACCTGCCAGGGAGGCTGTTGGACCATTAGACAATGAGGGAGTGAAAGGGATTATTAAGGAGGATATGGAGGTTGCAGAGAAGCTAAATGAGTTCTTTGCATCTGTCTTCATGGCAGAGGATACTGAGCATATACCTGTCCCTGAACCAGGCTTTTCGGGGATGGAGGCTAAAGAACTGAGTCAGATAGAAGTGACAAGAGATGATGTTTTAAACTGTCTGGAGAAACTAAAAACTAACAAATCGCCACGGCCAGATGACATCCATCCAAGAGTCCTCAAAGAACTCAAATGTGAAATTGCCAACCTCCTTGCAAAAATATATAACTTATCCCTGCAATCGGGCTCTGTACCAGAGGACTGGAAAGTAGCCAATGTAACACCGATTTTCAAAAAGGGATCCAGAGGCGATCTGGGAAATTACAGGCCAGTTAGTTTAACATCCGTTCCAGGCAAATTGATAGAAAGAATCCTCAAGGATAAAATTGTAAAGCACATAGAAGAACAGATCCTGCTGGGAGAGAACCAGCATGGCGTCTGCAAAGGTAAATCTTGCCTCACAAACCTTTTGGAGTTCTCTGAGAGTGTCAGCAAGTGTGTGGATCAAGGTGATCCAGTTGACAGAGTATACCTGGACTTCCAAAAAGCTTTCAACAAAGTTCCTCATCAAAGACTCCTAAGGAAACTTATGGGATAACGGGACAAGTACACATGTGGATTGCTAACTAGTTGAAATACAGGAAACAGAGGGTAGGTATAAATGGAGTTTTCACAATGGAGGGAAGTAAGAAGTGGGGTTCCCCAGGGATCTGTACTGGGACCGGTGCTTTTTAATCCTCTCTAATAAAACGCTTGGTGTCCGTCCATGGACGGACACCAAGCGTGTGTCCATGCCTCCTTGCCCTGTTCTGCGCCTGCGCGAAGCGCAGGCGCAGAACAGGGCAAGGGAGACATGACGGCCGGCACCCGGTGGCCATCTTGGGCGGCCAGAAGCGGCCGCCCCGAAGAAGCCGGGAATGCAGGGAAGGAGGAGACTGGCTGAGGCGGCGGCAAAGCCGCCGCCTCGGCCAGAGGACGCAGCGCGGCCAAGGCGGTGGTGGAGCTGCGCTGCCGAAGCCGGGCGGGGGGAGGAGGCGACGGGGTAAGCCTGCCGAGGCGGTGGCAGAGCCGCCGCCGAGGCCTGGCGCCGCCGCCGCAGCCAGGCGGCTGCGAGTCCTTGGGGCCCTTGCCCGTCCGGGGAGACCGGCCGGGAATGTGAGGCGGGGGCGGACCGGACCGGCAGCGGCGCCCCCAGAGTCTGCCCGGCCGCCGCCACCGCCCACTCTCCCGCCCTCCCAGCTGCCCAAATACTCCTTCCCCGCTCCCCCCCGCAAATGATTAAGGGCCAAAACGGCCCAGAAGAATGCCTCCGCGGCCGCCGCCATGGCCGCCAACCGCCCTCCCAGCTGGCCGAGACTTCCTTACCCAAAGCAGCCCGTGACAGTCGGGCGATCAAAAATCCATTTTTTGCGAAGAAGAGAGGAGCTCCCGAACAGAGCTCCTCTCTGTGCTAAGCCAATGCCCAAACTGCTGCTATGGACGCAAAGGACGCCTATGTGTCCATA
Organism: Hemicordylus capensis; assembly: GCF_027244095.1. NCBI lineage: Eukaryota > Metazoa > Chordata > Lepidosauria > Squamata > Cordylidae > Hemicordylus > Hemicordylus capensis. The sequence continues at coordinate 284,401,811 of NC_069659.1, forward strand.
GCAGCAGTTTGGGCATTGGCTTAGCACAGAGAGGAGCTCTGTTCGGGAGCTCCTCTCTTCTTCGCAAAAAATGGATTTTTGATCGCCCGACTGTCGCGGGCTGCTTTGGGTAAGGAAGTCTCGGTCAGCTGGGAGGGCGTGGGTGGGGGGGAGGCCAGAGGAAGTGGGGCGGGGGGGAAACTCTCCCCTACTAGCGCCCGTTATCACAACGGGCCTGAAAACACTAGTTTATTCATAAATGATCTAGAAGTAGTGGTAAGCAGCGAGGTGGCCCAATTTGCAGATGATACCAAACTCTTTCGGGTAGTGAAATCCAAAAGGGATTGTGAGGAGCTTCAAAAGGATCTCTCCAAACTGGGTGAGTGGGCGACAAAGTGGCAAATGCAGTTCAGTGTTGGCAAATGTAAAGGGATGCACATTGGGATGAAAACCCCTAACTTCAAGTATACATTGATGGGATCTGAGCTGTCGGTGACTGACCAGGAGAGGGATCTTGGGGTTGTGGTGGACAGCTGGCTGAAAGTGTTGACGGCTGTGAAAAAGGCCAATTCTATGCTAGGGATCATTAGAAAAGGGATTGGAAATAAAACTGCTAATATTATAATGCCCTTATAAAAAACTATGGTGCGGCCACACCTGAAGTACTGCATACAATTCTGGTCACCACATCTAAAAAAGGACATTGTAGACTGGAAAAGGTGCAGAAGAGGGCAACCAAAATGATTAGGGGCCTAGAGTACCTTTCTTATGAGGCAAGGCTACAAAACCTGGGGCTTTTTAGTTAAGAAAAAAGACGACTGCAAGGAGACATGATAGAGGTCTATAAAATCATGCATGGTGTGGAGAAAGTGGATAGAGAGAAATTCTTCTCCCTCTCGCATAACACTAGAATCAGGGGTCATCCCATGAAATTGATTGCCAGGAAATCTAGGACCAACAAACGGAAGTACTTTTTCACACAACGCATAATCAACTTGTGGAATTCTCTGCCACAAGATGTGGTGACAGCCAACAACCTGGATGGCTTTAAGAGGGGTTTGGATTACTTCACGAAGGAGAGGTCTATCATCGGCTACTAGTTGGAGGACTATAGGTCACCTCCAGCCGCAAAGGCAGGATTCCTCTGAGTACCAGTTGCAGGGGAGTAACAGCAGGAGAGAGGGCATACCCTCAACTCCTGCCTGTGGATTCCAGTGGTGCCTGGTGGGCTACTGTGTGAAACAGGATGCTGGACTAAATGGGCCTTGGGCCTGATCCAGCAGGGCTGTTCTTATGTTCTTAATCTCAACTTTTGACCACTCCTCTTCTTTCAAAGAGGCACCTAGAACAATGCTTCAATGTGCCATTTGGATTTTCTTGTTGTCTAGTGATGTTTGCAGCAAAATGTCATTTATAGAGATCATGAAGTAGTGGTTGTACTAATCATTTGATTGCTTTATGTAGGAAACAAATAACTTGGAAATATTGAAAAAAATAAGATCTATTCCATTGTGCATGCTGTGCTGATCTTGTGGTGTTGATGTCTCCACCCTAAAGCAGATTTCTGAATTGTGTAATGTTGCTATTCTGTAACCTCATGTTACCTTCCTAATTTAGAGATTTGGGATGAAACATAGACCATTGTTGGGGAGACTCCTGGAGACAGTTTGCTTCTTCGTTGTAATGTCCTGCTAAAGTGGAGATGTGTGTAACAAAATGCTGACCTTTACCATCCAAATCCATGTGCTTGATGGATTGTGCATATTGATATTTTGAAGATCTTTTGTGCTTCATACCTTATATCTGCCATTACATTTAGTGTTTATATAGATGTGTTATTTAGCATTTTACAACAATGGGTACAATCTACCCTAAGATAAGCATGCTTGCCTCCTGCTGATCACAATATCTAAACCTCTTCCATTGAAATCTAGTAGTTGCTTTAAATTTGGTGAAAAATGCAATTATACTAGTGATGTTGTAAATAAATAAAAGCACAGTTTAGGATTTTTAAAAATTGTGTTAGGGGTAAAGTATGAATGTGCTTTAAGTTGGAGAGATGAGATACTTTTGCAACCAGTATCCAAAATACCAGGTGAAAGAGCATCAGTGCTAATCTTCGTCGAAATTGCTTTATGCATATTTTTGGCATCGCAAAAGAACCTGATGTCATAATTATAAATGCTTATCGGGAACTGATTGTGTCTCAAAATGAATTATGAATCCAGAATAAAATATAAAATTAAAATCTTGTTAGCTATTTGTCTTGCATGCCCTAATGGCTTCTAAATGTAGCTACTGTAGTCATGCTCATGCTGAGATGGAAGACTTCTTTGCTTCACCTCACTAACTCACTGCCAGAACTATGGAAGGAGTTTGACCTACTTCTTGATGACTGTGTCATTGTACCCTTGCAGGTTTCACTTCCCGAGTCTCAATAATGTATATTATTAAACTAGCCTATGCCTTACTCCTGCTCCTTTTATCTCTCATACCTTGTCATTATGTGCTAGGCTGGAATATACCCTTCAGGAATACCCCTGGCACTCTGTGTTCTTTGTGTATTATCTGGCACAGAACTTGAGCTCTTGAGAATATTGGCTTTTATTCATTTTAAATTAAAATGAGTTTCTAGCCCTCATGTTTAAAGGCTAGAAATGTACAGGCAGTGTTGAAAGGCAGCTTAGAAATCAGACTGGGATTTGTGGCCTCTAATATGACACAGCTCCCTTTCTCATTCACACAGGGATCCTAGTTCCTGTGGCACTTCCCCCTTCCACTGTGCTGCTTCATGGCTTTCCCCTGTTGTCATCACTACCTCTTCTACTCATTGGGTTGTTGCGATGATCAACGAGGCAATCCTGTGTGTGCCATCCTGAGCTCTTTGGTGGAAAGGAAGGATACAATGCAGTGTTCAAATAAATAATAGCCTCACTGTTGAATTTGGAACAAGTGCCAGGCTAGTAATGTACTTCTCGTTTGCTGTTACAGTACTTTAAATAAAATTCCTTCAAAATCACTGGGGTTTACTTGCAAGTAAATGTGCTTTTAGATTTAGAATCATAATACAGCAGTCATATGTAACGCCACTTTATTTGCTGGTGAATGAAAGACATTGAAATGTCAGAATATAATAAGTCAGGGATGGTTGCCTGTGTCCAAGAGGTGGAAATCACCATAGTGTGATCTTTCATAAGGAGCTGTAGTTGCATACAGTGTTTGTGTAGCATAGTAGTCTGTCAAACAGACCTTTAGTTCAGCTCTTCAAAGATCACTGTTACATGGAAATGTCAACAATTGGACTCTGTGATGCTTCATACTTCATTGGCAAAGGCAATGCCAATGGCTCCACTGCTACTGTGCTGCCTCTTTCGATGGAAGAGATTAGGGATGTGCAGAACTGTTGATCAGTTAGGAACCCAATGCAAACACAACAGAATTAAGGGGCATGTATGCCAATACTGTGTCTGTCCTGATACTTGCGTTGTGGTGGTAAGCACAATTTCTTTATTGAAAGGAAGAGAAAAATTTGTGTCGGGAAGAGCTCGATTCTCTAACCAGTACCAATGACGCAAATAAGAAAGTGTGTGTGTGTGTATTTACCTAGTTCTGTTAGTAGTGAAAGCAGCAAAAAGCTGTGCAGGCTGCTGATGCCTCACTGACTGTTAAAAATCCCATTGAGTCAACTCCTGCTGCAGAAATTTTACCAGCCATCTCCTATATACTTTAAAGCCCGTATTTGTTGCCATAAAGGCTAGAAACTTGTTTCCCCCCCACACCAATGAAAATTGGAATTATCTGCATGCTGAATTCTGGGCTTCCTGCTATAGGAGGGATGTACACATCAGTGATATCACAAGGCAGGTTTTGCTCTTAGATTCAAATGCAAGCGTGAGAAGCATAAATTATAATGAAATTTAGAGGATTTGCTCATTCAAGTGGAGAACTCCCACTTGCAACTAAATGCACAGGAAGTGAATGGACATTTTAGAACTATTCAGATATAGGAATCTAAATCAATTTATATTGATTGGCCATCAATCCCGTCTCCTCTCATTTTTTGTTGCCTCTGCTTTCCGTGTGAACCTTTTCTCATGCACTATGTATTTCATTATTAAACCTCCTCTCTGGCTATTCTTGAAACAGAGATGCTAGCTCTCTGTGTGATGGTTGGCATTTCTTGCACATTAGTGGATCTTTTTCCGGTCTTGTACACTGAGTTGGTGTGCACAATCATTCTCAATCTCATTTCAGTAGTACTGTTCCATCACACCCCCAGATCCAAACTTACTGAGGCCATTCACACAACCTACTGGGCGGGTGGAAGGCTTTGCAAAACTTGCCTTTCCTACCCAGACAAACATTCTGACTTTGGTGGGAGTTAGGGATGTGCACAAACCAGTTTGGTGCTCCTTTTCTGGAGCGCTGAACTGGTTCGAAAGTCCAGCGTACGAGCTGGTTCAGAGGTGGGGGGTCCTTTTAAGCGGCAGGGAAGGTGCCCTTACCTGCCCCACCGCTTTCCCCCTGTTGGCGCTCTCCCCAAAAGTGTTGGTGCAGGGCTGCAGTGTACCTCCTTGCAGCTCTGGTGAAAGTCACCACGCAAATAACTGCCGTGTGTGGTGACATTCACCAGGACTGCAAGGAGGTATGCTGCAGCCCTGCACCAACGCTTTTGGGGTGAGCGCCGGTGGGGGAAAAGTGGCGGGGCAGGTAAGGGCACCCTCCCTGCCCCTTAAATGACCCCCCCACCTCCCGGGAGTGCCCAAACTTGTTTGTGCACATCCCTAGTGGGAGTGCCCTCCATGCTCCCACACAATCCCCGCTGTGGATAAGGGTGGATTGCTCTGAGGCCAGGACTCACTATTCTGGTCTATGGGTATCCCACAGTGCCCTGCGTGCTGTGTGTGGTGCACTGGGGGATTCCCCCAGGGGACGGGCGCTCTAGGCATCCTTCTCTGTGTCAGCGCGAGCTACGGTAGCTGCGCTGACACATGATCCCAGGAGCTGGCTTAAGGACACACCCTTAACCTCGGTTAAGAGGAGGGCTTCAGTGCTGGGTTTGGCGCTGCAGCATTACTGGGATCTGTGCAGATCCCAGCAGTTCTCATGGGCAGCCTAGCCCAGGCTTAGCTGCTTGTGAGAACAGCTGCACTGCACTGTTAAAAAAATAAATTAGGAATCATCAGTTGAGATCTGCTCTCCTTCAGCACACATATTCAGTAAGTCCAGGTCATCAGAAGATAAGCAGATTGAATTTCAGAGTGAAGCATGCTTTAACTTCTTTGGACATGTCATGTCGCTGTTCCTTGTTGTGCTTGAGAGTGGACAAGAAAGTAGTGCTTACACATGCATTGTAGAATGTGGAGCTGGTTTTATCACCTTTTTGAGACAGAGGAAGCTACTTATGGATGTGGATTTTAAAACATCAGCACATGTGGTACAAGAAGTCCATGTAGACTTTTGTGACCCCTTTTTGCATTTGTGCACTTCTTGGAGATTTAGAACTCATGAAGGTATACAACGAAGGGCTTATTGAAATAATTGCTGGGTGTTTTTTAGATTTTATGTATTAGCGCATATGAGATATTAATGGACTGAGTATTAAAATCATTGGTTATTTTAATGTGTATGTATATGTGAATTTTGATGATTTTAAGGATTTATGTATTGATGATTTGAGTATATATGTGGGTAATTTTAAAATGGTATATATTAAATACCCAGCAACTTTCATCCTTTGGTATGTTTTGAGGAAGATCCTTACAATATTAGGTTACAGTTGAATGTGTCCCCTTAATGCCGTCTTACAGATTTATTTAATATTGCGCTCTCCCCACTCTTACACATTTTATTTTAAACATTTATATGGGTTTAGATTAGAACATGGCCTGGAGGCATGAGATGAAGCAGCTGTGCGGGTGCTAAGCAGGTCTGTGTCTGATCAGTACCTGGATGAGAGACTGCCTAGGAATCCTATGTACACTACTTGAGTTCCAGCCAAGAATGGCAGAATATAAATTATGTTTTGTATATGCTGCTCTTTGAAACCATGTTCAGAATGGCTTATGACAAGAAAAAATAAACTGTTGTATCATAATAAAAATACTTCAGAGAAGTTAGTTGATGAATAACCTGTTCCATCACAATTTGCAACACGAGAGAGAGGGTGCCAAGATGAAATTGTACTTCAAGGCTATAACCCTCAAATTCTCTTTAGGACTCTGCATCAAAAACACAGGTTTTGCTTATGTGCCTGCCAGGATCAGAACCGAGTTTATAGAGTCTATAAATTTTGTCCAGATTAGCTGCCAATATATTCCCCCCATAAAACAAAATGTTGACAGGGCAGATAGGATTCATCCTGATTCTGTTGCCAGACTGGGAGTGTATTAAATATGGCCCACCAGCAGCTTTTGTGCTGAGTTTTTGCTTTTGTTTATTCTCATAGGAGAGGTAGGATGTGCGTTGATCAGTCCAGTCGAAGAATAAGGTTGGGACAGTTGTAGGAGGATTCAGGAATGTACTGCTTTGTATAGTTAAGTTGTTCACAAGTAAAAAACCCAAAATTGCTTAGGACTCGAGCATAGAAACAAGTTTGCAGATGTAATTGTAGGATATTGGAGTATGAAAAGGATATGAAACTAGGCTGAACTGGTGAAGGAACTTTCCCCTATATTCTGCCCCATAACTCTTGCCAGCAAGGAACTCATATGAAACTTGCAGAGCAAATCCAATTTCCTGTAACTGTGGCACTGATGGGGAAATAGGCTTCCAGTGTTGCTACACCCTGGGTGACATTTTATAACTTCTGCAGAATTATAAGCTGAGTGTCTCCCTTGATTGAACTTTGATGGATTACTTATTCTAAACCTTTACCTAGTAAATAATCTCCACTCCCCTCTACTGGCATTAAAAGGGAAAGTTTCTAAGCACTGGCATTGCCAATCAAAGCCAAGGATGAGTTAACTTCTCAAGGCTGCAACAGTCCTCTATGTCCACAGCAAGTAAAACATTAACCAGGTTTTTATAGCTAATTGCCTGATTGTCCTTTTAAGACAAAAAGCTACACATTGATCCCAAGCACATAAGTACTTTGGAAGCTTATGTAATTGCAGCTTCGTAAAAACACAGGCTCTATAACTCGTCTTGTAGACCCTTGAATAAGAAGGATAAGCGCAAGACCTTGTCTGTTCCTGTTCTTGCCTGTCCCTCCTAGATACCTCTCGCAGCTTCCAGAAAAGCAACTTGCGTTGACTCTCTCTTGCTGCTCTAGTTAAATTTTAGTCAATGTTTACTTTGTGTTAAGGAGGCCCTGTCTGGTTTCTCTCTTGATGCCAGAACTGTCCGGGTGTTCTGCCTCCAGCCAATCACTTTGGAGAAGAGCAAACAGGTAGGGTAACAAAGTTCAGAGCTCATTTGCTTTTTGAAAGTCCAGCTCTGCTCTCCCTGTTTATAACCAGTAAGCTGGCATGGTGTTTAACTAGAAGGTGTGTGCACTCACACCAACATCTGGGTTGAAGTGCATTATTTTATCAACCTAGATATATTAGTAGGAAGACTTAATTTTGATATCCTTCTAGATTTTTAGCCTACTTTCCTTAAGGAAAGTAAGCTTATGAGATCACCCGGCATTGTGTGTGTGTGTGTTCCCACCCCATCGACTTCACAATGCCTGGATCAATATTGAGCAAATTGGGTACAATTATAGGGAAACCTCAACTGCGTAGTTTGTGATAATATCATCCACCCTGATTCAAGATGGTGGGCGTATGAATGTTTGATGCACGAGTGGGCTAACTTGTGAGGATGGTAATTATCAATTAAGATTATCGTGAAAGCAAAGCAGGCAGATCCGTTCTTACCAGAACAACTTGTTTGTATATGGTACTCACTTTGCCAGAGGAGTCACAGGACTCTTTTAGCATGGACATGAGGAGCCCGCTTGTTGAGCATCAGGTATTCCTGACTCACATGTGAGAGTGTTTGTCTATAGTTCCCTGAAGCTGATGGTGCACTGATAGTTTCCTTGTGTTATCTCGATTCCATGTTCTTCCTACTGCTGTCTTTAAATACTTCTTGTCTGGTTTATTCAGCAACCCATGTTAACCTTCCTCTGGCAATACCCAATTTTTGGTCCCAAGAGCTGTGCTTGTTTTTACTTTTAAAACAGTAATGTGAGTATTATTATTTCATGCAAGTCTGTGTTTGTCTCTCAGGAATAAAATAGATGCAGAAATATATTTCTTGAGATGTTTGTATGTTGGGGTGTATACATTTATATTTTCTGTATATTCTGCAGTGAGCTTATTGGTGTACTTTGCTTTCTCACTGAAGGTTTAACTGCTGGTTGCATTAGAGTTTATAAAATGGATTTTTCCTGGGCTAGAGTGCCTGCTTGTTCTTTTTATCTGTTGTCTTGCATTAGTGTATTGCGTGTCTAGGTTGCTTGAACCACCAAGGTATGTTTTAGTGAACATATTTCTTTTAGGTTCACAGATGTGTCTCCTGGTGTCCCATGGTTGTGCATTTTGAGTAACCATAAATTGTAGTCTGCCGTGTGAGCTAGTCTGTCAGTGTTCTTGCCTTAGTGCAGAAGAGCTAAATCAGATGGCTTTTGGTGCCATTCTTAACAGCCCTAAGATTGTGCTCCCACAGTCTGTGGGCAAACGTAGAGCCCTTTATCAGTACCTGCTCAAGATCCATATGTCTGGCTGGGTTGGAAGTCCTCAGTGGGGTGCTGGGGACTCCCAATGCAAATGGGGCTATCCCAGTCTTCAAAGGCTTCCAGTAATGCTTACTGGAAGTCTTGTGGTGATACTCCATATGTGTGTGCTTTGTTGGATCTGTTTGCCTGGGAATTGCCCTACCTCCTCATCAAAGCCAGAAATGTGGCCTCAGTTTCTCTGTGCAAATCACACCCCTTCAAATACAAAAGGAAATGTACAATTTTTAATGCACGTTTTCACTGCTCTTCTGATGATACCCCCTTTGGATATTGGTTGATGTCAGTGACACACCTCTAACATTTAATGATGCTAATAATACACTCACTTCTAACAATAAGATATTGTGAGGGGAAGGTGGGACACTACCTAGCTTCCTCCCAGACGATCTGGTGTGGTCCTGGGCTCTGCATGGCCTGCGTGCCCACGTGACCGGGACTTTTGCAAGCCACATGGTGTTCAGGCCAGGAAAATATGTCCTGGCCTCCAGATATCCCACAATGTACCGCACGGTAAGCATGGTGCATTGGGGGATTCCTCCATGAGTCGGGCACTCTAGGCACCCTGCTCTGTGTCTGCTTGGGCTGCAAGCAGCCCAAGCATACACAAAGCTCTGTACCTACAGAGCATACACAAAGCTCTGTACACTTGTGCCCTTTTATCCATGTAAATGGGCGAGTAAATATCCCAGGTTACCCAGGAGGGCAGCACTGGGATCTGTCTCAATCTTGGCACTTCACACAAACAGCCCTACCCAGGTCAGGCTGCCCAAGCCTGGGTAGGGCTGCTTGTGTGAACAGCCTCTGAATTTTAAGAGAACAAACCAAGTGTCTTCAGCAGCAAAATCAGTTTATTCCTGTGTTACTGAGGGATTGTCCAGCAAAGTTATTTGTATAAATGCTTTTTTTCTTCAGTAATGGAGGCCATCGTAGAATATAGAGTTGTGTACCCAGCATGCCTCAGGGCTGACAGCTCTTTATCCCAGCAGATTTCCTGCTGTGAGAAAGTAGGGGCCAAAGCCCCAGTTCTGTTCCTGTCTTGCCTCAGAGAACAGCGTGAAGAGAGAGCTCCTACTATTTGATATCTTCAGGCTAGTTTTTTCACTTTTTCTATCTGTCCTTCCTTCTCCTTCTCCTATTTTATTGTGCAAGGGTGGGAAGGGAGTCTTTTTTTTAACCAGACAATACAAATTCTACACATTTTCAAAGTTCTTAATTCGACCCATCAGAAGTTTTCTTTTACTTTTGTTTGTGCCTTTTCCTTTGCTTCCTCAATGAGATCAGCACAATGAGTTTTTCCCCTGAGTAGGAGAGCCTCAGTAAGGGTAGTGAACTGCGCATGCCCGAGACAGAACTGGACCATGTGACTTGATTGTAGGCGGTCCCGCCTCCTAGTCCCAGTTCCAGTTCTGTCTCGCTCGGGACAGGACGTTAGAGGAAGAGCTCTGCAATTTGCATGTTTTTCTCCTGGAACTTCTCTTATCTCTTTGGAGCTTCTCGCTATTCTATTCCTTCTCTCTCCGCCCTCCTTATTGTGCCAGGGTGGGAAGGGTTCCGGCTTCATTCGGCTCTCCTAAACAGTAAGCAAATCTATCTTTTTACTTTCCAATTCGGCTGATTGGTCTTGCTAAATTGCCTAAGTTTGTTTTTTGTTCTCCCTTTTTCTATGGAGCTCGCACACGCTGCAGAGCTGCTCCAGGGTTCCCTCTCGGAGGGACCCACGCCGCTGCAGAACCTGGGCGGCGTGAAATGCTCTCTCCCGCGCTCTGCAGAGCCCCTGGGGGCCGTTTCCATGGCAACCCCTGCTCTCGCCCGAGCTTCAATGCCTGGTGGCAATGGTGATTTGGCCGTTGAGGGCAAGCCTGTTAAGGCTAAAAAGAAAGCAAAGCACATTGCGGAGCCCTCTTCTCCTAAAAAACGAAAAAAGAAGAAGGACTCTAAACTAAAGAAAATTGAGTCTGCACGGCGCCTCAGCGAACGGCTGCTCCTTCAAGCGGTCTGCCGCCGCTCGAAAGCTAAAGTTAACAAAAATGGCGCTAAATCTTCTGTGAGCGCGCCCAAGCGGCCCGCCCTGGAGGTGGTTGACCGGTGCCCGGTGGGCAACCTCCCGGCACCAATTCCTCCGCCCATTGAGGGCCCAGTGGTTGAGGGGGAACCGGCTAGCCCGCGCATTCCCTCCCCGCTGTTGAATCCGCTCCCTGTTGGAACTACCAGGGATTTTCAACCTGTGAGTATGCACCCTTTGTCTCCTAGCGCCACCCAGTGGCTGAAAGAATTTTTGCATAGGGAATATGCACTTGAGCCACCGGCGGCTCCGAGTTTGCCTACTACTAGTCAAGCTGCCCTAATTCCTCATGGGGCCCCACCTCAAACTCTCCCCACCACAACCAATTTGCTTCAACCGTCCCAGATTCCACATGATCAACCGAGAATCTCCAGGGTAACACACAGGGAGAGACGTGGTGGGCCGGCTAGGGGGAGGCTCTCATCCTCATCCCCCGACTCCAGCCCGCGTCGCAGGGCCATACCTTTCTCTGAGAGGGGCCTTTTCATTCCCAGACTCCCTCCTCGCAAGCACAGGCGTAAACGCAGGTTGTCTCCTTCTTCCTCCTCTTCATCGGGCTCACCTGTTCAGAAACCTAAAAAACCTAGAAAGCCTTCTTCACCTCCTCCCCCTACGGTACCCAATGTTCCCCCCATCTGCTCACAAGCCCCGCCTACTGTTCCTTCCAGATCTCCTCATCCACCCTCCTCCTCCCATTCCTCTGGGAGTGAGTCTGAGCCCCCCCTCCTCCCTACGGACCCTGAAAGGCCCGTTGACTCTGATAGGGAAGAGGGAGAGCTATCTGAGGAAGAAGTCCCACCACCCATTTCTAATTCTATCAGATTATTTTCATCAACAGATTTCGAAGTACTCTTGGCTAAAGCCAAGCGCACCATCAATGATGTCGCTGAACCTGCAGCTCCGGCTCCACAAACCTCTACCTTTGACTCACAGGTTTTTCCTTCCCTGGAACCAACGAACCCGGTGGTCCCTTTCCCCCCTCTTTTTGATAAGGTGATGTGTGCAGAATGGCAACGACCCGCCTCTACCAAACCGGTGGGGAACTTACCTAAAAAACATTATGTCTTGCCTACAGAAATTATTAACAAACTTGCCACACCCAAAGTAGATCCGCCGGTCGCACAGTTGGTGTCCGGAGCCTTAGTCCACACAGAGGGCCAAGAACAGCTCCGATCCCAGGAGGATAGGCGTTGTGACACGCTTCTGAAAAAGGTACACGATGCATCTGCCTCTGCCATCAAAATGTCTACGACTAACTCCATTTTTTCTAGGGCAGCTGTTCTATGGGCTAAAGAATTGGTTAAGCTAGTACCCCCTGAGCTCCCCAAATTACACCAGGGAATAAATAAGATGGCCAAAGCGGCTGCTATTTCAGCGGATTCGAGCCTAGACAGTTTACAACATTCGTCTAGAGCCCTAGCGGCCGCATCCTCTGCTAGACGTATACTTTGGCTCAAATCCTGGAACGCGGATTCCAAATCCAAATTGGCCCTTACCACAGCCCCCTTCTCTGGGACGGATCTTTTTGGTCCTGCCTTGGAACCAATCCTAGTCGAGACACATGACAAGAAGAAAGCCATGCCCTCTTCCCGTAAAGGGAACAGGCCATTCTATCGAACCCCTCGATCCTCCTTTCGTCCCTATAGACAACCTCCCACTCACAACTACTCCTCCAGAGACCAGCGCACACAACCTTTCAGAGGTTCCTTTCGTCCTCAGTGGAGGAACAGATTCCGGGGAAGCTCTAGACCCCCCCCCCAGGTCCTCAAACGTCCCATACTCCCAACGTAAGCAATGACGCCATCCCAGTGGGGGGCAGGTTAGCGGAATTTTGCACCACCTGGTTTTCCACTGCCTCAGACCAATGGGTTATAAACGTTGTAGATCGCGGTTATGCTATAGACCTGTCTTCCTCCCCAAGACCCCGCTTTATTCCCACTCCCAGGTCAGCCAATCCGACCAAGCATCAGCGGATGCTGCAGGCAGTACAACATCTGCTACAAATCAGAGCGATCGAGACGGTTCCATCATCAGAAAGATTTCAAGGCACATACTCCATCCTCTTTCTGGTACCAAAGAAAGACGGGTCCTGGAGAGCCGTGCTCGATCTCAAATCCTTCAACCGCTATGTCAAAAAGAGAAAATTCCGCATGGAGTCTCTTCATACAATCAAGGAAGCGGTCCGCCCCGGGGACTTTCTGGCATCCATCGATCTCTCAGAGGCATACTTACATGTTCCCATCAGAGTTCCGGATCGGCGTCACCTCCGCTTCGCATACAACTCCCAACACTACCAATACCGGGCACTGCCATTCGGGCTCTCGTCAGCACCACGGGTGTTCACAAAGCTGATGGCCTCTCTCATCTCACACCTGCGCCTACAGGGGGTACATATTCACCCTTTTCTGGACGACTTACTCGTGAGGGCCCACTCCTACAATCAAGCCGTACGCGACGTTCAGACCACAGTTCAGGCCCTACAGGACCACGGCTTTGTAATAAACAAAGAAAAAAGCTCTCTGAACCCGTCTCAGCGCCTGGTCCACCTAGGGGCCCTATTCGACACGGAAAGGGGGAAAGTCTTTCTCCCCAACGAGCGCAAGGAAAAGATCTCCCAACAGATCCAGCCCCTGCTACGCAAAGGACAGGAGGACCTCATGGTTCTGGCCCGGGTCTTGGGCTCGATGATAGCCTGTCTCGAATGTGTCCCTTGGGCCAGGTGGCACTCCAGACCACTTCAATGGGCTCTTCTACCACATCAAGATGCCATCATGGCGGTCACCCACAAACAGGTTCCTGTCCCACGGAAGGTTCAACTATCCCTTCATTGGTGGCTATCTCCAGCACTGGATGCAGGGAACCCTCTGAAAGAACCTCGGCGGATAGTGCTCACTACCGATGCAAGCCTATCGGGCTGGGGTGCCCACTGTCTCGGCCAGACGGCTCAGGGCTCCTGGTCGGCAAAGGAAGCCAAGCATCCCATCAATTGGCTGGAACTTCGAGTGGCACGTCTTGCTCTCCTCCACTTCCAGCATATTCTAACTCAGCAGCATGTCCTTCTTCGGACAGACAATGTGACGGTAAAAGCGCACATCAACCGTCAGGGAGGCACCAGATCCCGGTCACTGATGAGGGAAGCCGACCAACTCTTTCTATGGGCAGAGGGCACCATTCTATCCATAAACGCAGAACACGTCAAGGGAATGGAAAATCATCTAGCAGACTGGCTCAGCCGACGAACCTTGGATCCAGGCGAATGGATGCTTCTCCCAGAAGTATTTCAGCAGATCTGCGGAGTCCTGGGACAACCTCAGCTGGACCTATTTGCATCTCCAGTGAATCATCAACTCCCCCGGTTCATGGGGCGTTACCTCTCCCCTCTAGCAGAAGCCACGGACGCCCTCAACTCTCCGTGGCCCAAGGGTCTTCTTTACACCTTCCCTCCCACTTCCATCCTCAGGAAGGTCATCAGGAAGCTTCTTCTCGAAAGAGCGGAATTAATTCTGGTGGCTCCCTTCTGGCCGCGCAGACGGTGGTTCTCGGACCTTCTCGAACTCGCCACCCGCTCCCCATGGCGTCTGCCAGTTCGCCACGATCTACTGCGCCAGGGTCCACTTCACCATCCCAACCCTCAGTGGCTTCAACTACACGCCTGGAGGTTGAACGCGACATGCTCAAGGCCGAAGGGTATGCCGCGTCAGTACAGGACACCATCCTAGCCTCACGACGACCATCCACACAGAGAATATATCAAGCCACCTGGAAGGCCTTCTCTCAATGGTCCCTTCTACAGGGATTCGACCCCTTGAAGGCAGGAGTACCAGAAGTCCTTGCCTTTTTGCAGCGGGGCCTAGATTTGAAGCTGCGCCCAAACACCCTGAAGCGGCAAGCCTCCGCCCTGGCCTCCGTCCTGGACATCTCTGCTACCTCTTCGGGTCAACACTCCCTCCATCCGCACATCTCGAGGTTTCTGAGGGGGGCATCTAATATCGCCCCAGCACCCATTCAACGCTTCCCATCCTGGAATCTCAACCGCGTCCTCACTGCCCTCACCAAACCTCCATTTGAACCCATTGATTCCATTCCGCTGAAGATCTTGACCTACAAGGCTCTTTTTCTGGTCGCCATCACCTCGGCCCGTAGAATTTCTGAGCTACATGCCCTGTCAGCAAAGAAAGAATTTTGCGTTTTTCAATCTGACTCAGTTACCTTGCACTTGGATCCCACTTTTCTTCCCAAGGTCAATTCTCCTTTTCACAGGTCTCAAGTGATCGTCCTCCCCTCCTTCTGCCCTAACCCCTCTCATCCCACGGAAAAGTTGTGGCACAACTTAGACGTCCGTAGGACGATCCGAATGTACTTAAGACGGACTAAGGAAATTCGAAAGTCCGACTCCCTCTTCGTTACCTTTTACCCTCCCTTCCTCGGAAACAAAGTATCCAAGCCCACCTTAGCCGGCTGGATCAGGGCCTGTATCCTTCTCGCGTATGAGGCTCTACGTCTCCCCCCTCCAGGCAGGGTCATGGCCCACTCTACCAGAAGTGCGGCCACTTCGGCTGCCTTCTCCGCTCACGTTCCATTAGCTGAAATCTGTAGGGCCGCTACTTGGTCCTCCGTAACGCCCTTCATCCGCCATTACAAAATTTCCGGATTCTCAGAGCCTCAGGCGGCATTTGGGCGTACGGTCCTGCAGCAAGTTCTCTAGATTCATCCTAACCCTCCCAGGGACGTTGTCTGTCAGCTTGGGCATGTCCCTTACTGAGGCTCTCCTACTCAGGGGAAAAAGGAACATTGGTCCTACCGTGAAGCGTTCTTTTTCCCTGAAGTAGGAGAGCCTCAGGCCCACCCGGATGTTCTGCAGGACATATAGCATTCTGGGGTTTGGGTAGGGAGGGGTAGCTACTTACATTATAGTAAGCCGGTTCTCAGGGTTATATTAGTGTTCTGACTTCCTTACTTCGCTCTGTTTGACTGACCCTTGTTCTAGCCTTCTTGTCTCCATTCCTACAGACTTCTGTCTCCTAGACTTGCACACACGGAGCTCTTCCTCTCTGGACCTTACCTTTCCTCGCTCTACAGTCCTGGAACTGGGACTAGGAGGCGGGACCGCCTACAATCAAGTCACATGGTCCAGTTCTGTCTCGGGCATGCACAGTTCACTACCCTTACTGAGGCTCTCCTACTTCAGGGAAAAAGAACGCTTCACGGTAGGACCAATGTTCCTTTCTCATTGGGTCTCTTTTGGAAGGACCCCCTTCAGAAACCCTGACAACTTTGCAGACACTACCGCAAGCCAAACGAAAGCAGTCCAGTTTTGCTTCTCCTCCTGGAAAGGGCGCAACCCCCTCCCCCACTCCAGCCGGTAGCTCCGAGGTTAGCAAGACACAGCACAAGAAAGCATGTAAGAAAACCAAGCACATGCTTCCAATTCTGGCACAGGAGAAGTCCAAGCCCTGGAGAAAGAAAAACAAAGTCCCGGTGGCTCAATTGAGCGAACAACTGCTTCTGCAGGCAGTCTGCCAACAGTGTCAGCCACGCCACATTCCCATAGCCATCTTAACCAGCAATGAGGGCACAGCAAACAAAGCGGCTATGATGGGGGCACCATTTTATCTCCCGCGACCAACAACTCTGGTACCATCTTGGGGGAAGGGAACTGGTAACCCTGATTCCCCCCTGCAGCCCAGCCAGCAGCACCCTCTGTGAACCAAGAGAGGCAGCAGCAGGGTCTGCTACCTTCCGTGCCCTCTACAATGGCCCTGAGTACTGCTACTACCACACTCTCAGTAACTGTGAGTAGCCTGAATATGAGGCAAACTAATAATAATATTCCTCCAATTTCAGAGGATACCTCCACATGGCTTAAATAATTTATTGCCACAGAGTTTAAACTGCTCCTGCCCTCTGTTCCATCCACCCCTGCTGCTCCTATTTCCCACCAGCCCAGAGCCCCATCCAAGCCCTTCCTGTCTTCCTCCCCAGACTCAAGCCCAGTAAGGAAAGCCATTCCAGTGGGAGAATGGGGACATTTTATTCCAAGGTCCATGCACCATCGTAAAAGGCACCCCGATTGTTCCTCATCATCTTCTGAGGGTGCATCCCCAAAAAGGCCTGCCCTCAGGGCAACCCAGTGGTTCAACTTCCAGCTATATCTGACCATCCTATTGCTCCCAGCCTGCCCAAACCAGGGGCTCCTCCACCCAAACACCCCAACACTTCCAATAACTCATCCTCTGATCCAGAAGAAGGTGAAATCTCAAGATGAAGAGACCTCTCCACAGGTCTCCAATTCTAACTGCTTATTTGTAGCAGCAGAGAGGCAAGGAGACCAATAAATGCAGTCTCTACCTCAGAGATGCCTTCTACTAACCAAGGGCTAGATGAAAAGGTTTTTCCGTCATCCTCTTTATCCTCTCTTTCGGCCCACTTCCCTCCTTTATTTCACAGTACAATGATGGCAGAATGGCCTGCTCCTTTCTCACACAAACCCACCATTCCTTTTCCAAATAAGTTATATTCACTTCCACAGGATGCTTCATCAAGGCCGCAGCTGCTAATTCCATTTTTGCCAGAGCTTCTGTGCTTTGGGCTAAGGAACTAGCTCAATATATTCTGCCGGAAAATACAAAATTACGCCAAGGCATTAACAAATTAGCCAAGGTGGCAGCCTTCATGGCTAACTCAAGCCTGGACTGCATTCAGCACACATCCAGGTCTATGGTTTCTGCAGTAGCAGTCAGAAGGTGCCTATGAATTAAACATTGGAAGTTATATCCTAAATCCAAATTGAACTTGGCTTCTACTCCCTTCACGGGAGCAAAACTATTTGGGGAATCCCTGGAACCTGTCCTAGTAGAAACCAGGGACAAAAAGAAGGCAATCTAACAGGGGAGATATACGTAGAACATTTGTAGGCAACTCATCCTCCTTTTGAAACTCATTCAGACAGCCAGGTTTCTCCTCCAGCCCATCTTTCCGAGACAACAGGAACTTCAACTCCAGACCTACATGGCGCCCCCAATGGCAACAGCCCAATAGAGGAGCCTTCATACCACAGGCCAATAGACAATTCCAACCATCATCCTCTCAACCACACAAACAATGATACCCCACTGGTTGAAGGCAGACTCCAGAACTTTGCCCAGATCTGGAGCAGATCGACCTCCAACCTCTGGGTCCTAGAGACTGTCTCTAGAGGGCTCACTCTAGAATTCTCTTCAGTACCAGCAAACAGCTTAATTCCTACTCTCACTTCCAAAAACCCAGACAAACAACAATGCATGAATCAAGCATTCATCACCTCCTCCAAATTCAGGCAATAGAGCTAGTGCCCTTGGCAGAGTTGTGTCTCGGCATTTATGCAATCTTATTTTTGGCGCCAAAAGAAGATGGATCATGGAGGGCGGTCCTGGATCTCAAGGGCCTGAACCGACACCTCCTCACTCATTCAGGATGGAATTCCTCAAGATAAACAAGGAGGCACTCAAATATCAGGACATGTTGGCCTCCATAGATCTATCAGAAGCATACCTACATGTTCCAATCCACCTGACCCATCAGCGGTACCTTCGATTCTGCTTCAATGATCGTCACCTACAATACCGGGCAGTGCCCTTTGAATCCCCAGTTCAAATCCCTACTGATATGTTTCCCAGACTATGGGAAACACCTATATCGGGCAGCAGCAATCCAGGAAGATGCTGAAAGGCATCATCTCATACTGTGCGGGAAGAGGCAATGGTAAGCCCCTTCTGTATTCTACCAAAGACAACCACAGGGCTCTGTGGTCGCCAGGAGTCGAAACCGACTCGATAGTACACTTTAACTTTACTTTATAATAGACACTCTGTATCATGGCTGCTCAACTTTGGACCTCCTGCAGATGTTGGCTTACAACTCCCATTGTCCCTGGCTATTGGCCACTGTGGCTGGGGATTATGGGAATTGTAGTCCAAAAACAGCTGGGGGGCAAAGTTGAGCAGGCCTGCTCTATATCATGCCTGCATTGTTGTTCACATTTTTTTCTCTTCATACTCTTTGGTCAGCAGTATGAAAGGGAGCTAGGACAATGTGCACCAAGCCAGTCAGCAGGTGTTGCTGCAGTGGAGGAGGTGGTGTTCTTTTTGTGAACCTAAGAAAGTGGAGGCCACTGTTGCAGCCACTGCAAGCGAACAAAGGAAGCACACAAGGGAAAGTCAGCATTTGATGCCCAGCCTTGGGTACACCAAGGTATTGGGATGCTACAAGAGATTCCATAGCTGTCCAACTTCAGATGGCATTGTGCAGGCCTTGACACATTTTCTTTGGATCTAGAAGTCAGTCCAGAAATGTAGGATTCAATTTTCAACCTACAGGGTTTCAGATGTCTCTGCTGTGACTTCTGAATGGCTGGAATTTATTTCATAACAAAATCGCAAGGAACAGGCTTAGCACCTCTTGGCCCTGCCCCATTAAGAGGGCCATTTCTCTAGGTGCCAGAATTAAATCTCTAGGCACAATGGTGAGCTGGTGCCCAGGGTTTGTCAAGCTCTGGGTTAGTGTGTATCCAGACTGATGATGTTTTGTGTGATCTGCCACACAAAATATCCATATGCATCCCGTATGTATCTCGTTGTATCCCATTCCCACTGTGACTGTACAAATGTTTGTACCTCATTAAAGAGACAGAAAATCTTGCCTGGGTTATGAGGTGTTGCCCTCCCCCCCTCCCCCACTTTGTTTTCAGAACTTAAAACTATTTATGATGAATTACCACCACAGGACTTAGCTACACCACAGTCTTATAACTTCATTGTCCCATCTTTCCATTTGGGTAAAAACACAAAAAGGTCAGTGGCTGACATCCAAACTAAGTTACTCAATAGTACTACTCAGGAGTTACTCTATAGGACTACTTAATTTCAGTAGGACTACTCAGGAATAATTTAGTCTGGATGTCAGAAAGTGTTAAGAATAAGTGATCCAAACCCACCGTTTTGAAAAGAGGAGGTATGGATGTACATAACACTGGGGATGTTTCCAGATGGGATGTTTAATCCAGGATTGTCTCATTCACTCACTCTTTACAGGGGATTCACATGACATCACCATCCATCTGTTGTCTATTACTATTTTTCTCATGCTTAAATTAATGCAGAACATTTGACTTTGTTTAAAACAGTGGCACAGCTGCATGTGTGGACTCTTGCTAGCACTGCTGTTCCTTCTTTATGGATAGGTGTGGTTTTGTTTATTGCATCAAGAAGAAGAGTAAGAGAGGGAAGGTTTTTCACAGTCCTCACATACTGCGCAATGCAAAATGGACAGTCAGAGCCCATGCTGTTGTGTTGTGCCCAGGGCAACTCTGCTTTAGCATAAAGTTGCACAAACACAGCTGTGCCCCAGGACACCCATTATTTTTCATGGATGTCCTGTTGTGCAATTGTGTTTGTGCAACTTGACACTGGAACAGAGCTGCCATGGAGTGCACCACTGTAGACAGTGTAGACACGTGTGCAGCAGTGTGGGCGACGCTCCAACCACCTGTATTGTATTGTGCGGTATGTGAGTGATTATCTTGCACTATGGAATGCCCACTAGTGTGCATGGAATATGGTGCGATGTAAGTAAATTAAAAACACTAAAAAAAAGTAGCAGTATAGTTTCATTTGTGATTCCTAGCAGAAAAGCAACAACTGGATGAGGCTACAAAGAAAATGTCTAGGAGTGCCCTGGGACAGTGAGGGACAAAACTGACATGATGCAGCAAGTGTATGTGTGAACGCAGCTTTACTCCTTGGCTACTCCGCTGCTTTGTGTCTCTTTTATCAGCATCTTATCTTCACACTGAATCTGACTGTGCTTTCTTGATCTATACAAGTTGAGGTAAAGGAACCATGTGAGCAGCACATATGGGTGCCAAGTGATGGAACATTTCTGACATTTGGGTACCAGAGTGTCAGATGATGGATGAGCCAAGCCTTCTGTAAATGGTTAGGAGTTGTGTGAGGGCTGTACAGAACATTTTTGATAATGCTGTGAGAGAGAAGGGAAGAGTATTCATTGAACAGTTGGATGTTAATCCTGAGAGAACAATGAGGGGTGATGGTGCAGGAGTTTCTGTAAGTTGTGCATCATGCATCTTAGATAGCCTGTGTGTTTCAGCTGGCTTCATTAAGCAGATTGATGTCATTCACTCTGAAGAGTTGTAATGGGTTGAGCAAAATGGTGGACACATGTGGGACAAAGTCTCCATTAACAACATGGTTCCAGTGTTAACACTAGCCTGTTTGGGTGGATGGATAGACACAGGATATAGAATTATTAAAACAGGGAGTATAAGATTATGTTTTCCCTGCATTGAGGCTGTGTGTGTGTGTGCGCGCGCGCGTACAGTTGTAATTGTTCCAACTTTGATCACATGCTCTAAATAAGCTGTGGTTCCAATAATAATATCCCAGGATAACTCAGGCAGCAGATACTTTTTCGGCTGGGTGATAGTTCCAAGTTGGGCTCAGTATTTTTGAAATGAACAGTTTCACTTGTTCCAAGAAGGCTCCATGAATCCAAGAAACCTCAGGCAGGGACTGTGAATGCTCCTGGTCCCACCTCTTCTTTCACCTCTAAAGTCCTTTCTGCATAACAAGATCCCTGATAATAATAAATAAATAAATAATAAATAAAATTGCAGATAAAATCTTGCCTCCCAGGTCCCTGGACTAATTAGAGCCAGACAAATGACACTTTGCACTGAACAACACTTCTGTCTAATAGCAAACTGATTAAACATTTTGCATTGGGAATTCCAGGAGAGCAGGCAGACACGGACAATACGCATACCGTGTAAGACCAGCTAACTTTGACTTTCTCCCCAAATAGAATTTAGCCACTTTAAAAAATGAATGCTGCTAATGTCAAGCTGTCCAAACTTTAGAAATCATGGTGATGATAGGCCAGTTTCATTACACATCCTATTGAGCTGTAGAGGATAAAGAGACCATTATGCTGTTGTGCTGGTTCGTTTTACTTTTTCATGGCATTTGTACTAAGATGATAAGCCCAGGGGGAAGCTTCAGATGACACCTTTGGAGCCACTAAATATGTAGATGCTTCTGAAAGGAGTGAGGAGCTCTTGCTAAAATGAGTGTCTGGCTGACTCATTGGGATTAGAGCATTGAGGAACGTTTTAAAAAATGGAATATTTAAACCACATGGTTGCTGCTTGCAGTTTATCAGTTCTTTCTGTTACCATTGTTGACCCTGTTGTGAAGGTATGCCTTTTGGGGAAGGACAGTTGCTTCTTGTGGAGGAATGGTTCCATAGACCAACATTTTCATCTTGTTATTGCCTTTGCACATATTATAAGAATATAAATGCTTGTTCACACAAGGAGGCTGGGGGGAAGGCTTTCAAGAACTTTTTCGCATGATTGTGTACTTCACTTGAACAAATTGGTAATGCTGTTTAACTCCTGTTTTCTTCTCCTAACTTGGCAAAGATTCACCTTTTTAAATGTGGTGATTCTCTTTATTTAGCAGGGGGAGAGTAACTGGCCCTATCCATCCCCAGCATAGTACCTCCAGTGACTGTTGCTGATGTCTATCTTACATTTCTTTTTAGATTGTGAGCCCTATGGGAATAGGGAACCTTTCTTTCTTTCTTTCTTTCTTTCTTTCTTTCTTTCTTTCTTTCTTTCTCTCTCTCTCTCTCTCTCTCTCTCTCTCTCTCTCTCTCTCTCTCTCTCTTGTGTAAACTGCTTTGGAAACTTTTATTGAAAAGCGATATATAAATATTTTTAATGTATTTGTAAAAACAGCTTAGGCCCTTGGTATTTAAGAGAATGGAGCTATTCTGACGATCAGTGGAAAGCGGGCTAAGGGTGCTTAGCCCGCTTTCCACCGATTGTGAGACTCACCGGGCTTGCAGCCGAGCCCAGTTGAGTCAAAGCGGGTCACCCGCTTTTTTAGTCCTCCCCTAAGCCCGGGTTAGTGGAGCGAGAGCTCCACTAACCCAGGCTTCCCAATTGTGAGTAGCTGTGGCATGGCTCCACGCCGCGGCTATTCATGAGTAGACCCCCGGAGGGAGGCAACAAGCAGCCTTTCGGCTCCGGGGGTCTCTCCAGTATGCCCTGCACGCTTGCTCAGGGCATACTGGAGCTTCTGGGGGCTGTGTGGCCCCTGAACTCCTCAGCCCCTCCCCGGCTCCGTCACGGAGCCAGCAATCATGTGGGTGGCCGATCCAGCCCCCCAGGGCTCCCGCCCTGATCGTCTGCGAGGAGAGCGGGCTTAGTCTGCTCTCCCTGCTTAGCTTCACAAACCGGGTCTTGCTGATTGTGAGACCCGGCTCCTTGTCTTCTTTGCCATGAGCCCCACCACCTGTTAAGTTCATCTGGAGAGGTCTGTCTGCTAGGGGTGTGCACGGAACCGCGGAGCTGCGGTCCGGCACTGGGGTGGGGGGTTCCATTAAGGGCGGGGGGGGGCTTTACTTACCCCTCCCGTGCTTTCCACACTCTGCCGCCGTAATTATTGAAAAAATTGCTCCTCAGATGGCTCCTCCTCCGATGGCTGCTCCGTTTAAAAAAAATGGCTGCCCCCTTGAAGCCCCGGCCCCCTGCTGCTGCTGCCCTCTTGAAGCCCCCTCCCGCCTCCTTAAATCTCGCCCGGGCCCCGAGATGACTCTTCAGAAGCGGGCGGCGGGGAGATGTCCTCCCGCCCCCTTCCCTGCCGGGTTCAGGCTGCAAAAGACTTTAGGAAGGCTTCTGCGCGCACACGCGCAGAAGCCTTCCTAAAGACTTTTGCAGCCTGAGCCCGGCAGGGAAGGGAGCGGGAGGACATCTCCCCGCCGCCCGTTTCCCTGCCGGTCTGCCAAAGCACTTTTACTTTTGCAAAAGTAAGAGTACTTTTTGCAAAAGTACTTTTACTTTTGCAGACCGGCAGGGAAACGGGTGGGACGCCCGTTTCCCTGCCGGTATGCAAAAGTAAAAGTACTTTGGCAGACCGGCAGGGAAACGGGCGGCGGGGAGATGTCCTCCCGCTCCCTTCCCTGCCGGGCTCAGGCTGCAAAAGTCTTTAGGAAGGCTTCTGCGCGTGCGCACGCAGAAACCTTCCTAAAGTCTTTTGCAGCCTGAGCCCGGCAGGGAAGGGGACGGGAGGACATCTCCCCACTGCCCGCTTCTGAAGAGTCATCTCGGGGCCCGGGCGAGATTTAAGGAGGCGGGAGGGGGCTTCAAGAGGGCAGCAGCAGCAGGGGGCCGGGGCTTCAAGGGGGCAGCCATTTTTTTTAAACGGAGCAGCCATCGGAGGAGGAGCCATCTGAGGAGCAATTTTTACAGTAAATACAGCGGCAGAGTGTGGAAAGCGCGGGAGGGGTAAGTAAAGCCCCCCCCCGCCCTTAATGGAACCCCTCAAACTACCCTTCCGAACCAAAACCACCCCGTGACCGGACCGGTCTGGAGGCCTTTAGAATGGCCTCCGAACCGGTCTGTGCACATTCCTACTGTCTGTAGTTGCCACCAACCCATTTGGTGGCTACTCGGGAACGGGCCTTCTCTGTTACTGCCCCTGAACTTTGGAATGCGTTCCTTGTTGAAATAAGATCCTCCCCATCTCTGGCAATTTTTAAAAAGGAACTGAAGACAGATTTATTCAGCCAGGTTTTTAATTAGATTTATAGTTTCAAAATTTTTAATACTGGATTTTAAATGTTTTAAATGTTTTAAATGATTTTAATTGTAAACCGCCCAGAGGTGCAAATTTTGGGTGATATATAAATATTTTAAATTAATAAATATTTGTTGTTGGTGGTGAGGATTTGATGTGTACTGCTCCCCAGCTTGGGGTGGCTGATTAGAAGTGGCTAAATCTACCATTTGAAGTGTTCACCATAGGGATGTGCATGAAACAGATTTTGCGTTCTGTTTGGAAACAAAACACAGATGGCCGAAACGTTGCAAGTTTTGTTCTGTTGAAACAGCTGGCTTTGATGGAACAAACTTGAATGAGAAGAAATATGTCCCTTGATCTACTGCTTCTCTTTTTGGTCATGATGATGAGATACCCTTCCAGATGCTCTGCTATGGACTTGGATGCCATATCCCTCATGACAATTGTCTGTAACGGTAAAGAAGCTCTCCAGGTTTCCCTGAATTAAAACTAGTCTCTTAGCTGGGCATATTTGCAATATATATATATGAAGTGATCCAAGTTCACATATAATGATGTATTCAGGGCTTAACCTTGGCCCTCTTGCAGATGTTGGCCTACAACTCCCATAATCCCTGGCTATTGGCCACTGTCACTGGGGATTATGGGAGTTGTAGTCCAAAAACAGCTGGGGGGCCTGCTCTAGAGACATCATGGTATGTAAAGTCTATAGTCTCTTGCTTAATTATGTCTCTTTGTGAATTATAAGGGCTTATTTTATGTGATTTCGGCTTTCCACTGTTATTGACAAGGGTTGACCATCATGTACTGACTGCCTCCTGTGTATTTTTACACAAGAACACAATTATAGGAAGCTTTGACCACGTTCCTTGCCCACTGTTCTTATATAATTTGTGCTTGCTGTGAATTGTAGGGATGTGCAAAAACTGATTTTGTATTCTGTTTCAAGCTCAAAACGAAACACAGATGGCCCAAATGTTTCATCGAAACAGCAACATTGCATTTTGCAACCCTGCCTTGAAAAACACTGCAGGAGCACACAGTAAAAGGGACTCTGTCCCTTCCAACACAGAACACATTGCTGCACAGTCCCTTTGAATAAATTTTGCAATTCCTTCCTCTCTCCCCCCAGCCAATGACAACATTTGATTTGTATCAAAATAAGCCAACTAAGAAGCAAAGAGATCATAATCTAGTCAGAAGCCAGTGCCAGAAAACCAATCAGCAAGGGGGGAAAATCCTCCAAAATGGCACTAAGAATTTCAAAATGTTTCATTCGAAACAGGTCTGTTCTTGAAACAGGTCCTTTTTAAAAGAGGGTGCTCTGTATTGATCTTGAAACAGCCTGTTTCGGGTCAAAACGTTTACTGTCAAAACATTCTGCACATCCCTATTTCGCCATGAACAATAGTTGCAGGTTTTGCTTGCAAATTGGATCTCCCATTCACCAAGAACAAGGTGATACCACAAGCAGAGGAAAAACAGCCACCTTGAGCATGGTTGTTATATTCATTGGCTGTGGAAATAAAAACAAGTAGTTCTACTTTCTGCTTCTTTTATCATGGTGACTCTTACCTAGCAGGGTTGCCATATTCTGGCTTTCCAAATCCGGGTGCCTAATTTGCATATTATGTAAATTGGCTTGAAAATAATTTTTGAGCAGAATAGTGACTGCATGTTTTGCTCCATAACTCTGCTTCTACAAGGGCTAGAGCTTAGCTTTTTATTTTATTTTATTTTTAATTTTTTTAATGAAAGCTGAAATCCTGGTGAATCTGGGTGGGCTAAGCAATCTGAGTGAGATGTTTAAAATCTGGGCAAAACCCGAAATTCCAGGGGGCATGGCAACTCTTCCTAGGATCCCCTCCCATGTGCTGTGAATTTGGTTTGTATCCAACTCTCAACACAATGATTACAAAGGAGTGTTGCTTATACTTTGAGTGTCTGCCATCTTGAAACAAGATGGTGAATCAGTGGAAAATACCACTGTTAAGGTCCCCTAGGATCCCCTCCCATATGCTGTGAATGCGATTTGTTATAAACTGTAAACAGCAAAGTTATTAGAAGGGGATTGATGGGGACACACACACATGATGAAAAGGAGGCTAAAAAATAGAAGTGGGCAGGAGGAGTATATATCCCTACTGAAGAATAATTTTAGCATTTATGTAGTGCACTTGAAGAGTTCAAATTACTTCACATACAATATCTCAATAAAGTAGGCCAGTATTTAAGTACTTTCAATGTGGGAGAATGAGACTGGACCTGAGGCATCTTTCTGAGTACATCGCTGAGGAGAGATTTGGCCTTGAGACTGTAGAGTTAACACAGAATCTGGACATGTTGAAATAAATGTGAAACTAATTACCTAGTGACCCTAGTGCTTTATACACTAATGCCACAGGGACTTTTTCCAGCTCTCGCATTTAGTTGCTACAATACACCAGCTCTAAACTTCTGAACTATTTCATTATATATGGTGGGCCTGCTGAATCCAAATTGAGTACATGAAAATGAGGTCAAGTGGTAACAAGTCATCAGCTTTATGGTCCAGCTAATGGAATTTAATACCTGCCATACCAGTTTAAAGGCTGCTCTGTTTTGAATTGGATGTTGGTTGGCAAGGGTTGGCTTTCAATGAATCTAGCATTTCCTGTTAAAATTCATGTGAAATCTATCAGTCTCATTGAAATGCACAATCTTGTTTTTAGATGTTAGTCATTTTATTTTAATTGTTCAATTTCTTTTTGAACCACCAGAGGTTTCTATGTTTGAACCAGCTTGCACACATGGCAATACCAGCCGAAGAGGGTTAGTACAAGCTACTGTTGTTGCTGTTGCAGCTCCCTAATCCTGCCCAAAAAGTATTGCTGAGGATTGTGCCACAGGTGGCTGCAGGGGGAGAAGGGGAAAACCCCGGGAATCAGGTGGAGAACACTTTCCACTAGCAAAGTTCCACCTAGTTTCTAGGCTCCCACCTTCACCCCAGACACCTGTGATTTAGCCCACATAATTGCCAAGGGTCCCTTGATCCTCAGCAACACGTTTTTGGTCAGCTCAGGGAACTTTAGCAGTACCAAGAGTTTCTTGCACTAACTCTCTTATTTCTCTGTCATCACTGTGTATGTAAGCCAATATGTACAATCCCTACTTATGTAATCTGGCATCTTTGCTGTAACATCTGATTTTGTATAAATTAGCATTTGTAATCATACATTAAAAACAAAACAAAACAAAACACATAGAGGTTCAGGGTGCTAGCTAGCCTGCAGCCCAGGATGATGGTTTTGGCCACAGGGTGCACTGTAGTCTTGGATAGCAACCTTTCTCTGTAGCCTCTTTTTGGCAAGATCAGACTTTCCTCTGTTTATTGGCTGAGACTCTTTATAAATTCTCTTCCCAATATCATAATGCTCAGTAAACTGCCTGCCACAGAGTTATAGTTCAACAGCTGGGGAACCAAGGTTGCCTACCCCTACTATAGATGAATGTGCTCTGTTTAGATATGATGATGTATCTTGTATGGGAATAATAACGAAGATTTCTCTCTGGGTTTTTGAGAAGTGGATCAAATGGTTATGCAACTTTTGTCGTTCTTGGCTTCCTGTTGTAACCAGAACAATTGCTGTAGTAAAATAGATCCAAGGGAGGCTTTAAATATCCCTCCTTTTTCATATTTGAAATGGACGCAGGAAAATGTTTGGTAGAAAGGATTAGCAGTTTTGCATAGCATGGTTGTATATGCAGTGGTATTTGGTTGCAGTGAAAGGATGTATCGATTTCATTTCCTGAAATGCTGCCCATCAGACATTGCCATTTAATTTGAAACCACTTCCTTGTCTGTGGTTTTCACGAATCCTACTTATGAGGAAGTGGGAGCATTTTCCATAGCAAAGTTTCCCTTGCTTTAGCTGTAAGATGTATTCTCAGTTTGGGGGAATTGCAGTCTTGATGCTACTGCATTGTTATAGGTTTGCAGTTATTAAAGCTGGCTGGCCACTTCTTTTGTTAAGCAGATAATTAAGATATCATCTTGATGGTTCTTAAGTGCTTTGTTAATGACTCTGCAGCCTTCTGGAGAAGGATGTCGTGTGTCTGTGATCTGAGAGGGAGGAACTGGTGAGGTGTAAAGAACTCCTCCTTTCCCCATCTTCCTCAACAGGTGTGGGTGCAGGAAGAACAATTTGGAAGCAGCTCTTGTGTCTGTGGGCGGGGGGGGGGGGGAGAGGGAGAGATCGAAATTGTTCACACAACCAATCCTGGGCTGGGGAGGGTGGCAGGGTGGCGGGAAGGCAGGGTCAAACCTCCCTCCCTCCCGCAGTTTACTGGGTGGAGCAGGCTCACGCCCCCCCACGATCCACACTGCTTCAAGCAGTGCGGATCTCCAGAGGCTGGGAAAATGAGTCCTGGCCTCTGGATATCCCACAACACACCAAGTGATGAGCTCGGTGAATTGGGGGGATCACCTGTGAGTCAGGCGCTCTAGGCAGCTGAGTCTGTGTGCCCTTGGGCATGATCCCAGCCCCAGTCTGGGCTCACACACATGATCCCGGCCCCAGGCTGGAGGGTGCCCCTGCGCCCTCTAACCAGTGTTCTCTCTCTCTTTTTTTTTTCATCTGTGTGCAGAATGAGTTTTGTTCTGGGCGGCAGTATCAAGGCAGTGTGTGTGCACATGCATTCAGAGTGGGGCCTTCCTGATTCAACCTGAGCGGGATCTAAAATTAACTGAGCGGACATTAAAAAAACAACTTGTGAGTGCTCGCACGTACGCACGCTTTAGAGGAAACATTGCCTCTGACCCCAGTAAAAGATCATGTACAGAACTCTGGCTTGGGGCTGAGGCAGCGCCAGGATTGGGCTAGATTCTGGTGGTGCAGATGGGCAGCCAAGCCCAGGCTGGACTGCTTGTGTGCACAGAGAGAGAGAGAGAGAGAGAGAGAGAGAGAGAGAGAGAGAGAGAGAGGAATGTTGTCTGATTTTTGGGAAGTGTCTACAATGCATAAGCCAAGCAGAAAGTAAGCAAGTGTGCTGTACGCCTGCTGTTGCTGCTTCTTCTTTTTCCTTTGTTTTGGCTCAGGCACCAGTTCACAGTTTCTCTCCAAAGAAGCACAATCCCTCACCCATGCGAGTGATTAGATACCCTCTAATCTCACTTCTCTGAGTGGTGAGAGCTCCAGTGGTACAGCACTTACTCAGGTTCTGGCTGCTTTTGGAGGAGAGGTGACTGGAGACTTGCTGTGTCTTTATAATATCCAACCCCAGCACAGCATCCCTTCAGTGGTTCTTTGTGTTTCCGTTTAGATTGTGAGGCCTTTGACGACAGGAAAGCAACTTTCTTTGTCGATGTAAACTGCTTGGAGAACTTCCACTGTTTCCACTGGTATATAAATATTTGTGGTTGTCTTTGTAATACGGTATTTGGCTTATTTTCACAAATATTCTGTTGAGCATTGGAGGAAGTTGGAAGGTGGTAGAGCATTCCTAGGAGTCAGAAACAGATCACATTAGGTTCCCAGGGATCAAGCTGAGTATTCTAAAAGATGCTGCTTGCCCTTTGCCTGGTTTATGCATTGTAGGCTCTTCCCAAAAATCATACTAAGTGTCTTTGTCGTACGCATGCGCACACACACATGTATGCAGCTGCTTCCAAACAGCTTTTTCTTAACATAGACACCTTAGGGAAAGGAATTGTCACCTCACCAGTTCCTCCTCTCAGGTACAAAGGTTTGTAACTTACACGACATCCTTCTCCAGGGGATGCAGGATGGTAGGGCCATTAACAGACAACTCGCAGACCACTAGCAGTATGAACACTAAGGTGCCATGAAGTGGACAGATTGGTATTTCTCATGCTGCACTGGTGATATGGGAATTGTTGAGTCTATTAGTTTTTCTTGGCATTTTTTCACCAAAAGAACAAACATGCCCTTCTTGCTTTTAAAGTAGAACTGGCTATTGCACAACAAACGAATACAGCAGGTGGGGAAGAGCTTTCAGCAATATGCAATAGGAGTGGAGCTGGGAAATAAGCCTTGATGTGATCTTAGGGTCATTGTTATGTATTCTGACATTTTTGTTCCTCTGTGAAATGTTGAGGGGCATGGTTTTGGCGGTGGAAGCCAGGACATGGGGTCCATCTTCTATTTCTTAAATAGTGTCTAGCACTTTTCACTTCAAAGTGTTTGTTCAGTCTGTGCCTTGCAACAGCAGTGCATGATGGGTCCAGTATATGACTCCCATTTTGCAGATGGGGTTCAGTGATATAATGGAGCTTGCCCAAGGATACCTAGTGTGTTCACAGATGAGCTAGCTTCTTTTTTAGCTTGTTTTCACAATTGCTTACTCCAGTTTAAGTGCAAGATGCAAAGTGATACCCCTTCAAGGAAGGCAAAATGATCGTTTGTTCTGCATTGTGTGCACTATGTGTGTGTTGCCATGATGGGGTGGGGGAAGGTAAGAGTGTGTCCAGAGAGGCAGGTTTGTTTTTAAAAAAACAAAACAAAATCATCTATATAACATTGCCTGATGAGATGACTCAGTACACCTAATATCCTGTGACCTGTCATTATTCAGCACCCCTTTTCTTCAAGTCTCTGCCATTTCATTTGCTTCATTACTCCCTCTCTTGCAGGTGCCAGCATTTTCCTTTGTACCCACCTTTCCTACCTTCTGGCAACTCTGCAAAATTCCCAGGTTGTCTCTCACACCAAGCATCCACTGCCAACATTTCTCTTTTAGCTCTGAAGTACTTACTGATTATTGGGCTTTGATCTCTTGCTTGGCAATTTGACTTGCTCACAGAACTGAGTTCTTGATCTGTATCCTGCAAAAACTGGTCAAGCTCTAGCTTCCTCTGACAATACTGCCAAGGCTAATGACATGATGTTTTCCTTGAAGAGAGGCAATGACTGGTGAATAAGGCAAGAGAGTTGGTAGTGTGGCCAATTAATTTTTTAAAAATATCTTTTTTGAGTAGATAAGGAATTAGGACAGGTTCCTTTTCATTTTCTAGGCAAAGGTCATGTACCTTTTTATGTGCAGGAATTCAGTAGATACAGTCATCCCTCGCCAATGGTGAGAGATCCATCCCAGCAAACCCCTCGGTTGGCAAATTTGAGGTTGGTGAGCCACTGAAATGAATGGGAAACAGGGTTAGGGGAACCAAGATCATGAAAAGATGAAAAAATAAAAAACCCGACACCCCCCCCATCCCTTAATATCGCCAAGAGGCACCCAGAGGAATGAGCAGTTTGAACCTCTGGAAATTTTTTGGAAACACCCCCCCCCAAATCACTCACAGGCACTTCAAATCAGGAGGAGTGGGCAAGGGTCAGCAAAAGAAATGAGCAGATTGAACCTCTGGAAACTTTTTTAAAAACCGCAATTGCTAAAAGACCTTGCCAGGTACAGATACTCAGGTCATGGTTGGCGAGACTGGACAGTTTCCCGTGCATAGATACTCAAAACCACGATTGGTGAGGGATGGCTGTATATCTTTTCTCATTGGCACTGCTGTCTTTAAATAACATCTCTGAGCTCCTGGATTATATAAGCAAATCATGTTTGTGGAGGTAAACCTGAGGTCAAGGAACTCTGAGGTCAGGAATGCTCTGCTTGCTCCAGGTTTCAGGGAGAAGTGCTGGAATGCACTGAGTCCCTTTGTATTTATTTTAGATGCTTTGCTGACTGCTAGTGTGTCCAGTATCTTTTTTTCTCCTGCTCCTTAAGGCAAGGAAGAGTCTGGAGGGCGGCTTCTGTCCTGATTTGGTGACTTCTCTTCCCTTTTCCGCTACGCTTGCTTCACTAATTCTGTAAGATGGACCTTTGGCTCTGTAAGATGGACCTTTCCAAAGACATGAACATGACATGAAGCCTTGGTTGACCAAATATTGCTGAACTTGTGTCCTGCAGTTCCCAGATTAATTTGGTCATACTAGATGTGTTGAGTGTGATTCATTATTGGAACATTGGCATCATTTTCTTTTTCAGGTATTTCCCCCGCAAGTGCTCCCTGCTAAGGATGATAATGATAGGATGGGGGTCAGATGGAATTTAAGTCATAGAATCTGCATAGGTTAAAGTAGCAATCCTTCATGAATGTCATAGACCCAATCCATATTGGGGGAATGGCACAGAAAAAGATGTTAGTAGTTCTAATCATGGAACTCTCACATCTCACCTAATTTGGCTCTCGGACAAGATGATGACAGAAGTCTGGTTCCTCTCATCAGATGTTCTGATAGAATATCAGAAGAGTCCTGTTAGATCAGACCAAAGGTCAGTCTAGTCCAGCATCCTGTTTCCCACCGTGGCCATCCAGATGTCTCCAGGAAGCCTACAGCAGGAAATGAAGGCAATACCCCTTTCCCACTGTTTCTGGTATGCAGAGGTATACTGCCTTGGAACCTGGAACAAGCATATAGGCATCATTACTAGTAGCCATTAATGAATGACATTTCGGTTGTCTAGTTCGGGTTGCTAACTCTGGGTTCACAGTGGCTGGGAGTTGTAGTCCAGCAACATCTGGAAACCCAGGGTTGGGAAACCCCTCATCTCGATATTTTATGGAAGAAATAAATTTATCTTCTTTGCTGGTTTCATGTCTCAATTTCTTAGAGACCCCCACTGAGAATTACTGGGCTAAATTCTTTATTGGGTTGCCCAGATTTTCCCATATGGGTGGCCAGAATTTTAAGCGAGATGATTTTCTAGCCCCAGTGGCTGGGAACTCTGCATCTTTCCTTTGCTTCCCAGGAAGAGTATGGGAGCTAGAAGCCTGCAGTCTTCCCTTCTCCCCTCTAGACCTTTTGTTCGCATGTAGTATCTGCATAATGCTTTGCTGACAGCTCTTTGCTACCACATCCTTTCAGCTAGGATGACTCAGGCCTAAGCGGGGAGCTGATAAAATGGAACCAGCCTATAGATATGGTGTGAACAATGTCCCTAAACCCTCTCTTCATTAAGTGCTAGCTGGTGGAATAAACCTTGTGAGTATCCTTGTTCCCCAAATCGGCAAGCTGGAGCTACTGAACTGTTGTGAAAGAGTATTCCCTCTAGCCCATCACACACAATGCAAAAAGCTGTGTTGCATTCAATAGTATTCTCTGTCTTCCTGCACACCATGTGAGTCTGGCTTTGTTATTGCATGGTGAAAGCATTCATTTGCATGCTGTCCTGTTTTTAAGAACAACTGGCTGGCTGTCCTCTTCTTAAGACCTTGGGAACTGCTGGGACTTGGTTGCTAACAAAATAAAGTTCTTTTCCTGAACTGAAATCAAAATGCAGAAGGTGCTCACAAAATAATCTAGCATGTGAAACAATGTGGCCTAGATGCTGCGGTGCTACAGCAAGTATTCTTTCTCTCTACCTGCTTTGGTCCTCTGCTGCATTTAGGTAGATAAAACCTATAATGGTTCTCATAACCAGCCCTTCCTGGGGAGGACAGGGCAAGCCCAGGTCGGGCTAGTTATCTGCATCCCTAAGATTTCTCCCAATCCTGCTGCTCTTCCCCTGCGTAGCTCTAATCCACTACCCAGCTTAAAGTGAGGTAGGAGGACAGGTGTGCATCTCCTACCTCACTCAGTTGTGTGGAGCTCCCAGTCTGCTGGCAGCCATCTTTGTCATAGAGCCAGGGGAAAGGAGCAGCCAGATAGCATGGAGCTTTCTTGTGCAGTGCATTCTGAGATACCTGGTGGCCACAGCTTCCTCCCCTGCCCCCCATCGCCGCTTGGCTCGCCGCCACACTGCTGGTGTGGATACATGGGCAGCAGAGCCCTGATCAGACTCTGGTTGTGTGGGAGTGAGAAGCTAGGTTCCTGCCTTTCCTCCAATCCCACCTATTAAGAGATTCATGAGAATGACCTTAATGTCAGGCACATTAAAAAAAAAAAAAAGATCACAGAAAACAAGGCAAGAGGACACCTAAAGCTTTGATTTACAGTTCATTTCATTTAGAATTCTGAGGAAGAGTGACCTTGATTCTCAAAGGTGAGCTTTGCAATTTAAAGGTCTGGGAAATTTAGTAGATTGAGTTGCTTCTTGAAAGCTCATCAGGTTTACTTTAGTTTTCACCATAGTTTGCTAGGCTCTAGTCAAGAGGGAGTAAAAGGCATGGAATATATAATTATTATAGAAAGTTTGTTTTGTGAGCCAGGATTTTAGAGAAGAAGGTACTGTGTTAATGCAATGTGGTGAGTCTGTTCTTGGCCAGAGGGAAGCAAGTATTGAGGCTAAATACGGAGGTAACCACTGGAAATAAATATGGGGTTAGGTTACATGACTAACATTTAACAATCTGCAAAACTGCTCTGAGGTGGGGTGGTGATGTTACAGGCACTAACAATGCTTTCCACAAGTTCCTTATTTCAAGTCAACTATGCTGGAAACTTAGCAGCAATAGCACTTACATTTATATACCGCTTTATAGCCGGAGCTCTCTAAGCGGTTTACAATGATTTAGCATATTGCCCCCAACATTCTGGGTACTCATTTTACCGACCTCGGAAGGATGGAAGGCTGAGTCAACCTTGAGCCCCTGGTCAGGATCGAACTTGTAACCTTCTGGTTACAGGGCGGCAGTTTTACCACTGCGCCACCAGGGGCTCTTAATAAAAGATGTTGTTGCAGAACTGTCTTTTCAGAGCTTGCCCTGGGAGAGAGAAAGGTAAGTTTCTATTTAATGCAAGCTTAGGGGACTGCTTTGGTTAGGAGACATCTTGACACAGCATTTTGCATATAAAATGATACTTAAAATACTACTCCTACTACAAATAATAGGATGTGAATACGGTATGAACCAGTTAAAATTAGAGAATAAATGAAGAGTATGATCCAGTTAAAGTCAAACACTTTTCTGTCCCGTTGACTTAACCCCTCCCATTGAAATTAATGAGATTCAAAGTGCTTGACTTTGGCTAAATCCTGTATTTCAGTTGGTGATCTGGAAACCACTGCAATCAGGAGGTAAAGGGTCAAGTATCACTTTCCAATCTGTGGCTGCTTGATAAACATTCTTAAGCTAAGGATAGTTAACTTCTTGCTGTGGGAGGTTTATTCTTGCTGTTGGAGGTCATCCCTTGCCAACCACAGTTTTAAGTATCCACGGATGGGAAATTGCCAACCACAACCTGAGTATCCACAGTTGGCGAGGCATTTCAGTTACTTTGGGGGGCATTTTAGTGATGGGGGGCGGTTTCAAAGGTTCAATCTACTCTTTCCTTTTGGTGATGTTTGCTGACTCCTGGTGATTTAAAGTGCATTTGAGTAATGTGGGGGCCTAACAAAATTTCCAGAGGTTCAATCTGCTCATTCCTCTTGATGACTCTTGGTGATATTAAGAGATTTTTGGTTATTTTGAGCATTTTTTCCTTTTATTTTGTGGGGTTTTTGCAATCGCAGTTCCCCTAACCCCTGTTTCCCATTTATTCCTATGTCTCACCAACTATGAATTTGCAGCTGTGCGGCTTTGCGTGAATGTAACCCTACCGGTTGGTGAAGGATGATGACTATACAATGCCCCTTCCCCTAATTCCTGTACTTGGGGAACACTGGTAGAATGTGTCATGGTTTTTACACCTTCCTTCAGAGTGCAGACATTGTTAGATAAGGTTTATCTTATTTATCCCTTATTCTTTGCTGGATACTCCTACATGTTGCTATTCAAAGGCCAGCTTGCAAGTAAGGGGTGGAGGTGGCTTTGTTGCAGAGGAGATAGCTTTCTGAGATGCAGCAGGTGAAGTGTGATGTCCTGCTATCCAGGTTTGGCAGGAGGTTGCAGGGGCCCCTGGGACAACTCTGTGGCAAAGCCCTGCACTGGGCCCCCTGATGGTGTACTGAGCCCTCATTCCCCAATGGCTGGGCAGCAGCAGCATGGAGTACTTTCCAGCAGGCATTCTGGCCACTGGATCTTTTTTTGGTTAACAACCATGTAACATGCCTGCCCTATCACTGCATTACAGATCTGCAGCAATGGGGTGTTTGAGAATCCTGGTGTTCAGTCCAGCTGGAGTCTGAAGGCAAAGTATCTTGCTTTTGGAGGTGAGAACATCTATCCTGTACCTTGAGATTTCAGCTCCCCTGCAAGTGTCCTATTTGCAGACTGAGTGCTAGTGTTAGGATAACAACATGGCTACATGGGGATGTGGTGTTCAGAGTTCAGATGTTCATCATCCATCAGGTCACAGGCACTGCCGAATAGGGGCCCATGACACTTGTGCAACCTCATTCCACACAGTACCCTAAATCACAATGGGAACAATTAGTTGGGGAGGAGTTGTGCCTTTCCAAAAATATATTTCACATTTATTGCAGGAGTGTTTCTTTGAGAGAAGATACCTAGATAGCATGCAACAAATGAACAGCAGTTATTTATGGCTTGGGTGGCTCTGACCTGGAGCATTAGGCAGTTTTAATTTATGATCGTAGACTGAGAATTTTCTTCTTTTGATACTAGCCTAGCAGAGCGAATTCTAGTGTAAAAAAAATCTTGGTCTATTTTTGGAAATCTGTTAATTTGAATCGGTACATGACTTGTTTGAAACCGACATCTTGCAGAGATGGAAATAGAAGCCCAGATACACGTGATGGATTGGAAGGTGTGTGAACAGAGTAGTGAACAATCTACACACATACATACTTGTCCATATTCTAGTTTATTCTGGATAAGAGCTTCCTGCTTTATAGAACTTGAGTGGATTAAAGGGAATAATGCAAGAGGATCTATGGAGGCAATCCTCACAATTGCTCTTCACCAGCAGTCATCTGCATCCAAGTGCATCAAATAGAAGTTGGCACAGTGGCCCATTTCCTCCTTTTGAGACCTGCGGAATGCACAGCATGCCCATTTACGCAAGTTGCTCAGACTTCTGGATCAGAGCCACTAGCAGAAAGGGCAAGGCTTGAAAGGTCTGATCTCCTACTATTCATCAAAGTTGCTACAGTACAAATGATGTTGTTGATCATAGTGCTAGAAGCTGTAACTCAAGCTGAAGGCATTTGCTGATGTTTCCTTCTCAGAGTATGAGATAGGATACCTGAACAAAAAGGGTCTCAGCAATGGTCTGAATTATTCCTTTCCAGTGCTAGCCTTGGACTTTGCTCCCTGTTTCCTGTGATTACTCTCTGTTCTAGAATGCATTCCCATAGAGGTTTTGAAAGAGTTCAGAAGTACATTTGATGGACTTCCAAATCCTGCAGTGCAGCACTGCCCCATTCAGTTAATCTTTGAAACATTCTTTCCTGTATTAGGGAGGCTTTTCCATGCATTTCCCCCAGGGGCTGACATTTGTTTTCCCCTCCCCACCTGCAGACACCATTCATGGCAGGGTGTGGTATATTAGTTTAGAGCCAAATACACATAACATTAAGCATGTTATTGGCTCTTGTGTGCTTGGTCTTTATTTCCTAAATAGCTGTGAGAGGAACAGTCAAGATCAGAGCTGCAGAATGGCGGGGTGTGTGTGTGTGTGTGTGTGTGTGTGTGTGTGTGTGTGTGTGTGTGTTTTAACCCATCCTCATTGGGATGCTGGCAGCTGATACTTGCCCTATAGTCCAAGAGCCTATGTCAAACATTTGCATGATAAGGTACAAAAGGTTTGACCATCTAGAGTTGTTAAACCAGTTCTGGCATTTCCAAATGCACCAATCATGAGTGGCTGCTGGGGCATTTAGGGGGTGCAAGCCCCCCAAAACTCCTCCTTGGGTCCATTACTTGGGGCATAAGGTACATGGATAAAACAAGCAGTATTTGTTGGGGAAGGATGTACATAATTCCAGCCTGTCCAATCTGACTGACTTTTGCGGGCTTAACCCCTTTCAGACTGCTCCAAAAAGGGGTAATGGGGGCCATTAATATGTCATAAGGTACATGGCTGAAACTTATACCATTTGGTAGAGATGACCTTCCTGCATCTTAAAATCTGACTGCTTTATGTGGGGCCAGTCCCAAATCAGATGGTTTAATGTGCTGGAGGCCATAACCTCTTCCACTGTACTGAAGTGTGTTCAGATCATCAGCTGGAATGTTCATGAGGAAAAAATGGGGAGAGGGAAGGGAGTGAGTGAGAAGAGAGCTTCCGCTACTGATCTGGAAATACACACATTTCTGAAATTATTATCTCTCTTCGCAATAAAGTCAAATACTGTTTATATCTGGTGGGCTTTTAATTTTCTAGCTTTCTAACTTTCAGTTTTTCAGTTTGGTTTTAGCTGGGTCTCTCTTTAGTTTTGATTAGTAAACTTAATTTTGTATTGTTTTATATTGTTTTGCTAATTTTGTGAAATACTCCGAGCAGTATTACACTGGAGGGGTGGATTATAACTTATTTAAAGTACATATACAAATAAAGGAATTTTTTTTTGCTACAGAAATACACATATTTATTTGTTTATCAGTTATGAAAACATTGAAAACAATTTACATGCAGGCCTCAGAAAAACTCAGCACAAACTTCCTCGCTCATACTCCAGCCTCAAACAAATGGCACATGGAGGTAATGGTATATAGAATGTAAAAAAGAAGAACATAGACAACTGATTTAACAATTATTCCTCTTCCTCCTTTCCATCATCACTGAGGATGTGTTTGTTTCATCAGCGTTGTGGGATGGCACTGAGGTATCATGATCTGCATATATGAAGATTTCAAGAAATGGGGGCATTTGATCCCCATCAAACCACGTCAGTGTGCACTTCTCATTTTCAATACTCTATCATGGTCCTGTAGCTTGGAGAACAGAGGCTTTCTTTGTGTAGCTTGGTTCCAGGTTCCACAAATAAAATAAAATACTCTAGGTGAACTTCCTCCAACATTTGGAGGCATCACAAGATACAGGTGAAACTCGGAAAATTAGAATATCGTGCAAAAGTCCATTAATTTCAGTAATGCAAATTAAAAGGTGAAACTGATATATGAGACAGACGCATTACATGCAAAGCGAGATAAGTCAAGCCTTAATTTGTTATAATTGTGATGATCATGGCGTACAGCTCATGAAAACCCCAAATCCACAATCCCAGAAAATTAGAATATTACATGGAACCAAGAAGACAAGGATTGTAGAATAGAACAATATCGGACCTCCAAAAAGTATACAGTGTACTGTGCTTGATTGGCCAGCAAACTCGCCTGACCTGACCCCATAGAGAATCTATGGGGCATTGTCAAGAGAAGGATGAGAGACATGAGACCAAACAATGCAGAAGAGCTGAAGGCCGCTAATGAAGCATCCTGGTCTTCCATAACACCTCATCAGTGCCACAGGCTGATAGCATCCATGCCACGCCGCATTGAGGCAGTAATTGCTGCAAAAGGGGCCCAAACCAAGTACTGAATACATATGCATGCTTATACTTTTCGGAGATCTGATATTGTTCTATTCTACAATCCTTGTCTTCTTGGTTCCATGTAATATTCTAATTTTCTGGGATTGTGGATTTGGGGTTTTCGTGAGCTGTAAGCCATGATCATCACAATTATAACAAATTAAGGCTTGACTTATCTCGCTTTGCATGTAATGCGTCTGTCTCATATATCAGTTTCACCTTTTAATTTGCATTACTGAAATTAATGGACTTTTGCACGATATTCTAATTTTCCGAGTTTCACCTGTAGATAGATTCTCTCGAGGATGATCTGTCTTCAACTTGGCCTTTAAGGTCTCTCGGTGTATTCATTGCTATTGTAATCGAGTCCATCCACCTTGCTGCTGGTCATCCTCTTCTTCTCTTTCCTTCAATTTTCCCCAGCATTATGGACTTCTCAAGGTTGCTGGGTTTTCGCATAGCGTGTCCCAAGTATGATAGTTTGAGCCTGGTCATTTGTGCCTCGAGTGAAAATTCTGGATTGACTTGTTCTATAATCCATTTGTTTGTTTTCCTCGCTGTCCACATGGTATCCTTAAAAGACTTCTCCGGCACCAAAGTTCAAAAGCATCAATACCTTTTCTATCTTCAGTGGTGGTCTTAACCCTGGACTTCAAGGCCAGAGTCCAGGGCCTCCATACCCCTTGGGGTGGGTGGGTCCAAATCCTCTTTAGTCTGTCCTTGGTGCGGGCCAATGGCCTGCACTATGCCAGGTGGCCAAGTGTGATTGTGACCTATGCTGGGTGCTCTAGAGACAGTGGGGGGTGTGGGGAAAGAAATATGTGGGATGGAAACATGTTGCGTGTTGAAATGTTTCTGCTACTGCATATTTGCATAAATATATCTGTTTTATATTCTTACATTCTTGTGAGTTCATTTGCTGCTTGTGCCCTCAAGAACCTACGTGTTAAAAATACTGTGTTTGTCATGGTGTGTGTAGGGGGTTGATGCTTAACTTGCAGCAGGGGGTGGGTGGTGTGGGGGCTCCAGCAAGGGGGGCTTCTCCAAAGGCCTTTAGTTCCAGGCTCCAAAATTACCTAAGTGCAGTTCTGTCTACCTTACTTCTTCAAAGTCCAGCTTTCGCATCCATAGAATGTCATGGGAAAAACCATTGTCCAAACAATTTAATCTTTGTAGATATAGACACATCACAGCATTTAAATATCTTTTCCAATGCCTTCATTGCAACCGTACCAAGTGCTAGTCTGCAGCGTATTTCTTGACTGCCTGATCCTTTACTGTTGATGGTCAATCCTAAAAGGCAGAAGCTATCCACCACTTCAGTGTCTTATCAGTTCTGAGGCTGGTTGTTGTACCCTTTGTCATTTGTTTATTTTCATTACTTTCATTACTAGAGCTTGCAGATCATCCACATTCTCAGCTATCAGAGTGGTGTCATCAGTGTAGCGCAGGTTATTGATGTTTCTTCCTCCAACTTTAAACCCACACTCATCTTCTTCCAATCCAGCTTCTCAGTATATGTTCAGGATATAAATTGAATAAATAAGGAGAAAATATACAGCCTTGTCTTACTCCTTTGCCAGTCTGTTTTACCATGATCCATCTGGACTGTGGCTTCCTGTCCTGTGTATAGGTTTCTCATGAGAACAATGAGATGTTCTGGGATGCCCATTTTCCTAAGGATATTCCACAACTTGACATAGTCGACGCAATTGAAGGCTTTTCTGTAGTCAACAAAGCATCTAGGTTCCAAGTTCCCTCCCTGGCACCTTCAAGATAGGCATGAGAGAGATTCCTGCCTGCAACCTTGGAGGAGCCTCTGCTAGTCTGTGTAGACAATACTGAGCTATATGGATCTGTGGTCTGACTCATGGAGGCTATTCTCATGGTCAGACCAAATCGGGCTAAGGGAGTTTAGCCCGATTTGGTATGCCTGTGAGAACCACCAGGCTTGCAGCTGAGCCTGGTTGTTCTCAAGCAGGTCACCTGCTTGAATACCCCTCCCTTTAGCCAAGGTTAGCAGAGGGAGCGATCCGCTAACCCAGCTTTTTTTATCGTGAGTTGCCGTGGCATGGCTCCGTGCCACAGCAACTTACGAGGAGACCCCCGGTGGGGAGGATAAATGCAGCCTCCCAGCTCGGGGGTCTCTCCAGCATGCCCTGCACTTTCGCGCGGGGCATGCTGGATCTTCCAGGGCCGTGTGCCCCTGAACTCCCCAGCCCCCGCCGGCTCCGTAACGGAGCCAGCAGTCATGTGGGGGGCCGGTTTGGCTGCCCGCAGCTGACTGATGGTTTGCCTGCGAGGAGAGCGGGCTAAGCCCGCTCTCCTCGCAAACCCCATCTCGGTGGTTCCCACTGATTGTGGGAACCGCCTTAGTATGTGGCAGCTTCCTATGTTCCTGTGTAATTCTGTCTCTTCAGCTTTGGATTTTCTTTTTCCACATGGCAATTTCAGCCACTAGATGTCCAAAATGCTTTAACCTGTGTCATAAACACCATCGGTACTCTGAGATATCCTCAGATCTTCCTCAGTAGCATGTTGAGTACTATTCAACCTGAGGAGCCCTTCATCTGGTGCTACATCGACAATCACTCTTTCTTGTCTATGTGGCTTTCTTGGTAAAATACAGGAGTGGTTTACCATAGTCTTCTCCCACACAGTATGAAATGATGAGATTGTCATCACTAAAGTAACCATCCTCCTATATCACTGCTGCCCAATATAGGTGCCTGCTTGCTTTAGCTGGGCAGCTAGCATGACCTTCACACCTTGGGTGACCCTACTGGGAGTGTACCTCCTGACATACTTCACTCATCCTTTCCAGAAACACCCCCACTGCCACAACGAGGCAGCATAGCAGGATTGAGGTGGGTGGTTGGTTTCATCCCATAGCAAACCTTAATGCTATAAAAGCATGGAGGATATGGGGAGCCTTTCTTCCTAACTGGCATATGGGAGAGTATTTCAGAGCTGGCAAAAACATAAAAAAACATGGCCTTTATCTAATTTTAAAAATATTCAGAGTTGTCAAATAGAGACGGCTGTTGGTTCTTTGTGTGGGTTCTTGCCAGCGTCTGTCGAACTCTGCATAACTCATGGCTAAATTTGTGTAGCCTGCAACCAACAGTAATGAGGTCATAAAAATCTCCTGGGTAGATTCCTCTCCATTCCTGGTCTCTGTTTTGTTTTTGAAGAGAAAGCTAAAGCCTGAAAAATCACTTGCTTACTACTCTGCCACCTGCAGCTTTCTTTTCCCACCCCATCACCAAATTTGGTACACAGTGCTTGGCACTAATTGGCATGGATGTGGCAAGACCTGGGGCCAAGCAGGGGTTTCTACCCTTTTCCTCACCTTGTGCTTTCAGCAGGTTCCCATTTTTTAAATTCAAGACCTCACATAAATGGTTTCCAGTCTCTCTATCAGAGATAAAATCACAATAGCTGTGTATCAAGAGCATGTAGTGTTGCAAATGGTTACGCTTAGGTAGGCTTAATTCATAGGCACAGAAGTGTGGTGAAACAGAAAACTAGACCTGTTGACATGACATCAGAATTGCATGGGACCTGCACATATAAGGAGAGAAGGTCATTCAGAATCTGGCTAAAAGCAGACTTTTTTTGCCCCCCCCCCTCCTGAATGCTAAGAGGGGCAAGGTACACACACTCTTTAATTAGCAAGCATCCAGTTCTTGGTTCAGCCCACTTTCAGTGAGTTCAGGATGGA
This sequence comes from Hemicordylus capensis, assembly GCF_027244095.1. NCBI lineage: Eukaryota > Metazoa > Chordata > Lepidosauria > Squamata > Cordylidae > Hemicordylus > Hemicordylus capensis. Next base: position 284,445,262 of record NC_069659.1, read on the forward strand.
ATTGAGCATCTGTTCTCTGCATGCCACTGGCTGTCCATAGCTGGGAGCAACTCTAACCCGAAGTGTCCTTCAGGTAGGCATCAGAAACTGAATTTCCTGGAGGAGTTTAATAGGGGAAAACTTGTACTGTTTGCCAGTCAGAAGATGTTCACACCCTGTCAATGTAAACCAATGGAGAACTGACCAATCCTGAGAACAAGTGTGCACGGGACAGGATCTTGTGAAAAACCGGTTGGGGCTAGAGAGGGCATAAACGCCTTGTGCCCCTGAGGGTGGGGGAAGTTCAGCTTAGCAACAGAGAAAGTAATATCTCAAACAGGAGATTTCAGGTAAAGCTAAAGTAATTACTTCATACCACTTTGGACAGGAAGTGGGAAATCCCTCTAGAACCTTACAGGACAGTGATTGAGCAATAGACAGAAAGAGGGAGGAGGGATTTTTGCTGTCTAAGCCATAGCCTGTTAACTGATGACCCCTGCTAACTGATCAAGGAGATACCTTTTAAAGTGGTGATTCTCTTATATTCAACAGGGGGAGAGCAACTGGCCCTGTCCAACCCCAGTGCAGCATTCCTTTAGTGGCTGTTGCTGGTATCTGCCTTGTGTTTTAGACTGTGAGACCTTTGGGGACAGAGGGCCATCTTTTTATGTATTATTTTTCTGCGTAAACCGCTTTGAGAACTTTGGTTGAAGAGCGATATATAAATATTTGTAGTAGTAGTTTCCCAGACTATGGGAAACAGGTATATCGGGCAGCAGCAATATAGGAAGATGCTGAAAGGCATCATCTCACACTGTGCAGGCGGAGGCAATGGTAAACGTCTCCTGTACTCTACCAAAGACAACCACGGGGCTCTGTGGTCGCCAGGAGTCAACACTAACGCAACAGCACCCTTTACCTTTATTAGTCTTAGTATTAGTATAGCCAACTAACCCACATGGGGATGCCTGCTCAGTTTGTTTGTTGCTAAAACAGAAACTGGTAATATTGAGGGGTCAGAGCTAAACATCAGGGTGGATTTAGTCCTGGCTTGTGACAGTCACTTCTGCAGGGGTCGGGGAGATAATAGTGATTATTGCAAATATTGCCTTTGTGCTGTAATTATTTACTAAATTGACCAATCAGTAAGTAGCCAAGTAGCACTGGGATGGCTTGCTTTATGGGGCAGGTTTGGTGGCAGGGGTGTAGGAGGGGGATGCATAGTCTTATGCCACAAATAATATAACAAGAAAAATGATGTGAATGACAAGGAACCCTACATTCCCTATCCCACAATAATTTACAAGTGCAATCTCGCCTCTTCCATTCATGTTGCATGTGAGTTCTTGATTATAACCTACATTGCATATCATGTAGGTTGATTTACATTTCTCAGACCAGTCTTGCTTATTGCTTTATTAAATAAAGTTTGGAAACAGAGTCCAGCTTTCAAGAAATCTGCTCTACTGAAATCCTTTGGCTGTATGCACAAGGTTCATTAACTTCTGCATACCTGCTATGTCCCAGTGTTTGCAAGCCCATTGTGTAATCGTAAGAGCTTGCACATTCTTCCAGTTTTGAACAACCCATAACTTCTCAGTTTTTAGCATGATAATTATAAGTTCTTTACTGGCGAAGCATCCACTCAGTTCCATTTGCTGCCTGTTAGAATCAGCTGTGGATTCAGTGAGACATTATGGCCAAGCACTGCCTTTCTGATAAGTTGTCAACCATGGCACAGATTGCCTGCACCATAGAGGGCCATTGTCTAGGTGTTTGTGCGTCTGTCTCCATTCCACTTCAGAGAGTGAGAGAGAGAGAGACAGACAGACAGACACATATGTATAGTAAAATCTCTCTCTCTCTCTCTCTCTCTCTCTCTCAATATAATAAAACTGCCTCCTTTCCTGCCACAGCTTCGGTTTCCTTGTAGATACTATAACACCACAACTGATAAAACACCACAACAGGAATGCTTAACACAGCTGGATAGTTACAGTACTGTTATCTTTGCTCCACTTGGTGTGGTTTTAGTCCAGCTGCCCTCCGTACTAAGGCCTTTCCTTTCACAACTCTAGCCCACACAAGTACAAATTAAAGTACTTCATGTAATAAATGGAAGCTTGCAAAAATGTATGGAAAAGCATGTTTCAGTGGCTTTATTTCAAATTTAGTCCTCCTTCACCCTTTTCTATCGCCTCCTTCTTTTTGAACAGATTTGTTAGGGGAAAACTTAACATTGGCCTAGTCTACCACCACCCCTTTTTGCTGTCTCTGGAGAATCCTGAGGTGATGGGAGTCTGTTCTACTTCAGACTGCCAGGAATATACCTGTGTGCATTTCTGAATGCTCCCAGTATAAAAACTAGCACTTAAGGAAGAAAGATTGTTGCCCATTGCTCTTTCCCTGCTCTTCTAGTTTTAACTCGCAGGAAGTTTTATGTAGAGGAGTTTTCAAAAATTTGCCTCGCGCACTGCCCAGTATGTAAACCAGGCCATTGAGATTCATCTGGAGGTGAGGCATGCATCCCTGAGGAAACAGAGGCAGATTGGGAACTTTGCTTTCATCATCTCTCTGTCCAATCTCCCCAACAATACATAACTCCTTCTGTTCTTAAGCAATATGTATGGGGTTTTCCTCCTGCTCTGACCAGCCTTAGTACTGGTCCCCATTTCCCCCACCTCTAACTCCTTCTCTGGTTTTCTCCTTGGGTCCCTGGCTGCTTCCTTCATTCCTTCTTTACTAGGTTCTCTGCTTCCCTCTGTCTTCTGGTTCCTGCATTCATTTCCCCTAGGACCCTTTTTAGCCCACTTATCTTAAGGAAAGCAAGCTTATGAGATCACCCGGCATTCTGCTGATGTGTGTGTGTGTGTGTGTGTGTGTGTGTGTGTGTGTGTGTGTGTCTGTGTCTGTGTCTCTGTGTGTGTGTGTGTCCCATCATCTTCACAATGCCTTGACCAATATGAACCAAATTGAGTACAGCTGTAGGGACACCTCAGTGGCATAGTTTGTAATGATATCATCCACCCAATTTCAAGATGGCAGACATGTAAACATGTGAATCATATAAGTGGGCTAACATGTGAACCGCCTAACTGATTTGAACCAAATTTGCTATAGGTATAGGGACACTCAGTGGCATAGTTTGTAATGATGTCATCCACCCCAGTTCAAGATGGCAGATGTGTGAATGTTTAAGGCTGCAGTGGGCTAACTTGTGAGGATAGTAAAGATCAAGTAAGATTATAGTGAAAGGAAGTAGGCAGATTAGTTCTTACCAGAACAAATTTCATCTGTTATATTGGCATTACTTTTTTTCAGCAGCTCGTCACTGGTCCCCACTCTCTCAGCCTTCCCATTTCCTGCTTGAAGACTGTGACATCACAGCAGCTTGCCCAATATCTAACCAGTGCTCTCAAATGGACCAGTAGCATTCAATATGTATTTACCTCCAGAGTTTATTCTTGAGTCCTGTTGCTTTTTTAAAAATAGCAAATTAAGAATACTTTGAGGGACATGGTCTATGCTATAACTTGACATCTTGGTTATGTGTCTGTGACCATAAGAAATCCCACTTAGAAATCCCACATTTAGTATTGTGACACAATTAGAGGACATCTGCAACATTGCCCCTTACCCGAAAATATTATCAGTTCTGTGAGCTTGTCCCCTTCCTATAGCAGGTACCTCCATTAATGACTTCACTAGTGGTTTGTCTAAGACACACCTTCCTTGGTTTCTTTTATGCTTCTCAAGTCAAGACACTTTCTTCTTCTATGTCTTTCTGGAAAAAAAGTCAGCTTTATGATGTGTGTGTGGCCCATAAGAAATTTTGGTATAGATTATTTTCAGAAGCTAGAACCATATTATTAGAAGGCACACAAAGTCCATGTACTCCAAACCCCTGCTGCAAGGTAAAAAACCAGTGTAACTGTTCCCCACACATCCACCCACTGATCTAGATCTGTATGCTTGTAGTAATAGTAGTGGTCATCGGCATAGGCTATAATATATATTCATAGTTGTTGTAGTTGTATGCAATAATTGGAGAGACTGCAGAGAACATTGCTGTATATGACTCAAGAGAGCAAACCAAGACCCACACTACAGGATAAGTAAAAATAAATAAATTAATTAAATAACAGGCCTCTTAGCCACTCTAAACTGAGACAAAATCCTTCCTTGAACCCAAAATCTCATATGTCTGCACTTGTGAATATTTCAGATATCCATCCATAGTCTGTGCAGTGCTAAATCTGGAATCTAAGCACCTAATCCAGAATTCTGATAATGTCTAAGAGACCTTGGCCAAAGCTTGGACAAAGGACAGAGCTTTTGGGGTTTTTTTTGTTTTGTTTTTGCCTCCTGCCTGGAGCTTTACATCCTTATCCAACTGCTCCACTCCGTGTTTTTTCTTTCTTTTATTTCCTTATTCCATCCTACATCAAATCATGGACTTGCAAATTATGAAAGAAAATAATATTCTCAGATACAGTATATGCAAGCAACGTTTTTGGAATGCAGAACATTAATTATTAATTATTGTACACTGCCCAGAGCCTCTGGATGTGGCGGTTTATAAATGTAATAAATAATAATAATAATCATTATTATTATTATTATTTTGGTACAGATATCTGAACATGAATTGAGAATACTAAATAACACAATTCAAAGAAATTGCGATGAACAGAATGTGTCCTCTGTTTGCACCTTGTATCTTAGCAAGCCTACTCACCTACTAGACTTGTGACTTACACGCACACACACACACCCCGTGACTAGTAGAAGGAAAAAATTGCTGACTCTTCTCCACATCTTGCCTTGTGCTTCAGCACATTGCTGTAACAAGTTTTAATTAATACAGCATATGTCTGTGAACAACTGCTGTCGAGAAACACTCTCATATATGATTTATTCCAGTGATTGCGTGTCTGGGATGATGTGCTTGCTGTCTCTGCATGCCTCTGTGTTGATTAAGTTAACCGACATCATGCTGACCTTGGGGTGTTGGCAGGCTGTACAAAGACAGCATGATGTTTGCTCTGGATTATTGCCACTTCCCACTAGGAAATCATCTTCTTTCTCTGATACAGAATCAACATTTGGCCTTTGATTCAGGAGATGACAGATTTCATTGGTGGATAGAAATATTTGGGGTTTGAATATTGCTTGATCTTGCACTGGGTGGCTGCCTCCAACATGCTTGTGCACTAATAAAGGGGCAAGAATTGATTGTGCTGGAGAGGTTAAAAGGGGATAGAATCATGCTAGAAATATTGTCTTGGGGACCAGGGGTTCCCAGCCTCTGGTCCTCCAGATGTTGCTGAACTACGACTCCCATCATCCCCAACCACAATAAAAAGTGACTGGGAATGATGGGAGTTGTAGTTCAGCAACATCTAGAGGATCATTTGTTGGGAACTCCTCTGGTAGACCATATAAACTGCTTTCCCCCACCCCCTTGACCAAAGTAGCTCTTTGAGTTGAAAATGTCTTGGAGATTTTGATGTGACCAGGGATGTAGCTATAATTGAGCAGAATGGTTCAAAGAACCCAGGCCCCCCAGCTCCACCCCTCCCTATCTTCATCATTATTTCCCTCATTCCAAGGGGACACAGGAGAGATGGGTCAACATGGGCCCCCTCTCCCCTAGCTATGCCCCTGGGTGTGACCTGTACCTCTGGGGTTCTTATCTTTCTGTGCACTTGATAGTTTTGGAGGTGATTGTCTGTGATTGTAGATGGTCCATTAATTGAGCTGGTGTGACAGTTGCTGAAACTGTTGGAATCAGATCTTACTTTTTCCTCCTAGCCTCTTGACAGCAGCAGCTTCTGCAAACTCAAGGCCCAGTAGGCTGTAGGACATATTTGTCTGAATGTGCCCTACAACTGGATCTAAAGTGTGCAGAAGTCACTTCTGCAAAGAGGGTCAGTGGGAAAAATAAAGATTTATCAGTCTTGTCTGTTCATCCCTTTAATGGAAAGTGGGTGCTGGACAAGGAATGCAAAAGGAGATTTTTGGTGTTAAATTTGCTCTCCCTCTGAAGAACTCAAAATACTTCACATCTACATAAGAACAACCCTGATGGTTCAGGCTGAAGGCCTATCTAGCCCAGCATCCTGTTACACACAGTGGCTCACCAGATGCCTCTGAGAACCCCATAGGAAAGAGGTGAGGGCATGCCCTCTCTCCTGCTTTTGTTACCTTGCAACTGGTATTCAGTGGCATTTTGCCTCTGGGGCTAGAAGTGGCCTGTAGCCATTGATAGACCTGTTCTCCATGACTTTGTCCAAGCCACTTTTAAAACCATCTAAGCTAGTGGCCATCACCACATCCCACGGCAGAGAATTCCATAGATTAATTATGCATTGTATGAAAAAGTGCTTCCTTTTGTTGGTCCTAAATTTCCTGACCTTCAGTTTCATGGGATGACCCATGGTTCTAGCGTTGTGAGAGAGGGAGAAAGATTTCTCTCGGTCTGCTCTCTCTACTCCATGCATAATTTTATAGACTTCTGTCATGTCTCCCTGTAGTCACCTCTTTTCCAAACTAAAAAGCCCCAGATGCTGTAGCCTTGCGTCATAAGGAAGATGCTTCAGGCCCAGGTCCTCTTGGTTGAACCTGAGCCTCCAGGTTCCTGGTTCAAATCTCACCTTTTTAGCAGAGGTGAGATTTGAACCAAGACCTGAGGATTCACAGCTCAACTCATTAGGTGGCCTTAGAGAGACTTGGTTGTCTCAACCTCCTGAACCCCTACACTAGGCAATAGTATGATGATTCTGACCTATCTTACTGCATTGTTGTGAGGTTTATTGAGAGAATGCATGAGGAGTGCTTTGAACACTCAAACAATATGTAAATATTGAGGCTGTTCTCATGAGCAGCCAAGATCGGGCTAAGGAAGCCAAGCCCGGCCTTGGCTGCCAGTAAGAACTGCCAGGAGGCATGCAGCTGCCAGCAGCACATTCACCTAGGGAACCCACCTCATAAACGAGGTTAAGGAGTGAGCGCTCTCTTAGCTGCTTTTCCATGATTGTGTGCATTGATAGGCACCCGCCCACCACTGGGGGTGGGGGGATCCCCACAATGCACTGCACACTTGTGCGTACATTGTGAGATTTCCGTGGTCTGGAAAATCCTGCAGCTCTGGCCCCCATGCCTCAGCGCTCCCTGGGACAGCGGTGGACTGTCTGGGCGTGCAATCCGCGTGCCCAGACAGTCCTCAGAGATCATCTGCAGGGAATGCAGGCTTATGTAGCCGTCCCTGCCACCCACCCGCCTCCCCACCTGCCCAGTTGTGAGAATAACCTCATTATGTATTAAAGAGTACTAGCCGACCCCACACAGAGCATCTGTGTGCTCTTTCGGGCTGATGGTTACCTCTCCCCCCCACTTCTGCCCCAGCCTCTGCTTCCAGGCCCAGCCACCTCTCCTTCCCACTGCCACTTCTGCCCCCCCTTCTTTCCCCCCTCCTGGGCCTTGCCTCCACGGCCAGGCCAGGCCGCCACCTCTGGCCTCCACATCTGGGCCACCGCCGCGGCAACCAATTCTCCTGGGTGCGCCCCAGCCAATCAGGTGTGTCCACCGCCCAGCCAATCAACTGGGCTCTGGGACGCACATTCCAAGGCACACCCAGGAGAATTAATATAATAGATAGATTGGTAACCATGATGGAATGTTGAGCTATGTAGTTCATTGGTTCAACCTCATACAACAATTCTTAAGGAAGAGTTTTCAAATCAAGTCCTGCCCTGCATTAGATCTTCAATGAAATAAACAATTATTACCCATGTGGTTTCAAATTAGAGCTGTGATGTTGTAAGGCATAAAAATGCAAAAGATGCTCTCACTACTACCACTACTTCTAATATTTATATACCGCTCTTCAATCAAAGTTCACAAAGTGGTTTACATAGAAAAATAAATAATACATACATAAATTACATCATTTCTGTAAGCACTCCCTATGTTGTATTTTGAGTTTTAGTGACTTGCGTGTGCACGCACACACACACACACACACCCCGGAGGGTGAGAGTAAATCACAATTACCACATTGTTTTCCTCCAGAAACATCTAGACCCAAATGTTTAATATATGATGAGCCCTTTCTCACAAGCAGTGAGAAAGGACTACCGGGTTTATGGGGAGGAAGCCCTAAAGAGCTTACCTCCCTACAGATGAGCAATCTGCTGTCCTTGGGCGGGTGGATCACCTGCTCACATGAGTACCAGCTGCTGCCGGCAGCTCTGAGGGTCGGGGTGCCAGGACATCCCCCCGCCTCCCGGAGCTCCAACGATGCACTGTGTGAGTGCACGGTGCATTATGGGGATCCTCCCCCTGATGCTGCCAGACGTGGCTGCTTGTAGCCGTGTCTGACACACAACCAAAGAAACAAGGTTAAGGAAGCACTTGCTCCCTTAACCTCAATATGAAGGGTGGGTCTGTAGGCAGGTTTGCCGCTGTGGTGCTGTCAAGATTGAGCCCAACCCCAGTGGTTCACAAGCGCGTGCAAAACCAGGCTTGGCTCCCCTAGCCCAGTTTTGCACACGTGTGTGAATCGCCTTGATATTTATCTATTTATCACATTTCTATATTGCCTGATATGTACATCTCTAGGCAGTGTACAAAATTTAAAATATTTAAAAGTTACAAAATACATAATAAAAACAATAGAATAAGATAAATATTAAAACAAGTTTTAAAATTGTTAAAATTAATTCTAAAAGCCTGTAAAAACAGGACAGTCTTGAGGTTCTTCCTGAAAGCAAACAGAGAAGGAGATGCTCTTATTTCAATAGGGAGCATATTCCAAAGCCCTGGGACAGCCACAGAGAAAGCCCGGTCATGGGTCGCCCTCAAATGAGCCAGTGGCATCCATAACTGGGCCTCTCCAGAAGATCGTAACAGCCGCAGGGTTTATGACATAGGAGGTACTCTCTTAGATAGCCTGGACCTAAGCTGTTAAGGGCTTTTTAGGTAAGAACCAGCACTTTGTATTTCACCCAGAAACATATTGGCAGCCAGTGCAGTTCTTTCAAAACCGGTGTTATGTAGCCCCTTTATATTGTCCCAGAGACCAATCTGGCTGCCACATTCTTTACCAATTGTAGTTTCTGGACTACGTACAAAGGCAGCCCCACATAGGGTGCATTACAGTAGACAAGCCTGGAAGTTACCAGCATATGTACCACTGTTTTAAGGTCATTCACCTCTAGAAAAGGATGCAGCTAACGTTATCAGCCCAAGCTGATAAAAAGTGCTTCTGGCCACTGGAGCCTGAGAAACCAGGGAGAGCTTTGGGTGCAGGAGCACTCCCAAGCTACGTATTTGATCTTTCAGGGGGAGTGTAACCCCATCCAGAACAAGCAGATCTAAAGCATCTCTCGAGTCCTGTCCCCTCACAGTCAGTACTTCCATCTTATTTGGATTCAACTTCAGTTTGTTATCCCTCATCCAGGCCATTACTGCTTCCAGGCAGGCATTTAGGGGAGATATGCCATTTCCTGATGAGGTCGGCATGGAAAAGTAGATCTGGGTGTTATTGGCATATTGATAACACCCTTCACCAAAACTTCTGATGATCGCTCCTAGCGGTTTTATGTAGATGTTAAAAAGCATTCATTGGAGACAGTATGGAGCCTTGTGGAACTCCACACTTCAGTTCTCGCTTAGCAGAACAGTCTCCAAGCGATACCATCTGGAATCTGCCAGAGAGATAGGAGCGGAACCACTGTAAAACAGTGCCACCCAATCCCACCTACCTCAGACGATCCAGAAGGATGCCATGGTTGATGGTATTGAAAGCTGCAGAGAGATCCAAAAGGATTAGCAGAGTCATACTCCCTGTGTCGATAGCCAGTTGGAGATGATCCATCAGGCTGACCAAGGCAGTCTTAACTCAATAGCCCACGCGAAAGCCAGTTTGAAATGGGTCTGCATATTCTGCATCATCCAAAACTGCCTGGAACTGAGAAGCCACCACCTGCTCAATCACCTTGCCCAACCATGGAAGATTTGAAACAGGTCTATAATTAGCTAACTCTGAGGGATCCAGTGTAGTTTGCTTCAAAAGTGGTCTAATAATTGCTTCCTTAAGACAAGGAGGAATCCTGCCTTCCCTCAAAGAAACATTTATAATATTTACTGGATCCCCTCTGATAATATGATTATCAGATGAGATAAGCCAAGTTGGGCAAGGGTCAAGAGAACAGGTTGTAGGCACACAATCCAAAGCAGTTTGTCCACTTCCTCAGGAGTCACAAACTGAAAATGATCCAATCTAATTCCATGAGAGGAGTTGCTGGACATCTCCACAATAGATTGCAGTAACTGTTGAATCCAGGTTGGCCCAAATCTGAGAGATTTTATTCGTAAAAAGTGCCACAGTGAGTGACCGATGGTTCAGAATTTAAATTCAAGGGGGAGGGGGTACATACTAGCCCCCTCACAACCCTAGACAACTCAGCAGGACCTGAATTTGCGGAAGCAATGCGGGCAGAAATTGAATGATTCAGAGAGAATTGCTACCAAAGCTGTAGGGTTGCTGCTGTCATGGAGCATTTCCCAGTTGTTGTTTTTAAAAAACACGGGACCAATTCCTGAAGAATCCAGATTTTTCTTTTGTTTGTAGTATTGTTTAATGAGAATGGCTTTCAGAGTTGGGAAGGAAAAATATCTGCCTTTCAAGAATCTTGTCAGAACGAGTTGAGAATGGCTGTGTAGAGGCCCGAGTCAATTTCTCATATGTGACGTATTAGTTGGTAACTGACAGTTGATTGCTTGAAATGAGATAGAAGGAAAATCTGAAATATCAGCTGACCACTAATACTAGAGGGGTTCATGCTGGATACTTAAAATGGTGCATTCCTGGGAAAGGTGGGACTGAAAAGGGGTAGAAGGAACAAGATGAGCAGTGAGACTGGGCTGGCAGGGAGAGCAGCAGGCCAGGGTGTAGGAATGGAACATAGGAGCATAGGAAGCTGCCTTATACCCAGTCAGACCCTTTGTCCATCTAGCTCAGTATTGTCTACACAGACTGTAAGCAGCTTCTCCAAGGTTGCAGGCAAGAGTCTCTCTCATCCCTGTCTTGGAGTAGCCAGGGAGGGAACTTGGAACCTTCTGAATGCAGATCCTCTTCTTAGAGTGGCCCCATCCCAGAGGAGAATATCTTACAGTGCTCACACGTCTCCCATTCAAATGCAAACCAGAGTGGACTCTGCTTAACATACATGTTTTGTACCACAAGACCAGCTGGTGAGAAGAGGCTTGGGGCTCAGCGAGGCAGTGCTGGACATTAGAAACTAGGGCAGCAGAATAAAGTGCATTGGGCCAAAGCAAGATAGCTAGCCTGCCTTTTGCACTTTTCCATTTTGGAGAAAATTTGAAGAGCAAACTGGATGAGCCTAGACTGGTGTGGTTCAGAGACAGCTGAAGCTGCCCTATATTAAATCAGACTATTGATTCATCTAAGCCAATGACTGGCATCAGCTCTCTATGGTTCCAGAGAGGGAATTTGTTGTGTGTCGGAGATGCTGGAGCTGGGCTTCACATGGGATTGCATCGTGCCCACCCCCAGGCGGGCCAAAAGGTGCTCCTTATACTGGGAGCATCTGGCCCACTGTGGGATGAAAACCTATCTCAGAGCATGGTCTAAGGGTCTTAGCCCTGAGCATGAACCTTGATCCTTCAGTTGTTTTGGGATTACACTCTCATTATCCCTAGACACAGTGGCCAATAGTCAGGTATTATGGAAGCTGTAGTCCAGCATCTGCAGGAGGGTTGCAGTTGTGCAGCTCAGGTTGAAGAGCATGCGATACAGCCACCTTGCTGAAATTAAGCAGGTTTTGATGTGCTCAGTGCCTGGATAGGAGACTCATGTATGCCACTATTGAGGATGGGGTGGTTGCTAAGTGATAGAGTATCTGCTTTGTATGCAGAAAGTCCCAGGTTCAATCCCTGGCATTTCCAGAAAGACTCCTGCCTGAAACCTTGGAGAAACTGCTGCCGCTCATTATACTTCTCTTGACTAATGGTATGATTCAGTATAAAGCAGCTTTCTATATTCCAATGAATCCTGCTTGCAGATGCCAGAGATTGAACCTGAGACCTTCTGCATGCAAAACAGGTGCTCTACCACTGAGCTGTAGCTCCCCCCAAAGAGAGCACTCTTGCTGCTCAGTTCTTCAGCTTCTGAATACATCTGCATTCCTGGTTTGTCTCCTGTAATTTTGCATAGTTGGATTTAATTTGATGTCACAGTGTTTCCACTGTAGTGGGAAAAATCCATATCTCCATGACATATTTATGAGCTTGGGGAATGCTACTAGCTCTTTAGATTAACGGCACATGGCATTTATTTATTTTTAAATATATACTTTTATTTTTGTTTCAGAAACTCCTTTGTGGAGACACTTGGAGAAACCAGTGGGAGGATCATCAGCAAACTAGAACGGTGCTTGTTGAAAAGGGCTGTGTTGCCCAGTGGGCAGCAGCCTTGGTTGTCCAGGAAGAATGAGAACGAATGTGTCCCTTTATCTGATGCTTCTTCTTGTGGTCATGACGATGGGATACCCTTCCAGACGCTCTGCTATGGACTTGGATGCCACACCCCGAATGACAATTGTCTATAACGGTAAAGAAGTTTTCCAGATTTCCCTGGATTAAAATAAGTCTTTTAGTTGGGCATATTTGCAATGTATATATGAAGTGAACCAAGTTCACATATAATGATGTATTCTCTAGAGCAGGGCTGCTCAACTATTATTGACAAGGGTTGAACATCATGTATTGACCGCCTCCTGTGTATGTTTTCACAATGGAACAGAATTATAGGATGCTTTGACCACATTCCCATGCCCACTATTCTTGTATAATTTGTGCTTGCTGTGAATTGTAGGGATGTGCACAAAACTGATTTTGCATTCTGTTTCAAGCTCAAAATGAAACACAGATGGCCCCAATGTTTCGTTGAAACAGCAGCCGAACCCGGCTGTTTTGATGTAACAACTCACAACATTTCAAGTGTTCCGGCCATTGGAAACAATGGGGAAACTTGAAACACCCCATTGTTCCCCATGGATAGCTCCTAAGGACACCAAAGTGGGTTGTATGGTAGGGCATGATGGGTGCTATGCACCACCCAACTCACACACGCGCACACACACACACACAATGGGCAAGCAAAGAAATGGGCAATCTTTAACAAACTTTTAATCTTTCCCCAAAGCCCCCATATGATCCTATAGAGGTTTTTGGGAAAGGTTATTACGTTTAAAATCCCCCACTTACCCATTTCATTTGTGGGTTGGGTTGTAGGTAGCACCCATCATGCCCTACCACCCAACACACTTTGGTGTCCCTAGGAACTACTCATGGGGAATAATGGGGGTGTTTCAAGTTTCTCCATTGTTCCCTATGGCCGGAACAAGTTGCACTCTCAGAGTGCACTGCACACAAGTTTTGCATGGCAATTTGCAATGCATTTGGCAGCCCTGCCTTGAAAAACATTGCAGAAGCATACAGTAAAAGGGACTCTGTCCCTCCCAACACAGAACACACATTTCAAACACAGTCCAAAAATGGCCAAAAAAGAATCACTGCCCCCCAAATCAACTGCCAGCCACAGTGCCTGCACTGCAGTAACATCATTGGCACAATTTGGTCTCTCACAGACAGTTATGACCCTTTATGTTACTTCCTAACACTGCAACAGCTGCCAGAGCAGCACCCTTACTTAGCAGCAAGCATGGCCATAAGCTCAACTAGAGTAACGTCAGCCACATTTTGACTGAGTACACCCTGCAATGCAGATTGCAGAGCAGACCAGAGCAGTAAGTGAACTTATTTAGCCTCAAGGCCAGACATGGAGCTCATCACAGCAGTCACCAAGAAATATTACACACACACACACACACACACACAGTCCATTTCTCACCACAACACTGTCTTGCAAGCAAATCAAACCACAACTCAAGGAAGGCACCAAAGTTCTGCCTTTGTCAATCTGAGATCCAGCAAAACCCAATAGTTATAGCAGCAATAGTACAGCATATTATACTCAGTGTTGAGAAGAGAAAAACACAAAATCAAACCTTCCTTCCTCCTCTCTTGATGTATCCTCTTCTTCAAGAGAGGCACACTATAAGGGCTCTTTGCCTCCCAGTCCCTTTGAAATTTTCCAGTTCCTTCCCTTTGTGTTCCCCTTCCCTCCCTCCTGCCAGTGGGGGCAGCGTTGCCCATGACAGCACTTGGTTTGTATGATAACAAGCTAATCAATAAGCAAGGAGATCGCATGCCAGTCGGAAGCCAGTACCAGAAAACCAATCAGCAAGGAAAAAACAGACCTCCAAAGTGGCTCTCGGAACGTCAAAACGTTTTAATCAAAACTGGGATGGTTGTGCTCCATGCTCAAAACAGGCCCTTTATTTAAAGAGTGTTCTGTTTCGAGCTTGAAACACTCAAAGTGGCTGCTGGTGAAATGTTCTGCACATCCCTAGTGATTTGTAATGTCCACACAATTACCTCTGCCCAAAGTACTATCTCCGGTATTGGTCGCATGGTTGGCTATATTGAGGTTAGAAAGAGAGCTCTTGTCAATCCAGGGGCTCTTCTGCACTGTTTTAAATTACTTTAGCCTCACATTAATCTCGAGCCAGTAAACAAATCCTAGCATGAATTACATTAAAGGGTTAAGTCTGTAAACAACCAGCCAAATGTTGCTACGGCAGATGGTTCTGCTCTTGCGTTGTGACCTGTAATGTGCAGGAAAGATTTTTTTGAACCCTACCTGCAAAGTAGGAGTACGTGCTCAGGGTACACAAAGGTAGTTGTGTGGCAAAGATTTGCATTCTGTGTTCTTTGGCTTCTTTAGTTTCCTCTTGCCTGGCAATAGGCTGTAGGTTGATCAGCTAGGCAGTGGAAGTTCTAAGAGTTTGACAGTGCTTATTCTTATCTGTCTGGCCCCTAATCAAACAGAAGGTTCTGTGGGGAAAGGCAGGGTAGGCCTTCAAAGGGCTGCCATTAAGACACACACTGACTTTTATTTAGCAGCTCTTCATTCTTTGGCAGCTTTTTGAAGGATGCAAACTGGGAAGAGCTGAATTATCTGGATATATTTGTTTTATATGTGATTTAATAATAGAGTGATAAAGGCTTTGTGGTTTTGATCTGAACTGTAAGTTGTGCTGAGTTGTGCTGTGACAAAATGTTGATGGTAGCAAGCCAAGCTGTGTCTTGCTTTAAGGATTTGCAGAAGATACTTAAATCCTGTATACCAGTGATATCTTCACTATTTTTTCAAGCAGGAACACTTTGGCATAAAATCTTGACTGCGAGGGCCATTTCTCACTGTGCTGACCTCTGCACAGTACCTTACTTTTCTCTGTGCTGGGAGAGCCCTTTAAGAGAGATGGAGCCCTCTCTTAAGAGCACTCTGTGGGGAAAGCACTGAGAAGGGCTACACTTCCTAGCATTCTGTGTATGCCTTCCAAGACGATGCAGGAGCTCAAGGGCTCAGTTTCCATTAAAGGAGCCCCATAGCTGCTGGGCAATCTGCAGCACTGCACGGTGAGAATGGTCATCTCTGCATGGTGCGGGGGGACTGTACAGCATATTTGACTTTGGCTGAATAAATAAATAATCTGAGAGATGTGCTTAGGGTTGATGGGGGCCAGTGTTCCCTCTAATTTTTTCCATCATTGAGCAGAATGAGTTTTGTTCTGGACGGCAGTGTCAAGGCAGTGTACGCACACATGTGCATTGTTATGTGCCAGTGCCACTATAGATGCAACACACACACACATAAATAATAGTATATAAATGACGATGATGTCACACAAGCAGCACTTAATGGCAAAATATTAAAACCAAATATAGCAATTAAAATATTAATAAAAACAGTCAAATATACTAAAACTAGCAGAAAGCAATGCCAAATTATCCACACTATACTGCTATATGTATTGTTTTGTGTGCTATGTCAGATCAAGCAGTCAAACATTTTGTGACTTGTTCTAGAAACACTGTTGAAGGATTGCATACAAGTAAAAAAAATAAAACTAATTATTTTTAATTTTTAAAAATAAAACAAAGTATTGTGTGTGGGTGGGGGTCCTCCTGTTCTGAGCATCACAGAATGAGGAGGTGGTACAGCAGGGAAACACCAGCTCTCTGCAATATAGAAATCTGGGGAGTTTATATAATAAGAATTGTTTTTCAAAAAGATTTTTAAAAATTAAGTATTTGACGCTGGTATGATGCCATGGAAATAATACACAATCTGGGACCTGCATGACAAATCTTAAATGAAAGGGAATTTTGCTTTTTTGTAAAAGACAGAATGTATATTTTTGAAAGTTGACTAAGCAATTACCCAAATTAACGAAACTGGAAAAGCAAACAATGGTAAAAATGCTTTGTTTTTTTCTTTTCTTTTTTTGTATGGAAGGTAAACTAGTTCTTTTTCTTTCTTTCTTAAGAGACATGTGCTTAAAAAATAATAATTAAGCAAAATACCCCCACTCTAACTTCCCTGTGGAGTTCCTTTCCCAGAGTTCTGTATGGCAGAGAAACATTTCCATTTACAGTTTTCCTACTGTACCACTTCCTTGTTCTTGAAGGAGCCAAATCAACCTACAGGAAGAAAATGGAAAGAAACAGAAGTCATGGCTTCTTTCAAAGGAATTCCTACCTCAGCCTTTTGAGGTTCTTTGAGAGGGTTTGAAAAAGTCAAGTCAGTCAGAAAGATTCAGCAGCAGTGAATGAATTGCTCTATGCCACTCTGTCCTTCTTTCTCCCCTAGCCCTCTGCTCTCACAATGGGCTGGAGAATTGAAGCAGCTGCTAATTAGGTAAATGCAGGTTACAGCAAGAAGGGGACTACAGAGGGTCACCGGGAGGATTACCAATCAGTTTTGAAAAAGGCACATTAGCAGCAGCCTTTGTCTCTGCGTTTGTGCTTTTAAACCCCACTTTTGCACAATCTAGAATCCACTCTCCCGCTCTACCAGGAGCCTATTGTAAATGGCAATGGGCACGCATGTGCCCTGACACCATTGTCTAGGCTCAGGCAAGCTTTCCCCCATTTTCAGTAGGGCTCTTGCAGCAGTGGCGAGCAGTGTTCTGGTGGCTTTTTTTTTTTTTTAAAGCCTTTCCATGGCTCCTTCTGTGCAAAATCTTCAATGCAAAGAAGCAAAGTTCCACAGAGAGGCAGGATGCCTCTGAGTACCAGTTGCAGGGGAGTAACAGCAGGAGGGAGGGCATGCCCTCAACTCCTGCCTGTAGGCTTCCAGCGGCATCTGTTGGGCCACTGTGTGAAACAGGATGCTGGACTAGATGGGCCTTGAGCCTGATCCAGCAGGGCTGTTCTTATGTTCTTATGTAGAGTCATAGAGCCCCCTGTGCATGCATGCATGCGTGCACATGTGCGCGCACACACACTCATCCCCCTTTCAAATGGATGCAAGCAGCTCCATTTGTGCTTTAGCAACAGAGACCTGGAAACAACGGACCTGTCCCTTTCTTGAGGGAATGGAGAGGCAGAGTAAATTTTTAGCACAGAAGGAAGGAATAAACAAAAGGAAAAAAGGATAACTGCACCCAGGCTATTAGAAATAGTAAAAGAAAAACACGTGTGCAGGAGGAAATGGAAACCGCAGCACCCACACTGAGGACAGCAAGCTAGCCAAGAGGCTCTAATTAGGGATACCCACACAGTTTCCCCACTGCTTGGCCAAAGATAAAACAGATCACTCATTCTCTGGATTTCTTTTTAAAACAAGGATGCTGGATGGTGGGGAGACAGAGAGGCTGGAAGCCGGTAGCAGTGGGATGGGTGGGATCCGGGGAGAGTCACAACTTCACAGCCGGCAGCAGGGAAGCTGGTGGGGAAAGGAGATGGGGAGCCCCCAAATTTGCAGCCAGTGGTGGGGAAGCCCCCTGCTGCCGGCAGCGGTGGAAATGCAGCAGTGGAGGGGGAGGTTGGGGAGACAACTTTGCAGGTGGCAGTGGCGAAGCTGGCGGGGGAAAGGTGGGGTAGTCATACAATTTTGCAGCTGGTGGAGGGGAAACAGTGGCGGGAGGGGGAGTCACACAACTTTGCAGCCGGTGGCAGGGAAGCCCCCCCCCCCGGTCAGCAGCAGAGGTGGAAATGCAGCATTGTGTGTGGGGGGGAGTTGGGGAGAAACAACTTTGCAGGCGGCAGTGGGGAAGCTGGCGGCAGCAGTGGGGTAGGGGGAGAGTCACACAGTTTCACAGCCGGTGGTGGGGAAGGCCGCCTCAGGCAGGGGGAAGGCAGCAGTGCTGTTTAGAGGACAGGGAGAGGCACACCTTCACAGCTGGGGGGAAAGCAGTAGTGGGGAGAGGGAGTCACAACCTGGCAGTCAGCAGCAGCAGCTGCATGAAATAGCTGTGTGGGGGGTTAAATTTAGTGTGCGGGTGCGCAGCTGCACATTTTAGAGGGAGTGTGGATGGGGGCTGCCACTAGTCCCTTGAATTTACCATGGAGAAAACTGCTTGTGTGTTGTGTGTGTGTGTGTCTTCAGTTCCATACATCTCTTTCAATTTTTTTTAAAGTTTGTGTAACAATCAAGATATTTGCCTCCTTCTTCTTGCTTTTCGCTTTGATTATTTTGCAGCTTCACCCAAATGTTGCCTTGACTGTATAATAATAAAACTTGCTCTGGTGTCCTCCAATTTGGAGTGTCTCTTCAGACATTCTGATGGAATCATTTTATTTGCGGCCATAAGCCAAACAAAATTAAAACTATTGCCTGTTAGCAGGCATATATATAAAGCATAAAATAACTAAAAGATACACAATTGGTCTCATAAAACTCCATGACGAGAGGTCAATTTCATAGCCCCATATAAAAATTTAGCAACCAGTTTTGTAATACTCTCATTAATATCAGTAAGACATAAATTAAGATAAAATGAGTCAGGCCTGTCTGGAAACTAAACAAATAAGGGGGTCAGTAATTCTTTCCTTGAGTCACGAAACAGAGGGCAGTACAGAAATACATGAGCAACTGTTTCTAAGCAGACCTCACCACAAGAACATAACCCCGATACAGGGGCATCCTTGCAAAACCTTCTAAGGAGCAAGGCAGAGGGTAGAATATTCAGCCTGGCTCTTGCAAAGGCTGACCTCAGTTTGACCAGATGGAGCGTGGAAAGATATTTGGCAGGATGATTATGAGCAGGAAGGGAAATACTAAGATATATGGGAGAACAACATTTATTTGCTAGGGAGACAAGGCGTTGATACTCAATGTCTCTAAGACGTTGGATCGTAATAGCCTTGGCGCTGGTAAGAGAGAGGGACAATAAATTGGAGGGAGAAAGCCCCAAACTCAGCACTTTTTTGGTAACCACAGATAGCCAGGAGTTAGGGAAGTTGTCCCTCCACATAAGTTGGATGTACAATGATCCCTGAGACCCAAGGCAGAAATTAAGCCAGCGAATTAGTGTAAGCTCCCAAGCCTGACAGGCAATGGAATAGGAACCCGACTCCAGGCACAGAGCGGCATAAGAGACACATTTCGGCGCTCTAAAGATGGCTCTGAGAAATCTGGACTGAATAGAATCCATCTCCGACTGTATCCCCTGAATCCAAAGTGGAGCCCCAAAGAGCATTTGAGCTACAATTTTGACTCGGAACACTCTGAGAACCAAAGGTATGTATTGACCACCTCTAGTGAAAAAAACAACAACGAAGAAAAGCATATAAAGTGGAATGTGCAGTATGGATTGCATGTAAATGCTGAGGTTTCCAATTAAGGTTTGACTGGAAATAAATACCAAGGTATTTAAACTTAAAAACCTGGTCAATCTTGATGTGATTGATACTCCAGCTGTAAACCTTTCTGGTGTTCGAAAACACCAGCACCTTAGATTTAGCAAAGTTGATGCTAAGATGGTTATCATTGCAATATTGGGCAAACGCTCTCAAAAGTCTGAGGAGACCAATTTGGGTCTGGAACAGAAGGATCGAATCATCTGCATATAGGAGCACCGGAACCCGATGGTCTGCCAACTTGGGGGAGTGAGCGTCCATCTTATTCAACTCAGAGGCCAGGTCATTAATAAATAAATTAAAAAGGGCTGGCGCCAAAAAACAACCTTGCCTGACTCCTCTAGACGTGGCAATGGGGTCTGTCAGAGCCCCTTTCAGGTCAAACCTGACACGAATAGAGGAGTCAGCATAGAGTTGTTTATCAGAAATAACATTTGCTATGAGGTTCTATCTTCACTCCTCTGTAGCCTTCTTCTCACACAGTCCCCCCACATGTTTACTGACTGGTGGGGGTGCAGGACTATCCCTTCTGCCTTGCCCCATAATGCCAACACACCTACTGGGAATACGCCCTTTGGCCATGCATTCAACTTTCATGAGAGAGAGATTCTACCCACATCCTCCATTCCTGCTCCACCACCCCTGCTTTCCACAATCAAGTGGGGGGATTATAAGAGAAGAGGGCTGCTGATATTCAAAAATGAGCAGTCCTCCAAAACAATCGAGAGAAGACTAGAAGTGACGCTGTATTGTGTGGTAATGATTGAAATATCTGAATCTCATCTTTCAGCCCTATACGGGCCCCCAAGGTGTGTATGTTTTACTTTTTCCTCAGTTAGTTGGAAGACTGGAAATAGCGGGGGAAATGATCCAAAAAATGGAGAGATGTATATTATCTACCACTCGTGGTTAGGATGAGATAAAATAAATACATTGTGACCATTGATATTTTGTCGAAAATGCTCTACAGAGTCGCTGGGTAGCATAATGATGAAAATGATGCAGAGATATTGCTTATCTTGTGGCAAAGGCTTATAACCACAGAGGAAATATCACTGGTTTGAGATTCCTGGCCCTGCCCTTTGGTTCCACCCTTCTTTCCTTGCCTTTCTTCTGCAGAAGAGGGAGACAGGGGAAACCTGCTTTGAGAGCCATGGGCTCTTGCCGTGTGTGAGCTGCCACCGGTTATTACATGCCAGATTGGAGCTGTCAGTGCTGCTGTCTTTCGTCTCAACATGCATGTCTGATTACATCAGCATCTTGGAGCAATCTCCTGTGCTCCAGTTTCCCGGGAACCCTGAGGCATTACAAACACATGATCACACTTTTCTTTGTGAGCATTACATGTTGGGGATGGTCAATAATTCCCTTCTCTTTACCTCAGTTACCTTGTGCACCAATCACCTGTCTTGGCTCCCTGCTTCTGAGTAGCTTCTGGATACTAACATTCAGTCCCAACACTGGAGTTGCTTGGTAGTGCCAGGACTTTGCTTCCTCCTTCATGGGGGCGGGGGGGGGGGATATCCAATTTGTGGAAAGCATCAATAGATGAGCTTAGAATGAAAAGTGTAAGTCATTGAGGCAATTCTTACGATTGCCAAAAAGTGGGCTAAGGGAGCCTAGCCTGCTTTTGGGCAATCGTGTGCTGCACGGCTCTCGGCAGCAAACTGCCAAAACTACACCCCCCCTTAGCTGAGGTTAACAGAGCGAGCGCGCCATTTACCTTGGCATTCTGCTCGTGTGTGCCACGGAGCGCGGCAACACACAAGTAGACCCCCGACTGGAAGCAAGCAGCCTCCCGGGCTCAGGGGTCTCTCCAGGATGCCCCACACACTCGCGCAGAGCATCCTGGAACTTCCTGGGGCTGTACGGCCCTCGATCCTCGCAGCCCCTGCCGCTCTCTCCACCTAACCCCATCTGGCGAGTCTCACATTGTATTCTGATTGCAAGGTTAGCATTCTAAGAAACCTGTTCTGAAAGGAAAGAGGCCGATGGCCTTGCCTCAGGTACTGAACTTGAAGCTTGGTTTGTGCATAGTATCTTTTGGGGCCCATGCTTTCCCCATCTTTCACCTGGTCAGCCTTCTCCTTCACCTTTGGCACCTCCATGATGTCATTGGCATCCACACTGCTTGCAGATTCTTGGAGCAGTTTATCTAAAATGTACCATGTTCCCACACACATACACACAAATGTACCATGTTCCCACACACACACCCTCACTTTGCACACTTGACTGAATTCAGAGCTTTCTGATCTGGTGAACTACAGTTTTATGTTCTCCAACACAGGTAGGAGAGCATTGAGTACCCTTCAGGATACCCCATGCCCTCCTACGTTCCTCGATAATGGGGATTTGTGGTGAGTAAAATTCCTGTTTTTCCCAATTTGTATGTCACAGAAAACTGTAATTTAATAAACCAGGAAATTTGAATGCAGCCAGGCATGCAAGGAGTGGAAACAGTGAGGTCATTCACAGAATGAAAAACTGTGTTCTACCTGGGTTTGGGAGCTGTGTGTGCTCCCAATTTTCGGTTGTGTGTAAGCAAGGTAGGAGGAACACCTGGGTAGCTTTTCCTCCTACCTTACTTCCACACAATCACTTCTAACCAGGTTTTCCTCTTACCTTGCTTCCACACAACTGAAAATTGGGAGCACACACATAGCTCCCAAACCCGGGTAGAACACAGTTTTTGATTGTGTGAATGTCTTCAGTATGTGGGCAATTTGCTTGTTCATGATCCAGCAAATTATTGGCCTCTGTGTAAATGAGAGTTTTGGGGGCGGGGAGAGAGAGGGGTGTGTGCAACAAATGCAATTTAATATCTCTATCAATAGTACTGGGTTAGATACATAGGTAAAAGTTTTAACATGAGCAGGCGCGTAACAACGATAGGGCAAGGGGAGACAGTTGTCTGGGGGCCCCACTGCCTGGAGGGGCCCCCCAGAGGCACCTCACGTGACTCCCCATTGCCCCCTGCCCAGCCCCAAGGCTCCTCAGCCACTTGCCCTGTTCGCCGTCTCTCCAGCTTGTTCTCCTGGCCGGCAATCGAGCAGCAGACAAGCTGCAAAGAGCTCCTTTTCTCCCGCCTCTCAGCTGATCGGCGGGTGGGCGGGGCTTCCACGGAGGTCTGGTGTAGGTCTCTGTGAAGCCTGAACTCCAGCAGGGCCCAAGCCAGCCAGGAAGGAGGAGGCAGCCAGAGTGGCCACCACTGTTCTCTGCAGCAGAAGACCCCTTGCTGCCAGGTAGAGTGTGAACTCCTTTTTGTGGTTACATTCCCCACCCCCCGATATATAGGCATCTGCTTGCCATAGGGCTTTGATATGGTGGGGAGGGACTGAGAAGTCTCTGAATATTTATTTTTAAACAGCTTGGAAAAGTTGCTGGCTTAAAAAAAACTATCTAAAAAGTCCTATAAGTGGCTTGTTTCATGGCAGAAAATTACAAAAACTATTGGAACAAACAGTATTATATTTATTTTATTCATTCATTTATAAATGCACTTATGTTCAAGTTGTTTTGCAACCCAGAAGGTCTGAGTGAGAACTGTGAAGCATGTCTTGTGCTTTTATTTTATTTTTCTTGTGTATGAACTGCTCCCCAATAACTTGCAGGGACTTCAGGGTAAATCTGGCCAACATGTGAATGCAGCACTTCCATTCCAGAGGAGAGGTGTGTTAAAGGGCTTTAAAAGCCTCCTGTGAAAAACCTCCTGCAATCAAACTTGACTGAATTTGTTCAGAATTCTGGGAAAACAAACATAGGCTCACCCTGCATGGTTGAAAGTCTCCTTGGCTAATCTGCAGCGAGGGGCCCATTTTAATCATTCATCTTTCTAGTGTGTTCTAGGCATTAAAAGTAAAACAAATGTATAGTACTCAATGTATATCACTATATATTGTGACGTGTGCGTGTGTGTATTCAGTGAAATGTATTTCCAGGCAGCTTACTTATTTTGGAATATCAGACTTAAATCCTTGGGGGCCTGGGGTGTGCGGAGGCCCTGGACTTTGAATGGGGGGGCCCCATTTTAAAATCTTGTCTCTGGGCCCACTCCAACCTTGCTACGCCCCTGAACATGAGGTTCCATGGGTAAATTATAACAAAACTGGGCTAGCCTTTAGTCTGGGGAGACAAATAGTTAAACGAGACGAATTGCTGAAAGCTAAAACTGGAAGAAATGTGGGGAGGGGGGAGGGGGAGAGCAAACGCAATGAACCATCAGACACTCCTGCTAGTGAATTCCCCACTTTCTAATTGCTTTTAGTTAGAACTTGATGTCCCCCCAAGTAGCTGCTGTGGATGATTTACAACCCCCTTTCCTAAAACCAGCATCTTGTTTATTTGTGATGGCTATACTGGAGGGTTTTGGGGGGAAATTCACCCTTCCCCCTCCCGCTCCTTCCTCTGAGTTGCAAGGGTTGCTTTGATCCACCTTTTCAGAGCAAGTGGTACCTAACTTATTATTTCCTTGTTTGGGCTTGTCTCATTTTACCCTGTGGTGAGGTGTACATGATGTCTCTATAGTACTGCAGGTGTTTTGCTGCCACGTAGGCACTGTATGTAATTTACCAAAGTGACATGAAAGCTACTTTCTGGTTGGCTGGATCCGATGATGCTTTGGCAATGCCTCTGAAATGTAATCAAGTATGGTTCATCTGCTCAGGTCAGGAACGAAAGGGGAAACCCTGGAATAGTGAAGGCTTGGTGCTGTATGGAAGGCTAAGAAACTAGCAAGGGTTTATAACTAAAATAATAATATTCTTGCTACACTGCTCTGGTAGTTTGAACCAACTCAGATATGAACTCTGTTCTCATCTCTGTGC
The DNA here is from genome assembly GCF_027244095.1 of Hemicordylus capensis. Lineage (NCBI taxonomy): Eukaryota > Metazoa > Chordata > Lepidosauria > Squamata > Cordylidae > Hemicordylus > Hemicordylus capensis. Next base: position 284,469,864 of record NC_069659.1, read on the forward strand.
TGTCCAGTGACTTTGACATTTCTGTGGAGTAAAGGAAGGAAAAAAAATACTTCTATGGAGTAAAGGAAGAAACTATGGAGTAAAGAAATAAAATAGAATGTCTGATGATGACTTCCTTTACAACTTTTCACAAGTACCCTTTATTTACTAGGACTTCATTACATGAATTTGCATGTTAACGTAGACTTGTCACTCACAGAGGCTGCCCCAAGCAGAGTTAGGCTGCTTGTGAGAAGCGGATCCCTGTGGATCCCTCTGCTCCCTGCCCACCTAACCCCCTTAATAAACCCAGCTTTTAGCTGAAGTTAAGGGTGTTCTCGCACCCTTATCCCAGCTACTGAGTATCATGTGATTTGTTGTTCTGACCTCAGGTTGTATGCAGCCTTGAGGTGTCACAGACGGGCACATAGAGCACCCATCTGATGGGGGTGGGGGAATCTCCAATGCAATGTAAATGCTGTGCTTTGCATTGAGGGGGTGCCTGGAGGCCAGAACAGCAAGTTCCGGCCCCAGATACCTCCACCCTGCTCCATGCTTCATGGAGCTGCTCGGAGCATGGTCATCTGGGGGGAAGGTAAGTTAAGTGCAGCCTCCCTCGCCCCCTGGTGCCCTCCCAGCCCGCCCAAGACGACCGTGTTACTCACCGCACAATCTAAGAAATTCAGTGAAATCATTCAGTGGCTTGGGAAGTAATGGAAGCTAAACAAGGAGGCTCTTCTTACGATCTGTGAGAAGAGCTTCTGTTGGGTCTGTGGAGAGAGCAGGCTTAGCCGGCTCTACCTGCAGATGATCAAAGTGCAGCCCTGGGTGGCCAGATTGGCTGCCCACACAACTGCTGGCTCCATCATGGAGCTGGTGGGGATTGGGGGCCATGTGGCCCCCAGAAGTCTGAGGTAGCTGGAGAAGTCTCAAGCTACCCCGTGTTAGTGCGCAGGGCACCCTGAAGAGATCCCCAAGCCCAGGAGGCTGGCGGCAGTCTCCCGGTCAGGGGTCTACTCATGTGTTGCCGCACGCTGTGGTGACACATGAGCAAAAAAAATGAGGTTAACAGTGTGCTCACTCCATTAACCTCATTTAAGGGGAGGGGGAATTAGGCGGGCTAGCTGCCTTGGGAGCACCGGGCTCACCTGCGAACCCATTGGTTGCCATGATAACTGGGAAGCGGGCTAAGCTCCCTTCACCTGCTTCCCAGTGATCGTGGGAATAGCCTCAGTTTATGGATCATTGAGAAAGCATGGGAGTGAATGCTTGTATCTGTGAGCCTCCTCTAAAGGGAACTTGCAGACATCATATCACCAGTACACATGGTTAGTCCAGTCAGCCTGGGGTCTCTACTGGGCTTGGCCATTAGAATTAAAAGAGGGTTTCTGCAAGACGCGATAGGTACCAAAGGCAATTTTAATGGGGCTCTGGTCAGGGAGAGCAGGCAGCAGACCATATGGTCATCTGCTTTTGGGCAATACTGTAAACTGATGTTTTCTGTGGAAAAATTTAATGGGGTCAACAGGCTCCCCTCACTCGTCTTTTCAGACTAATATGACCAGCTTCTTTCCTCTTGGACTGCCCTGTGGCTAGTGCATATGCACTAGCTCCAGCTACCATAGAATCCTAGCAAGCTGAGGCTAGTGTGCATGAACAAGTCATGGCAAAGGGTGTTGTTTGTTTATGGTGATGGCATGGATGGTTGTTGGCCTCTTCTGTCATTATTTGGCACAGCTAGAATGTCTGTACTGTTGCCTGCCTTGTCCGACTCCCATTTAGCTTTCTTAGCAACCTGCATTTTTGCTTATGTTATGTTTATGTTAATGTTAATATTTTGTTGTTTTTGTTATTTATTTATTTATTACATTTATATCCCGCTCTTCCTCCAAGGAGCTGAGAGCAGTGTATGTGGTTATTTTTATCCTCACAACTGCCCTGTGAGGTAGGTTAGGCTGAGAGATACATGACTGGCCCAGAGTCACCCAGTGAGTTTCATGGTTGAATAGGTATTCAAACTCGGGTCTTCCCGATCCTAGTCCAACAAAGAACTTGGTAAAAAAACAACAACAACTCATCTTAGATTGAAGTAACTACAGTAATTGCTTACAGCAACTCTGAAAGGCTAGTTGGGAATATTATCCCCATATTACAGATGGAGCCACCTAATGCCGCAGTGGGGAAATGACTTAACTATTAAGCCAGAGGTTGCCGATTCGAATCCCCGCTGGAATGTTTCCCAGACTATGGGAAACACCTATATTGGGCAGCGATATAGGAAGATGCTGAAAGGCATCATCTCAGACTGCACGGGAGGAAGCAATGGTGTAAACCCCTCTTGTATTCTACCAAAGACAACCACAGGGCTCCGTGGTCGCCAGGAGTCAACACCGACTCGACGGCACACTTTACTTTACTTTATTGCAGATGGGGGGGCTGAGGTTGAGAGGGTGTGGCTTGCCTAAGGCCCCCTAATAAACTCATGGCAAAGGCTTGATTTGAACCAGGAAGGTCCTGATTTGCACCACCATCTTTTAAGCACTGTGCTACACCAAAAATTTTAAGTAGTGTGCAGTCTGTCTCCATACCCCTTCCCCATTTTCCAGCCTGCCTCTTTTTGTGTAACTAGAGCAGTGAAGGCCCCTGAGCTTTGCCTTGGATTCCCTGGTGCAAGGAGTGAATGTGGGGGGTCTTGGAGCTGGCACAGGAGCAGCGTGTAAGGATCTGGCAGTCGGCCTGCAAGCTTTTCTTCCCGACATTTCCCACAAAGCATCACTAATTGCATTACAGTAGTTTGGCAGCCAAGCTGAGACAATCACAGTCTCTTACCTTATAGAGGTGGCATGAGGATTAGCATGTTTAATATTTGCAAATGTTAATCTAAATGCCAAACAGAACAGGAGAAATTGGTCTGGTTTATGGAAAGATTTTTGCATGTAGAAAGTGAGCCAAACCCTGGCTGAGAAAAGAGTTTATATTTGTATAATCAAAAGACTTGTGTGCAAATCCTTTTGTTGAGAGAAAAAGGTTGATTTTCATTTTTTTTTTAAAACTGTGTGAAGAGTAGGTGGTTGTTGTTGCCAGGAGCGATGTAACTCTGTTAGTTTAGAAATCTTAACAGCTGCGATTGTACTTCTCATGGAATCTAGGTGTGTTTGACACATTTCTGTTAGTTCCAGCTCCTTTTCTTCTTTCAGCCCCTTTTCTTCTTTTATCTCTCATAAAGGTGAAGAAAAAGCTTAAGATATGTATATTATATTATACATAATAAATATTAACAAGGGAGGGGAGACTATACAGATGAGATAGACCATACTTTCTAAAGAGTGAGGTCTTATTGAACTGAGTAATCAGAGAGCTGGTTTGTCTCTGCTATCGTGTGCTTTTCATATTAAAGACTGTGATTTTCACGACTAACACGTGTTGAGGAGCTTCACACAATTAGTGTGAAATGCTGGGAGGGTTAGTGTGGTGATAGTGGAGCGCTGCTCTTGGGTGGCTGGATCACCCACCCACACGACTACCGGCTCCATCACGGAGCTGGTAGGGGAGGCAGGGATTGGGGGCCGCCTGGCCCCCAGAAGTCCCAGCATGGTCCGCGCAAGTGCGCAGAGCATGCTGGGGAGACTCCCAAGGCCGGGAGGCTTGATGGAGCCTCCTGGTCATGGGTCTCCTCGTGAGTTGCTGCAGCGGGGGAGATGTGCCTCAGAGTCTCACAACCCGAAAACCCGGGTTAGCAGAGCGCTTGCTCCACTAACCTGGGTTAAGGGGAGGGGTTTTTAGGCAGGCTAACCTCCAGAGAACCACCGGGCTTGCCTACAAGCCCAGTGGATCTCACGACCACGCAAAAGCGGGCTGGGCTGCATTAGCCTGCTTTCACGCAGTCATGGGAATAGCTTCATGTTGTTTGCCTAAACAACATTTTCAGTTAAAAACCAAGTTTAATTGAGTTATTTTGTAGATCTGGAAGAACCGATGGAACTGGTTTAAATGCTGGTTGACCAAGACTGCCTGGAAATTCTGGGTTCTTGCAATCAGCTCTGCAGAACTGAGTGATCCTGGTTAATTATTTAACCAGGATCACCATGTAACACGGCCTGTAAACACTTTGTGGTACATCAAAGACTGAGGCCTACTGCTGTTTCCTGGGTTTTTACATCTCTGTTTACTGAATGAGCCTACTGGTTAGCTGCAGAGCCAGTAGGGTGGCTAGAGGAGTTTTCTATCCTCTTCAAGCTTTGGGAAGGAATGGGCTGTTGGGCCTTTTCCCTTCCATGTCTGATGTGGTTTGATAGCTCCTTTGTGGGTCTTTGCCTGGCAGATCTCGGAGGAGGAGGCTAAACGGCTATAGCTGGTCGTTGAATGATGGATTTTAGCAGCTGGAACTGCATCCATCTGTGAATGAGACATGATGCAGACTCTCCTGAGAGCTAAATGAGTGATTGAAAATTAATATTGTTTGAATTGAACTCTTTAGGCCTTTCGGTTAAATCCATAATGAAAGCAGCAATTACAATCGTATCTAAAACAGCATGCCGCCATAACAGAAAGTCTCTGTTGTTGTTGGCAGGCACGTAGCATGTGGGGAAACATCTCTGAGTAGTGCATTTCTGCTGTTGCACGATTGCTGGGGTGGGGGGAGCACTGAGATGAAATGTTGGGAATGCCGTACTTGCCTTCTAATCTTCCCCTAGATGTGTAAGCATTGAGTGTGGTGGTGTCACCCCATAAGGGCATTCACACATTAAAGGCCTGTGGTAACTATACTCATAAGTGGTCCTTACTGTGCCAAAGTAATCTAGCATGTGACTGCAATAGTGAATCACCTACCTGGCCAGAACTCACATGCTTAATATTGCCCCAGGGAGGGCACCCAACTCCCTGGTTATTTCAGCAGGAGCTATGTATGTTTTGCCACAATATTATTATTATTTCTTGTTTACACAGTCAGACAGGTGTTATTGACTGGTTTGTTTTATCCAGACATTGAGTCCTTTCCAAGGACCTGGGATGGCGAATTTTATTGTCAATGGTTATAGATATCGTTACAGAATATAGGCTGTTCCCAGTTAAACTGCTTTATGTAATTGGCTGATGGTGATTTCTGTGGCCCCTATGGTGTTGAGGTGCTCTTCAAGGTCTTTTGGAACTGCACCCAGGGCGCCAATTACCACTGGGATTACTTTGGTCTTTTTCTGCCACAGCCTTTCAATTTCAATTTGTAGATCTTCGTATTTTGTGATTTGTTCTATTTCTTTTTCTTCTATTCTGCTATCCCCTGGTATTACTATGTCGATTATTTTGACTTTTTTTTCTTTCTTCTCGACTACAGTTATATCTGGTGTATTGTGTGGCAGATGTTTGTCTGTTTGTAGTCGGAAGTCCCATAATATTTTTACATCTTCATTTTCTTCAACTTTTTCAATTTTATGGTCCCACCAATTTTTGGCTACAGTAGCTTGTATTTTTGCAAATGTTCCAGTGTATCGTCCCTGCTACCTTGTAATGCCTTTGTTTTTAGTCAGTCTGTGCGATCTGTTGTTATTATTATTATTATTATTATTATTAATTTTTACATTTATATCCCGCTTTTCCTCCAAGGAGCCCAGAGCGGTGTACTACATGAGTTTCTCCTTACAACAACCCTGTGAAGTAGGTTAGACTGAGAGAGACGTGACTGGCTCAGAGTCACCCAGCTAGTATCATGGCTGAATGGGGATTTGAACTTGGGTCCCCCCGGTCCTAGTCCATCACTCTGTTTATGAGATGAAAAGAAATTTGTTTGGAGTTCGATCCTGCATATCTTGGGAATTGCTGTATCCCTATTAAAATGCCTAAATTATGCCAGCTATAGGATCTAGGTTGCTTTTGTGCTAGCCATTTCCTCTAGAATTGACATAATTAGGTCACTCATTTATCATGGAGAATCCAGACATTTGGTGCCAACCCATGCCAGTGTTTTCTGTGTGGGCTTCCTGTCTCTTTAAAGGTCTGGTCTGTTGTGATTTTTCTGAGTTTAACTGCAGTAACTCCAACCTGTCCAGTGACTGGCAAGCACTATTGATGCACCTGGTGGAAGGAGTAGCCAATGAAAGCAGTAGATGATATCATTGTTGATACCCTGCCAGGGACATAATTCTCCCCAGACTCATATTGTAATGATAATAGGAACCATAGTGCTCCATGAGTAGGTGCATCGAGAGAAGCAGTTCTCTTCTGGAGGATTCCGAGGGTGGGGTGGGATTGAAATCTGAGTTCAATGCAAAATCGAACTGTTCAGTTCAAAACTGAACAGTTGCATTTTTTGGGAATACTTAAGAGAAAGTAAGAAATGCATGGTGTTAAATAAAGTAAGTTTGTTCCATGCTTCCTTCTTTCTTAAATAGCAACTGTGTATAGAGTTTGCAGCAGCACATTACTTATGAAATCACTTCATTTAAGGCTGTGTAGAGACCTATGTTAAAATCAGAGTAAGGCTGCTTGTTTCCGCCCCCAGGCTGGACAGCCTACTGGCCAGCTAATCACATGCTGATTGAGTAATCCCATGCTTCAGATAGGCTTTTAAAAAACAGTTCTACATGAACATTTAGCACAGTATTTTCTTTTAAAGCCCCAACACCCAATCAACTGTTTTAAAGTAGAAAAACTGATCTGTTAAGGAGTATTTGTTGGCCTTGTGACACCTTAGCGGTCAGTCAGTATGAAGGCTGCAAACAGGAAGAACCAGGTTCCTTTGAGATAGATTCTGAAGAGTAGATTGTTCATCTGTTAAAAAAGTGGTATGTGCATTTCCCCAGGCTCACGAATCCAGTTATGTATGTCTGTATGCAGCATAAATATGTGCATACATACAGTATCTACTCTCAATCTAGTTAAGCTAATCTGAGCAACTCCCCTGAATATTTGCTATACGAAAGATGCATGTAAACTTTGTGTCCTTGGGTGATTCATACAGCCAAGACATGGGGACATTTACAATGGTTCTCGGGCTTACAATTACTTTTGTACAGAGACAGAGAGCTATTATGAAATTCCATGTGTCAGGCAGCTCCTGCCCACAGTTTCTCTTTAAAGGTCCTGGACATCTGAAACAACCTGCTTTATGGTTTCAAAATCAATTTTTTCGTTAAAGGTTTTCACCCTTTTTTGTCACTCTGAAACTCTTAAAAATAATACTAAGCATTTGTCCATCACTTTTTGCGTGTGCAAAGCACTTCATAGACGATATCTTGGCATAATCTGTACAACAATCCTGTTAAGTACATATTATTTTCCCCATATTTATTATGTATGTATGTATGTATGTATGTATATAAATATTTATTTAACATATTTTTATCCCGCCCAAAACTTAAGTCTCTGGGCAGCTTACAACAAAAAACAGAAAAGTTAAAACATTAATTAAAACAGATAAATGACAACAAAGAAGTTAAAACATTAGTTAAAATAAATGACAACAAAAAGTTAAAACATTATACAAATTTAAAACCTTAAAACAATATTTTAAAACAATATTAAAACTTATTAAAATGGTATTTAATTAAAAGCCTGGGTGAACAAGTGTGTCTTTAAAGATTTTTTTTTTAATTGTCAGAGATGGGGAGGCTCTTATTTCAGCAGGGAGCGCGTTCCAAAGTGTCGGGGCAGCAGCTGAGAAGGCCCGTCCCTGAGTAGCCACCAGATGATTTTTGCAGACAAACCTCTCCTGATGGTGGGATTCATGACAAAGAAGACATTCTCTTAAATACCCAGGGCCCAAGCTGTTTAGGGCTTTATAGGTTATAACCAGCACCTTGTATTTTGCCCAGAAACTAATCAGCATCCAGTGTAGCTCTTTCAATACAGGAGTAATATGGTCTCTTCGAGATGACCCAGAGACCAGCCTGGCTGCCGCATTCTGAACCAACTGTAGTTTCTGAACTACATACAAGGGCGGCCCCACATAGAGCGCATTACAGTAATCCAGCCTAGAGGTTACCAGCAGATGTACCACTGTTCTGAGGTCGTTTATCTCAAAGAAACTGATGCAGCTGGTGTATTAGCCGAAGCTGATAGAGGGCACCTCTGGCCACTGCCTCAACCTGGGACACCAGGGAGAGACTCAAATCCAGAAGCACCCCCAGACTGCACATCTGTTCCTTCTGGGGAAGTGTGACCCCATCCAGAACAGGCAGATCAAACTCGTCTCCCAAGTTTCAACCCTGCACAATAAGTACCTCCATCTTATCTGGATTCACTCTCAGATTGTTGTCCCTCATCCAGCCCATCACCGCTTCCAGACAGACATTTAGGGAGGTTATGCCTTCTCTCGATGAGGTTGACATGGAGAAATAGATTTGGATGTCATCAGCATACTGATAGCACCCTGCACCAAATCTCCTGATGATCTCTCCCAGCAGTTTCATGTAGATGTTAAACAACATCAGAGACAATACAGAGCCCTGAGAGACACCATACCAAAGTTCAGATTTTGAAGAACAGCAGTCTCCAAGGGATATCATCTGGAACCTGTCCGAAAGGTAGGAGTGGAACCACTGCAAAGCAGTGCCCCCCACGCCCAATCCCCTCAGACACTCCAGAAGGATACTATGGTTGATAATACTGAAAGCTGCCGAGAGGTCCAAAAGGACCAACAGAGTCACTTCCTCTGTCAATTCCCAATTGGATATCATCCATCAGGCTGAGCAAGGCAGTCTCTGCCCCATAGTCCGCCCGAAAGCCAGTCTGAAATGGGTGTAGATAATAAGTTTCTTCCAAGACTTTCTGGAGCTGGGAGGCTACGACCCTCTCAATTACCTTGCCCAGCCATAGAAGGTTAGAGACAGGCCTGTAGTTACTCAACTCTGAGGGATCCAAGGCAGGCTTCTTCAGAAGTGGTCTAATAATTTCCTCTGTACAACAAGGAGGCACCCTTTCCTCCCTCAGAGAAGCATTTATGATCTGTACCAGGCCTCCTACAACAATCCCCCTGCCAGATAGTATAAGCCATGTCGGGCAAGGGTCAAAAGAACAGGTGGTAGGCTGCACCGCTCCAAGCAGCTTGTCCACATCCTCAGGAGTCACAAACTGGAACTGATCCAACCTAACCAAAGAAGAGGAGTCATTGGATACCTCCACATCAGACACTGAAGTAATTGAGGAGGCTGAGTCTAAGTTGGTGATTTCCCCCACAAAGTATTCATTAAACATGTCACAGCGGGTAATCAATGGTTTCAGATTCTGATTCAAAGGTGGAGGGGCACATACTAGCCCAATCACAACCCTGAACATCTCCACCGGATGTGAACTTGCGGATGCAATATGGGCACAAAAGAATCTCTTCTTTGCCACACATATTGCCTGATCATAGATCTTCAATTGTACTCTTTGTTGCAATCTGTCAGATACGAGTCGGGTTTTTCTCCACTTGCGTTCCAGTCATCTACCTTGCTGCTTCAGCCCCCGTAGCTCTTCTGTATACCAAGGGGCCAATTTTGCATTGGATTGGAGAGGACACTTACAGTAGGAGTAATCATGCTGCTCCCCTCCCACTAAAGAGTTAACTGGAAGTGAATCCTATCTTGACTGACAAACTGGTGAATGAACTCCAGGGCTCAGCCAATCAGCATGTTTCACGCTTCAAATACTTGGAGTTAGTTTTTCATTCTGGCAGCTCTAGGAAAGCTCATGGGGAACATACGGCTCTAAATGCTCAGAGAAGCTCCTCTATCATTCTCAAATTCTTGCAGATGAGAGGAGGCCTTTATGTACCCACGGCTCTTGAACTGTTCGCAGCCAAGGCTCTAGCTCAGCTCCTCTATGGTGCCCAACTGGGCTCCTTCCCCAACTTTGTGACTCTGGAACTTGTACAGTCTAAATTCCTGTGGGCAACGCTCCAAGTACCAATATGTGTCTCCAGTGCCACTCTGCACCTGGAGACAGGCCTGATCAAGGAGGCTATGGTGTGGGTGGCCATCCTCTGCTACTGGCTCACACTATCCTTTTGCCCAGTTCGTCTTGCCCCCCTAACCCTATGCAATGATTACCAATCCAGCTGGATTTGGACAATCAAGACAGAAATAGCTACCCTGGGTCTTTCTTTCTTGACCTTGTTTAGTATGGGTTACGACTAGGGAAAGCACCATCAAGGAGCACGTTATAGACATTGAGCACCAAACCAATCTCAGCAGGGTCCTGAACTTTCATATCAGTGATGGGCTTAGATATTCTGCCTCTTCAGCAGCATACACCCACCTGGAGATTCCAAAGCAGAGAAGGACGTTCACTTTGGTTCACTGTCATGGCCTCCCTTCAGCAGTGCTAGAAGGTTATATAGAAGGACTCCATTTACAGAACAACTATGCCCCTGTGGCTCAGGGCAGATCAAAACTACAGAGCATGTCCTCCTCCACTGTTTGTTCTATAGAGACATTCACGCCTCCCTCATCCTTCCATTGCTATGCAAGGGATGTTCGAGCCAATTCTACAGCTCCTTGCTGCTTTCTGACTTTAAGCCTGCCATCACATATAGCGTTGCCAGGTTCTGTGCGGCAGCTACCAGCATTGAGCCTTAACAACCTTAGTCTGGCTCTCGGTGACCCAGGGTGGGCTCTACCCTTTGCTCACTCAATACTGATTCAATAGAAAGACTTAAGCTCCTCCCCACCCCTTTTTAACAGCTCCTTATAGTCTGGCCGTTATCCAGTTTTATTACTTAGGCTTTTATTTATTTCTGTCCTCTCATGTCTTTTAACATTTTTATATCCATTTTTATGCCCCCCCCTTTTTATGCCCCCCCCCTTTATGCCTTTTATGCACTTTTATGACTTTTATTATTTTTCAGGCTTCTTTGCCCTCATGCTTCTGGTGTATTTTCTGCTATTTTTAGTATTTTTAGTATTATTAGGTACCTTAAGTACCATTCCATATGTAATCACTTTTTATCTAATCTCACTTTTAACATGTAATCACCCTTATACTTTATGCTGGTCTACGACCATAATAAAGACTGATTGATTGAGCCAGTCCAAAAGCTGGAAAGGGCTGAGAGGGAGAGAGCGAGTGAGATTGCTCAAAAGGATTGAACTCGCTCACGAGGCTTAAATGGCCCATATAAGTAGAGGGCAAACAGAACCAGCTACCTCAGCCAACTCTGCTACCTCAACCACTCCAGGGGGAAAACTCAAATTCCTAGAGTTCAAGGAACATGAGGATCCAGACCATTTTCTCTCCAATTATGAAAGGACCTGCCAGGACTATAGCATTAGAGGACCTGCACATAAGGTACTTGAGACCTCGCTTGACTGGTTCCCTTCTGGCAGTGTCAACAGAAATGTCAGTCAGTGACATGGAGGATTATATGCTGTTCAAAGACATGGTTAAGTCCAGGCTATTGCTTACCCCAGAAAGTGCCAGGTGTAACTTCAGGGGTCTGAGGAAGAAAGTTGCATGATTACATTATCAGACCTATGCCCACAAGTTAAAGAGGGCACTGCACTCATGGTTGGAATGGGTGGAGGGTGGAGACCCTCGAGGAACTCACGGAACTGGTTCAAGTTGAGCAATTCCTGACCCAACTTTGAGCAGGTCTTTGTTCAGGGGCCCAAGACCATTGAGGAAGCTGGAGAGTGGGCACAGAGGATGGATAACTCTAGAGTTAGATGGACTGCAGAGGCACCTCAACGGGACTGACCCAAGTTTGTCCCAAGGTGGGAGGAGCCTCAGCGTCCGCCCAAGGAGGAGCCCAGGACCTCTACCAAGGTGAGCCCAGGGGATGCAAGTCACACCCCACCTGCTCCACCACAAGGGGGCAGATGAACTGAGCAGGCCAGGCCCACACTTATGTTTTAGGTGTGCGTAAGTGGGATACTTCAAGATGGACTGCCTCAAGGCTAAAGCCTTAATGAACATAGTTCACGCTAAGAGCCCAGAGGTGGTGGCTGCCCATAAGGGGCCACCTCCTTGTTTTGATGTTGAGTCTATTCTACCCAAGAGGCAAGAGAGTGTTTGTTTCAATGGCTGGCAAGTCACGGCATGGAGGGACACTGGTGCCACATTCTCAGCCATACACTTCTCGCTTATCAAGGGCCAGCAGCTTGCCCAGGCCTCAGGGGTGTGGGCTATCTTCGCCAAAGGCCAGGCAGAAATGCCCCTGGTGAAGCTCCCTGTCCAGTGGGCCAGCTGGAAAGGAAAATGGGAGTTTGCAGTGATGGAAGATCATCCCTGTGCCATGCTGATCAGAGAAGATTTAGCTGACCACATTTGGGAGACTCTCCATCCAGGAGAGAAGGATATAGTGTCAGTGGAGCAAGAGAGGCTGATCCAAGGTACCTGGTCTCAGCCAGCAGCACCTATGCAAACTGGAGGTGCACCTGCAGACAGCACTGTCGGTGGGGAGAGGCCAGACTCCAGTCCGAGTACTGAGAGGCCCAGTGAGGGAGAAGTCCTGCTACACCCAGGAGCAGAGTCTGAAGCCCTCATCCCAGAGCACCTGCAGCAGGCAAGTGACCCAGAGGGGCTGCTGCAGAGGAAAAGGCAGACCCAGCAGAGATGCCAGGCACAGCCATCAGCAGCAAGGCCGAGGAGTTCCGGAGAGAGCAGGAAGCAGACCCATGTTTGGCGCAACTGTGGGAGGAGGTGAACCCCAACTCAGCACCTCTCAGCAAAATGCTGAGCTCCCAAATCATCATCCAGAATGGGTTGCTGTAACTTGAGTATATCCCTAAAACTCACAGGGGGGGTGCAAACCCCAGAGGCAATGTATAGTGCCTAAGACACACCAGTTGCATATCCTAAACGTGGCGCATGCCCACCCAAATGGACACATAGGAGTGAGGGAAACCAAGAACAGAGTAAGGAAAGATTTTTAGTGGATTTGGCCAGGACGTGACTGGGTATGTTAAGTCATGTGATGTTTGCCAGTGGGTGGGTAAGAGCTGGGACAAGGGGCAGACACCGGTACAATCCTTATCTGGCCTAGGCACACCATTTGGCAGAGTAGCAATAGATATCCTGAGACCTATCCAACCCAAGACTCCTAGGGGAAAACAGTATATACTGACTCTAGTGGCCTGTGCCACTAGGTAGCCAGAGGTGATTGCCCTGAGCCAGAAAGATGCAAAGACTGTAAGGCAGGCTCTGCTGGACATTTTTGCCAGGATTGGTTGGCCGGGGGAAGTCCTGACTGATGCAGGTGCCACGTTCATGCATGGAGTGATGAAGTACCAATGGTGTGAAGCATCTCGCCCCAGTGTCTGGCCAGCACCTGACAAGTGGATCAGTGGGAGAGGCCCAAGGGCCTTTGGGAGCCATGATCCAGAAGGTCATTAATGAACATTCCAAAGACTGGGACTTGGGGCTGCCACAGCTGTTGGATGCCTACAGAGCTGTGCCTCACCCAAGCCTCGGATATTCTCCCTTTGAGCTAGTCCATGGGAGAGATATCAGAGGGGCTCTGGGGCAGATAAGATGACAGTGGGAGGGGAATGAAACCCCCCAAGGATAAAAGGTGCTGAACCTTGGGGGCAAGCCCCAGAACACACTGAAAGAGACCCTGTCCCTTCCACAGCACAAACTTTGGGAGGCCCAAACAGAGCAGAAGGCCTGGCCTACATGCCAGGGAGCATGTATTTGATCCAAGAGAACCGGTGCCAGTCCTTAGGCCAGCTGGACAATATAAATCCAATGTGGAGACTTTGTCAGACCTTGCATTAGAAACTTATATTTCTTTGGTGTGAGTGCTTTTTCATATTCCTGATACAGTTCTATTATTGTTTACCTGCAATGTAATTAAAATAAGAAACACTAGCCTATGCCCATCTTATCTAGGGCATTGCAAAATACTCTATAAACATTTAAGTGTGCATAAAGAAAAGCTATTTTTGTAATTTACTAAGCATTTTTAACTGTATTTAAAAGCTGAGAAAGCCTCAGACGGAAATAGTCTATAGTAATTGAATAAAACTGTCTTTTTAGTTATTTTCTTTCTACAAGCCTCTCCGAGTTGGTTTTTAACTCAGGAAAGCAGGGGGCGAAGGGGGATTCCTCTGGTGCAATCACGTCCTCAAATGGTCAGAAGCTATCAGTTTTCTCACCACGTGCAGGTTTGCACGTGGAAGATATTTTGTACTCACTCAAGAGTAAAATAAAGAGTGTTTTCCCTGGGATTCCACCCCAAACCCAGGGAGGTTCAAGCTCTGTCGATAAGAGGGGTGGTGGTGAACCTACTGGTAATACAGAAAACCTTTATTATTTATTTATTTTATTTTATTTGTTCGATTTCTAGACCGCCCTTACAGAATATCTCAGGGCAGTTCACAAATATCACAAAACAGTTAAAATCAATCAATGATCGGGATCAAAAATTCTAAAATACAATAAAACAGCTTAATAATAACCTCCAGGCAGTCTTGGAGGAAACTGATTATCTAGACCCATTTCAAACTAGCTTTAGAGCTGGCTATGGGGTTGAGACTGCCTTGGTTGGCCTGATGGATGACCTTTACCGGGGAATTGACGTGGGAGTGTGACTCTGCTGGTTCTTCTGGATCTCTTGGCGGCGTTCAATACCATCGACCATGATATCCTTCTGGATCGCCTGGAGGAGTTGGGGATAGGGAGCACTGCTTTGTAATGGTTCCGTTCCTATCTCTCAGGTAGATTCCAGATGGTGGAGCTTGGTGACAGTTGCTCCTCAAACAGGAGCTGTTATATGGAGTCCCTCAGGGCTCCATTCTGTCACCAATGCTTTTTAACAGCTACATGAAACCGCTGGGTGAGGTCATCAGGAGGTTTGGTGCTGGGTGTTATCAGTATGCTGATGACACCCAAATCTACATCTCCTTTTCATCTCAGGAAATGGCACTCATTCTCTAAATGCCTGCCTACAGGCAGTAATGGGCTGGATGAGGGATAACAAATTGAAGCTGAATCCAAGCAAGAAGGAGGTGCTCATTGTGGGGGCTCAGAATCTGAGGGGTGAGTTAGATCTTCCTGTGCTGGACGGCTTTACACTCCCTCAGAAGGAGCAGGTGCGCAGCTTGGGAGTACTCCTGGACCCAGGCCTCACCCTGGTATCTCAAGTGGAGGCCATGGCCAGGAGTGCTTTCTATCCGCTTCAGCTGATTCAACAGCTGTGCCCATTCCTCGAAGAGGATGACCTCAAAACAGTGGTGCATCAGCTGGTAACCTCCTGGCTTGACTATTGCAATGTGCTCTACGTGGGGCTGCCTTTGTACGTAGTCTGGAAACTTCAGTTAGTTCAGAATGCGGCATCCAGATTGGTCTCTGGGGCAACCCGGAGAGACCATATGATGCCTGTTTTGAAACAGTTACACTGGCTGCCGATATGTTTCCAGGCAAAATACAAAGTGCTGGTTATTACCTTTAAAGCCCTGAACGGCTTGGGTCCGAGATAACTTAGAGAGTGCCTTCTTTTACATGATCCCCACTGCACGTTAAGGTCATTTGAGGAGGTCTGTCTCCAGTTACCACCGGTATGTTTGGTTTAGAAAATAAAATCGCCAGGCTTAGATCAGATGCTAGTAAATTGAAAGATATGAAAGACAAGAAGCTGAAGAATGAAAACACCAAACAGTATCTGATCCAAAAATACCACCTAGATTCAAGGAAAATTAGAGAAGTCCTGGAAATAATAAAACAGCAAATAACAGCAGTGTCAAAGAAGATTAGCAGATATGAAGCTAGCATTACACAACACAGGCAGAATCTCCAATTCCAGTCGAATCAGAGACGTTTCTACCAAAGCATAGAAGGAGAAACTGCAAGAAATGTAGAAACAGCAAATAAAGAAGAAACAGTGCAATTCTGGGGAAAATTATGGGACAATCCAATAGATTATAATAAAAAAGCAGGCTGGGTGAAAGAGGTCGAAAAATGTAACCAACAAATGCAAGATCTAATAACAACACCAGAATTAATAAGTGAAAGAGCAAAGAAAATTAAAAATTGGACTGCACCAGTCGACGATGAACTGCATGGCTTTTGGCTTAAACACCTAACAGCCTTCATAAACAACTATCAAAACAGTTTAATCGCATTTTGCAAAGAGGTGATATTGAACAATGGCTAACAACTGGGAAAACTCATCTCATCATGAAAGACCCAGCAAAAGGTGCAGTTCCAAGTAATTGTAGACCGATAACCTGCCTGCCAACCATGTCAAATTATTAACTGGAATAATAACAGATGAAGTGATGCAACACTTATTAACTAACAAACAGCTTCCAGTTGAACAGAAAGGAAATTGTCCGAACACCAGAGGCACAAAAGACCAGCTGCTGATTGAAAAAATGATTTCATAAAATTGCAAGAGAAGAAAAACAAATCTAAGTGTTGCATGGATTGACTACAAGAAAGCCTTCGACTCATTGCCTCACACATGGATACTAAAATGTTTAGAAACAACTGGTGTCAGCAAAAACATTCAGATATTTATTTAAAAAAAGCAATGAGCATGTGGAGTACACAGCTAACAATCAATGGTGAGACACTTGGACAGGTTAGCATTAGAAGAGGTATTTTCCAAGGGGACTCACTATCTCCTCTGTTGTTTGTAATCGCCATGACCCCACTTTCACAAATACTAAACAAAACAGGCCTCGGATACCAAACATCTAAAACATCCAGTAAAATCAACCATCTGCTGTACATGGATGATCTGAAGTTGTATGGAAAGTCCCAGTCAGAAATCGAATCACTGCTAAACACTATCCGTATATTCAGTAGCAATATAGCAATGGAATTTGGACTAGACAAGTGTGCTGCATTAATAATGAACAGAGGGAAAATAAGAAAAACAGAAGGAATAGAACCGCCCAATGGAAGCAACATCAAGAACCTGGAAGAGAAAGAACATTACAAATACTTGGGCATTCTCCAGGCTGATAACATTGCACACGCTGAAGTTAAAAGAAAAATTGGAAGTGAATACATCAGGAGAGTTAAAAAAAATCCTCAAGTCCAAACTCAGTGGCGGGAACAGCATACACACCATAAACGCCTGGGCTATACCTGTTATCAGATACACTGCAGGAATAATAGACTGGACCCAGGCAGAGCTAGAGACGCTAGATCGTAAGACCAGGAAAATCATGACCATCAATCATGCTGTGCACCCCCACAGTGATGTAGATAGGCTATACCTCCCTCGCAGCTCAGGTGGAAGAGGAAAGCTGCAAGTCCTTGAAGAATATATCAAGGACAGTGAAGAAGATTCACTTACTGTATAATGGTCAATTATGAGAAACTATTAAACACCAATGAAACAAAGCAGGCCTACAAGAAAGAACAAGTCAAGAACCGAGCAGAAAAATGGAAAAATAAGCCACTGCATGGTCAATATTTGCACAATATACGTGGAAAATCAGACATCACCAAGACCTGGCAATGGCTTAAGAATGGCAACTTGAAGAAAGAAACAGAGGGTTTAATACTGGCTGCACAAGAACAGGCACTAAGAACAAATGCAATAAGAGCAAAAGTTGAAAAGTCAACAACAAACAGCAAGTGCCGCCTTTGTAAAGAAGCAGATGAAACAGTGGACCACCTAATCAGCTGTTGTAAAAAGATCGCACAGACTGACTACAAACAAAGGCATGACAAGGTAGCAGGGATGATACACTGGAACATCTGCAAAAAATACAAGCTACCTTGTAAATACAAGTAGCCAAAGATTGGTGGGACCATAAAATGGAAAAAGTGGTAGAAAATGAAGATGCAAAAATATTATGGGACTTCCGTTCCAACGACAAACATCTGCCACACAATACACCAGATATAACTGTAGTCGAGAAGAAAGAAAAATAAGTTAAAATAATTGACATAGCAATACCAGGGGATAGCAGAATAGAAGAAGAATAGAAATAGAACAAATCACAAAATACAAAGATCTACAAATTGAAATTGAAAGGCTGTGGCAGAAAAAGACCAAAATAATCCCAGTGGTAATTGGCAGCCTAGGTGCAATTCCAAAATAACTTGAAGAGCACCTCAACACCATAGGGGCCACAGAAATCACCACCAGCCAATTACAAAAAGCAACTTTACTGGGAACAGCCTATATTTTACGACGATATCTATAACAACAGCAACAACATTGACAATAAAATCCAGCCATTCCAGGTCCTTGGGAAGGACTGGATGTATGGATAAAACAAACCAGTCAATAACACCTTTCTGACTGTGTAAACAAGAAATAATAAAACAATTCAAAACCTTATAAAAACCCAATACATTAAGAACCCTTCTCCTTTAGGAGAAGTCTAGCTAGGCAGCTCAGCAGGGATGATTCAGCATTTCTTTCTCTTGGGTCAGCTTGCTCTGAGACAATGGCTGTAATCTAATTCCCATCATCCCTGGCTACTGGCCACTGTGACTGGGGATGATGAGAATTGCAGGCCAACAACAGCTGAAGGACCGCAGTTTGACACCCACCACTGCACGAGGCAGACTGTTGCACAACCGAACAACCTCTTAAAGTTAGGAAATTCCTCCTAATTTCTATCATTAATCTGCCTTCTTGTAATTTCAACCTTAGTTCTAGTCCTGCGCTAAGGAGCAACGGAGAGAACGTCTTCTCCTTCTGCGGGACAGAACTTCAGATATTTGAAGACATAAGTTGTATATCTCCCTTTATTAGTCTTCTCTTCTCTAGGCTCAGCACACCTTGCTCCTTGACCCATTCCTCACTGGGCTTGGTTTCCGGACCCCTCTCCTTTTGCTATCCTTCTCTGAATCTTTGCAAGATTCTTTGCAAGCAATGAGCAGTTGTATTCCATAGAAGCAAAGCTAGAACAGCTGGGACCATTCACTTCTCAAAAATCGTGGCTTGGTGCATTTTTTACAGGGGAAACCGAGTCTTGGATCCAGTGCAGCCCACAGAGGGCCGTCTGTCTTCATAAAAGCTGGGAAAACAGTTCACCACATTATCTTAGAGTGATTGAAATTTGAGGAGGAATGTGTGCCTGTAAGGAGTAATAAGCCTCTAAAGTGTTTGGAGGAGACTCAAGAGAGCACGTCTTTAGAAGACCAAGTTGGTGTTATTGAGTGGCTGGGGAAGGCAAGGCAGCTGCTAAAGCAATATTGTTCCCTGACTCAGTGACATGACTGGCTTTATTTTGAATTATGCTTCCCTGCAACCCCATATTATAAGGTACTGAGCTGCTTTAAATCTCTCCAGCATGATTACTGGGCAATAGCTCTGTGAGTGAGGGTGTCTAAGCAGCCCAGTAAAAAACAAAACATTTTGTGGCAGGATTGATGGATGGATGCAGCTCAGCCTTGCGGAGGATAGGCTGAGAAACAGCTGCCATTACATGGAGCTTTTGGCCGCTGCTTGTTGTTAAAGAGCTGGTGCTTGGGAAAGCTACTGTGATAAACTCCAGGCCCTGGATTGGAGCCTTCAGCTTGGACAGCTGCACTGCAAGAAGGTTTAGCTGCCCTGGTCCTTGGGGGTCAAAGCAGACCTTGATTCCGCTGTTTTCTTTGTGATCCTTTGGAAACAATGAAGACTTATTTTTTGAGTGGTTTCTGGTGATTTGTGGCTAAGACAATCAGTATCCATTTTAGAATCCAGTTTCTCTGAAACCTCCCTAACTCACCCTAAGTCTTATGGCATGCCAGAAATACAATGGAGCTTGACTTGCTTCTGAGCAAACAAGTATGTGGCTTGTTCAGGGGTTGCACACTAGGATTGTGGCGGAGTTGGCTTGCATCAGGTCTGATCTTCAAATACTTAATCAGCAATTTATATATTGTTTTTATATCCCAAACATCTTCCAAGGAGGTCAGGGTCTTTCCCCCTATATGGCCCTTCTCCCAGCCCACACATGCATTTTATCCTCACAACAAACCCATAAGGTAGGTTGGGCTAAGAGATAGCAATGGCCTCATGGATTTGAACCAGGTCTCCCTGGTTCTCATCAGACCACTATAGCATCCTGGCACTATCTGGTTTATATTTTGATTCAAATACTTTATCAACCATGTTTCTGTGCTTGGTGGAGTAAATATATTTTTAAAACTCAAGAGGAGAGAGAAGTGGATGGGGCTGTAGCTCAGTGGTGGAGCAACTGCTTTTCATGCAGAAGGTCCCGGGTTCAGTCTCTGGCCACATCTCCAGGTAGGGCTGGGAAAGACCCCTGCCTGCAACCTTGGAGAGCTGCTGCCAGTCAGTGTAGACGTTACTGAGCTCAATGGGCCAATGGTCTGACTCAGTATAAGGCAGCTTCCTATGTGCCTACATCGAGCAGATTTTCTAAGAGAGCTATTTTTGAATGCTTTTCTCCCCCTTTTTCCTCTTCTTAAAATGTCAGACTGCTTTTTATTATAAATTACCTTTCTATTCTCCTTATCTGCAAAATGGATGCAGGGACACTGTGGGAAGGGGATAGCAGTAATGAGAAAATCTGTGTCGAAGAGGTGAAATGAAAACAATATAATTTCTTCTTTTGAAATCCCAGTGGGGCCCTTTAAAGGGACAGTTACTTGGCTATACCAAAGCTATTTTTAAAAGGCTGGGTTTTATCCCTTCCTGGTGGGCTTTATCTCTCACCATGGATACAACTGTAGTTAACCCAGTACTTTTCAGTTTGGCTTAGTACTGATCTTGGTTTTTCCCTTCTCTGTTCAGCCACCTTTTATGGGATGTGTGTGTCTAAGGCAAGGCTGCTCAGTTTTGGCCCTCCGGCAGATGTTGGCCTACAACTCTCATAATCCCCGGCTATTGGCCACTATGGCTGGGGATTATGGGAGTTGTAGTCCAAAAACAGCTAAGGGACCTAAGTTGAGCAGGCCTGGTCTAAGGGAAACAGCACTTCATAATTCCTTACCTGCTAAAAGAGGCTTAAGCCGAAACAAAAGGTCAGAGGCAGGGTGATGGGGAATAAGTTTTTGTTTGAGCATTCCAAACCTGCTGCTGCAACAGGGGTATGTTTGTCCCTTCTCTCCTCTGAATGTGTGCAAGCTGCGCGCCCACACAACCAGCACTGCCGGGAGCAATGCAGATGACTATCCAAGACTCCCACAGTGCACCGCACAGCTTTTAACTTCGGCTAAGAGCTGGGCTGCGGTGCTGGGTTTAACGCTAGAGCACTGCTGGGATCTGCGCAGATCCCGGCGGTTTTCATGGGCAGCTAAACCCAGGCTTGGCTGCTCATGAGAACAGCCTCTTGGAGTTGTTGTTTTGTCCTACCAAGGTGGACTTGGCTTGGTTAATATTGCAGAAGCTTGATAAATAAACTGCAGTAGGTCCCAAAAGGAACTAAATTATTATTTTTTAAATTATTCCCATGTCCATTTAAGTTCCTTTTGTTGAGGTTTGATGGCATAGACAAACATAGTTTCTATTAGATCTCTGCTAAAAACATGTAATCACAAGGCCAAAGCATATATTTGTGGAGTTTAGGGATTGAGAACACTTAATCCTAATGTGTTAATGAAACTGCCCTGGGATGATTGGTGAACACTCCTAAATCTATGTTTGGGCTTACATGGGGAAATTAGCTCAGAGAGGACAGTTTCACGTCAGATTTAATTTGTGCAAAGTTCTGGACCCAGGAAATGACTGGACTGAGACAAGATCTAAATTTCAAAATTGAAAGAAAGTATTTATTGTAGGGAGGAGTACAGCGGAAATAAATGTATGATTAAAGCAATATTGCTATTAAAAATACGTTTAACTGCAATGAGGCGTTTTAGCTTACAGTCCTAATTCTATAAACTCCCAGGCAGGCAAGAGAAAGAGACTTTTTAGAGAGGGAGGTGGTTGGGTTTAGGAAAGAGGAATAGGGATAGAGTTGGGCCCAGTGAGAGGCAAACATTCATATCACCTGATCCAGACGTAAGGATGTCAAGGCTCTTGGAACCACTGAGGGACCTCATTTCTCAGGGACATCTTGGTCAGGGGCGAGAAGGTTGGAGGGGATTAGTTGATAGAGGTGAATCCACGAGGGTGCTTCCTTTGTGGAACCAACTTCCTATGTTTGTGTGGAAGACTGGGCAGATCATGCTGGGCAAGAAAGTTGATCTGAAGGAAAAACTGAACATAGCCTGGCGTGACCTGTGGACAGTAAATCACCCAAGCAGCAGCTGGTGACTCAAAGGTAGTCGGGTACCCAAAGAGCACATTGGACCATGCAGTTGGGGCTTGTTACACCCAAAAACATATCCTGGAGGCACATTCCAATTGACTTTTTTTGTTGAATAGGTGTGTTGGATGGAACCGGCAAGGATTCCATTGTGGCTGATCGCTCTTCCTGAGTATAACAATGTGGGAATTGCCAAGGCATGCCAAAGCTTTTGTCATGAAAACAGTGCATAGGCATGAGAAGAGGAAATCTGCCTGGACGAGGGTCCAATAATCCAATCAGTACTTTTAATGGGTGCATCTCTAGGTTTTTATCGCTGACTCAACCTCTTTTGTGAAGGGGGAGACTTACCTCTGTGAGTTAATTGGCCCATTAGCTGGCTGCTATCCCTTGCGAAAGGAGGGGATGGTGAGGCAGTTCACTATGAGTGCGCTTGGCTGGAAGTTAACCAGCTTCTGGGGTCTACTTAGGATGTCTCAGCATAGGGAGGGCCCCCTTTCCAATTTACTTGTTAGGAGCCAAATCTAGGGACGGCTGGCCCATTGTCAACTAAGAGACCCGTCCCCATGTGCCATAAATGGAAAGCTCATTTTTAAAAACATGTTTACAGATAAGAACAGCCCTGCTGGATCAGGCCCAAGGCCCATCTAGTCCAGCATCCTATTTCACACAGTGGCCCACCAGATGCCACTGGGAGCCTACAGGCAGGAGTTGAGGGCACACCATCTCTCCTGCTGTTTCTCCCCTGAACTAGTATTCAGAGGATACTGCAAAAATAGCCCTGCTTTAGACCCTAATAGCCTTCCTCACCTAACATTAACTAGAGCAGGTCATTGTTGTCTAGAAGTATGTAGTTTGATAAACACAGAATAGTTCCTTTTGGAAAAATGGAGAGCAAGAACAGAAATATTATTGAGGAACAACTCCGGATGCATACATTTGTTCAAGCTTTTACTCCTTAGGGAATGGCACTCCCTCTTCTCCGGGTACTCTGTTCTGTTTTTATGGCTGGTTTTGGTGTTATGATTTTATGGTTTTAATTAATTTTAATATTTTTATGTGATTTTATCAAATTTTATTGTATTAATTTTTGTAAACTGCCCTGGGATAATTTAATGAAAGGCGAGATATATATCTAATAATAGATAGATATTATCAGATATCATAAACCTGCCCTAGAACAATTCCACATTTAAGGAAACGTTGGCTGACCCAGTTAGATTTATGGTGTCTTCACAAATCCAAACAAGTCCTAATCCAGTCCAACCTAGGGTCAATGTCATTGTCACCATTGAAGAAAAGGTGCTAGCTCAATTTAGGTGAAACACTTCCTGAGCACAAAACTATACAATGATGGGGAGTTGTGAGCTCACTTACACTCTTGTGTTTCATCTCATGTGGATTCCCTCATCCTATTCCTGGTTTGCTCTAACAATAATTGGTGGTGACATCAAAATTGAATAATCTGTTATTGTTATTAACCAGGGTTTGCTTCCATAACAATATTTGGAAATGGGGGTAGCTACCAGTGTATCAGTAGAACACACACCTCTGGGGGGGCCCCTCACTTTTTTGCTGTTCTCCCCTCTCCATGCCACCTCCTTTCCCCACAAAAGGAGCCTGAACAGAGAAGGACCAAGATGGAACACTGTGGGGAGGGAGACTTTGCTGTGGCACTTACAGGCAAAGCCCAGCAAGAACCCAAAGCCAGGGGGCAGGGCAGAAGAAGGAGGAAGAGATAGAAGTGCTAGACACAGGTGGGGTGGGTGGGCTCTGTGGGGTGGCAGTGGGGGCTGCCACCGTTAATTTTAAAAAATGCAGTGCCATTAGGCACCATGGAAAAAAATTTGAGGCAGGGGTCCTTGTTATACTACTGTTTGGAAACCAAATTTGCTCCATGGATTCATTCAAACCATAGAGCCCTTTCTCTCAATTGTGTGAGAGGGCTTGAGAGCCGGTGGCAAGGAAGGCAGCAGAAGCGCACCTTCCCTGCAGACGATCTGTGTGTTGTTGCTGGGTGCATGAATCATATGCCCAGACAATCCGCTGCTGCCCCAGGCAGCATGGAACTGCAGGGGGCGGAGCATGTCATCCCAGGTCCCAGAAATCCCACAATGCGCCATGTAAGGTGCAGTTTTAAATGTGATTTTTGTGGAGTTTAATTGTATTTTAACTTTTGTATACTGTCTTGCGATGCCTTATGAAAGGTAGCATCAAACTGAACAATACATACATAGATACATACATACACTGAATTACTTATATGCACCATCTGTCAGAATCTGCTCTAATATTTTGGATTCAAGGACTGCAGAAGAACCGGTATATAGTTTCATTATTTCTGGAGATGAGTTGTTTGAAGTACTTAATATTAGTATGGTCCCACAGAAATTGGTGTAAATAAAGAAGCAATTGCCTGGCCATGTCCTGTTTTCTGGAATCTTAACAACAGTAACTCTCAGTAACTCTCTGCCAAAAATGTCAGTCCACTGTAGAGAAAGTTCTGTGTGTGCACACAGTACTTTTTGTGGAAACTTCCCCCAAAATATCAATTGATCTCTTCTATTGTGCTCTTCCCATTTCAAATAAAATCCAAGTGAATCTAGGTTATTAAAATCCAAATTAGAGAGAACTGTTCAGTAGAGAACGTAGGAAGCTGCCTTATACCAAGTTGGACCATTGGTCAATCTAGCTCAGTACTGACTACACAGACTGGCAGCAGCTTCTTCAAGGTTGCAGGCAGGAGTCTCTCTCAGGGAAGCTGTCTGTTTTCAGTTCCTGGAATGTCCCCCCCACCCCGTGCCATAAGAGAAAGGCAATTGTTTATCTTTGAGAACCAGGATTCCTATTTCATGGATCGGTTTAAAAAAATAATAGAGCCCAGGGGCGTAGCAAGTTTGGAGTGGGCCTGGAGTTGAGATTTTAAAATGGGCCCCTCACTGCTGATTAACAAAGAAGACTTTCAACCATGCAGTGCAATGCTATGTATGTTTTCTCATAAATCCTAACAAATTCAGTACAATTTGTTTCAGGTAAATGTGTAGAGAACTGCAGCCTCAGGCAGCAAATCTAACCACATTTAGCTGGTAGTACATTTCACTGAAACCTAAAGGACTTTGTAATTTTTTGTCATGAAACAAGCCACTTATAGGACTTTTTGGATGGTTTTTTAATTTAAAAAATATTAAAAACCTACAATTTGTCCAATCCACTTCAATTTAAATATACATATTCCTCCCACATCTCTCTGCTCAAAACCAAAGCCCTGTGTCCAGACATTCCAGGTGATCTAAAGGCTGGGGCTGAAATGGGGTTGTTTTTTTTAATGAATGCATATTCTTCCATATCGAGGTGGAACTACTTTTTTAAAAATAGGTTTTTTAAATAAAAAATATATTTTAAACCAGCAAATTCCTCAATCTCTGAATTAAATATTCAAAGTCATTTCAATCTGCCCTACATCCCCCCCACCTTATATTAAAACTCTATGGCAAGCAATCCCTAAATACCCAAGGTGGGGAGGAATAACCACAAAAAGGAAATCACATCCTACCTCCATTACTAAGCCTGATGAGTCAAAAGTTGGGCAAGGGCAGCCAACACTGGCCACCCTGCCTCCCTCCCTCCTTCCTTCCTTGCTGCCTGCCTGCCTACCGGCACTCGAGTTCAGGTTTCAGGGAGGCCTGCATGGAGATCTCTCTGAAAGCCCCACCCACCCACCAATTAGCTGAGAGGTGGAGACTGAAGGGGCGGTAGCAGCTTGCAGGCTGCTTCACTCCCCTGGCCAGAGCAGGAGGGTTAGCAGGAGAGGGGGCCAGCAGACAAGGCAAGGGGGAATGGATAAGGGGCCTTGGGGGGCCCTCTAGGCCTCATGGGCCTAGAGACATTTGTCTTCCCTTGCCCAGTAGAACCTACGCCCCTAATAGAGCCACCCTCTTCCCTTCTTAATGTACCCATTCTTTTTGCAAAGCAAATATACCCAAAGGAATCAATAGCTGCAGGTCTAGCCTGGGGCTTCTTCCAGTGCATATCCTCCTTCCCATTCTTACTTTCTCATGGTGGGAGGAAATATTAGTTATCCACCTAGGCTCCCTGTTCCTCGCCTCACTGACCTCCATAATGGAGTACATCACAACCTAATACTTAGCATTTCAGGGGATTGTTTGAATCTAAGTAGCAACTGACACCGAGAAATTAATCCAAGAAAGTAGCTTGTGTTTTCTTGGATTAACAGAGTGAAGAAAATGACAGTATAGTCTAAGAGGGACAGAGGGGAGAATTGGAGATGATTGAGCTCAGCTGTGGAAAATAGGATTCACCTCCCTACTCTCAAGTAGAATGGCACTCTCCAGTCTAGCAAAAGCAAGCTGCAGATGTCCAGTGAAAAGGATCAAGAATTCAATCTAAACAGCTGTCTCTCCTTCTGCTACATAGCATTGCTGTCTGAGCACAAGATAATTCATATTGGTCAGAGTACTTTAATCCTCTGACCTTACCCAAACATAAGGATGACCAAATCTCAAGATGAGAGAGGCTGAAGAGAACAAAAACCAGCTCAAGATAGACTGCTGGGACTCGGCATATAGAACTGCTGTCACATCACAATACTTAATCACAGTAAGAGGTGCTAAACATTGTTAGATTCTCATCTAGTTCAGGGCTGATGCTCACAAGTTGAAGCCTGACACAGGGAGAGCTCTCTGGAATAAAAGGAAGAGTGTGCTTTTCCCCCAGTCTCTGGTGCCCTGATTGGAAAGGCTGATGAGAGACCATAAACCAATCTGGCAGGAGAATGCAATGGATTATCACTCCTGACACTAATAATACAAATATGAGGAAGTTCTAGCAAAGTTTGGCCTCTGCCTGCAAAATTAAACATGGTGTCTCAATGAAAAGCATTGAGATAGCAGAAACGTATGCTGGAGAGTAGGCTGAAAGCTGCCTGGCTTCTGTGCAGTAGATTAAGAACGGGAAATGATTATAGAATCCTCCCCTGTTGGCCCAGATTGGATCTTATGCAAGTCATGTACACAAGTAACATCTTTTAATCATTGGTTTCTATATCCCATGTGTTGGGACCGAAACAGATTTCAGAGATTTGTGGTGTTGGGCAAAGTGCATTGCAACACAATGGGGCTGATCACACGAGCAGCCCTACCCGCGTAGGGCTGCTCGTGTGAAGTACCGGCACTGCCTCCCTGGGTAGTCCAGGGTTTTTACCCAGCCTTTAACTGTTTTATTATTTACTTGCATTTCTATCCCGCTGTTGCTTCACAGAATCCTGAGAGGTTGACATGGTCATGCCTATCCTCACAACAACCATGTTAGTGGATTAGGTTGAGAGATAAGTGACTGGCCCAGAGTCACCCAGTGAGTTTTATGCCTGAATGGGGATTTGAACTCTGGTCTCCCCTGTCATTGTACAGTTGCTTGTTCCCTGCAGCATCGTGGTGGCCTTACAAGTCCACCACAGCCCTGACACAGTGCATAGTGGCACAGTACACACACACACACACACACACACACACACACACACACACACACCTTGCTTGTAGGTTATCTCAGGAGCTAAGGCTGGTTTGTTGGTTTGTTTATAATATTTATATCCCGCCCCTCCAGTCTACTACTAGAGGTTACATTTGTGAATAGTTCTAGTGCATAGGATTGTCTGTGAGCAAGTCATTTGTATGTTCCATTCTGGCAAAAATGTTTTTTCATGAACTTGACTGCAGGATTCACTCTCTCTGAGCTATTTTGCTCATGCAAAATATTACCTCAGTCCTAGCTCTTTAGCTGCAGCACCTCTCTTCCAAAAGCAAATAGGTTTTGTTCAAGCAGATAAATCAAGGGTCGCATCTCTCTGTCATACCAAAGAAAGCAGCCCTCTTAACCTCCTTTCATGTTCTGGGATTGTTCTCCAAAAAGCTGCTTTTACTAACCAAACTGCATTGCCCAGGGTAATCTTGGAATTGCTTTCTTCTTCCTGCTCAGTCTGCCAGGAGCTTTTAACTTGCCCTGCAGCCATGTTCCTCCTTTGCTGCAGGCGAAGGGCATAGCAGCATGTTTGCTGTTTTGCACAAGGCGTAGTACTTCTTACAGCCAGGAAGCCGCTCAGCACCAAGGCTCAGGAAGGCTGTGTGCATATGCACCCCTATATTTTGAGAGACTGCTCGCTCAGAAAAATGACATTGAGTGTCTTCCCTGCTTGATTTCAGTGCAGGGTTGTGTTCAGAAAGGAAGTAAGGTTGTTCACACGACCTTTATGTGAAGCGGAGATGGTGGGGGGAGGTGAAGGCAGAGTTGAATCTACTTTCCCCCCAGATGATCTTCCTTCCTTTGTGGGATGCATGGATTGTGTGCCCACATGTTCCACACTGCTCCTGGCAGTGCAGCATTCTGGAGGATGAGCGAATGCAGCCCAGTCTCCAGATATCCCTCAATACACCGTGCAAGGAGCGGGGTTGTCTTGAGAGATTCCCCCACAAGCCGGGCTCTCTAGTCCCACTTTGTAGCTAAGTAATACTGAGATTCTGATATATATATAACTTGCCCATAGATCAGGCAAGTAAACACACATAGGACTTTTTGTTGATGATATTGTTGAACAACAGAGTCAGGAACCCTTGTGGACCTACTGCAAATCATAGGCTGCCTTTGCACATAGGAAACCATGGGTCCAATGGAACTGCAGTTTGCCCCCATTCTCCATGTCACGTTCCCAGATGATCCGGTCTGAAGTCTGGAGACTTGGGGCGTGGGGATTGGCTGCGTGGCTTCCTGCTTCTCATGAAAGACAGCTGTGGCAGCTAACCAGATTCGGAGAGAGGGAGGAGCTTCCTACCCTCAACTCTGATTAGAAACAGCTGCAGCTTTCAGATGACACACTGCTGCTTTCTAACCAGAGTTATCGGCCATGAAACCAAAGAGTAATCAAGGGTGCAAATTCAGGTTTGTGACCTGAAACCTCAGGTCACTTTTCAAATGGAGCCAAGGGTTCCCTCATTCGAACTACCAGAAATCCCAGCCTCTGGTATGATTACCCGAGGTTTGCCATAATGTCAGAAGGCAGCCATTCAGATATCTGTCAATAGCTACATTCTGCCTGTCCCTGTCAGTGACCTGCACAATTTCAGACAAAGGTCTTTCTCAGCACCTGCTGCCAGAGATGCCAAAGATTGAACAGACAGAGAACCTTCTGCATGTAATGCAGGTACACTGTCACTGAGCTGTGGTCCTTCCTCAAGAGGCCAAATGTGTGTGTTGATTTGAAAAAAAATTGCCCCAAACCCTCAAGGCCTACTAGTTCACACTGAAGCTCTTCTCACGATCCGTGAGAAGAGCTTCTGTCAGGCTTGCAGAGAGAGCGGTCTCTCCCTGCAGACAATCAAAGGGCAGCCTTGGGGCGGCTGGATTGGCTGCCGACATGACAGCTGGCTCCATCACGCTGCAGCCTCCCAGTTGGGAGGTCTACTCGTGTGTTGTTGCTGTACGCCGTGACGACACAAGCAAAGAAATGAGGTTAATGGCGCGCTCGCTCTGTTAACCTCATTTAAAGGGAGGATGTTCTAGGTGGGCTAGCCACTTTGAGAGCACTAGGCTTGCCCGCGAACCCAGTAGTTCCCATGATTGACAGGAAGCGGGCTAAGCTCCCTTTGCCCGCTTTCTGTCGATCGTGGGAATAGCCTCATTGAGCAATGGAAGGATGTTCATAGCACTGATGTAATTGGAAAGATGCTAGATGTCATTTCTTAGTGGCATTACTCAGTTGCTGGGTATCTTTTTCATTTGACCCTTCACAATCACCTGGGTTTATTTTTCACAGAATGTTAAGTGTGAGAAGAGGAGAGGAATCCATTATACCCTCAGAATCTTACTAGAAACAGTTGTTGCTTGTCACCTTTTTTTCTATACTTTTTTGTTTTTAATTTTTACAGAAAAGTACAAAAGAAAAAATTTACAAAAAACCCAAGGTAGAATTCAGCTCAGGAACAAATATAACACTTCTTTTTGGGGGATTATTACTTCATCAATTGAGAATATTTTCAAATACAATTCTAAAATAAAAATTATTTTCAGCCTTTCACGTCTTGTATTTTGTTGTTGTTTTCCCCACACCATCAATAAAATTTTAAAAGCCTAACGAACAGTTCCATAAGATATGCTTATAATTGGAATGAGCAGAGGTGTTTTGCTGGAAAGAGAGCTTGCCCCGTACCAGCAACTCCCAAATTTTATCAAACCAACATTTAATTGAGGGTGGGTGGGTTCCTTTTTTCCATTTCTTGGAAATGCAAAGTTTTGCTGCCAATAATAAAGCCTAATCAGTTCGGGGGGTGGGGGTGAAGGACAGGACAGGACAAGAGGGCAAAGGCTAAACACCATTATTAATCAAACGGTATGGTTGATGTGTACAGCTTCCTTTCCTATTCACTAAATGTCATTTTCCAATTCTAAAGTACCAGATTCTTCCCAACTACAGATAAGCGTTCATCTTCTGTTGCCTGTTGTAGTGCCATGACATTCATTTGTTTTTCTGTGCTTGCTTCTTCCATCTTGATTGTACACATACCCCAATGTTACTTTGTTACATACTGTTAGGTTCCTGCAGTCCATAGCCATGGTGCTACCTCCCCCTTCCCTCAAGATCTGTCCTGGAAGTCCAAGGGATTAGAGATGAATGAGAGCCATCTGCTTAGAGGGCCATTCCTGCTACCGGTCTGGCAAGTTCCTTGCCACTTCCGTTCCGTCTTTGGACAGCAGAATAAAGTAAGCTGGCACCCAGAGCATGGGAAAGAGAGATTCTATGGTGGACAGGGCCGCCCTTCATGTCTGAATGCCAGTGATGAGAACAGAGCTCTCTGCTCATAAATCTTACCAGCATTTGTCCTTTTAAAGAGATCTCATCAGCTTGACATTTGGACTGGATTTGTTTCCACTTTCAGCTCCTTCCCTATCTTCATAGTGATGAATAGGATAGTTGTACAGTTTGAAGAAGGCAAGGTTGGTGCAGACGTAGTCAAGTACTGATTAGGATAAGTGCACCATTAAAGATTCGGCCTCTTCAGTCCAGCTTCCCACTACTTTACTGTTGCTGTCTGCCCTTGTCTAGTTGGCAGTTTCTGTGGATGGAGAATTGGTGCCTTTACTCCTCTGGCTGAGAACTGACCCTCCAACGTTTGCTAGTGGTGAAGTACCACTATGTAGGAGTCTAACAAGCACAGTAGGGATTGCTGTTTAGATACCTGGGTGGGGGGAAGGTGGAAGCAGAATCTTATGCCATTCTTCATCTCAGTGCAGTTTAGTCTAGCTCACGCAATTGCCAGAATAAATTAGTAAAGCTTTTCCGGGACTCAACCACTTCAGGCGGCAGGTGGACTGCATGTCTGCATTCTCCCCTTAAAAATAATATTAAAAAAAAAAAATCCTGGGAAACTAGCATGTTAGGGGAAAGGGTTCATGGGTTCAGACTAGCCTTCTACCTAGTATGCAATTTTGTTTGGTTTTGTAAGAATCATTCCAACTCCCAGCTTCTCACTTACAGGCTGTGGGAGTACTTCTAAGGGGAAAACTTACTATTTGATTCTGCTGGTTGTGTAAACTGGCTTTTGCTATAGTCTTCCTCTTCAGACATTCAGCTGAACACATTGAGGGGAGGCAAGCATGCTAGCTAGCCCTGCATCTGAGCTGAAGTGCCAGCTAGCCACATTCCTATACTGGCTAGACACAACCCTGGGCATCTGCACATTCAGTACTTGTCTGCAAGGGCAAGTGCTGAACACTTAGAGCAGAGCTGCACAGTTTTGGGCCCCCAGCTGTTGTTGGACTGCTGGGTTAGAAGCCCAGCAGAGAAAGAAAGGGAGAGTCCATCTAGCTCCCACCCAGTGCTGCCTGGAGTGAGAGACCAGGTGGGTGCTGGAGTTCCTTCTGTTGTTGCCTGCCTGCTTTTGCTTCCCCTGTGGTGCTGCAGCCTCAGGTTAACATCTGTGGGAAGCGTGGGCAGGACTGGGACCAGCCCCTGAGTGACTCAGCTGTTCCTCAGGTCACCTGCTCAGTTTTGGGCTTTATAGGAGGGCTCCTTGTGGCGGCAGGCCCGCCACTGGCGGGGTCGCCCCTTTGGGGGAGCCACTTCAGGGGAGAACGAGGGCGAGGGCTAGAGGGCTTCTGTTTAAATAGTTTTAAGCTGTTTTAGACTTGGGTTGAAATTGTGTAATGTGTTTGAGTTCATCTGAAGATGGGGGGACAGGGGGTGCCTTCGTTGACTATGGGGCAGCCATCCCGGTGGTGGTGGGGAATAGAAGAAGTTATGTTGGCAGGTCAGCGGGCCGTTCCAGGGGAAGGGTAGTTAGAAATTTAATAGCGGTCTCCCCTTCCGGCTGTCCTGCCAGGTCTTTGACCTTGGGGAGCACTGCCAACAACCCACTTAGCTTTTCCCTGCTCCTCTGTAATGCCAGGTTGGTCCAAAATAAATCTGAACTCATCCATGATTTGATCATGGATGAAGGGCCGTCCTGGTATGCATTACTGAGACTTGGTTGGGGGAGGCTAGCGGTCCAGTTTGGTCCCAGCTTCTCCCTCCAGGATATTCTGTAGAGGAGCAGGTGAGGGGACGTGGGCAGGGAGGTGGGGTGGCTGTGGTCTATAAGGATACCATCTCCCTTACCAGGGTCCCTGTCAGGGTATCGGACCACAATGAATGTGTGTACTTGAGTTTGGGGACCAGGGATAGATTGGGACTTCTGTTGGTGTACCGATCGCCCCGCTGCCCAGCGGAATCCCTTACTGAGCTCACGGACTTGATCGCGGAACTTGCGTTGGAGTCTCCCAGACTCTTGGTGCTGGGGGACTTCAGTGTTCATTTTGGGACCAATCTGTCCGGGGCAGCTCAGGAGTTCATAGCGGCCATGACAACTATGGGCCTATCCCAAGTGGTCTCTGGACCGACGCATATTGCAGGTCACACGCTTGATTTGGTGTTTTACTCTGATCAGGATGGTGTTCCGTGGGTGGGGACTCCTGTGATTTTCCCATTGTCATGGACGGACCACCATCTGGTTAAGGTTGGACTTACAACCACTTCCCACCTCCGCAGGGGCAAGGGGCCCATTAGAATGGTCTGCCCGAAGAGGTTATTGGATCCATTAAAATTCCAAGAAGCCTTGGAGGGATTTAATGTTGGCTTTGCTGGTGATCCTGTTGATGCCCTGGTTGCGAATTGGAACAACTTGCTCACCAGGGCAGTAGACACGATTGCTCCCAAGCGTCCCCTCCAACCTGCTTCAAAATTGGCCCCTTGGTATACAGAAGATCTGCAGGGGCTGAAACGGCAGGCTAGGTGACTGGAGTGCAAGTGGAGGAAGACTCAACTCGAATCTGACAGATTGCGACATAGAGCACATCTAAAGATCTATGCTCAGGCAGTACGTGTGGCAAAGAGGCGGTTCTTTTCTTCCCGCATTGCCTCTGCGAATTCACATCCAGCGGAGTTGTTTAGGGTTGTGAGGGGATTAGTATCTGCCCCCCCTCCCTTGAACCAGAATTTGGAGTCATCAGTTACCCGCTGTGGTGTGTTTAAAGAGTTTTTCACAGATAAACTCTCTCGGATTCGGGCCAATCTAGATGGAGACTCCACAATTAATTTGATGTCTGAGCTGGAGGTGCCCAACGACTCCTCTTATGTGATTCGACTGGATCGGTTTCAGTTTGTGACTCCTGAGGATGTGGACAAGCTGCTTGGATCGGTGAGGCCTACCACTTGTTCTCTTGACCCTTGTCCAACATGGCTTGTTCGATCTAGCAGGGAGGTTGTTGTAAACAGCCTGGTGGATATCACAAATGCTTCTCTGAGGGAGGGCAGGATGCCTCCTTGTCTTAAGGAGGCAATCATCAGACCTCTTCTAAAGAAGCCTGCATTTGATCCCTCAGAGTTGAGCAATTATAGGCCTGTTTCCAACCTCCCATGGCTGGGCAAGGTAATTGAGAGGGTGGTGGCCTCTCAGCTCCAGGCAGCCTTGGAGGAAACCGATTATCTAGACCCATTTCAAACTGGTTTTCGGACGGGCTATGGGATGGAGACTGTCTTGGTTGGCCTGATGGATGATCTCCAATTGGCAATTGACAGAAGAAGTGTGACTCTGTTGGTCCTTTTGGATCTCTTGGCGGCTTTTGATACTATTGACCATAGTATCCTTCTGGAACGTCTGAGGGTGTTGGTGGTGGGAGGCACTGTTTTACAGTGGCTCCGCTCCTATCTCTCTGATAGATACCAGATGGTGTCGATTGGAGACAGTTGCTCTTCAAAATCTGAGCTTAAGTATGGTGTCCCTCAAGGCTCCGTACTTTCTCTAATGATTTTTAACATCTACATGAAACCGCTGGGAGAGATCTTCAGGGGATTTGGAGCTGGGTGTTACTAGTATGCTGAAGACACCCAGATCTACTTCTCCATGTCAACTTCTTCAGGAGCTGGCATTTCTTCCCAAATGCCTGTCTGGAAGCAGTAATGGGCTGGATGGGGGAGAATAAACTAAAGCTGAATCCAGATAAGACGGAGGTACTTATTGTGTGGGGTCAGAACTCTAGAGACAATTTTGATCTGCCTGTTCTAGATGGGGGTCACACTTCCCCAAAAGGAACAGGTTTGCAGTCTGGGAGTACTTCTGGATTCATATCTCTCCCTGGTTTCTCAGGTTGAGGCGGTGGCCAGGGGTGCTTTCTATCAGCTCCGGCTGATACGCCAGCTGCGCCAGTTTCTTGAGATCAATGACCTCAAAACTGTGGTACATCTGCTGGTAACCTCCAGACTTGACTTTTGAAATGTGCTCTACGTGGGGCTGCCTTTGTACGTAGTCCAGAAACTTCAGTTGGTTCAGAACGTGGCAGCCAGGTTGGTCTCTGGGTCATCTCGGAGAGACCATGTTACTCCTTTACTGATGGAGTTACACTGGCTGCCAATAGGTTTCTGGACAAAATACAAAGTGCTAGTTATAGTTAATACAAAGCCCTAAACGGCTTAGGCCCTGGGTATCTAAGAGAGCGTCTTCTTCGTTATGAGCCCCACCGCCCACTGAGATCATCTGAGGAGGTCCGTCTCCAGTTACCGCCAACTCGTTTGGTGGCTACACAGAGACGGGCCTTCTCGGTCGCTGCCCCGAGATTGTGGAATGTGCTCCCTGCTGAGATACGATCCTCCCCATCTCTGGCAATTTTCAGAAAACTCCTGAAAACCCTTCTTTTCACCCAAGCTTTCTCAGCTTCCTAAATTGTGGGGGTTTTAATTTCTGGTTTATTTTAAAATTCAAAACCCGATTTTGGGGTTTTAATCACTGTAATTGTTTAATTGTTGTTTTTAAATGTTTTTAAATTATTAATTGTTATGTTGTTTTTAATTTGTTTTAGCTCTTTACTGTTTCAGTAGTGTGTTTTAATTCTAAACCGCACTGAGCCATTTTGGAAGGGTGGTATTCAAATAAAATAAAATAAAATAAAATAAAATAAAATAAAATAAACAAACATCCATGACTATTGATCCCCGCCCTGTGGTTGGGGATGATGGGAGTTGTAGTCCCACAACAGCCGCAGTTGTGTAGACATGACCTAGAAGCTTTCTCTGTGCAGTTCAGTACCCTGAATGGCCTGGGGTTTTAAACCACACAGAGAAAGTTTCCATCTGTTCGGTGCTTGTCTTTGGAAACGAGAGCTGAATGGGCCGGTGACCAGCAAATGTGACTAACTGATGTGTCAGAGCAGGGGGCATGGCTAGTTGACACATACTTGTTTCCCCCTCTATGCGTTTGAACACCTGAAGCGGGCTTACATACTAACACCATACTTTAAGGTAAAGGTAAAGTGTGCCGTTGAGTTTGTG
This sequence comes from Hemicordylus capensis, assembly GCF_027244095.1. NCBI lineage: Eukaryota > Metazoa > Chordata > Lepidosauria > Squamata > Cordylidae > Hemicordylus > Hemicordylus capensis. The sequence goes on from NC_069659.1 coordinate 284,505,792, forward strand.
TCGACTCCTGGAGCCCACAGAACCCTGTGGTTTTCTTTGGTAGAATACAGGAGGGGTTTACCATTGCTTCCTCCTGCACAGCATGAGATGATGCCTTTCAGCATCTTCCTATATCACTGCTGCCCGATATAGGTGTCTCCCATAGCTTGGGAAACATACCAGTGGGGATTTGAACCAGCAACCTATTGCTCCCTAGGCAAGTTACTTCCCTGCTGCGCTATTTACCTACACTGAAAACTTGATATTGCAGCTCAGATGATATTGGACAAACACCCATTGTGGTGTAGATCCTGCCATTCAGGTGTGAATTATGATTGGCATTGGCTGCATGGTAAACATCCAGTGCAGAGACTGGGTTTTTCCCTTCCCCCAGGCAGGTGATGAGGACTTTAAAAGCTCAGCTGTCCCCATGAAGGGAATAGTTTGTATTTATGCATATGCAAAGCCCTTCAGAGAAAATGCACAACCTGAACACCTTGGCAGAGGTCTAAGTGGAACTAATAATCTTGAGCTATAGATCTGATGAGTTCAGGCAACCTTGGGAAGGAGAACAGCATGAAATCATTCAGAAACAGGCAGCAAAGGGCATCCAACAGAACACATTCCAATAGCAAAGAGGCTTGAGTGTCACCTTGCCTCATGGCAGCATGGTTGGCCAATGGGATGAATTGCTGGCTTTCTATCACTTTCTCCTTCACAGGTGGAGCTGATGCTCATCTGTGGGGAGGGCTGATGTTCTGGCTCCCCCCTGGAGACACTCACCCTGCAGTTCCGCATTATGGTGCAGCAATGACATTTCAAAGGCAGGTGCCTGCCATCTGTCAATGATCTGATCCCCCTCCAGGTAGGGCTGCAGTAGCAGGAAGATGACTCTCCAATATTTAAGCTTTGCTCAGGGAATGTATTGCTGTACGTAGGCAGGTTTAGTCATTAAGGCTTATAACTGCAAACATGTAGCAAATTGGAGTGGCTGGACTGTCTTTCCTGTCCATGCCTCATTTGTCTGCATTGTCGTTGCCATTCCACATGCAAATAAGCAGAGCTGGTATCATTAGCTTTGTGCTGTTTGAATAAGGATTGCATAATGCTCCAGGGTGAGCTTCAAGCCCCGGAGTGTTGGATTTGAAGCTGACAACACTTGAGTCCTAAATCTTAGCTCACTCTTTTGCTTGATCATGGGATATTCTTGAAACAAGCCATTCTTCACAACCTTAGTGTTTTATTTATAAAATGAGAGGAATCACCTAAATTTAGGCTATGCCTGCACTGTTTAATGGGATTGTGATCTATGTCAGACTGATTGCAGCTTGTGAGCACAAGCACAACACGTGTGTGTGTGTGTGTGTGTGTGTGTGTGTGTGTGTGTGTGTGTGTATACCTGTATCTGTTCAATGTGACCTGTATCAGGAAAATTATTGTAAATGTAAGGTCTTCAAATAGTATGAGGCTGCACAAATGGAGATGCTGTAATTCTAATTTTGTGGCTCAAGTAGGGGCGATGTTGGGGTGGGTGCAAAAGAAGCAAACTGCCCCAGAACCCCTCAAGGCTGAGGATGCTCAACATATTGATTCACATTGACAGCACGTTTGTTTGTTGGTTTGTTTGTTTGTTTTTCTATGCTGCCGTTCCAAAAATGGCTCAGGGCGGTTTACAATTAAAGTAAAAACAATTAATATCAGTTAACATTAAAATCAAAACTATAAAAACAGCATAAAACTAATTAACAGTTAAAACAGTTAAACAGTTAAAAACCCTGGAGAGCCAGACTGAACATTTACAGCAGTTAAAAACAATTTACAACCAATTAAAAACCCTGGAAGGCCAGGCCAAACAGATAGTTTTAAGGGCTCTCCTGAAGGCCAGCAATGAACTCAGATTACGGATTTCTGCCGGGAGTGCATTCCACAGCCCTGGGGCAGCTACAGAGAAGGCCTGCCTCTGAGTCACCACAAGATGTGCTGGTGGTAACTGAAAACAGACCTCCTCAGATGACCTTAACATGCGGTGGGGATCATGAAGAAGAAGGCGCTCTCTTAGATAACTCGGACCTAAGCCATTCAGGGCTTTAAAAGTAATAACCAGTACTTTGTATTTTGCCTGGAAACATATCGGCAGCCAGTGTAACTTTTTCAAACAGGCATAATATGGTATTTCTGGGTTGCCCCAGAGACCAGACTGGCTGCCGCATTTTGAACTAACTGAAGCTTCCAAACAACATCAAAGTCAGCCCCACGTAGAGCACATTGCAATGGTCAAGCCTGGAGGTTACCAGCTGATACACCACTGTTTTGAGGCCATCCTCTTCAAGGAATGGGCGCAGCTGTCGAAACAAATGAAGCGGATAGAAAGCACTCCTGGCCATGGCCTCCACCTGAGATACCAGGGTGAGGCCTGGGTCCAGGAGTACTCCCAAGCTGCGCACCTGCTCCTTCTGGGGGGGGTGTAACCCTATCCAGCACAGGAAGATCTAACTCACCCCTCAAGATTCTGAGCCCCCACAATGAGCACCTCCGTCTTGCTTGGATTCAGCTTCAATTTGTTATCCCTCATCCAGCCCATTACTGCCTGTAGGCAGGCATTTAGAGAATGAATGCCATTTCTTGAAGATGAAAAGGAGAAGTAGATTTGGGTGTCATCAGCATACTGATAACACCCAGCACCAAACCTCCTGATGACCTCACCCAGCGGTTTCATGTAGCTGTTAAAAAGCATTGGTGACAGAATGGAGCCCTGAGGGACTCCATATAACAGCTCCTGTTTTGAGGAGCAACTGTCACCAAGCTCCACCATCTCTAATCTACTTGAGAGATAGGAACTATCTATTAATATAAATTTCTATTAAATTTATTTAAATCTAGATGGCCTAGTTACCAATGTACACCTGCCTATATTGCCGCTATGGTGATCTCTCTCTTGGTTGGTACAAAAATTATTGATTAACCAGATCCTTGGTCGTTATTTTTAAAGGAAAAACCCACAAATGAAGGTATCAATATTTCAAATATAAGTTTACCTGGTTTGAATTTAGAATTTCCCTAACTGGCCCAGATCAGTTCTGTTGGTTTTGTTGTAGCTACATCCTGTAACCATAGCAACCTTTGCCCAAAGATAGAAATTAAGCCGGTTTTCTTCCAGTCTGCTGATGGTCCTCCCGACTGGTCCCTGATGCCACCATTAGGTTTTTATGGGAACTGATGCCTTTAACATGAATAATCGTTTTTTATTGGGCACCTGACATTTCATAACTATAAATGCATTATCAGTTTGGCCAAATGTTCCCATAAAAACCTATTTTACTGTGGGTGTGATGACGTTGGAAACGGCTTTTGTTTTGTACGAGCTGTTTTTGTCTTCTGAAGGCAAACCAAATATTTGAATGTTATAGATTTATGGTGGCATCCATCAAGAGAGGACTCTCTTTGCCCCTCATAGCCAAACCAATTTACTCAGTATCAGCATAGCTACGCTTAAGATAGCTAAGTGTCCCAGCCAGCACTAATGCCAGGGCCAGCCCTGCACTTCCGCCTTAACATTTGCATGTTGTGGCCTGTTTTGGTTCTTCATTGCCTTGGTTACCCCAAACCCCTCTGCTCTCTAGGAAACATTGATTGATTGTTGAATGTTTATACTGCCTTCCATTCAAACAATCTCGGCAGTTTACAAAACATTTAAAACAAGATAAGGGGTCAATCAATAATTGATTGATTAACATCAATCAATCAAGTGATGGAACAGTGTACAGTCAGGTGGTTTATTCTATGGGACAGTGCTAACTGATTATGGAGACCACCCCAATTTTCTCAAGGGGAATTTGAAATCTACCATAGAAATGAGAGCTTTTGAGAATCTACAGAGGCCAAGTGTGAAAGAGAAGGTGGAGAAAATGAATCAGGATCTGATTGCTTATGCATATGAGCCTTTGTTCTTTATGGGATCAGAGCAAGGTGCAGAAAACCATATTCAATATACTAATGCAAATTCTAGTTATACCCAAAGGAATTTAACCCTAAGCAACTTTAACCTACAGTGCAAAAGGCAACTGAATTTCCTCCAGTTATTACAGCACCAAGTTTTTAACAAAAGCAGTTCTTGTGGATGGGTGCCTAGGCATTTACAGAAAACTGTGAATAATAGTATGTCCCAACTCTTGTTATACAGCATACTATAAGTGATGATTAGTAAGAAATTGTGAGCACATCAAAGACAATGGCCAACGTCTATTTATATACTGCCCTTATTTACCATATATATACACCACATATATTTATTTATATACTGCCTGATATGATACACATATCAGGTGGTATATAAATATGATAAATAAACAAACATCTTTACTCACAAAGTGCTGGTGCTACTAACGTTGTACTGGCACTACAGGGAAGAAGCAATTTTCAGTTATCTCCCCTTCTCCCTGAAGTTCACCATGACTCCCCAAAATATGCCCCTGATGGCTGCATGACCCTCAGGGACATATTTTCAGGAGTCACAGTTAGCTTCAGAAGGAAGGGGCGATCAACAAAAATTGTCCCTCCCTTGTTGCACCCTTGCAGCACCAACACAGCATTGCTGCAAGAGTGCTTTATTAGTCTGTCAGCCACTGTTGCCTCATAACAGATAAGAAAATCCAGTCATACATGCATACAAACTAATCCAGTCACACCTCCCCCATGTTTCCTCTTTGAAAGAAATACTTGCTTTCTAAAGTACCATCCCTTGAGGAAAAAGAAAAATAATAATCTTGATTGGGACACAAACGCCTGAGGCAGGCAGCTGCCCTGATAAACTACATGCTATTTATATTCCCTACCAGCTACTTCTCAGGCTGAGTCACCAGAAGGCCAGTTCAGACCAGAGTTCGCAGGATGGGAGACAGTTTGAGGTCAGGCAGTGACTTCTCAGGCCTCAGGTTTTCACGATCATCCCCTCCCTGACTCCAGTTCAGCTGAATGCCTGTGCCAGAAAAAGATGAAGGCCTTTTCTCAGGGTCCTTCTGGTTTATCATTGTTTCCTGTCTCAGGAAAACAGCAGCACTTCTCCCTGATTACTAACTAGACTGCTAAAAAGGAAGAGAAGTAGAGAGGTTGCTGTCATTTTGAGGCTGGTAGTAGATCCACTGAGAAGGCCACACAATTAATCCCATTTGGGCAAGGAAAATTGAGTTTTGTTTTGTTTCTCAGTATTTCTGAAAAATGTGTACACATTTGAGAGGGTTTAGAGTTTAAATACTGTAGAACTGGAAAAGATGCAGAAGTGGGCAACCAAGATGATCTACAATACTGAAGAACCAAAAGGTGTAGAAGAGGGCAACCAAGATGATGCCTGGAGCACCTTCCTTATGAGGCAAGGCTACAGCATCTGGGGCTCTTTGCTTTGGAAAAGAGGCGACTACGGGGAGAGATGATAGAGGTGTATAAAATTATGTATGGAGTAGAGAGAGTGGACAGAGAGAAATTTTTCTCCCTCTCTCACAACACCAGAACCAGGGTTCATCCCATGAAACTGGAGGTTGGGAAATTTAGGACTGACAAAAGGAAGTACTTCTTCACACAGTGCATAATTAACTTATGGAATTCTCTGCCACAGGATGTGGTGATGGCCACTAGCTTGGATAAAGTCATGGAGGACAGGTCTATCAATGGCCACTAGTCTGGTGGCTACAGGCCTCCTCCACCTCCAGCCTCAGAGGCAAGATGCCGCTAAATACCTGTTGCACGGGAGCAACAGCAGGAGAGAGGGCAAGCCCTCAGCCCCTGCCTGTGGTCTTCTCGGAGGCCACTGTGTGAAACAGGATGCTGGACTAGATGAGCCTTGAGCCTGATCCAGCAGGGGTGTTCTTAAGTTATTATACTAGGTTTAGAATGGAAGATTTGTGAGGAGAAAGGGAGAGAACTGGAGACAAGTTAAAAAAAAAGCAGCTATGCTAACATGGAGTAGACAGAAGCCTGAAAGTCTTATGATAGCAGATTCACATATACATGTATATCACTCTCCCCCCCATTATTTTGAAAGTTGCAGCCCAATACATGAACTGATTCCACTGAAAAGAATTGTGTCTGAAGAAATAACGAAGTCTGTGATGGGTTATCTGTGATGTCTCATTCACACATACAAATCATGCTTGTTTTTAAGTGACAAATATGCACACACACATGAACTGGCCCTTAGACAGTGACCAATTTATTGAACAAGCGTTAATGGACAACAACTTATTAAATCAGATTGCTAATGGGGTGGGGGGCGGTCAACAGAAAAAAACACAATCGCTGCCAAATGCTAAAAAGCTTGTCAATGCAAAGATGGAGTGTGACTATTTTCAGGTGCTCAGGTGTCTGCCATAGCCCAAGGGGCCTTTGCCCAGCTTTGGCTGGTGTGCCAGCTGTGTCCATATCTGCCTCAGTAAGATCTGGCCACTGTTATCCCTGCCTTCATTACAGCCTGACTGAATTACTGCACTGCACTCTACATGGGGCTGTCCTTGAAGACTTTTTTGAAACTTCAGCTGGTCCAGAATGCAGCTATGGCAGGTTTAAGGCCTTTGGATCATATTATACCTGTTATATGTCAGCTCCACTGGTTATCCATTTGTTTCCAGGCACAATTCAAAGTGCTGGTGTTAATCTTTAAAACCTCAAATGGTTTATGCCCAGCATACTTGGATGACTCCTCATATATTATAATTATTTCTTGTTTACACAGTCAGACAGGTGTTATTGACTGGTTTGTTTTGACTGGTTTGTTTTATCTAGACATCGAGTCCTTCCCAAGGACCTGGGATGCCAGAATTTTATTGTCAATTGTTATAGATATCGTCGCAGAATATAGGCTGTTCCCAGTAAAGCTGCTTTTTGTAACTGGCTGATGATGATTTCTGTAGCCCCTATGGTGTTGATTATTAATTCAATTTCTATACCGCCCTTCCAAAAATGGCTCAGGGTGGTTTACAAAGATTGAGATAAGCCCTCTTCTTTCTGAGGCATGCTTGGTTACTCTGTGAGAGAGGGCCTTCTTAGTGGTGGCCTCCACTTTGTTGAACTTGCTCCCCTGGAAGATCCACTTAGCCATCTCATTGATGGTGTTCCACTGTCTGGCTACGACATTTCTGTTTCAGCTGCTGTTCCCTCTCCTCTCCTGAAATTTATCTGTATGCTAAGTGGTTGTGTTAGTAAGTTGATCTGGCTTGAGTTGTATTTTGTTTGATTGTTTGATATGTTATGTTGTTTACATTCTATTTATTGTAAAGCTGCCTTGGATTTTAATGAAGGCAGGATATAAAATTTATAAACAAAACAAAATCCTCCATTGCTGCAGCAGGAAAGAAAACAAGAATGATTTTTAATGGAGCTTCTACACATTGGAAGTACTATGTGTATCAAAATGAACTTCACCACCTATCTTAAAACATGGACAGAGAGGCATTTACGTACAGGTCCCAGGAGGTCACTGATTCATTCAGTCCATCACCAAGTATGAGCGAGTGAAGTGAGAACCAGCTGTTTGCAAACCTAGTTGTCCAGTTTCGGTTACACCTTGGCAGTCTTGATGCTAAATATGGGCCCTCTAAACCCCACTTAACAGCATCATTCTTCTCTTTCCCACTGAGACTACAAATTGCAGTATATCCCCCCTGCGCTGCACAATAGATACTTGGGAGTGTTTTCAGCATTGCTGGGAAGAAACTTACATCTATGTTGGAAATGAAAAGCAAGAGAAGGAGGAGATGGGCATTTGACCAAAAGGGGTTTTGGTAGTATGGTCAGTGGTCAGCTTTGTTCTCAGATAACACCTGCTGGAAGACGTTTGAGAGAAAGTATACAGACTAAAACAAGGACAGATACCTGGGAATCTTGCCAAGGTAATTGTGATTAAATGGTGGTTAGAAAAGCACTTTTATCCAAAGATCCCTTGTGGGTTTGGTGAGCTAATTGAAATTTGACTATTAAAAAACAGCCCGCTACAAGCAAAGGGTGAAAATGTCACCTAGAAATAATCCTCTTCCTTGAAGAAAAATCCAAGATCTTGATATGAACTCTTCTCTCTCTCTCTCTGCCATGGGTAACTGAATCTGATGCAGATTTGTTCCTCTGCTAATTAAATTATCCCAATTTCTGTTTGTCTAACCGTGCAATTCCATATACATTTACTCAGAAGTAAATCACCCTCTGTTCAATGGGACTGACTCCCAGGCAAGTGTGCGTAGGATTGCAGCCTTACTCAGATGACACTCAGGACTTGAGCCACTTCTGACTGAACCGCATCTTCAGTCCTCTATTCATAATTTTTTCTTTAGAGCTGTACACATTTGGAAATGCATCAAACCCCCCCCCCCCCATTTTAACCTCTCTTCCCTGTACTGAACTGTCTCTTTGGTCACTGTTAAGTGCTATAGCTTCCTTCATTACCTGACTTCTCCTTTTCTAGAACTGAGCTGCACTACACTAACATTTCCCTTCAGAATATCCCCTTCTCTAGTCTGAAACTGAGAAAGTTGGAGAAAGGTCTTCTCAATTTCACTAGCCTTTTTTTAGGGGAGGGTCTTCAAGTTTCAAAAGAGGCCAGGGTGTGTGTGTGTGTGTGTGTGTGTGTGTGTGTGTGTGTGTGTGTGAAGCAAATGGTAATGGGGTGTGTGAATAATGCAAGAAGTGGGGTAATATACTACCAGACTGCCACCAATCACCTTACGATGGAATTGCATCCAAGTCTAGATTCAGGGAAATATGGGGAAGTGCCTTTACGCACACTAGCGGGAGGGTGTAAGATACTTTTAAAGCAGGGCAGGGGTTCTCAAACTTAGGTCTCCAGATGTTGTTGTACTACTATTTTCATCATCCCCATCAAAGGCTCCAGAATCTAGTCTCATCTGAGACCATGTCATAAATGCAAGAAGAATTCACAAGGGTAGACCGTCATCTGTATCCAAGCAGGGTTGAATGTAGGACTCTGGGGCATCTGGGTTGTTCCTGACTGTGGTTTCCAACGTTAGCTCTAATTGTTTAAAATACCAAAACTGTGCACTCTATCTGAGGTATCACCATAAGGGCACCTGATTCGGGAGTTTCAGTTTCGGGCACCTAAGTGGATTGAGCCATCTTTGCTGAGGTGATTGGAAACCCAGATCAAGCAAGCTGATAATTCAGTTAAACCCAAGGTTGCCAAAGGAGCAAAGCCAGCTTCAGGCAGTAGGTAAGGCTCAGATGGTTGGGAACCAAATAACAAAGCTCTTGCACCAGTGGTAGTTCTCATTCTAACTGATGCTTTACATAATTTGAAGCCCCAGAAACCTGCTTCATTCCACTAAGATACTGTAGCTTCTTAAAGGACCAGGACCCCAGTTGAATCTTTATGTGTCTCTGTGAGGTCTCAGCCAGGGGTGTCGAGACTATGGCGCAAGTGGGGGGATTGTCCCCTGGCCTCCAGGATCTGGGGGAGCGGCCAAGACTCCTCCTTGGCCAGGGCACCTCCTTGCCCTCTCCTGCACCCAACTGGCGAACAAAGTGCTCGCCGGCTGGGAGTGCAAGGCACGCCCATCTCCTCTCTGAGGAAAAGCCCAGCTAGTCAGTTTCAATGAAATGCTAACTGGGGAGGGATGGGAAAGGGTCCGAAAGCACCCTCTCCTGGGTATTAGCCCCATCCCTGCATCTGATGACTTATGCAAGGGGGAGGGGCCAATGCTGAGAATGGGGCCTGTCAGCCCTGGCAGAGCTTCCCTTCCCCAGTCAGTGGTTCGTGGAATCATTGACTGGGAGTTCCTTTCCCTGCCTCCTTGAGAGCCTTGGGGTGCAGATGCACAATGCGTGCACAATTGTAAAGCCTTGGTGGTGAAGGAGCTGCCGGAGGACTTTGTCCTCTGGTTGCAGCCAAGCTTCATACACCCCTGGTTTCAACATGGACTTCTATTAATTAAATATAATTTTAGAACCCACCTTTTAATAACAAGATTCTCAATGCAGGGACAAAAGTTTAAGACAAAATGCTTATAAATTCTACTAAAAAGAAAACATAAAAGGACATTTTGGTGAAATGTGTTTGATGACTATTGTTCTGGTGTGTGATTGATTACTTTTGTTTGGAGGCTTCCCAGATGGGTGGGAAATGGTCTTTTGGTTCTAAATGGGATTAAGCAACACTTTTCTACTGCAGAGATGGCCTGCTCATCCTCTATAATGAAGGAAAGGGGTGGTTGGGACAGCTGGATACCAAGAAGGAGGAGGACAATGTTGGGAGTTCCAGGAGACCTGAAATCTGCCCCATCTGACAAAGGACTCCTTAAGATCATTGGACTAGCAGAGCTAGAGGACTAGCTCACGATAATACAGGTGGCCCTTGTTATCCACGGACTCTTGTTCTGTGGTTTCACGTATCTGTGATTGGGTCTTAAGAGACCCAGTTTCATTATTCACGGTAGGGGGGAAAAGGCAAAATTCGTCTATCCATGGTTTTGAGTGGCTGGAAATGACCCAGAAATGATGTCCGATGTCATTTCCAGCCACCATTTTCTGACAGAGAGCCATTTGGGGGCTCTTTTTAAAAATTAAATGTTTTGGGGAGGCAAATATCTGGCCGTCTTTTGGGTGGGGGCGCATTGCTGGAGAGCTGGAGAATAAGGTACTGTCCTTTTCTTCTCTTATTTCTTCCTCCCTTGCTTTTTTGGCCCTTTGTTGTTGTTATTAGCAACCTAGTCCACCAATTCAAAGTATGTATTTGCAGTTTTACATCATGCTAAGGCAATAGTTCACATCCAGATCAGTCAAAGCTTCCCTGTTGCACTAATTTTCCTCAGATGTCCTTAAATATGTCCTCAAATGCCTTCAGTTGAATCACCAGCACTATTGCAAGGTGCTTCCAACAATGAGGACGAGAACTTCCTTTTGTGGCCAACTTTAGGACACTCTCAACCCAATCTTCAATCAATTTGAACTAGTACAGTTGGATTTAGCCCAGTATTCATACCTTGCATTTTATAGGTGTAGAGGTGTCCCTTAAATTCAGGGTACAGATAGGAAGTGTGTGTATGTGTTTTGAACTTAATTTATATGCGTGCAGTTTTTTAATGTGTGTACACTGTATATAGAGTGAATGTGTGTTGAACATAGTGTGCAGATAGGATGTATCTCTTGACTTTTCAGGGGCTAAGGCTGCAATCTTATGCACACTATCTGAAGAATGGCCCCCACTGAACTTAAAAATTGTGGGTTACCATGTCAGTCCATTAGAAACATCCAAAAACCACATATAGTAATTTATTTATCTATTTATTTATTTATTGTTAAATTTATATACTGCCTTTCATTCAAACAATCTCAAGGCAGTTTACAGCAAAATTTAAAAACAAGGTTGTAAAGAAGACACAATTAAAATATTAAGCTAAAAATATAAAACAAATCTGATTAAAAATTTAAAACAAAAGCATAAAAGCAATACAGAGTACAAAGAGCAGCAGCAGAGACAATCAAATAAAAGCCTGGGCAAAAAGCCAAGATTTTACACTCTTTCTAAAAGCTGTGATGGAGACCGAGGAGCGAATAGCCACCCGGGAGAGCATTCCAGAGTCTGGGGGCAGCTACAGAGAAGGCCCTGTCCCACGTGCACGACAACCGAGCCTCCTTCATTGTCGGCACCCGGAGCAGAGCCCCCTCAGATGACCTCGTCAAGTGGGCAGCAACCCTTGGGAGCAGGTGGTCCCTCAGGTATCCTGGGCCCAAACCTTTCTTAATAATACCTTTCTTAAAACCAACCAAAATGAAACAAGTCTTAAGCAAACAAAAGTTTCTCAGAAACTTGATCGCTAGACTTAATTCCTCCTAAACTCAATTTTAAGACTATTACACTTCAGCTTTTGGGGCTCCTACAACATGTCCAGTGCCCCTCATCCCCTTTTTGCTTTGCTTAAGGTGGAAAATGAGTTGCTCAAGACTTTTGTGTCGTTTTAGCCCTAATAAAGGTATTACTAGATGTGGCCTTTTAACTTAGTGACAGTTACTATCTAGCGAACATGCACTGACTGCACATCACTTTAAAATGAAGTATTCTGCTCTAACTGATTGAGTTTCAGGCTCTGTATCTTTGAAATTCTGGGCGTAACTATGCTTTGAAGAAACTTAATTTCATATTTTGAAAGATATTTGAAAACCTTTTGGCTATTCCTTAGAAGCAATTCACTCACTCTGTTCTATCTTGGTTTGCTTGCACATCTTGCTCCTCTCATCTTTCAGATGTGGAGAAGGCACACTAGTGGGCCTTCAATTCAGCCACAGTACCCAGGTATCATTCGTTCTTCAAGATGGGCAGGGCTCACATTTCCCAGTGTTTTAAAAATGCCTGTTTTTCTTTCCCCAGATTTGACTGCTGCGAGGCGTTTCATCAGTCATGCCCAGAATTACACCACCCTCCTTCTAGAAGATGAGAAGGGGATCCTTTATGTAGGAGCCAGGGGAGCCATATTCTCCTTAAATTCCAGCAACATTGCTGACGGCTCCCATCGGACAGTAAGTGCAATTGTATCACTTTGGCATGCCCACTGCATTCCACTTGGTAAAGTGGGTTCCTAGACATAGGTTACTTGTAGACATTTCAACTGTGGTGTGCTCCCCACATATTTGCTCCTTAACCAGCACACAGACAGGATCAAATGTGCTCTCCCCAATGCTTCAAGTGGTCTTTTCCAAGTGCCTGGAAAATTCACTGTTAACATGTCTTTATTTTTTAAAGCCTTTCTCTCTCTCTCTCTCTCTCTCTGTGTGTGTTTATTTAAACTTTTAAATCTGCTCCAGTAGGAGTGGGCTGACATGGGAGCCAGCCAATCAGTGCTTTGCACAACCCAGCTCTGAGAAGTGGGGAGGCTGCTTAATAGTAGGCACAAAGGCCAGCCGATCAGTTCTTTGCAAAATTCCAAACTAAAGGAACAGCCCCCCACCCCAGCCTGTTCTACAGAAAAAGGCTGTGTTAGATACTGATGCAGTTGCACTCAGTGCTAATCATGTAGATCTGTGCGCAGCCTTCGTTGCATTAGAGAATAATAGCTTAAAAGAGAACCAATTTTGAAAGTGTGCAAAATAAAATGCTGCTCTGTAAAAATGAGATGCATCTGTCATTAAATTTGGATTCCATAGCAGATACGGACATGGGACTCCCATGGTCTACCCACCAGTTTGAAGAAGGGTCTATCCCTGTAGTCCACCTGTAGGTATATGATGCCTCTCACACCTGCTCACTCTAATTTAGGGCTCTTATCTGACTATAATCTCTTTCCTGTGCTCTGTTTATGCACAATGAGAATGGAACTCTTTAGCCAGGCAAAAAGCCTCTACTGTGCATAAAAGGCATTTTTGTCTCTGGTGCCGCCACACTCCCCACTTCACTTTGCTGCTTCCTTACAGGTTTACATTTCTAACAGGCAGGTGCCAGTTTAGTCAAGGACCCATAGAAGCTAATGGGCCACAAAAATCTGAAACGCTCTCCTGCTTTGCGTTTTGATAAATCCACTTTTCCCGCAAAAGTAAAGCATGAATGTTGAAGAGCCCTTGGCAGCTTCACAGGGCCTGCATCTTAAATGGTCCTGCTCAGCCACCATTTCCTGTGCTTGGGTGCCCCAGTGAGTGATGATCCCACTTTTGACTTTGCAGATGGATTGGGAGGCCTCTCCTGAGAAGCGGGCAGACTGCCTGAAAAAGGGCAAAAACAATAAGGTACGTGCATCCCGGCTCTCTGTCTTTTTGTCTTTGCCTCTGTGCTGCTTACCTGTTTGTGCCTTCAGGGAGGAGAAAGTGCATTGCTAGAACTTCTGTGTAAACCACATTCTCTTTCCTCTTTGCAGACAGAGTGTTACAACCACGTCAGGCTTTTGCAGCGGTTAAATGCAACCCACCTCTATGCCTGTGGCACGTATGCTTTCCACCCACTCTGCACATACATTGTGAGTCAAAGAAATGGGGATTTTCACCACTCGGGGGGGGGGGGGGAGAGGTGCTTTTTTGCATTGATCTTAAGAGAAGGGGGAATGCCCTTTGCTCCCAGAAGCTGTATTTGAAGCTGTATTATACCCACTGATCAACACTGGGGTTTATAATTTTTGCATAGTTGTTGTAGATATATTTTCTGTTGACTAATATCTGGGGCAGTAATTCATTCACATATCCTGGCTCCATTGTCAGTAGTCCTTCCCAAGAAATGGAAAGATAATGAGCATCAGAACCCATTTACACCGCCTGCCTGCCTGCGTGCCAGAAGGAAGGAGATCTGTGGGGAAATTCCCCCTTCCCCATGCTTTGTTCTTCCAGGCTGTTGATGTTCACCAAAAAGGGAAGCCTGGGTTGTAATCCTGTCCATCATGATCCAATGGCAAAGTTGCCTTGTATCATACATTTAGATTCATGTTCCATATGTTAATATTGGGATATATTCCTGTTCTTTGGTGAAGTGGATAGACTCCCTGGGTTAGAACTGGGGTTCAAACCCCCAGTGAATCATGAAGCCTCATGTGGGACAAATCATTATCTCTTTACCTAGCCTCCCACACCTGGTTGTTATTTATTGATTACATTTTTGCCCTGTCCTTCCAAGAGCTGTGTCCATGCTTCCTCCATCTTCACAACAACCCTGTGAGGTAGGTTAGACTGAGAGAGAGTGACTAGCCCAGAGTCACCTAATACGTTTCATTGTTGATGAGATGGGGAGTGGATTTGAACCTTGGTCTTCCAAGTCTTAGTCTGACACTCTAACCATTCTGACTATAGTGTGATCCAATTCAGCATATATGCAAGTGGAGAATTGTCAAGGAAGTCCAACATAGATGCATTGGACATCAGAAGAGGAAACTTCTCAAAAATGAGAGGACTGGTAAGAAGGAAGTTGAAAGGGAAAGTCAGGAGTGTCGAATCACTCCAGAAAGCATGGACCTTCTTTAAAACCAAAATACTAGAGGCTCAGTTGGAATGTATACCAAGAAAGAGGAAAGGTACCACCAAGTTCAGGACGATGCCAGCGTGGCTAACAAGTAGAGTCAGGAAAGCTATAAAAGGGAAGAAGACTTCCTTCAGAAAATGGAAGTCCTGCCCAAATGAAGAGAACAGGAAGGAACATAAACTCTGGCAAAGGAAATGCAAGGAGACAATAAGGGATGCAAAAAGAGAGTTTGAGGAGCATAGGAACATAGGAATCTGCTGGAAGCTGGCCTCCCAGCTCCAGGTGGTCTAGGAGGAAACTGATTATCTAGACCCATTTCAAACTGGCTTTCGGGTGGACTATGGGGTAGAGACTGCCTTGGTCGGCCTGATGGTTGATCTCCAGTTGGGAATTGACAGAGGGAGAGTGACTCTGTTGGTCCTTTTGGATCTCTCAGTGGCTTTCAATACTGTTGACCATAGTATCCTTCTGGAATGTCTGAGGGGATGGGGGGTGGGATGCACTGCTTTGCAGTGGTTCCTCTCCTACCTCACGGGCAGATTCCAGATGGTGTCTCTTGGAGACTGTTGTTCTTCAAAATCTGAACTTTCATATGGTGTCCCTCCGGGCTCCTTATTGTCTCCAGAGTTAACATCTACATAAAACCGCTGGGAGAGATCATCAGGGGATTTGGTGCAGGGTGTTATCAATATGGCAATGACACCCAAATCTATTTTTCCATGTCAACATCATCAGGAAAAGGCATAACCTCCCTAAACGCCTGCCTGGAGGCAGTAATGGGCTAGATGAGGGATAACAAACTGATGCTGAATCCTCAGTGAATGAGGTACTTATTGTTCGGGGTTGAAACTCGGGAGATGATTTTGATCTGCCCGTTCTGGATGGGGTCACGCTCCCCTGGAAGGAACAGGTACGCAGTCTGAGGGTGCTTCTGGATTCGAACCTCTCCTTGGTTTGCCAGGTTGAAGCGGTAGCCAGAGGTGCTTTTTATCAGCTTCGGCTGATACGCCAGCTGCATCTGTTTCTTGAGATGAACAACCTTAAAACAGTGGTACATCTGCTGCTAACCTCTAGACTGGATTACTGCAATGTGCTCTATGTGGGGCCACCTTTGTATGTAGTCCGGAAACTGCAGTTGGTTCAGAACACGGCAGCCAGGTTGGTCTCTGTGTCATCTAGAAGAGACCATATTACTCCAGTGTTGAAGGAATTGCTCTGGCTGCTGATCAGTTTCTGGGCAAAATACAAGGTGCCATTCATTACCTATAAAGCCCTAAACAGCTTAGGCCCTGGGTATTTAAGAGAACGTCTTCTCCGCCATGAACCCAACCGCCTGCTAAGATCATCTGGAGAGGTTCGCCTGCAGCTGCTGCCAACTCGACTGGCGGCTACTCGGGAACGAGCCTGATATGAAAGCCTAAACTTTGTGAAGGAAAGACAGAGATACCTGCAAATAATGATAGATATATTAAATTTTTCTGGTAGCTGAATTCATGGGGGAGCTTGAAATTGTTTATCATCCAGTGCATTATAATTAATTTATGGAATCCACTGCCATAGGATGTGGTGAGGGCCATAAGCCTGGACCCTTCCTCAAGGCTTTGAAGGGGGATTAGACAAATTTAGTCTATCAATGTCTACTCAATAAGTCTACCAATGGCTATTGATGACTGTGTAGAGCCTCCATGTTTAGAAGCAGTGTAGCTTTGAGTATCAGTTGTGGGGAGGCAACAGTAAAGGAGGGCCTTTGCCTTCATGTCTGGTTTGTGGGATTCCCAGAGGCATCTGGTTGGCCTCTGTGGGAAGCAGAATGCTGGACTAAACAATACTTAGTAAATATCCTTGGTCCTATCCAGTAGGGCTCTTCTTACGTTCTTGGAAATGTAAGGGCCTTTCCAAGGAACTGGGCATGGTGGCGGTGATCAGGGGATGGTACAATAGCTTCTTAGCTTGGAGGGAGCCAACTTCTTCAGGCTGGTGCTTTTATTGCAGGAAATACTACTTTCCCTACATTCACACTGGAATAGTTGGTAACTGAGAAAAGAAAATGCACTTTCCTCCCAGGTAGTTAATGCTGCATAATGTCTCTCAGGGAGCAGATCAAGGTATTTGGACATCTGAGGCCAGGCACAAAGTGCTACCTCCCCAGGGTTCCCCCCCCCCACACACACACTGGGACCAGAGTCTGCTGCCCCTGCCCCCTTCCCTCCTCCCCCCCCCCCACTTTCCCCTCTTGGGGTGTGCTCTGCCTACCAACCTGCCCCCCTACTACCACCATGGCTTAGTCTCCTCCCAGAACAGGAAATAGAGAAGAAAAGCAGGGTCCCATGAAGGGAAATGTAGGCAGATGGGCTAAGCCGGATGCTGCAGTGTTGCAGGAATAGCAGCAGTAACCGTGGTAACAGCAGCAGGTGAGTAGGCAGAATGCACCCTGGGAGAGGGAGGCAAGAGGAAAAGAAGGGGAGAGGGGTGATGACAGTGGGCTTTGGCCAAGGGGGCAGGGCGGGGCTGGTGGGGGAGGCCAAAATGCGCTCCAGGAAGGGGAGAAACATTGCGAAGAAGCATTGGGAAGAAGGGCAGCAGCAGCGGGCAGGCAGCAGGCAGGTAGGGTGATGCCTATAGCAGGGTGCCCACAGGCACAGCCCCACAGTGCACTCTCTGCTTGAAGCGGTCGTCTCAGCTTGCCACATGAGAGAACTACCCCTGATGTCACCGGTGATGAGCAACATGTGATGGCGGTTGTTTTTCATTGCCTGCCAAGGTTTTTAGTGCCCCAGAAAGCTTCATTCCACACTTTGATAAATATGTGACTAGAAAACATCCAAGTTGGCAGCTGAAAAGCATGTGTGCTGTCAAAGACACAAAGGCAAAGATCCATGCTAAATTATATGCTTTCCCTTGTCCAGAGCTATATGATTTTCCTATCAAAGCTTGGGGTGGGATGAGAATTTGGCAAGGAATATCTGTGGAGAGTTATTCGTTTATATATAATAAGCCTTTGCTGCTGCTTGTTGTACTGCGGTTGGTTTTTTATTTAAAAAGAGCCATTAATAAGATGTAAACAATTAAAAGGAAAAAATATGGGGTGGATGGGAACACAATGGCTTCTTAGTAATGGTGGCATCATCTAGTCTGGACATTTCATCCTTGCAGCTTTGTATGTGGAACTTGTCCATGTAGGCAGTGATGGGAACACCTTATTCTGATGACCGAGAACTTTGAATGGCCACCCCCTGCTTTGTTGTCAGCACTGCGAGCAACCTTCTTGAACTTTACCCTTCCATCCAGTAGGGTTTCTTGCATTATGCACAGAGTAAAAGTGCCAAGGTTTATGGTATTCTAAAACTAATTTCTGAAGCATTCCTACTAACTGCCCACAGTGAGATTTGTCTTTCTAGAGCTGAAGCACAATTAGGAGTAGAAAAATAACATTCAGCTTTGACTTCATCAAGAATGATTTCACCCAGTTTAACTTTTATTTATTTCTTGATTTGTATCCCATGCTTGAAGAATGCTCTGGGTGGCTACCAAAATAACTTCATATCAGAAAACACCAGCTATCAACACAATAACAAATGAAAAGCGAGGAAAACAGAGAAAAATCAGTAATTAAAGTCACCCATTCCCCCAGCACACACCACAAATAGGAAACAGTAACTGACTAACTAAGAGGCAGGTAGAAATTTACTCATCTGTAATGTTG
Organism: Hemicordylus capensis; assembly: GCF_027244095.1. Classification (NCBI taxonomy): domain Eukaryota; kingdom Metazoa; phylum Chordata; class Lepidosauria; order Squamata; family Cordylidae; genus Hemicordylus; species Hemicordylus capensis. Next base: position 284,524,397 of record NC_069659.1, read on the forward strand.
TTGCTGTGCTGAACATGAAGCAACAATAGGACAGAAGCTGCAAGGAGCAAGCTTCCAATTGAAGGCACAATAGCCCCGAGAGAGAGCCTCAATTGCTCTGCCAGCCCCCAGTGGAAAAGCTGGCACTGCAATTCCATTTAAAATGTTCTGAAAAAAAGATGGGAGGACAACTCAGAAATTGTTGAAATGCAATCATCTAACAACATCTTCTGGATTCTACATAAAGAGTGAATAAACGAAGAGTGGCATTTCCAGACTAAACTTCTGGTGTGGAAGCAACCCAAATAATTCCAAAGTGCTGAAATGTATAAAGGTTGTTCATATGACTGTTACTGGGACAGGGAGGGAGGTGGGGGAAGGCAGGGTCAAACCCAAACCTACCTCCCCCCACCCAACGATCATTCGTTCTCTGTGTGGTGTGCGGCTCACGCACCCACACGATCCGCGCTGCTCTGGTCAGTGCAGATCTCTGGAGGCTGGGAAAACGAAGCCTGGCCTCCTGATATCCCTAAATGTACTTACCGAGCAACGAATGCAGTACATTTAGGGATTTCCCCTCAAGCCAGGCACTCTAGGAGTCCGACTCTATGTCTGCTCCGGCTGCCTGCAGCCCGAGCACACACACAACCCCAGACCTAGGCAAAAGGGCATGCTCACACCCTTTTACTCAGGTAAAAGCCTGGGGGAAATTCCCGGGCTACCCGGGGAGGCAGCGCCAGGATCAACCTTGATCCCAGCACTTCACACAAGGAGCCCTATCCAGGTGAGGCAGCCCAAGCCTGAGTAGGGTTGTTTGTGTGAACAGCCTGATAATGTATAAATGATCACTAAAGCTTTTCTAAATAAAAAAGACTTTATGTAGCCCCAGGGAGGTCTGTAGGACCAGCCCAAGCAGGATTGTGTGGATATTGCATTCCAAAAGAACAAGGGATGCACACAACAGAGAAGACTTTGCCACATACACCCTCCCCAGCTTCACTCCCCCATACATCTTCACACAGGAAATAGAAACATTCTGTGTGAAGAAATATCTTCAGCAGGTAGTGTCCAGTTGGCTTCAAGGAATGGCTGGAATCATACAGGTAGATGTGCTACTTCGGTTCTCAGATGCAGTCCATTCTGAGTCCTGGAGGTAATTCTCATCAGTGACATATATGTTACCTGATCCCTTGATATTTTGGGATCCCTACCAGCATCACTTCTGTCTTGTCCAGATTATCCCATCACTGGTATTTTTAGGTATCACACACAAAAACTAGGAAACAAGTTTCAAGATGAGGAAAAGGAACAAGGAGTGCAGTACCTTATATTTTAGGTATGTTCTGAGCACATTTATAATGTGCTTTTGACAAAAAACCAGTTCATATAGTAAGAGGAAAAGATGCTGCAGGTATGGGGTATTGAGCCTTGTAAAAGCTTCCTCATTTTAAAAAATGTAATTGTGACCTCAGATCTAGCACACAAGGGATCCCTGAACAGGAATAGTCACAGGGGAAGGGGGAGAAAAAGAACTCCACACAGCTGACATTTAAGTCTTCTAGATAAGCTGGTGGAACTCACTGCTGCAGGATGTGGTTGACACATTTGACTAATGATTATTGACTCTCTCTCTCTGAAAAATAAGAATTGGCTCTTCCATTGTTTGTATTTTTAGGAAGAAAGATTACAAAACCAACTGCTTCAGGGGCAAAGTCCATCACAGTTAGAGTGAGAGCTCTTGCTGCTGTTGCTTTCAATTTTGAATAATCAGCTACTGGTCCTGCTGGACAAAACAACAGAACTTTGAGATCAATGGCCTGATTTAATTTTGCAGCTTCTGCAGAGAACATGCTATTTCCAGACTAGTCTAATTGGCTGGAGCACTTCCTTTTACTAGTTCCTAGGTATATTTACTGAATGTGGGATATCAAAGTCCCAGCCCTTTGACTTTTGGCTGCAACACATTTGTAAATGTGATGTTCTCAGGATGCATCTGACAGGGAAAAGAGAGCATGCACTCATGAAGTATAGTTACAAGGTGGATCAGGTAACATATTTTATTGAACCAATATACTGTGTTGGCTCAGAAAGCTACTCTCTGGTCTACTCTTCATCCTTTTGAATTTATAAACCCTGGATCCCAGCTTCCATTTCAACTTAACAGTCATTTAGATTGATCTTCTCCTATTTTAATTATCTTTTCCTTAACCCAGAGAGAGCCTGCCTTTGGTCCTTTCTAGATCCCTTATCCATCCATGGCCAAATCCATCCGTGGCCACACCCAAATTCTACCCATATGCTGCTTCAGTATATCAACTGACTGGGTCACTTGGAGGTTCCTCTAGGTCAGCTGCCATCACAGACTTCTATGCTTATTTGCCTCAGCTTCCTTGTCTTCTGCATTGCCGATATTCTTGCTCCTTTTAGATTTTGTTTTAGCCATCAGTTCACACATCAATGGTGGTTTCATAATTTTTTTCCTCTGAAGAGGGAAAGTCTTCTTTATAATGTCTGTCCTCACTCCTTTCCCCACATCCTGCTTTTTTCTGTACATAAAACAGACCCTCCATGAGTACATGCTGCTCTCATCTGAGCACCCTCCAATTCATTAGTCTCCTGCTGGAAATAAGTTGTTTGGAAAAGAGCCCAGTGTTTATGACTGATCTATGGATTCAGCAAGAATAGGTGCCATTTGTTATCCAGCAGAAGATTATGCTACCGTCTGCTGCTGAAATTCTTTGGCTACAACTCTAGTCCTTTATGAGCATTTCTATTTCATCTTTCTGTTTTATCTCCCCACCACCACCACCTGCCATCTCCCCCAAAAAACAAAGAGCTTAACAGAAGTAAAAATGAAAAGGCAGAGAAAATCCAAATCTAATAAAATAGGTATAAACAACACAAAAATCAGAACAGTAGAAGGATTTCAAACCTAAAACCAACTGAAACAATAATAGAAAAAGGCAACAACCTCTTAGGAGCATCAGATTTGGGCTAGTACTAAAATCCTCACCAGAAAAACCTTCTAAAATAGGAAGGTTCTCAAGGAATACCAGAAGAGCCCTATTAACACATTATGTTCATCACATGTTGTAGCGGATTAAAGCCTTTGTCTCAGAGCAAGTTCACGTGAGGGAACGAAGTGCTGAATCATCCCTGCTGAGCTGCCTGACTAGGCTTCTCCTAATACTATTCTGTAATATCAGTAGGTTCAAAAGGCTGCCGCCACCACCCCTCTTATCGATGGAGCTTGAACCTCCCTGAGCTTGGGGTGGAATCCCAGGGAAAACTCTATTTTGCTATTGGATAAGTACAAAAATCTTCCACATGCAAGCCTGCACTTGGTGAGAAAACTGATAGCTTCTGAACGTCTGAGGACATGCTTGCACCCGATAACTCCCCCTTCATGCCCCCTCTTTCCTGAGTTAAAACTTGGTCTTGTGATAGCAAACATGAATGGACCCCTTAGCTACGCAGGGTCCGCCCTGGTTGCATATGAAAGGAAGACTAGAAGTGTGAGCACTGTAAGATATTCCCTTAGGGGATGGAGCCACTCTGCGAAGAGCATCTAGGTTCCAAGTTCCTTCCCTGGCATCTCCAAGATAGGGCTGAGAGAGATTCCTGCCTGCAACCTTGGAGAAAGCTGCTGCCAGTCTGTGTAGACAATACTGAGCAAGATGGATCTGTGGTCTGTCTCAGTATATGGCAGCTTACTATGTCACTATGTCCCTAATCCAACTCGGAGAGGCTTGTAAAAAGAAAAGAACTAAAAAAAAAGTTTTATTCAAGTACTGCAGACTGCTTCCATCTGAGGCTTTCTAGCTTGCTTAGATACAGTTTGTAGCAGATTTAACCCAGCCTTTGTCTTAGAGCAAGCTCGTGTGAAGTGAAGAAAAATGCTGAATCTTCCTCTCTTGCTTTCACCCCCAAAGGCTGTTCCTTTAAACTTTCCTGTTTCTTCAGTAGCTTAATCACTGCCGCCGCCACCCAATTACTACAGAGTTTACCCAACCTCCTGGATTTGGGTGGAATTCCAGGGAGACTCTCCTTTTCTTATTATTAGAAAAGTACAAAAACCTCCATGTGTCGCATACACATGGTGAGAAACCTGGTAGAGCTGCTGAACAATCAAAACTGAGATGTTTGTTGCACCAGAGCAAGCCCTTTTCCCAGCCCCCTTTCCTGAGTTAAAATTCCACTCAAGAGGCTTATCCAAAATTGCAAAGAACAAAAAAATAAAGGAGAAATTTTATTCAATAATACTACAGACAGCTTCCATCTGAGGCTCTCTCAGCTTTTAGTTACAGGTAAAAATCATTCAATAGGTTACAGGAATACTTCTAAAAAGCATCCCTGTTGCCAGGAGCATGGATGTAGGAAAATCCAAAAGCACGTTTACAGTTTTCAGAGTATTTTACTACGTCCTGTTGGATAGTTGGGCACAGGCTGTTTCTTAGCTTAGTTGCATTACAAATAGACAAACTGAGAACAATAAAAGAGATATGCAAAACACACAGAAAGAAAATATAAAAGTCTAACACAGACAGACTAGCAAACTGTTCCCTAAGTTAAACTTACAGAAAGCCAAAAACCCTGGTTTCCTTTTCCCTTGTACTCACCCCAAACTCTGGGATTGAGAATTTAAGCCTCTGCAGTCCTATATTCCAAGGGCTGTAGTCTTCCCTTTTGCAGTCATTTCCCCTGGCGGCCTCTCCTCCTCCAGCCTAGCTTCTTCTGCACAAAGGAACCCTCTCTTCCTGTCGCATGGCCCTCAAGGTCCCACCCACCATGTGCTGAGTGGCTGATCCCTAGAGGTCACTGCCTGGACAGGGTTCACTTCCAGTTCACTCTTTAGGGGAAAGGAGGGGCTGTTCAGTGGCTGATCACTACACAGTTAAGAATACATAGTAGATTACAAAAATAGGTTGTCTTAGGCATGTTTGAAAGTTTATAGAGTCCTTTGCAACATCCTAGGTAGGATGGACAAAGGCTAGTGTTTCCTATTGCAATTAAGTTGCAGGGAAACTATAATAAAACAGTATCAGGAATATGCAAACCCCCCCCCCCCCAAAGAAATATAAATTCTAAAACAAAGTCTAACAAAACAAACTTTCCCCTAAATTAATCTTCCTGAAGCCAAAGCCCTGGCTCCTTGCCTTGAACTCCACTCTGGTTGATAATTCAAGTTTCCTGCCCTCCTGTCTTTCAAGGATCTGCAGAGTCATTCTCCTTCTGCCATCCTCCATGGCCACATGTCCTTCTCTAACCAAGAGTAAACCCTTCCTCCTTGAACAGCTCTCTAGTTCCCGCTCACCTGGTGTGCTGATTGGCTGAGCCCTGTAGTTCACCAGCCTCAGTCAAGACAAGGTTCACTTCCAGTTAACTCTTTAGGGGGAGGGGAGCCTAATCACTACACATGTACAATATATGTACAGTGCATGCACATACAGATCTGAACACATGTATAGTGATTCACATACTATGTTGAATCCACATGAAGCAGTCCACTTCCTATCTGCACCTTTACTGAGAGGGTCTGCACCCAAGTTTACTTTTTAAATGAATGCAGGTGCAGTCATTTAGACAAAAACATGTGCATGTATGCAGACACCTAAAGAGTGAAAGAGGGCTAAGGAGTGAAGCGACCAAATGAGTTCTTCCTGGAAAACAGAGTTCTAGAGCTTGGATACAATAGCTGAAAAGACTCTGCCTGTTATTCTCATCTGGTTCGTGAGATGGAGAGGGAATACAGAGCAAGGCATTGATGGGAGGAGAGCTGGTCTTGTGGTAGCAAGCATGATTTGTCCCCTTAGCTAAGCAGGGTCCATCCTGGTTGCATATGAAAGGGAGACTTGATGTGTGAGCACTGTAAGATAGTCCCCTTAGGAGATGGAGCTGCTCTGGGAAGAGCATAGAGGTTCCAAGTTCCCTCCCTAGCATCTCCAAGATAGGGCTGAGAGAGATTCCTGCCTGTAACCTTGGAGAAGCTGCTGCTAGTCTGTGTAGACAGTACTGAGCTGGATGGACCAAGAGTCTGACTCGCTATAAGCCAGCTTCCTATGTTCCCAAGGCCTCTCCAAGGACCAAAAAGATAAGGCAGCTTCATATGCAAGGAAGAGGTCCTTAAGATACCCTAGTCCCAGGACATTTAGACTTTTAAAAATCAATACCAGCATCTTGAATTGAGCCCAGGAGTAAATTAGGAGCCAATGAAGTTGATACATTATTGGAATTATATGTTAGGCACATAAGCTCCATTAGTGGTGTGCACAGAACCAGCACCCTTCAAGCTGATGTTGGGGGCAGGGAATAGCTTTAAGGACGGGGGAGGGTGCATTTACACACAGACACCTGGCCACGCTTCCCCCTCCAGTGCTCTGTGTAATAAGAGTCGGGTGGGGTGGCAGCGTACCTCCTTGCTGCCCCATTGATCCCCCGACCGGAAATGGCCAGCACGCGTGTGCACATTGCAGGCAGGTGCGCACACAACGTGTGTAAGTCTCGTGCACGCGCACCGGGCACTTCCAGTCAGAGGATCAATGGGGCAGTAAGGAGGCATACCGCTGCCCCGCCGGACTATTTTTACACAGAGTGCCGGAGGGTGAAGCGCGACGGGTGTGTGTGTGTGGGTGTTAACTGCACCCTCCTCTGTCCTTAAAGCTATTGCACCCCCCACCTTAGAACAGGCGGACCCACCGGTCTATTGAACCGGTTCAGAGGCCCGTAAAAGGGCCTCTAAACTGGTTCATGCACATCCCTAAGCTCCATTGATCTCAGTAGAATTTACATCTGAGTAAACAAATACAGGATCAGATCTCCTGTTTGATACTTGGTATTTGAAGATTCTTTTATAGTAAAGAGAGTTGGTTGTTTTAGGGCAATTAAGAAAGGTCAAGATCAGGGAAAACATTTCTGGGAAGCTCAAATAAAGCTGAAATCCATTCCCATCAGTGTTTGTGTTTCAGTGTAAACATCCTTCCTTCACCAATTTCAGCTTAAACAACAAAAAATAAAGCATGAAGGAACAGCATAGGAAAAAATGTTTAGTTGTATTCTCAGAGTATTTAGGTTGGACAGCTTAGAACGCTCATACTTGTAACAGACATCCTTTAAAACATTTCTTCACCCAGGCTTTTAACTGATATTGTTTTAATTGTTTTGAATGTTGTTTTTAGAATATTGTTTTAAATTTTTTAAATTGTGTTTTACATTTCTTGCTTTTAAATTTTTGTTTTGTTTTGCTTTTGCTTTTAATTAATGTTTCACTTTTTAATCTTGTTGTAAACCGCCCAGAGATGTAAGTTTTGGGCGGTGTAAAAATATGATAGATAGATAGATAGATAGATAGATAGATAGATAGATAGATAGATAATAAATAAATCTGAGCACTGGTCCCATGCAATTCAGGACACCATTTCCCATGCTGATCGCAGCTAGTTCAACAGGATCAAAGTAGTTAACACAGCTACTATTGTATCAAAGCAATAATTGGAACACACTTTGGCTTTGGAACATGCTTCCTCCTGAAATAAGAGCCTCCCCATATCTTACAACTTGTAAAAGGGTAGTCAAGACACATTTGTTCACCCAGGCTTTTAATTAGATATTGTTTTAATTGTGTTTTTAATAGTTTAAACATTTTAAATTTTAATTGTTGAAATGTTTTAGTCTTTTTGTCAGTTGATTTTATTGTTGTTGTAAACTGCCCAGAGGCTTGCGTTTTGGGCGGTATACAAAAGTGTTAAATAAATAAATAAATGTCCACAGTAAGAAAATGCCTGTTTTCTGAGGCATTTCCAGTCCTGAGTATGGTGCAGCCTCAGGCTGGGAATGATGTTTGGGAGTACCTTTGGCATTTGAGTGGAAGGTGGGGAGGGATAGACCCTTTGAGGCATTAGGAAGAGTAGCACCTACATTATGGGAAAGGAGAGAGAGCTGATGAAACAAAGAAGACCCATCCGTTGACCAACAGAAACTCTACACAGACTTCTAGACTGAGCCTTCAAATTGCCTTCACGTACTCAAAATGCTTTCCCTAGAAACATAAGCACTAGAATTTTATTTTATTTTAGTTGAAATTAACGCATGACTCTGATGGAGCCACCATACTCTGCACTTAACATCAGGATTCTTCATGTGCATTGTTATCATAAATATTCATAACAACAACAGTAATAATAAAGGGGGATTATGTTCGTGCAGATTTCTAGACTGATCTGAAAGAGAAACAGGGACGTAGCTATAATTGAGTGGATGGATTCAAAGAACCCGGGGCCCCCAGCTCCACCGCTGCCTATTTTCTTCATTTTCTCCTTCACTCTAAGGGGCTGTCGGGGAGAGGGGTGAACACGGGGCCCCTCTCCCCTAGCTATGCCCCTGAATAGAAAGTTGCATTTGCTCTAGGAGATCAGAGTTCTGGTCTATGTAGAGCCATGGGGTACCTATTTTTTAGCCCAGGAGTTCTCAAATTTGGGCCCCCAGATGCCAAAGGTCATGGTGGCTGGAGATTATGGGAGTTGTAGTCTGGGGACATCTGGGGACCAACGTTTGAGAAACCCTGTGTCTTAGCCTAATCTGCTTCACAAAATTATTGTGAGGTTAATGATATAAGAATTGTACAGAGCTGTGATGTCATGGTTCGGATCATGAGCTAGGAGTCCCTGGTTCAAATTTCTCATCTTGCCAAGGAGCTCATGGGATGGTCGTAGGCAAGCCACTGAGCTCACAGTCTTAGCTCTCAGCAGCATAGTGGGGATAATAATACCAACCTTAGAGAGTTGTTAAGGATTACTGGGATGTGAAGCACTTCAGAAAAACACTGTATAAGCAGAATTCATGTTGCTGTTAAATGCATGTCCCAAACAGGTCTTCTCTGGGGTTAGGACAAATCTACATGGATGGACGAGAGATGCTGGCCCTCATTGCCTTGCATGGAGGGAATAGCTAATCCTGGCAATCGCCCCTACTCTAGCTGCCAAGGAAGCTGAGCTATGTAGGGACGCATGAGAAGTGAGTGGTGCAGGGGAATGAGAGTCCTTCCTGCCAAGGGCAGCCCATGGTTCCCTTTGGGGAGCAGCATCTAAATGAACCACCTCATCCCTATGTACTCGGTTTTCTTGGTTGTTTCTCCACAGGGGCCTTTAGTCTCCAAGCATTGTCAGGGGATGCAGGCAAACTGTATGACCCTTTGTCTCATCTCTTTGTGTGCTCTAGGATACCAACAAGTTCACGCTACCCTCCCATTTTGAGGAAGGGAAGGAAAAATGCCCATATGACCCAGCCAGAGGCTACACAGGTCTCATTGTGGGTATGTACTTTGTTTCTCTTCACTCTTTTCCATGCAGTAGTTCTTTTTGGATTAACCCAGAGCAGGCAAAGTAAAAAGGGGTAGGGATGTGTAGGGGAGGGGTTTCTGGGGATGCTATCAGCACTGATTATCATCTTAGGGCCCAGTGCAGTTCCTTTCGTCCCCTTTGTACTTAGCTGTTTCCTTTTATGATGCCAGAGCAGCTGCAGCCTCCCTCCCGAATCAGCACCCAGGCCTTTCCAGCCACACAGCACAGCTGGTTCTCTTCCACCCCAGGCATGACTGGAGTCCTAAACCCATGAGATGCCATGTGACAGTTGACAAGGAATGGGTAATGCTTTGGTTATTCCTCCAGCACTCTTTCTGTGTCTGGCCATGTGGAAATGCTGTCATGCACTGACACATAATGGCAGTAAAACCTCAGAAGCAGGAGTGTGGCTTTTATCAGCAGAACATGCTCATTCTGATTACATAAGAGTTAATTTAACAAGGAAAGAGGCCTTCAGCCTAGGCTCAGTGGGGGAGCTATTGATTAAACGGTGAGGAAAACCATCCACAGGACTGGCTTTGCCTTACCTTTTGTGCTGCTTTATCTCCCAGATGGCAGTTTATACACAGCAACACGCTACGAATTCCGCAGCCTTCCAGACATCCGACGTAACCGGCACCAGCGGATCCTGAAGACGGAGGAATCCCCCCTGCACTGGCTGAATGGTAGGATCTGCTCATCCCAGAATCATATCCACATGTCTGTAGGGTTTGTGGAGCTCTTCCAGTCCCTGAAGCCATATCCTTGCTGTTGCCTTGCTCTGCTCCAGAGAGAAACTTCAGTGACCCAACTAGCTCCTGGAGAGACCTGCACCCAGTTCATGGTGTCAGGTTCTTATTAGTAGTCCCCGTACTTCACACAAGCACACACAGAAGCCCAAATGGGAGCCTATCTTGTCTATACCATAGGAGTGAGAGCCTGTTCCACATGGGCACTAGCTACATCCACATCATCCAACCGGGCGATTCCCCCTGTACTCAACCTGTCAGGCAACAATGTGAACATCGCCATCCTCCTTTGTGAAATACTGTGTGTTGGACGCCAAGGCCCAACAGGATGCAGCCTTCAGATGCGCAGCCCTACAGTCAATCTTTGTTTGAGTACAGTATATCTCCTGAAACTCCTGCTCTCCCCACCTAGTCAGTCAGCTTGGCATGCACCCTTTTGTGTGAAGTACAGGGACCACTAAGAAGAATGGCAGATTATTTACCTACAATGGTAGTTCTTCTGGTGGTCACACACACACCCTTCCTGCCCTTCACAGGAAGGTGTTTTGGGTGCACCCAACTCCAAAACTGAGGGAATAGCAGTTGCGGGGCTCATTGTAGGATAGCGAGTGGGGTGGTGCTACCGCCAAAAAGAGAGGCAAGATACCTTGGAAGGCTCCTGATCGGGCTTCTGCGTGTGCGTGAAGCCCATTTATGTGAAGGTACAGGTGACCAGAAGAACTACCGTTACAGGTAAGCTACCTGCCGTTCTGGATAAGATAATTCTCTTTGATAATGCAGTTGCATCTATTGCCCCTATTGCTTAGGAACATAGGAAACTGCCATATACTGAGTCAGACCATTGGTCTATCTAGCTCAGTATTGTCTTCACAGACTGGCAGTGGCTTCTCCAAGGTTGCAGGCAGGAACCTCTCTCAGCCCTATCTTGGAGAAGCCAGGGAGGGAACTTGAAACCTTCTGCTCTTCCCAGAGCGGCTTCATCCCCTGAGGGGAATATCTTGCAGTGCTCACACATCAAGTCTCCCATTCAGATGCAACCAGGGCAGACCCTGCTTAGCTATGGGGACAAGTCATGCTTGCTACCACAGGACCAGCTCTCCTCTCCTATCCGTGCCATCCCTGCTGAGAAGATCATGCATGTCAGTAGCAAGTGGTACCCAAATAGTGCTGACAAGAGGAGGAAAAATACTAAGAGTAGTACTATGGGAATTAAGTTAGGCAATATCTAACTTGCTCTTTAATTCCAATGAGACCACTTTGAGTAGTTTTCCTCTACATGTCAGCCAGCAGGGCTGTTCTCATGACTCTAAACAGGGTTTCAGGAGCAGCCCAACCGGGGAGGAGAGCTGTGCATGCTTCCAGTCAGCAGTTGTTATGTGTTTGCAAGGATCAAGGTATAAGGAGGGGAGAGTGATCCTGTGGGTGCTGGGCAGGATGGCTTTTCACTCACCCTCGATAACATTCTGGGAACAAAATGCAGGTTGACCGCAGCCGTCCTTTCCAGCTTCTGGCTCTGCCACCACCACTCTCCCCATCTCTTACCTTGTTCTTTGCAAACACACAGAGGAGCACGCACAGCTCTCCTTAGGTGGTGAGAACAGCCCTAGTGTCTAGTAGCCTCCCAGCCACCATTCTCTTGGCCGTTCTCCGCGGAATGCCATTTCCCTCTCCTTGGTTTGTGCAGATGCCGAATTTGTGGCCTCAGTGCTGGTGAGGGAAAGTGTGAACAGCCCTGTGGGGGATGACGACAAGATCTACTACTTCTTCACCGAGCGAGCTGGAGAGGAGAGCACCACTATCTCTGACAAGACACAAGCTCCCAGGGTAGCCAGGGTGGCTCGAGTGTGCAAGGTAAAATGACTGGGGTGGCCGGAAGTGCATCAGGGGTGCTGAAGAGCATCCTCAGGATCACGAACTCAACCTCTTGTGCTGATGAGGTGTAATGCTGCCTTCTCTCTTTAGAGAATGCTACTTTGTGTGTGTTAAGTCATGCAATCAGAGGATCCTTAATTTAAAAAGAGACTAAATGGAAAGTAGCGGTTACTGCCTTATACCTCCTGTGGTCTCTTCTTGGCTTCCACCTCATGACTGCACTAGACCCAGTCCTGCTTTAGTAGCTTGAAATCTATACAGGAATTATTGCTATTGTTAGAAATATTTATATACTGCTTTTCAACCAAAACAAAGTTCTCAAAAAAGTGGTTAACATAGCAAAAGAAAACAGAAAATGATTTCCTGTACCCAAAAGACCCACAGTCTAAGCCAGGTCTGCCTAAATTTGGCCCCCAGGTGTTTTGGGACTACAACTCCCATAATCCCCAACCATAGTGGCCAATAGCCAGGGATTATGGGAGTTGTAGGCCAGCATCTGCAGGAGGGCTGAAGTTGCGCAGGTCTGGTCTAAACACACACACCACCAGCCACTGGGAGGAAAGCTGTGCTGGGTTTGAATAGGGACAGTTGCTCTTTATAAGTTGTCTCTTTGCCTTGCTAGCAGGGGTATCCCAATATGAAGATTCCCAGCTCAGCCATTGCTCTACCCTGTGCTTTCCTTCATCCACCTGTAGCCCATATGTTCTGCATTGCGAAATCTTGTACATAAGTTGTATTTGTGATTGAGACCATTGCAATTTATCCTGCAACCTCTTGCTACTATACTGATAACTCTGTTGCTTCTCTGGAGACAGCTGACACACTTTTGGTAATATTTGTGGCTGAAACCACTTATAGCCCCATAGCTTTGCTTGCTGTTAACCATTTAGCAAAATTAACTGTTGGGAGAACGCAAGTGGGTTAGTGCATAGGTGCCATGCAATGTCTAATTATCAGCAATAGTTGGTGCAGTGTAGTTAACAGAGTGTTGGATTTGTAGAGGACATGAGAGGTAGTGTGGTGTAGTGGTTAGGGTGTTGTGCTAGGAACAGGGAGATACAGGTTCAATAATAATAATAATAATAATAATAATAATAATTATTATTATTATTATTATTATTATTTTTACATTTATATCCCGCTCTTCCTCCAAGGAGCCCAGAGCGGTGTACTACATACTTGAGTTTGTCTTTCACAACAACCCTGTGAAGTAGGTTAGGCTGAGAGAGAAGTGACTGGCCCAGAGTCACCCAGCAAGTATCATGGCTGAATGGGGATTTGAACTCAGGTCTCCCCGGTCCTAGTCCAGCACTCTAACCACTACACCACGCTGGCTCAGAATTGGATCTGTTTGGAGAAAGAGGCCATGTCTCTATAACAGACTGGTTTCTAAAAAAAAAATTGAAATATTATGCTAATAGATAAAGTCTCTTCAACTTTAAAACTGGACAATCATCAAAATCAAGACACCCTTTTTAATATGAGATGGGAACCCTTTTGGAACTATATAGAAAATGGCAAAGATCCACGCACCCTCATAACTTACTTATGCCTATTGCTGTTGAGTTATCTACTTCTTAATTGGTAATTGGCAAAGGCTGGTGTTAGTTCAAGGAGTTGATTTTAGTATTGTATTCTGTGTTTGAGTTATATATGATATGATACTATAGTCACCGTGTGTGTTGTCTAACTAACTAACCCACTCAGTCATAAAGCTCAGTGGGGGACCCTGAGCCAGTTGTTATACCAACCTACCTCCATAGGGTGGATGTAAGGATAAAATGGTGGGATTTGTTTGGTCCTTCCTTGAAGGGTGGGATAGAAATGTAAATAATAATCCTGACTGTGTTTACTCAGAAGTAAACTAAATGGTTTTTACTCGTTAGGGTAAAATCCCTGTTTAGCCATGAAACACCGAAACCAATAAGTCACTGCTCCTTAGCTCCCCTTCTTTACCGGACTGCTGCGAAGATAATGTCAAGCTACCCCCATGGGTGGTTCTTGGAGGAATGCTAACATGATAAACAAGTAATGAATAACCAGACCAGCCGCAGCATACTGCAAGGACAAGCACAGAGCCGCTTCTGTCCGTGGTGCCAGAGTGGGAATAGCTCCGATCGAGATGATAGAGGCCCCTGGCTGGGAATGTGGCAAGGTGCCCTTGGCCCCAGAATTCACCATCTCACTCCAGTGATTGCAGCAGTCAGCGCTGTGCTTCTGCTCAAAAGCTTCGTGAGCAGCAAGGATGGTCAGAGGAAAAGTGCGTCCTCTCCTGCTTCACTTTTCCGAGGTGCTGCCAGTTCTGCTCAGGGCTTTGGAGTGAAATCCACACAACCCACGCAGGCCACGCTGCCCCCTCCTCCTGCAGTTGCAGTCTTGGTGGCTTGAGAGCCCGAGTGCATCCAGGCAAGAAGAGAGCAGAGCCAGCGGAGATGCACGGAATCTGCCTTTCAGCCGGGTTGACAGATGGCTCTGGTTTGAAGAGCAGGGCGGCCTCTGCTTGTGGCTCTGAATTTACGCATCAGTCACCTTGGCGGGTTATCCCTCAGTCCTCGCAAGCCGCGCAGCAGCCGGAGAAAATTGGAGCAGGCACAGAGAGGAGAATGAGCCTGGCCACGAGAGATTTAAGGAGCTTGAGATGTGTGCCTGATCACAAGGTTAAGAGGCGATTTGATTAGTGCACATAATGTGTTCCCAGGGAGAAAGCCCTGGGAAGGAGACAGAATGAGGGCTAGTGGCAGGAACTTAAAGCTAGATCTATTCAGTTTGCAATTCAGGTTTTTTAAAAAACAAAATACTCACAGTCAGGTGAGAAGGCAGATCTGGCCACGGTTACCTATGCCTTAGTCACGTCACAGCTGGATTACTGTAATGCGCTCTACATGGGGCTGCCCTTGAAGAATATCTGGAAACTGCAGCTAGTGCAAAATGCGGCAGCTAGGGTTTTATCTGGAGCTGCCCGGTGGGAGCACATCACACCCATTTTGAAAGAGCTGCACTGCCTACCAGTTCGTTTCCAGGTCCAATTCAAGGTGCAGGTTTTGACTTTTAAAGCCCTTAACAGTTTGGGCCCGGGATACCTGAGGGACCTCCTGCTCCCAAGGGTTGCTGCCCGCTTGATGAGGTCATCTGAGGGGGCTCTGCTGCAGGTACCGACAATGAGGGAGGCTCGGTTGTCGTGTGCGTGGGACAGGGCCTTCTCTGTTGCTGCTCCCAGACTCTGGAATGCTCTCCCGGTGGCTATTCGCTCCTCAGTCTCCATCACAGTTTTTAGAAAGCATGTTAAATCTTGGCTTTTTACCCAGGCTTTTATATGATTGTCTCTGCTGCTGCTCTTTGTACTTTGTATTGTTTTTATACTTGTGTTTTAAATTTTTTTAATCCGATTTGTTTATATTTTAGCTTAATATTTTAACTGTGTCATTTTTATAAACTTGTTTTTAAATTTTGCTGTAAACCACCTTGGGATTGTTTTAATGAAAGGCGGACTATAAATAAATAAATAAATAAATAAATAAATAAATAAATTTAATTAGGATGGACGGTCTATGGAGGGGGATATGCACCACTGCATCCCAAACTTCCATATCTTTGGCACCAGGTTTGTTTGCTTCCTTAAGGGCCCAAGGCTTCAGTTTCATCTTGGAACATGAACTATCTCATCTGGTAGAGACAGGCTCTCCCTTGGCACAATGCTCTTCTTTGCGGGGTTATGTCACCGCAGGGAAGCATTCAGCTCTCCTCCAATCTCTCACCTTGCTGTGTTTGACTCAACAGGAAGCATAAACAGTTACTTTCTGAAAGTGCAAGTTCAGCCCAAATTAATGACCCTGCTGTAGCACTGCAAATTATTCAGGAGCTTGTATTTTACTGTTGACAAGCACATGCTTTTTGATAAACATGCAGTGGTTACACCATTGATCCAAAGTAGTGATTCTGGGGAAATATGGAGCCATTCCCAGAGAGGATGAAGTAGCCATGCCAGATCTGCCGACAAGCTAATGCTTTCAAACATCACAAGCAGACCCAGAGTAACCTCTTCTTTATTTGATGTTCAGTGCTTACAGGAGTTCCACTTACCAGAACCGTTGAGAAACTGATTTGTTTTAGTAGACTAAAATCTGTGTGTAAATAGGAGTGGTCCTGTAAGATCTAAGTCCCAGCATAGGCCAGTCCAACACTGATGCAGAATGTTGCCCTTTGCATATGGAGCTCCTCTGTGTTTATGTTCTTTTTGGATCGAGCTAAGTCTCTTCATGCAAGGCAAGACTGTTGGGGAATCTTCCTGCTGTTCTGGAGTCAGAGTAGTCCTTCCCTTGACTTTGTTTAAAGTGAGCAGGAACTTACAGTCCCCTGCTAACTGAGCTGCTAACTGAGCAAAGCGGCACCTTTCTGAAGTGGTGATTCTCTTTATTTAGCAGGGGGAGAGCAATTGGCCCTTTCCATCCCTAGCACAGCATCCCTCCAGTGGCTCTGGCTGGTGTCTATCTTATGTTTCTTTTTTTAGATTGTGAGCCCTTTAGGGGCAGGAATTCATTTTTATTTTTTTTATATATATAGATCTAAATTGCTTTGGGAACTTTTGTTGAAAAGTGGTATATAAATATTTGCCATATTCATATCCTGCCCTTCTTTGAGGAGCTCAGAGTGGCAAACTTTGTTCAAGCTTTATCTCTTTTCCCATTCCAGAATGACCTTGGGGGCAAGAAGATCCTTCAGAGGAAATGGACATCCTTCATGAAAGCGAGGCTGGCCTGCTACATTCCCTACTATGAGGTCCTCAAGGATGTTTACAGTCTGGATGGCGGTGACTGGCGGAGCACCATCTTTTATGCAGCATTCACCTTGTCAGCCCACTGGTGAGCCAAGTACCTTTACACTCTGTTGGGTACTGAATTCACTGCTGCCATTCAGGAAGGAGGGCTTGGAAGGTGGTGTAAATAGCTTCCTGAAATACTTGTGCTGCCATCACCAAAAAGGCAATCAGAATGGTAGGGATTATTAGGCAAAGAGACATAAAATAATGCAGGAAGTGCCACGGGACCCTTGAGCACTGGGTGTAGTTCTAATCCTGCCTGCTGCATGGCAGAACTTAACATCCTGTACCCTATAGCCAGAACAAGAGAAGTTGATCTTCCATTCTTCTGTGTTCCATAAATGGGTAAAGGAATAATCTGCCTTTTGCCAGTTGAGAACCAGCAGCCTTATTCTTGTGGCTTGTTTAAATTACGTGCATTAAAGTATTATACTAGGTTTCAGGCCTCCCCTTCCCCAGGCCTGGAGCTGACTTGGAACATTCATACTTAGGACCATTCCACACACCCATTATTTTCTAGGTTGAGACCATCACAAGTTCACATTTTCATTGGATTTCTCTTGCACAAACCAATGTGAATTGGTTCAGTTTATGTCTGGGTACCAAGCCAATGACTATGGATTCAGCCCACTTGGGAAAGGGTTTCAGGGCCTGTTGTGACACTATCTGATTCGTACTGGGACTTACAATATTTATTTATTTATTTATTTATTCATTCATTCATTAATTCCGTTTCTATACTGCCCTTCCAAAAATGGCTCAGGGCGGTTTACAAAGAGAAATAACAAACAAATAAGATGGCTCCCTGTCCCCAAAGGGCTCATGATCTAAAAAGAAACATAAGATAGACACCAGCAACAGTCACTGGAGGTACTGTGCTGGGGGTGGATAGGGCCAGTTACTCTCCCCCTGCTAAATAAAGAGAATCACCATGTTAAAAGATGCCTCTTTGCCAAGTTAGCAGGGGTGCTAACATGCTTGGCCCACGTCCCATTGAAAATACCTAACTGCAATCTGCTGACTACCATCCCACTGAAACCCCATCAACATCATCTTTAGCTCCCCAGGCCTTGTAACTGTTCCCTGACTGATGTGCTAGTGTGGGTGGTGATGGTAGAAAGAATACAGAGGCCTTTCAGTGTTGGTTGCAAGTGAAATTCTCCTTGTCCTTGTAAATATTTTGGCATTTGTGACTGATTGCCTGAATTGGCACTGAGGACAAGGAACAGATGGGAGACAGTGAGCACTTTATGAGGGAAAGTCCTCTGGGTGAGCATCTGTGGAATAGGTTAATAATAGCTGCATATGCAGGAGGTGGTTGTGGGTGGGGAGGAAAATCACCCCAGCACTCTGACAGGGCTCACTTTGGCCTTACTGAGAACAAAGGCCAACGATTCACCATATGGATTTTAACCACAATAGCCGTTGTGCGTTTTGCTTCTGCATTTCTAGACTGAGCCCACACTGAAATCTTAATCAGCCTTTGGCATTTTCAGTTAGTTCTTAATGTTAGTTTGAATGTTAACAAGTTATTCTCAGCTAACAAGCTGTTTTCTGTCAGTAATACATGTCGATGTGGCATGTCTACATTTATAGCAAGATGACATGCACAGCATTATGGTCGCAATGGGAGGAAGACATTTATTATATAGCACTGGCAATTGAGCCTAAAAGGATAATGTCAGAATGTAGAATAAATTTTGTATAGATCAGACCCAACGCCTATCTATTCCAGTATCCTGTTTCACACAGCAGCCCACCAGATGACTCCAGGAAGTCCACAGGCAAAAGCTGAGGGCATACCCTCCCCTGCAACGGGTATTTAGAGGCATCTTGCCTATTTTTTATTATTTATTTATTTATTTAACATATTTTTATACCACCTAAAACTTATGTCTCTGGGTAGTTCACAACAAAACAAATTACATGACAAGAGAAAAAATTAAAACATTACAACAATTTAAAATTTTAAAACAATGTTAAAACAATTAAAACAGCATTTAATTAAAAGCCTAGGTGAACAGATGCGTCTTCAAAGACTTTTTTTTTAAATTATCAAAGATGAGGAGGCTCTTATTCCATTTAGGCTGGAGGTGGCCTATAGCCCTCAGACTAGTAGCCATTAATAGACTTGTCTTCCATGAATTTATCTGAGCCCATCTTAAAGCCCTCTTAAAGCTGGTTGTCATCACATCTTGCGGCAGATAATTCCATTGGTTAATTATATATTGTGTGAAAAAGTACTTCCTTTTGTTGGTCCTAAACTTGGCGATCAGTTTCATGGGATGACCTGGAGTTCTAGTAGAGGGAGAAACATTTTTCACTATCCACTCTCTCCACACCAAGTGTAATTTTATAGACCTGTATGATGTCTCCCCTCCATCGTCTTTCCCCCCTAAAAAACTTGCCCCAGGTGTTGTGGTCTTGCCTCATAAAGAAGGTGCTCTAGGGCCCTGGAAGTTCTCCACACAGCAGGCTTTACAGCGGGTTTTCTGTGAGGCTTTACTCGATGCTATCCAAATAAACCGATGCAAAAAGTGGGGTTTTTTTAACCTTGAATATAAATCGGTTTGCACTCTAACGAGCAGTAAAAAAACCCCAAATTGTGTGGGAAGTGCTGCCCAATGGCTTGCAGGGACTTGGGGTAAATCTGCCCAATATGTGAATGCACCCACTCCATTCCGGAGAAGATGTGGGCTAAAGTTTCTGGTTGTGGAAAACTTCCTGATCATCTTGGTTGCCCTCTTCTGCATCTTCTATAATGTCCTTTTTGAGGTATGGAGTACACAGTACTCCAAATGTGGCCGCACCATAGATTTGTATAAAGGCATTATGATATTATTTTATTTATTTATTTGCTTATTTATTCAATTATATGATATTAGCAGTTTTATTTGAACAGGAAGCCAAAATCAGGCAGACAGTTCAAAGCAGACACCTTGCTGCAGAGCTCAGTTGGTCATGTACATCTTGGTGCGGGCCCTGAGGTCAATTCCAAGCTCCGCTCCTCAGTGGAGAGTGAAAGGGCTTTAAAGAGGCTGCACTCTAGCCTGAAGCCCTGCGCCCCATGGCACTCTAAAGCTTCTGGGTGGCTCCTTTGCTGCCTCCAGCGAGGATTTACAGGGGAGGAGGGTGGCTTGGTGACTTGGTGTGTCAGAGGTTTTGAGCTGCCCAAGAAGATGGTCTTGGCTACTGGTTTCAGAGTCCAGGCCAACAGCAGGTCTTCCTCCATGCAGGCAGTAGCAGGGCCAGAGTGGTGGTAGTGTAAACCAGTCACAGTTGCAGCTTGTTCCCACTCTCCTCTCCTTGCTCTGACTGCCTCATTCAGGCTTTGCCTCCCTCACTGTCATGTTAACCCCAGCTGCGCAGTCTGTTCATTAGTGCAGTTCCCCAACCTGGGCAAATGACCAGCCCACACACCGGGAGTTAACACATCAGCGGGGAAGGCTAGGTAGTTGGGCTGGAGCGAGGAGAGAGGGAACAAGCCAAACCTGTGGCTCATTTACCACCCTCCCTGCCCCAGCTGCATGGACTGCTACTGCCTACAGGGGCCCTTGGTTTGTTACTGATTCTCTTGGAAAGGTGAGCTCCCTATTGTCACCTCCTTTGATTTCATAACTTGGGATCAAGGACATAATATCCAGTTGCAGAGTGGGCTGTAGGGAAAGAAGATCGATGACTGGGGATACAAGAAGGGTGTACCAGCAGCTTTTAAGAAGTAGTTAACACATAAGGTTCTCCTGATCGTAAATAGTTCATTTTGTGTCTTTAAGCAGTAAAGTAAGTTTAAATATGGTACAAAAGTAAGTATTTTGTGTGTGTGTTTCCCCCCAAATTTCAGTGTCTTTCCCTCTCCCCCTCCCCCAATCACACACAAACCAAATTCTTCCGCACTGGCTTCAGATTTCGAGGATGTTTACAATTCTCATGTGGAAGGGATGGACCATAGGGGTTGGTGGAGCAGTGCCGCCCTGCCTGGCAGGAACCCTGCTCTGCTGCCCTACTGGAGGGGGCCCTGGGAAGGGGAGGGGTCCATGGTGAAAGGACTCTGAGTTGGGGGCCACAGGAGGGACAGTCCTCTCCTGGCTCCCTTCAGAGACCTGGCTGCTCCTTGTCCCCTCTTTTCTTTCAAAAGCCCACCAGCTGGAGCTGTGAGGGAGAAGCATCCTCCCCTCCTGCTCCTTATGTGTGAGCACTGCAAGATATTCCCCTCAGGGGATGAAGCCGCTCTGGGAAGAGCAAAAGGGTTCAAGTTCCCTCCCTGGCTTCTCCATGCAATAGGGCTGAGAGAGATTCCTGCCTGCAACCTTGGAGAAGCCGCTGCCAGTCTGTGAAGACAATACTGAGCTAGATAGACCAATGGTCTGACTCAGTATATGGCAGCTTCCTATATTCCTATGCTTCTTCATTTTAAAATTTACAGTAAATTTGAACATAAACATGCCCATCCATTGAAATCATTCTTGCAAGCTTTTTTTTTTAAACCCCATTTAATCTCAAGCTTCCCAGCAGCTGCCCCCACTTCAATTACTTCTTTACCATTTTCTCATCAAAAGTTGCTAGTCTGGCTCTGCTCTCATTCTGCCAAGAGTCAATTCGGATTATAGTCCTCTTAAAGAGGCAGTGCAAGGGCAGCCAACTGCTTGAGGAAAAGATTTCTAGAACATCACCTGGCACAGTGCAGAGTATTGCTAACCTCTAAAGAATTCTCCAGCCGTGGCTGAACTCTTAACAGCCCTAGAGAGATTGCTTTACATTCCAGTCGGCATTATCTTCCCTTTTAAAGTCAGTGTGGTCTGTCTCTGTAACCAGAATTGTTTCCTGAAAGGAAGGTGGTGGGGTGGGTGCTGATCAGTGATCTATTTTTTGTGCACTGTCGGGATCTAAGTAATCAATCTATATAGAGCAGGCCTGCTCAACTTTGCCCCCCAGCTGTTTTTGGACTACAACTCCCATAATCCCCAGACACAGTGGCCAATAGCCAAGGATTATGGGAGTTGTAGGCCAACATCTGCAGGAGGGCCGAAGGGGTGTGTGTGTGTGTGTGTCTAAGTTAAATAGGCTGGTGATACCAGGAGTTGATCCTCCTCCCCTGTAACATACAGCATGATAGCCTTGCTTGAGGCGTCTGGGTTCTTCATGAAAGCTATTCCTCAGTGTAATTAGACCAGGTGATCTTCATAGTCCTTGCAGCCCTACAATACTGTTGTGTCTGGGACTATTTACTGAGCCCATGGGTTTTGACAGGAAGCAAAAGTCTGTAGGCCTCACCTTATCACCATATTAATATTATTATTTATTTATTTACACAGTCAGACAGGTGTTATTGACTGGTTTGTTTTATCCAGACAGCGAGTCCTCCCCAAGGACCTGGGATGGCTGAATTTTATTGTCAATGTTGTTGCTGTTGTTATAGATATCGTTGCAGAATATAGGCTGTTCCCAGTAAAGTTGCTTTTTGTAATTGGCTGATGGTGATTTCTGTGGCCCCTATGGTGTTGAGGTTCTCTTCAAGGTCTTTTGGAATTGCACCTAGGGTGCCAATTACCACTGGGATTACTTTGGTCTTTTTCTGCCACAGCCTTTCAATTTCAATTTGTAGATCTTTGTATTTTGTGATTTTTTTCTATTTCTTTTTCTTCTATTCTGCTATCCCCTGGTATTATTGCTATGTTGATTATCTTAACTTATTTTTCTTTCTTCTCAACTACAGTTATATCTGGTATATTGTGTGGCAGATGTTTGTCTGTTTGTAGTCGGAAGTCCCATAATATTTTTACATCTTCATTTTCTACCAGTTTTTCCATTTTATGGTCCCACCAATCTTTGGCTACAGGTAACTTGTATTTTTTGCAGATGTTCCAGTGTATCATCCCTGCTACCTTGTCATGCCTTTGTTTGTAGTCAGTCTGTGCGATCTTTTTACAACAGCTGTTTAGGTGGTCCACGGTTTCATCTGCTTCTTTACAAAGGCGGCACTTGCTGTTTGTTGTGGATTTTTCTACTTTTGCTCTTATTGCATTTTGCTCTTATTGCATTTGTTCTTCTGCAGCCAGTATTAAACCCTCTGTTTCTTTCTTCAAGTTGCCATTCTTAAGCCATTGCCAGGTCTTGGTGATGTCTGATTTTCCACTTATATTGTGCAAATATTGACCATGCAGGGGCTTATTTTTCCATTTTTCTGCTTGGTTCTTGACTTGTTCTTTCTTGTAGGTCTGCTTTGTTTCATTGGTGTTGAATAGTTTCTCCTTCTTGACCATTTTAAGTGCATCTTTTTCACTGTCCTTGATATATTCTTCAAGGCCTCTTTTCTCCTCCTCTACTGTTTGATGGACTTGCAGCATTCCTCTTCCACCTGAGCTGCGAGTGAGGTATAGCCTATCTACATCACTGCGGGGGTGCAGAGCATGATTGATGGTCATTATTTTCCTGGTCTTACAATCTAGCATCTCTAGCTCTGCCTGGGTCCAGTCTATTATTCCTGCAGTGTATCTGATAACAGGTATAGCCCAGGTGTTTATGGCTTGTATGGTGTTTATGGCTTGTATGGTGTTTCCGCCATTGAGTTTGGACTTTAGGATTTTTCTAACTCTCCTATTATTATTATTATTATTATTATTATTATTATTATTATTATTATTATTATTATTTCTTGATTACACAGTCAGACAGGTGTTATTGACTGGTTTGTTTTATCCAGACATCGAGTCCTTCCCAAGGACCTGGGATGGCTGAATTTTATTGTCAGTTGTTATAGATATCGTCGCAGAATATAGGCTGTTCCCAGTAAAGTTGCTTTTTGTAACTGGCTGATGGTGATTTCTGTGGCCCCTATGGTGTTGAGGTTCTCTTCAAGGTCTTTTGGAACTGCACCCAGGGCGCCAATGACTATTATTATTATTATTATTATTATTACATTTATATCCTGCTCTTCCTCCAAGGAGCCCAGAGCGGTGTACTACATACTTGAGTTTCTCTTTCACAACAACCCTGTGGAGTAGGTTAGGCTGAGAGAGAAGTGACTGGCCCAGAGTCACCCAGCTAGTTTCATGGCTGAATGGGGATTTGAACTCAGGTCTCCCTGGTCCTAGTCCAGCACTCTAACTACTACACCACACTGGCTCTCTTCCAGGAGGAGCATGGAGGTATCTGCCATCTGCCGATACAACATCTCGGAGGTGCGGGCAGCTTTTGAAGGGACTTATATGGAATACCAGGATTCCTCCCGCAAATGGTCCCAGTACAATGGGGAAGTGCCAGAACCCCGGCCAGGATCAGTAAGTTCTTTCTTTTGTCTCTCCGCCCAGATAATGTGCCCCCCACCCCACCCCCGAGAACCTGGCTCCCAAGGGCTTGGAGCTAAATCGAGCTATCAGAAACTTCATGTGATATATTAGTAGTTGAGCTATACCATTTCTTTAATGATCATTATCATTAAAGGTCAGGGTTTGAATGCTTCCGTACATGTCCTACTCCCTATACTGTAAATACAAAACTAGAAGATCCTAGGTTACCCTTTTCTCTGACATGTTAGTTTTGTGTGCACAGGGATATTTTTTGTGTATCATGGGTGTGCATTTGACTGTATTATGCATTCAGCCCTTCACATGCAGTATGAAGTGGTACACTTATCAACTGGTAGCATGAAGCTTCTGCTTGTCTGTTTTAGCAGTTTGAGCCTTGAGCCTACAAATGGGCTTGTAACCCCCATTTTCTTTCTGCAGTGCATCACCAATCGTGCTCGCAAGAGTGGCTACAATTCATCCCAGGACCTGCCCAATGGTGTGCTGGATTTTGTCAAGCTCCATCCACTGATGTATGAGGAAGTGAAACCTGCAGATGGGGATCCTCTATTGGTGAAGAAAAATGTCATCTATACCCAAGTGGCAGTAGACAGAGTCCAGGCCCTGGATGGGCATGTCTATGACGTACTCTTCTTAGGAACAGGTAGGCGGGTTTGGATTCCTCGTGTGTGTGTGTCCTCATCAGTTAAGGGGCAGATCACACATTTCTCCAAAAGACTGCAAATTGTCACTTCTGTACCTTAACCAGGAACATAGAGAAGTTGTATCCATAATTTGCTTCTTTCTTTTTAAGCATTCCAAACCTTTGAGAGTAAATTAGTGGTGTGCCTAAGTGGAACCGCGCCTCCATGGTCCAGCACCGGGGGTGATGGTTCTTTAAGGGTGGTGGGGTGCACTTACCCCTCCCGCCGCTTTCCCCCCGCCAGCGCTCCTTTAAAAAAAAACTTCTTGAGGTGACAGCGTATCTCCCTGCTTCCCCTGCCCCCGTTTTCGGCCGAAAGTGGCCAGAAGTACTGTGTGCCTGCATGTCCAATGTGTGCACGGTACTCCTGGCGACTTCCGGTTGAATATGGGAGCAGGGGCAGCAGGGAGGTACGCTGCCGCCCCAAGAAGTTTTTTTAAAAAGGAGTACCAGTGGGGGAAAAGCGGTGGGAGGGGTAAGTGCACCCCACCCCCGGCGCCAAACCTTCGAACTTTGCCACATTCGAACCCGTTCGGAGGCCTCTACAATGGCCTCTGGACCAGTTCGTGCACATCCCTAGAGTAAATTTCAGTTTTTTGGTTGGAAAAAACAGTTGGGACTTTGTTTTTGGCCCAAAGGTACCTTTCCCAAACCTGTCCCAATGCCACTTTCACTTAAATTGGTTTTACATGTGAATGTAAAACATGTAAATGCCAGAATGAACATTTAGTTTTTAAATTGCCATCTTCCATTCGCCCTTGCCACAAACAGTACAAACTCCAAAGTGCTTTTAAGTGTCATATGTGAAAACAATGTGAGGCTACATTGACATTACAAACTTAAACTAACTTTAAGGCAGTCTAATTGTCATGGCTTTTCCCATTGGAAATCACAGATTCATGACAGTGTTTAGCTTTTGGAGAGTTCCTAATCCCTCTCAGAAGGGAAATTCCCATGATGCTGGTGAGCGGTGAAATAGTTTGTACTGTTGACTTGCTCTGAGATTTGCTTGTGGAGCTGGAAGAGACAGAACTAGGACTGGATAAGTCTGGAAGGAACCAGTATCAAGGCTTTGTGTTGTCTAGGCATCCTTCTGTTTCTTGAAAAGCTGGAAGTAGATGCATCCACTCACCTACCAACCAGATCTGGGTACACCTAGATCCTACACAAGGCTAGTACAGTGGGTGTGACTGAATTCAAGAAGACTGCCTAGGTGACTTTTCTTGCTGTATTTTTTGACGTTTCCGCTTTGGGCTTTTGATCAGGTAATGGCTGGATTCACAAGGCTGTGGTCATTGGTTCTGTGGTCCACATCATAGAGGAGATCCAGGCCTTCAGAGTCCCCCAACCTGTGGAGAACCTTGTCATCTCTAAACAGCAGGTACTTCATTTCTAAACAGATATATATATTTGAGTGCTGTACCTGAAGGCAGACTTAGCTCATTAAAAAGCAACACATGGAAAAGGGTGCAGTAGGCAAATGTGAGCATGCCTATGTCAGCAGGGGACCAAATCAGAACTTCATCACCAACCCATGCCCAGATTCTCTCTGCGAGACCTCTGTGGTCCAAAGCAGCCAAAGAAAGTTGTAAGATGAAATCTTTACCTCTGTTGCCAACCATTGGCAGAGAACTACACCGAGAACTAACAGTATATAGGTAAACACTCTGTCAAGGTGTGGTTCTCTCCTGTGCCTGCCTTTTTGAACAAATACAGTGTGGAATGTGGGTGTTTCCCCTCCCTATCTTGTGCATTCTGACTCCTGCCATCTCTGATAGGGCAAACATAGATTTTTTTAAAGTGCCTTGAAGGTGTTTGTTTGGCCCTGCCCTTAGCTAAGTGGTCCCCACCCACTGTGTTAAACCACAGTTATCCCAAGAGCCTGCCTTAGGTCTCATGTGCCAGATAGAGAGGTGAGGGTCCTTTGTCCTGCATTCTGGACTTTCTTGCTGTTCTACATTCCCTGTGAATCAGCAGTTTAGCTCCCCCCCCCGCCGCCCCCACATCTTTCCAGCTTTTACGGTTGTTGCCATTTCTTGCTTTACTAGCAGATATTTAGTGCCTTTCACAACTGCCTACCAGGCAGAAATTCAACAGACATGTGCTTTCGCAGCAGTATACCTCCACAGTAGCAAAGGTTGCATCCGTTGAATTTCTCTGTGAGGCAAAAAGGTCGTCACCTTTCTACTCCTTAGTTTCCTTCTTGTTTGGCTCTGAGACTTAAGACTTGCTGGTATGACTGAGACTAAAAAGGGGCTGTAGATTGGGATGAAGCTTGGTCTCTGAAAACACAGGTGGTGGGAGGTCTGATCTTACATATGGCTTTCTCCTCAGGAAGCTGTCTTAGTGTCCCGGCAGATTCCTAAGCTTGCTACCCATTTTTACTACCCCCCTGCCACTGTGCTTTTAACCATCATCCTGACATGTGGGTAGCTAGCAGGTGATGTAGGAGATGAAAGGGACTGGGAAAGCTGCACCCAGTGAATTCCTATTGTCCGGCTGCTCTTAAAGGAAATCAGGTAGATAGGAGGCCGCAAGGGGGACTGTTCCTGGCTCCGTGGCCTGTGTTCTTCCTGAGCATCAAAGGGTCGGCAGGAAATGCAGCTCAGACCCCAGCCTTTGAGGGCAGTACCTCAACTCTGCACACCTGGGAGCTTTGCAGACTGCACTGGAGGAAGTGGTGTACAATCCTATGGTTAACTCTAACATTTTGAATCCAGTTAGAGTTAGCCGTGTTGGATGTACACCACTGAGGCTTTGCGAGGAGAAAGCAGAGGAGAAGCACCCCCCCTCCCACCCCCGTTCCCCTGGTTCCACACACAGGGCGCCTCCAGAGAGGGAGGGGGGAGGGAGAGAGAGAGGGTGGAGGGGGCCAAGGCACTGTTCTGTGAGAGAACAAGCAAGAGAGAAAGAACATTTAAGAATTGATTTGATGGTGGGGTTATTCCCAGCCAGAAAGTAA
Source organism: Hemicordylus capensis (assembly GCF_027244095.1). Taxonomy (NCBI): domain Eukaryota; kingdom Metazoa; phylum Chordata; class Lepidosauria; order Squamata; family Cordylidae; genus Hemicordylus; species Hemicordylus capensis. Next base: position 284,552,096 of record NC_069659.1, read on the forward strand.
AGAATTTCACCTCTAGAAGTGAAGGGATATGGGGGGATTCATATGTAAATGGATTCTCCACATACCTGATTTTGTGTCGGGCAGGCATAGAGGCAAACTTCTCAAACCTCAGAAAATCAGCTATTTGTTCATTACGGACATACAATGTTGTAAGCCTGTAATGTCAGGATAAGATCTGATGCTATGCAAACAGCACCTTATGCAAGACAGTGTCCAAACCCATATCATATGAATGCACACCAAGCCTGTACATTGCAAAACAATTTTAAGAAGCTGTCTGGAAACCACCCAGGAGATGGATGGGGGGCGGGGGGGGGGGGAGGAAGAGCCTTGAGTCAGGAAAGATAAATGGCTGCATGGTTAACTCCAGGCACCTGCTCTGTTGCACTGCTTCCCTCTGCTGGACAAACTCTGACATTGCCACTTCCAGTCACCAAGGCAGGGTATTGCTAGCAACAGAGCCTATCTTAGAACACCTGTGACTTTTGAATTCTAGCTCCATCCCAGTACTCAGACAAGGGTGGGAGGAACACTCAGATGTGTGACCAGGGCCGGACTGGGGGCACTGAGAGGGCGGTGGAATGTATGTGGGGAGAGTGCCGGGTTTTGAGCAGAAGGGGTCATTCAGGGTGGGAGTATTCACGGCTGCCAAGTGCGGCGGGGCGCAGGGGTGCCCAGTGGGTGGGGCGCACCGGGAATATGCCCTGTTGCCCTGTGGGCTAGTCTGAGACTGTGTGTGACCCTAAAGAATGTAGCAAGTTGACAGTCTGTGAGGCTTTAATCCTAGCCTATGGCACTAAGGCTCTTGAGTTCCCACCCCGTTGCTGACGTTAAAACATAACAAGACCCCTGCTAGGCCGAGGCCTTGCTAACCCAGCATCCTGTTTCCCACTGTGGCCAGCCAGCTGCCTCTGAGAAGCCCACAGATGAAAGCACATATCCTTTCTCACTGTCGTTCACCAATAACTGGTTTTCAGCTACCTTCTTGCCATTCTGCCTCATGGTCTAGGCCTTGAAGCCTTGTTTCTTGTATTGCCATTTATTATTATTTAGAACAGGGGGTTTCCCAACCTGTGGTCCTCCAGATCAGGGATCCTCAACGTTGGGCCCCCAGATGTTATTGGACTTCAACTCCCATAATCCCCAACCAAAGGCCACTGGGGCTTGGGATTATGGGAGTTGAAGTCCACTTACATCTGGGGGCCCAACGCTGAGGATCCCTGCTCCAGATGTTGCTGAACTGCAACTTCCATCATCCCCAGCCACAATAAATTGTATCTGGGGGTGATGGGAGTTGTAGTTCAGCAACATTTGCAGTCCCACAGGTTGGGAAACCCCTGCTTTAGAATATTTATTATTTAGATTGTGTATATATTGCTTTTCAACAAAAGTTCTCCACGTGGTTTACACAGCAAAGGGAATGAGAAAAAGAAATTAGAAGATGGTTCCTTGTCCCAAAGGGGATCACATTCTAAATAATAATAAATAATACATCTGTTATCAGTTTCCAGGCGGTACATGGCATTTGTGCTAACTGCATTTCCATTCTCTCTTTGCAGAGGAGTCTGTATGTGGGATCCCGTAGTGGGGTATTGCAGTTACCTTGCTCCACCTGCAGGCGATACACCTCTTGCTTTGATTGTGTCCTCGCCCGGGACCCGTACTGTGGCTGGGATGGTGAGAGCTGTAGAGAATTCGCAGAGACTCAGGACAGGTATGGGGGCATTCAGTGGAGATAGACTGGAGAACAGGGGATTGGAGGAGATTGCCCAGGACTTGCTCCTCACCCTGTCCATTAACTAGATACCCCTAACTTCCTGGGGCTTTTGCACTGAGGCTTTGCCTGCCTGTTGGGCCAGTGGACTTATACTTGGTATGTGTGAGAGATTTGACATCATGCCTTCTCTCCTCCACCCCAACTCACCCTGTCAAAAGAGGGCATTCACCATGACTCTCTCGTGGCCTGCTTTGACCATCTTAGAGCTGTGTCTCATGAAACTTAGGTTAATTAGATTTCTATCCAGCCTATACAGAAAGAAGCTCTAGGCAGCCAGAACATGTTCTAAATATAAAACTATGACAACAGCTATGAAACCAAGGAAGTTGCAAGCATATGGAATATTGTTACAGTCTGTTACAAATATTGCATTACCAAAGCACAGCATAGCTGTCTCAACTCTATTCCATATGCATCCATAAAAGATCATTAAAAGCAGATTTGAATGAAAATGGTTTGCACTGCCTAAAAAAAACCCAAAACACTCTGCAAGCTGGCTCAGGTTGGGTTTGCCAATAAATTTCCTAAGGTCAAGGCTGCAGTTGAGAAGCTGTAGCTCCACATCCTCATTAAAAGGATCACTCTGACGAATTCTGTGCATTGTTGCTGTGACTGGGAATTAGCTGTGCACACAGGCACATGTGAGATTGCATGCTAGGGTGTGCAAGTGAGTTGAGAGGTGTTAGCAAAGTCTGCAGCGGGGGTATGTAGCAATGTGTGTTTCCAGAATGAACGTGTGTGTGTGTGCGCGCGAGAGAGAGAGAGGCTGCATCTGAGTTAGTACATGAGCAGCTGGGGTGGTCAGTACCAGGGGTGGGGGCAAATACTCACTGTGATTCTTGGCAAGATCTATACCCCTAGAGATGGAAAATATGTGATAGCATTGCAATACATTCAGCTTTCAGTGTGTTATCTTGCTTTTATTGCCCTGACCATAGAGCCTGCAATGGTGGTGTAAAAACTTTTAAAACACAAAAGCTACTATAAAATGTTGATGTCAGAGGAATGGAAATGAAAATTAGCAGGAATATCCTCCAAAGATTACTCCATGGAGAGAGTACAACAACTTGTTCATTGTTATCCTTCCTTTGTTCAAAAATGATTTCAATTTCACTCTAATCATTTGTGGGTAGGGATAGAAAAGGGGTGATAACAGCTGTAAGTGCAGCAATGCTATCACCTATTTTCCCTCTCTAGAGGGGTAGACGTTGCCATAAATCACTATGAGCCTTTGTCCCCTGAAGTGGTACTGATGGCCAAAATGTGTGGGACTAAATGTATCCGCAATCACAGATTTCATCAGGCGTGTGCTTTATGCTAGTGGGATGGAGGGTCTTTTGGTTTTTGCCTTTCCCCAACTGACCAGGCCCCCATTGCTTATCTTGGCCAGGACTCAACTGATCCAGGATGTGCTGCATGGCAACATGGGCTGCTGGAATGACTCTGCCCAGGGTAAGATTCTGATTCCGTCCCTGCCTTGGTCTGCTGCTCCTTCTTGGAGCCAAGTGAGCTTTGGTTGGTCCTCTGGGCTGAGAAAAAGAGCATAATCGCCCAGGGGTGAATGTTTCACCTGTTTCCAACTTCTTCTCAGAACAGAGGGGCAATATATTTATCTTCTCCTCCTTATCCAGCTTTCAAGTCTGCTTTTCCTAAACCACTGAATATCTTCATATAATTTTGATGCATTATGTGTACAAAATAAATTATGGATTGCATCCAAGCCTTTGGTACAGCAGTTCTCTGCTATCAGAAAATTCTGAACAGAAGGAGAATTGTGCTCACACAAGGATTTCCGCTTGTAGAAGGATCTTTCCTGAATACAACTCCCCTTCCACTTACAAAAGCAGCTTCTGACAGCATGCTACAATGCCCAAGGTTTGGATATAGCCCTATGCAAATTAAATAATTTGCATTTATTTATTAATTTGCATTGCATGTCTCTTCTGCTTTCAAAATCACATTTTTCTGAGTTTTTTTGCAAGGACTTGGTGGCAGAAGACAGAGGAAGTGGAGTGTGGAAACCAGTGGCTATTAGAGCCATGTGTGTAGGAAATAATAGCCACAGAAGAGAGAGAAATCCTATGGAACAGTTCCAGGTATTACCCATCTCCAAATTGCTGGAGGTTGTGCCTGTCCTAGCTGGAGGGTCTGAGCTTTCTCTAGACCAGGCCTGCTCAACTTAGGCCCCCTAGCTGTTTTTGGACTACAACTCCCACAATCCCCAGCCACAGTGGCCAACAGTCAGGGATTATGGGAGCTGTGGCCAACATCTGCAGGAGGGCGGAAGTTGAGCAGCCCTGGTCTAGACTCTGCCCTCACCTGCCTTGCCCTTTCTCCATAACGAGGCACATAGGCACGCACATACAGACAGACATGAAAACTTTCTCTCTCTGGATGCCAGGTGTTTTTCCAAGTGTTTTGGCTGTCCCATCCCCTTCAGCGAGAGAGCTGAGTGTGCCTCGCCCCAACTGTGAAGTGATGCTGCACTCTGACACCTGAGCTGCTGCAGCTCAGCAGGGGCAGCGTTTGAGCTTTGGTCTGTGTTTGTCTCCTGCAGCCACTGCCATGCAGAAGAACCGGACGGTGTTGCGTGGCGATGACGTGCTCTTGCCCTGCGAGCAGGCATCCAACCTGGCACGGGCCACGTGGCTGGTGAACGGCACAGAAGTGCTGGCTGAGGACGGGCAGGGCCGCTTCCACCTGGGGGTGGATGGGTTGCTGGTGACAGACACGCAGCTGGAGTACAGCGGGGAATTCCAATGCTACGCTGAGGAGAATGGCCTCCGAGCCTTGGTGGCCACCTATGCCCTGACGGTGCTGCCCGCGCCCTTGGTGCCACCAGCACCCCCCACGGTGTCCCTTTCCCCCTGGCACGCTGCAAGCTCTGCTTATGGGGATGCGAAGTTTATCTACATAGCGGCCATCACGGTGCTGGGCGGCTTGTGCCTGGTGCTTAGCGTGGTGCTTCTCTATGTCTCCTGCCTGCAGAAGCGCAGGGGCAAATATAGCCTAGGGGTGCCCCAGGCCCCCTCCAGTGTGGAGTTGCAGACTGTCTCCTCCAATTGTCTGGGCAAAGGAGGGCAAGAGGACGAGGACCTGGGCATCTATCCAGACAGCTGCTTGCAGATCATCCCCGGGGAAGCCCCCACCGCAACATCGCCCTCCAAGGAGGGGCCCCCTGCCCCACCACCACCCCCTCCACCACTCCCTGCTGAGTTCACCAATGGAATTACCACCTTGCCCAACATGCTGCGCAAGATGAATGGCAACAGCTACATGCTCCTGCGGCAGAGCGAGGAGCCCTGCACTTCACCGCTCTACAACTCCTTCACCGAGGAGCTGAGCAAGATCCTGGAGAAGCGGAAACACACGCAGCTGGTAGAAAAGCTGGACGAGAGCTCCGTGTAGGGGGAACAGGGAGCCCAATTTGCCAAACTTATCCCCCTCACCCCTCTGTGATTCCTCTTTCCTGTTCCAACAGAACCAGTGTTACGACTCAGCAACTACCTCCGGAGCGGCCCTCCGGAGCCGCCAGAGACTCCGCGCTCATTTCCTGTTTGTTGTTTTTTTTTTGTTGGAGTTTGATTGTTTTGTTTTTCCAATTGTTGTAAAAATATATTTAAATGGGAATTATATTTATATATAAAAGTGATGATCGATAAACAGGAGCCACAGAGATTTGTTGGGTGTATCTGGAGGACCCCCTTGGAGTGTGTCTGATTGGGCCACGAGCTAGGCTGGGGAGTTGTGCAGTCAGCCTTGGTGGGGACTTCCTGCCTGCATCCTTACCGCCAGTAGCCAGATCATGAGGAGGCAGCAGGATTGCTTAGCGATGATTTCAGGAGGTAAGTAACAAGTTACAGAACTCATGCTCTTGTCACACTTCTAATACAGTTATATCAATTTGATTTTGTATAATATATTCTGAGCACCAAATGTAAAGGTGTTTTTTTAAAAAAAAATAGCCACAGAGGGCTGTAAATTAGTCCTTCCTCAGAGCACAGGGGATTCTTTCCCTCTGTTTTAGGGACATAATCACACTCGCAGCCCATGGTCTGTGAATGTCAGTTGAAGCAAACGGGCTGATCTGCTGTTGTCACAGAGAGGCCAAGCATAAGGAGCAATGAGGGAGCCTTAAGATTTGAATTCTAATGTCCATGAACAATTCTGAGAACAAATTAAGACTGTTGCTTACAGGCTTTTGAATGACACCAGCAGGAAGCTTCCAGAGGCTTGGAATGAAAACTCAGGCAAACAGATGGCTGTGGTTTCTGTACAGCCAAACGTCAGGCAATCCAGCCAAACTCTCTCCTGTTGCTTTGAGAGTGAAGTGTTTGGTCTGCTCTCAGTTTGTCTGGCTAATAACAGGCCTCCTGCAATTCCCAACAACCAAAAGAATCTTCCATCTTCCTCTTCTGGTAAGAGAGCATCACTGCTTCTGAAACGTCATTCACGTTTGTTTGTTTATTTGAAACTTTTTTATTCACCATTCAACCCTAAAATCAGCCCCCACCCCACAACCAACTGGTTTAACACAAAGGTAAGATTAAACCAGATCACACATCATTATACTAAAAACTGATGGTCACCCAAAGCCTTTAGGCCTGTTGATTGGCAAGAGTCCCTAAAAATTAAAAGTTGTTTGGTGGCATTTTTCAGAAGAACCTCTTGTCCCAGACCAGCAAAGTGTGGATACTGGGTACTTCCTTTCCCTTCCCACTCTCGATCCATCACTATAGACCTGGATGGTAGGGATGTGCATGGAACCAGCAACTGCCAGTTTGAAGGGGGGCGGGGCAATAGCTTTAAGGACTGGGGACAGTACTCTAACACACACACCCCCACCGCATTCCCCCCACCAGTGCTGTGCGCAAAATTGGTCCCACAGGGTGATGCTGTGCCGGCACATTGCAGACCAGAAGTGCCTGGTGTGCATGCCATTACGTACGCATGAACACCGGGCACTTCTGGTCTGCAACACACCAGGACGTATGCTGCCTCCCTGCGGGATCAGTTTTGCACACAGCACCGGTGGGGGAAGCACCCTCCCCAGCCCTTAAAGCTACCCCCCCACCACCTTTGAACCAGCCTCCGAATCTGTTCCGTGCACATCCCTACTGGATGGAGCGGAATGTGCCAAGAGACCTTAACTACCCACAAAAGCTCACATGCTGAACAGATAAAAGGAAACAAAACAAACACAATATGCTCCAGACCTGTGACAAAGTCAAGGAAGCAGTGTTTCCTCCTGGCTCTATGCAAAGTACTCTGTTAGAAGGATGAGAGATATCAGCAGAGCCCCTGCAGTCATAGTAGGCCGCACTGAGCTGTCTGGATCAGTGATCCAACTCCAAACTATTAAGCTTTACTGCAAAGTGTAGCCCCCACTTTGGTGGTGGTGTGGTCTTTATAGGAGGGGTCATAACATCATGGTGGAGCACGTACTTTGCATGCAGGGAGTCCCAGCATCTTCATCCTCCGCATCTTCAGTTAGAAAGTTACCAGGTAGCAGAGCCCCTACCAGTCACACTAGACAGAACTGAGCAAGCTGGAGCAATGGTCTGACTCCGTATAAGGCAGCGTCATATGTTCATATTCTCATCCTTTTGTACCAACCAAAATCCCATTTCATTCTTGTAGTTTTTATGCCAAGAATCTGGCAAATGTTGATACATCTATGAAACAACTCACAAGGGCCAGATGAGAACAAACTTGCTTGTGCTAAGCTGCTGGATGCAGTTTTTTCTTTGCTGCCAATACTGTTAATTAATTGATTTAGATTGCCCAGTGCTTTGCTCCCCATTAAGAGATGGCAGGGTCTCACCAGGGAGGAAATGTTGCCTCTAACATCTATCAGAATGGGGGAAAGGAAGGAAAATGAGGTAGTGTATATGGAGGCAATAGGAAGCAGCAGCAACAACTGAGTGCCGATGGTACAGCATGTTTTTTAGACTTTTTGTTTACAACAAAGTTTCAGCCATTTCTCCTGGCCGGGTTGGGTTATGTGTGTTTGAAATAATCTGGCCAATATGAGGTTGCAGGTTTCTTTAATTACCCACAAACACCTAGCACAGGGTTCAGACCCAGTATCCTAGCTAAACAACATATCTGTGCTAAGAGTTTGTTTATGCTACCCAAAATACCCTGGGCTGTATTTCTGGCATGTCCAGTTTCAGGAACTCAGGCACTAGAGCTCTGAGATAACTTGTTGGGATTTTTCAAACCAAGCTCCTTAGAGTCTGGGGTAAGGCAGCTTTTTATAAGCTTGTCCAGTCAATCCCTGTCCTTGCTATTACTAGAGGGGAGGGAGCAGAATTCCTTGCCTCTTTATGTGCTGACCGGTGAGGCCTAGTATTGTTCCCACATGCTGGGTTCTGGTCTAGAGATGGCAATATTTCAGCAGCAGTTTACCACTTTCCTATAATATTTGACATTTTGAGCTTCCAAGTAACACTGAAAGAACCTTCCCAGCAGAGCAACATACAGCAAACTCTTCCCTTAGACCCTGTTAGTTGCAAAGATGCTATCTGAAGACATGAGGGGTCAAAACCTGCCATATTGTACTGTACATGTGCTTTCAAGTGACCAGAGAGCAACCAAGAGAAGGTACTCAGGATTAGGGGTGTGTACAGACTGTTTGGCACAGTTAGGTCTGAATTCAGACCAAGCTGTGCCAAAGCGAACCAGTTCAGTCGAACTGATTGGCTGGGCTGGATGGGTTGAAGCAGTTTGCGACTAAAGCCCCCAAACTGGCCTGGTTTGCAGCAGTGCGGTTTGTGAGTGAACCAGCTCTGTACATCCCTACTCAGAATGGGGTAACTAAATAGCAAATGCCAATATTTGACTTTGTTCAGAGACGGTAGGTATGCATTTCTAGCCAGCCTTCTAATGATTTGCTAAATTCACAACTGCCATTGATGCACATCAGCAAGAAAGCCCTCGGAGTACTTCACAGATGGTTCCATTCCATTTATTTCCAATTCCAGTAAAAGCATCAGCTGAGGGTGGATTGTGTTATCACAAAATATGGATCAAGAAGCTACCCAAGTAGAGACTCATTACCTCTGCAGTTCCTGCCAGTCTATCATACCCATTAACCTTTGGAGGAGGAAATAGCCCTGTTCTGTTCTAAGAGTTAACAAGTTAATACAACAACCAAGAGTCACAATCAACATCAGACACTGCCTTGCAGACACAGCAAACTGGTCCTATCACTTCAATGCTCATTTCCCGAGGGAAAGGGATATTATCCTCACTGCAGAGTTGGAAGCACTTGGGAGATCGAAGGGATTCAATTCAGATACCTGCTCTTGCTCTGGACAAAAAAACCCCTCACACTTACAGAAGTAATTTGCTTTATTCAGCAGTGTAGATTTACATTTGTGGAGGCTGGAGAGATTGTTTCTCTTGAATGGCTTGAATGTTGAGCACACTGGGCTTGTTTGTGAATGGGTGCCACTGGCCTTGGATACTGGGGTTATTCGTATGAAAGGGCTTTCGGATACGGATTATCTCTAGGCCAGATTGACTGGCCAGTTTGTGGATGATACTGGCAATCTCATCTGCTGTCTTGCTGGTCAAACACTCTTCCCTCACAGTTCCATTCACTAGGAAGAGAGAAGAGAACAGGCTGGATGAGCCTCAGGCCTGCGATTGTTCTATCTGACAAGATAAAATCTCCTAGGCACTTGTATCCTCCCACCCCACCATGTTCAGTGGCAAAACCAATCTTTGTTCTCCTGCCCTCACTCTGTGAACTCTAATTCTTATTTTTTACTGCTATAAACTAAGGGCTCATTTACAGCTCCCTGTGTAATTCTTCTAGCAAATATTGTACATCCATTGCTATTGTGACTACCTTGTAAGAGAAGGAAGGACCCTTCACTGCCATAGGCTTACTGAAAGAACACCCTCCCACTTGATTATTAAAAACAAAATTGATAGCTGATGGCAATAATTGCTGATGTCAGCAGTTATATGGCTCCAAGGAGCAGCATTTTCCGTACTCACAATATTCAGCGACCACTGTGGGAACCCTGCACTTCTTTGGGGTCACATAAACCACAATCCCAGGATTCTGCCTGGCAAAGTCCACCACCTTTTCTTCAATGTATTCTCTACAACAAAGAAAAGAAAAGCCTCAATGAAGCTTTAAGAACGAGACTTAAAGAGTTAACAGAGGGCTCAAAGCTGACTCAATGAAAGAATAATACAGCCCTGGTTACCTAGGCTCCTGCCAGTCTATAACTTTTAGCATAATAAAAATTTGCATGTGCATAATCAGACCAATGGTCTTTCTGAGCCAACATCCTGTTTCCCTCCATGATTCCCGAGATATTTCTGAAAAACCCACAAGCAGAACATGAAGGCAAACAGCTGGGATTCAGATATATACTTCCTCAGAATCTGGGAGGCTCTATTTAGCTATTAGGGCTAGTACTCATTGACAGAATTTGTCTCACCTTTTTAAGGCTAAGCCTGTGGCTATCACCACATCCTTTGGCAGCAAACCCCCAATGTTAAAGATGCATAACATGCAGAAGTACTTTCTCAGTCTGCTGCTGATCAATTTTACTGGATGATCCCAAGTTTTAGCACTGAGGAAGTAAAACCTCTATCTAATTTTTCCACATTGTGCATGATTTTGTAAAACAAGATCATACCTTTCCCAGTCACCTCTTTTTGGCCAAATGATTTAGCCTTTCCTTGTAGGAAAGGCATTCCAATCCCATCACAGTTCTGGTTGCCCCTTGTACCTTCTTCAGCTATGATATACTTTTTGAGAAAAGGCAATCAGAAATGTATAAACACTCCTCAACACTGCCATAATATTTATATATAAAAGCACTGTAATACTGGGTGCTTTATTTTCAATCCCTTTCCTAATAATTCATAGAATGGAATTAACCTTTTTTCATCACCACATATTGGCCATATTCAGAGATGACAATATCCTGGTTTGCAATCCACAGTTTTTCATGTTCAGATAAAAGGAAAAACTGTAGTTATAAACTGCAAAGTAGGAAGCTTCAAATGTCCTCCCCTAGCACATGGACTCTATGAGATATTGTTATGAAACGCAGTATATGAGACAAAAGTTTGGGTCAGTGTACAAATTCGATAAATAAATAAAATATATAAAAGTAAATAAAAGAAGGAGAGGTAGAGGGGAGAGCACAAGAGCTCAAAGCCTGTCACAGCACATTCTCTTAACAAACCATAGTTTTTAATGTCATGTCTGAATATGGTCACAGAATTCCCAAGTAAGGAGTTCTGAAGGAGAAAGGCCAAGTTGAATAATTTTATTATTTACATACATTAGCCAAGGGTTGGGATAAGAATCCACCCATAAATATTGGAAAAAAGAAAATTCCTGAATCTCTGAACAGAGTTTACTCCATCTAGCAAAAATAAGCTCCCAGGCTTTACAGACAATAGAGAAAGACCCAGATTCCAAGCACAGAGCAGAATAAGGCACACACCTGGGCACTGCAAAGATTGCTCTTAGAAAAACAGACTGTACTCTCTCCAGTTCAGCTGTTACTCCCTGGATCCATAGCGGGACTCCAAAAAGTAGTTGGGCCACAATCTTAGTACGAAATAGCTGGAGTGCTATGGGAACAAATTGGCCCCCTTTAGAGTAGTAAAATCGCAAAAAGGCACTGAGAGTATTGCGGGCTTTATGAATTGAAGACAGCCTGTGGGTTTTCCAATTTAGATTATATTGAAATAATATGCCTAAATATTTATAGTTGTAAACCTGCTCAATGTGGTTCTGATTTATTACCCATTTATATAGTTTCCTGGATTTAGAGAAAACCAGGACCTTTGGTTTTTTGTAGTTAACTGTTAGTTTGTTATCATTACAGTAGCCGGCAAAAGCGCGCAACAGTCTTTGCAGACCTAACCTGGACTGTGATAACACTGCTGCGTCATCAGCATACAGTAAAATGGGCACTCGTTTGTTAGCCAGCTTCGGGGCATGGGAATCCACACTCTCCAGAGATGGAGCCAAATCATTAATAAAGAGATTAAACAATGTTGGGGCCAAGACGCAGCCCTGTCTAACCCCTCGAGTAGAGGGGATAGAATCAGTTAGGGTCCCATTGATAGCAAATCTAACCCGTAATGAGGAATTTGAGTAAAGCTGCATCATCAAAAATAGCAATCTCTTGTCTATTGTTGTTTTTCCAAGTTTGGACCATAATAAATATCTGGAGATAGAATCAAACGCAGATTTTAAGTCGATAAAGGCAACAAAAAATTTGCATTTGGGGCCGCTAGAGTATTTCTTTGCTAGATGGTGCAGGATCATACAGTGATCGAGAGTAGAGTGGCCTGCTTTAAAGCCTGCTTGTTCAATCCCGAGAATTTGATTTTCTGAAATCCATGCCTCAAGCTTATCCAAAAGATACAAAGCATATAATTTGCCAACCACTGACAACAAACTAATAGGTCGATAATTGGATGGATCTGAATGGGAACCATTTTTGAATATGGGAACAAGTATTGCTGTTTTCCATTGCTCAGGAACAACACCTGAACTATTAATAGATGTAAATAAATTTGCTAGAACTAAAGCCCACCATTCTATATTGGTTTTTAATAGTTCAGGAAGAAGAAGATCAGGACCAGGAGCTTTTCCATTTTTAAGGCGACCTATTAAATTCGTTATTTCAGCGGGAGTAACAGGAGGCCAACGGGGCAACTCCCCAGTCAGAGGGGGAACAAAGATCTGGCTAGGCTGGGCATCATTATAGACAGTAAAAAAGTGAGATTCCCACGATTTAGCCAGAATTCTACAAGGCATATTAATCCGGCCAGTTGCTGAGACCAATCTCCAAAAAGTGTGGCTATCTTTATTAGTAGTAGCCATAATAAGCTTGTTCCAGACATTTCGCAATGCTTCTTGTTTAACATATTTAAGACTACTTTTGTATGCCTTTTTAATCTGATAGTAGATTGGTGGGACTGTTTGTTCTGTACCCAATCTATATTCTCTATAGATACTCAGCAGTTGTTTACGTAATGCCCTGCAACGCAGATCAAACCAGTTATTAGCTGCTCTTTTACTATAGGCTTGTGAGGAATGTAGCTTACTACAATGTAGGAACTTTTGCATAAAAGCAGTTTCCAATTTTCCGTAAGCAACAATTGTTTGAGGTCCCAGGTGAGCTTGCACAATGGAGTTAAATAAATCTCTACCTTCGGGAGAATCATAAAACCTGGAAATCTCATTTTCTACATCCTTGGACCATTTTATTTTGCAGCTAAGATTGGCAGAACTTTCCTCAAAAGCACAGGGGAACAAATTACCCCTCCTTTCCTGAGGAAGATCTAAATAGATATTCATGGGTAAATGATCACTAAAAATTTGCTCACCCACTTCAAAGGAAGATACATAGGGAAGGATAGATTTGGAAACCATAACATAGTCCACAACACTATTTCCCCGTGAAGAAAGAAACGTATATTCCCCAGGAATATCCGAGGGTATAGTACCGTTTAAAATGGTCAACTCATGTATCTTAGTTAAATAGAGCAATTGGGCTCCTGATGAGTTGATACATTTATCTTTAGAATAACGGTTAGTGAGAGAAGCACCTTCTATGCAATCTCCCCATTTCCAAAAATGTGAGGCCATCAATGTTTTATCATTGGTACCACATCTGGAATTAAAATCCCCCATAAGAATTACAGAAGCATGGGGAAAATTCAATAATGCTTCAGTTATATACATATCCAACTGTTCCCAAATTGTAGTAGTGGAATTAAGTGATTGACTAGGAGGCAAATAAACATTGATCAATAGCAAGTCTCCACTCCTAGCCTTGATCAAAACTGCCATAGCATAGGGGGGCAAGCCAGCTAATTGGATGGATTCTACGTTCAAGGCTAGCGATATACAACATACTAAGCCAGCCTTCAGCCTTCCCCTATTGGTATCCGAGTGGGCTTTCAGTGAGTCGATGGTATAGCCACTGATATTGATCTCATATTTTGTCCATGGAAACACTAGAATATCCCACCGTTGGATAAAAATAATAAACTCTGCATCATTTCTCTTCCCGTTCCACCCGGCAATATTGCAGCCAAGAATTTTCCAGGTCGACTGTTCACTGCTCGCATAACAAGTCTCTGAGCGGGCAGGGAAGAGCTGTTTAGTCAAAAACTCCAAAAATGAGGGACCCACACCATTTCCCGTTGTGGACTTTGCCACCAGGGTTTCCAACTCTGAGAAGTCTCCCACACTCCCTTCTAGCGGTGCACCCACAGATGTAAAGTTCAGATACTTTGACTTGGCCAAGACCAGCTGAGACTGTCATTGCTGCGAAAGAAGATTGGATACATTTACAGAACTTCCTGCAGTCTTTTCCAAAGGGAAAAGAAAATTTGTGATTTTAGTCTGTCTCATGTGATGTAGGTCATCAGAAGCCAAGTTGCTTGGGTGATCCTTTGAGCGGGAGAGATTAGACTTATCAGTCTCCTGTAAATAAATAGATGAGATAATATTACTTGCGCTTTCTTCTGGAGAGATCTTCTTCCTTTGATTCCCGTTGTCTGTTAAAATAGCCTCAAGAGATTTTAACTTGGAAATGTTGGACCATAAACCATCCTTCAGGAGTGATCCCGCTATTAGTTCAATCTTATCTACTTCGCCCGGCAACTCCATTGGGCTGGTAGCATTAAGAGCTAACAGAGAGTTCTTAGCAAAAGAATCATTCAGCGCTTCCAAAGGTTGCAGGATATCAGAATCCAGAGACTTCAGTTCTTGTGAATTAGGAACCAGACTAGACTGGGTGTCTGCCTGCATCGCCAAAGATAAATTCCCATGTATTTCAACTATATCACTCTCCTCCAAAAAGTATGGGGGTTGCAATCCATTGGATAGTTCACCCACTTCTGAAACAGTGACAAACAAAAGATCGTTTGGTTCACTTGAGCCTAACAGGGTTGAACTGGGTACAGCAATAGTGTTCAATATGGGATCTGTGCACCCAGTCTGAGTTTGATGATCTTTCTTAACTATAGGGGAACTGCATGAGGAATTTCTCTTCTGTGGATTGCCAGTAGTCAGCTTTGCTCGTGTGATCATGCATTTCCTCATGGACCCCAGATATAGTTCAACAGGGTCCTCGGGAGTGTTTGAGAGCTCCCCAATAACTCTCCTGGGGAATATCTCCCAATTAGCTAGACAGTCTCGCATTCTGAGCAAAGATTGAGGGATTAAAGCATAGTCAAATCTAAGTAGCAGTTTGAACATGTAAGATTTAAAAGATTTGAGTTTAGAGAAGGAAATCAAATCAATTGCTTGAAGGGGGAAGCACAAAATCTGAGCTAATGAAGCTCTAATTTTTCCTTTTGTATTCCAGCGCTGACGATTAGTGGAGTTACAACAAATGTCCAAAATAATATGGTTTGGATGATAGGTTGACTGAGAATTGCCATGTTTGATACGTGAGGGGTGATATCCAGAGGGGGACAAGCCTCCCCCTTGGGTGAAACAGAATACTCAGTTAACAACACGTGGTCAGAAGCTGGAATCTGCACTCTCGTTTGAGAGTAAGCGTCAGCAAGCTGTTTGCCTTCCTTTACTTGTACTGATTTGCAGTCTTCAGTTCTACCCAATGAAGCTGAATTAGATAACTTTTTCAAATCCATAGCTAAGGAGTCCATCTGGGCTGTGATTTTAGAGAGACGCTGAAATAAGTAAATCAAAGTCTCCAGTATAAGTTTGGACATTTTAAATGGCATTTCCTCACTGATAGCAGGAGTGGGAGATTTCCTTAAATTGCTCAGAGATAAATTAGCTGGGTCATCCATAGAATGTGAGAGGGGCTCACTCATCCCGCTCAGATTGTAATGAAAGCTAGGTGATTTATTACATACTTGACTCTGCTCATGGCAGACCCCCACTGGGCTAGTCCTTGGGCTCTCAGCGATAAAGTCATTCCCAGCGTTTTCAACATGCAAAGAGCCTGCAAACTGAGGTTGCAAAAGAGAGGAGTCAATCTTCGCTTGAGCAGCTGTGTCTACTGCGTAGAAAGGCTTAGAGCAGGGATTCTCAAACTTGGGTCCTCAGGTGTTATTGGACTTCAACTCCCATAATCCCCAGCCTCAGTGGCCTTTGGTTGGGGATTATGGGAGCTGAAGTCCAATAACACCTGAGGACCCAAGTTTGAGAATCACTGGCTTAGAGACACAGACAGAGTTCAGAGCGGTTTTCTCAGAAAGCGTAACTTTGTTAGTATGTTTCTTAGCCTGCCTCCTCATTTCTTACTTAGCTGCAAACACTCCTTGCAGATGCTTCTCATTCACTTCTGCTAAAAACCGCTGAGTCAGGGGAGACAAATCTTGCAGTAATGTAATCTCAGTCCTCTGATAGTGAAAAAATTCCCCCAAATTGGCACAGCTTCAGAATACAAGCCAAACAGCTCAATTCGGCTATAAGCCAAAGGCAAAAGTCTCAATTAAAAAAGAAAAAGAGAAAATAAGATAAAAACAGGAGCTCAGAACTTGCGTGTTACCTCCTCCTGTTCCTCCTTTCTCCCAGAAATCCCAACTCTGTATCATTTTAAGTTTACTCACACAATCTCATTTCCCATTTTGTTGGCCATTCGCCCAGTTTCAAGAGGTCCTTTTAGAACTTAGTAGTCCAATTAGCTTTTCCACCATGCTGAATACTTGGTGCCATCTGCACTTTTGGCTATGTCATTGCTTGCCTCTAACTCCAGTTCATTTATGTACAATTTAAATAGCACCAGTACCAGTACAGAATGTGGGGGAACCCCAGTGCTTACTTCCGTCTATTGTTACAGAGTTCATCTACTCTGTAACACATTCTTGAATCAGCTACCAATCCATAAGAGGATCCATGACTGCTAAGTTTACCTGGGAGCCTCCTATCAAAAGCCTTTTTGGAAGTCCATATATGTAACATATATATATACTTGTGACATGTTTGTTGCACACAATCTAGGGATCTTTCCTCCAGGTAGCACTTGAGTTGCAAAAAGCTCTGTTGCATTTCCCCAGCATCTGAACTGCTACACTTTGCACACAGGAAAGGGCGATTCTTTCTGCAAAGGCAGCCTGCTCCCCCCACCTCGCAAAATTGGTCTGTAGGGTCTCCAGAAATCCCATATATCCCTAGATTCCTCTCTAGGAACAGCTATTTTCTAGAATAAACACAATTAGAATGAGCAGATTAACAACATTAAAATGTTGCAAGTTATTGTTCTAGACTAGAGCCAGGGAAAGAAACCTGGATGCAGGGGCTGATTGAACAAGGGGAAGAGACACAGCCACAACCCTATGCACATACATTTGGAACAAATCCCATAGAAATCCCACAGAAGTTTCCTTATGAGTAAACACACAAAGAACTGAGCTGATCGTGTAAGAGGCCAGAGTGACTAGGTCAACAACCATAGCTAGACAGGAAGAGAGAAGGAGAAACTTGAATCAACACCGAATAATAAACTTCACCGCAGAGCGGATCAAATTAAGGTTAAAGTGAGTTGAGCACAAAATCAAAGCAGAGGAATAAAAACTTTAAGTGGGGTTGTTGACTGACATCAGCACTAAAATCTGATTCCAAGGATTAAACACGTTAGTGGGAGTCCTGTGGGGAGAAGGAAGAGATCTCGGCCTAGGGGCAGAGATCTACCCATGATGGGGCTGTGGGTTGAGATTATCTTTAAATATATTTTGGTATTTGCTATAGGTTTGAACAAAAGAAGTCCTCAAAGCCGTTTATGTAGCAAAGATGAAAAATAGGAAAGGAGAGCTGGTCTTGTGGTAGCAAGCATGATTTGTCCCCTTAGCTAAGCAGGGTCCACCCTGGTTGCATATGAAAGGGAGACTTGATGTGTGAGCACTGGAAGATATTCCCCTCAGGGGATGGAGCTGCTCTGGGAAGAGCAGGAGGTTTCAAGTTCCCTCCCTGGCTTCTCCAAGATAGGGCTGAGATTCCTGCCTGCAACCTTGGAGAAGCCGCTGCCAGTCTGTGAAGACAATACTGAGCTAGATAGACCAATGGTCTGACTCAATATATGGCAGCTTCCTATGTTCCTATGATGAAAATGGCTCTCAATCTTTAAAAACACACACAAAACACAAAACCCCACAAAGCAGACATCTGCAACAGCCACTGTGCTGGGACTGGACAGGGACAGTCGCCCTGGCCTTGCTAAATGTAAGTGAGCCAACCCCTTTGAAAGGGCTCTCTTTGCTCAGTTAGCAGGAAAACGCAGAAATGAGGCATGGCTGGATTAAAGCCCCTGAGCCTCTTGATCGGTTCTGTGATATGGCACTGCAAAGGGAGGGCACTCCCAGCGCAGACCAGCCGCGTCTCCCTCCCAGCCCTCTGGGCTTCTGCAGCGGAGCTCCGCGACCCGCGGCCCCTTGCCTCCTCCACGCCCAGCCCACCTGGCGCCCCGTGAGCTCTGCGCGTTCCGGCTGAGGGTCAAGGTGAGGCGCTGCAGCTGACACACGTAGCGGCCCACCCCGTTTCGCAAGACGCTGGCCAGGAAGCGGCTCGGGGTGCACCGGCCGGTCATGGCAACCTGCACACGCCGCCCTCCGCCACCAACAGGAGGGACTAGGTCAGGATTCTCTTCAGTCACCCAGCCAGGAGGACTCCGGAAGCTGAAGCCGAACAGGAAGTGAGGCAGCACACTGCCCATAGAGTTTAACTAGATAGACCATTCCATTGATTTTCTGAAACGGGACTTCCTAGTTAGGGTTAGCGCCATCTTTTTTTCTTGCCTGCGGGGTAGAAATGTCAGCATAGTAGGAGAAACACCTTGAGCACAGCTGTGCTTGAACAGCAGCATGTCCTCTTCCCGCTCCCCAAGTTTTGTAACTGAGGTCTAATTTGTTTAGTTGAGGGCTTTTGTCGTGCCAGTGCAAACAGTGGGCTGTAGTCTATTGTTACGACCCCTTATTGCTGGAGGGGTGTTGTAGCCTGACAGTGCTTCTGCAAAATAGTCAATATATAGCTGGAGGTAGGGCTGAGACTGGAAGTAACAGCAGTCCTACAGTGGAGCCCCTACTATTTCCATAATGCGGGCCGGGGAAGGATCACTGAGGCAGAGAGGGAGTCATTTATAACCACCTCTCAATATAGTCCAATGAAATGTATTGATGTATGAAACATCAAACGCACTATCTGTATCCACCGATTTCGTACAGCAGTTATTTATTTATTTAGCATACTTATATGCTTAAATTGCCCCAAACTCACGTCTCTGGGCGATTTAGAATAAAACAACACACATTAAAACAGTATAAAACAATGGGGGAGTCAATAAACCTCTGAGCTCTATCCCCAAGTCAGCGCTGAATTAAACGCAGACGCATTTGGTGCTCTGTTGACTTGCATACAGACACGTTGTGCTTTTGCCCCTCTAATGAATAAACAAATGAAGGTCCCCTATCAAATAGGAAGCGGGAGGGAAAGACTGTTACTCTAGTCTTTCTAGCTCTGTGGTTGATTCCTCCTTTCACCCCCCAACGCTACACTTTGTTTTAACTCTAGTTATCTATAATGCATTTCCTGGCGGGCTTTGTGGGTAACCCCCACTTCCGGAAGTGACACTACTTTGTTGTGGTTCCGGGGCCAAGACAATGGCGCGCTCCCTGCGACTGCACGTGTGGGGAGAGCGCTGGTCCCCAGAGAGGCGCGTGAGCAGAACTATCAGATTCCGGGGGCGTGCGGGTTAAATTCTGCGGCAAGAGTTGCTTACTGGAGGGAACTGGCGCTTCTTCCAAGGAGGATGGTCTTGGGACGGGGGTAGTTCCTAGGGTGAGCGTGCTTGCGGGAGAAACTGTATCGCAAGAAAGAGGTGGTTGGAGTGCCCAAGATGAGAACTGAGGGGGGTGCTTGTGGTCGAGGAGCTGCGGTGTGGTCGAGAATCCTCGAGTGAGGCTTGTCTAGGGAAGCAGAGATGCCTGGCAAGATGGAACGAAGAAGTGGTAGCACGCGGGGAGTTTGGAGAACTTTGTAGAAGGTATAAAATTCCCCAACTGAGATTTCTAGTATGCCAAGGGTAGCCTAGTAGATTGAGAGGGTGCTCTAAGCAGGCCCTCAGCAGCCACTTGTAGAGAAGAAATGTGGTTCCCCATCCGATCCTTATGTGTCCTTTCAAGTCGCGGGGCCTTTGGTGGCAGGTGGATCCTTGCAGGCAGTCATTCTTGCAGGCAGTATAAGAAAGAGACACTTGCATCCCCAGAGGAACCAGTTCCACCTGTCTCAGTGACAGAGATCCGCCAATACTTGAGGGCACAGGGTATGCCCTTTCATGATGGCTATAGTTGCCTTCACGCACCCAGCATTTTTGTGGAGGAGCCGCAGGAAGTCCGCCATAGTTACAGCCTCTTTATTGACAAAACCACAGGCCGCTTTGTCTGTACAAGTGCATTGGTTGAGGGTAACTGGCAAGACTTCCAAGCCCATGTGGAGCTGCGACATAAAGGGGTGGTTGTTGGTAACGAGACCGATGCTCAAAGGGACCAAGCTGGGAAGGATGCCATGCACATCTGGGAGCGAGCATTGCCTCTATGGCAACTTCTGGATGAACAGGAGACGCAAGAAGCCAAGGCTAGATTTGGCATTTCCAATGTGTCAAATGCCACGCTCAAACGTTTTGGTGTGCGTTATCTGCGAACTGCTCAAGCCTTAGTCTTCCCATGGTTCAGCCCTTGTGGCACCCACCTGAAAGGGTTAAAGCTTTTGGGTGTTGAGCTTCAAGGAGAAACAGTACGTTATGTGGAGAACACCCTACCTCGCCCAAGTGCTTACCACAATCTCTTTGGGCTGCCACTGATCAGCCGACGAGATACAGAAGTGATACTGACGGGCCGGGAATTGGATACTTTGGTGCTGCAGCAGGTGACTGGGCTACCCACTCTGGCCTTGCCCCGTGGAATTTCCTGCCTTCCCCCTGCTCTTCTCCCCTACTTAGAACAGTTCAAGCGGATCACCCTATGGTTAGGGGAGGATCTCCGCGCCTGGGAGGCTGCCAAACTCTTTGCCCGCAAGCTGAACCCTAAGCGTTGTTCTTTGGTGCGACCTAGTGACCAGCAACTCCAGCCACTGGAAGCTTTCGCCCGGGGCATGAACCTCACCAAGATTCTGCGCACTGCCCTTCCTGCTGGCCACAAGTCCATCATTTCATTTCGCCAGCTGCGGGAAGAAGTGTTAGGGGAGCTGACCAATGTGGAGCAAGTGGCTGGTATCAAATGGGCTCGTTTCCCGGAACTGAACAAACTCCTCAAGGGCCATCGCAAAGGGGAGCTCACTGTCTTCACAGGTGACATGTTTTGGGGTACTTTTCCCCCTCCACTCTGTGTATGTGTGTTTGTGTTCAGCTTCTCCTCCTAGATAGATTTGTTGGTTCACTTGTCAATCCCAATCTGTTTTCTAGAAGGCATTCTTCTATATTGCTTCTTCCAGCAAGTTGGAGGTCGATTTGGCTTTGTGGTTCTGAGATTTCAACCTTGATTTATCTGACCTCTTGCATGAAGCCCCAGCAAAAGCTCCTGATTACTGTAGCCATAGTCTTCTTCCATAGGTTTGAACTGGATTTAATCCTCAATGAAATTCATTAAGTGTGAAAGGCATTAGGGCAGGGGCAGGTAACCTTGGCTCTCCAGCTGTTGCCTCCCCATCAACCTCGGCCATAGTTGATTGTAGCTGGGGATGATGGGAGTTGTAGTTGAACAACAGCTGGGAAGCCAAGGTTGCCTGCCCCTGCATTAGGATTATTATCTCATGGCCAGTGTTCTGATCATATGCACAAACCCCCAAACATCTGCATATGGTCAGTTTCTGCTTCCATC
The DNA here is from genome assembly GCF_027244095.1 of Hemicordylus capensis. Taxonomy (NCBI): domain Eukaryota; kingdom Metazoa; phylum Chordata; class Lepidosauria; order Squamata; family Cordylidae; genus Hemicordylus; species Hemicordylus capensis. The sequence goes on from NC_069659.1 coordinate 284,573,718, forward strand.
TTCGGTATCTCTAAACCTGGTTTCATACACATCGCTGAAGTTGGTGATCGAAGTACAAATAGGTGCACTTGCAAAGGATAAGAGGCATGATGTGGCTGGGAAAGATGTGTTGTGGTTACTTAGCCACAAAAAAGCTGCAGGTTATTTGATGGGATTGATTGCAGCTGCTACTTTGTACCCATCCACTCTACCCAACCCCAGAGAAGAAAAGTCTTGTCAGTCTGCTTGGAAACTCGAGGTTAAACCTCCTTTAATATAAACTGGAATAGCCTGTCCCCTCCCCTCCTACTAATGTTACCATTGTCTCTTTGGAACAGGTCCAACAGGCAGTGGGAAGACAACTTTCATCAGTGAATATGCCCTGGATCTCTGCATGCAGGGGGTGAACACCTTGTGGGGTAGCTTTGAGATCAACAATGTGCGTTTGGCCAAGATCATGCTTACCCAGTTTGCCATGGGGAGACTGGAAGAGCAGCTGGAAAAATATGATGAATGGGCAGACAAATTTGAAGATCTTCCTCTCTACTTCATGACTTTTCATGGGCATCAGAATATCAAGTAATGTTTGGAGAAGCAGTTCCCTTCCTGCCTGTTTTAGGTTAATGTCTCTGATGCTAAGGTTGTGTCTTAATTGACTGTGATGTCATTTGCAATCCTAGCCCTATTTACTTGGAAGGAAGCTTCTGGAATCTATGGGACTTGCTTTCAAGTAAACAAGACCTAGGTGTAAATGTTCTGAGAAGGATATGCTACCCTTAGAGACAGCACTAATACTAAAATAGGAATTGTGGAGCCCTTTTTCTAACTTGGTCTGTACATTATTTCTCCCAGATGATTAGACTAGGCTTTATCTGCCTGCATTTTGAAAAGCCACAGGACAGTTCGAGGGTGATGTTGGTTCTCCTTTCCAGTCTCTGATTGCTTAAAAAATCCTTACCTTGAACTAGTAGCTAATGTTGGCACAGTTCTCCATTAAGATTTTAAAAGGTTTGTTCAAAAATGACTAATTTAGAGGTAAGAAAGTGAGCCCTGCCCTGCCTCCATCAGCCCGGTTAGAACCGGGGGCCATTTAGTTCCTCTCTCAGCACTGTCTCCTGCACTGACAATTCCACTGGATCATTCTAGAACATTGTGTCAGAGGTGTTTTGTTTCTATTCATTCATTCATTCATTCATTCATTCAGTTTCTATACCGCCCTTCCAAAAATGGCTCAGGGCGGTTCATACAGAGAAATAACCAAAACAAAACAAAACAAAAAACCTCAAAATGGATTCCTGTCCCAAAAGGGCTCACAATCTAAAAAGAAACATAAGATAAACACCAGCAACAGTCACTGGATGTACTGTGCTGGGGGTGAATTGGGCCAGTTACTCTCCCCCTGCTAAATAAAGAGAATCACCACATTAAAAGGTGCCTCTTTGCCAAGTTAGCAGGTGTTCCCTGCATTTGTTCATTTTCCCTTTCTTCCTCCATCCCTTTTCCCATTTGCATTATGTCTACTAGATTATAAGCCATTGTTTTGGATTGCAAAGGACTTTGAGTGCCTTTGCAAAAAGGCAGTGAATAAATGCAGTAGATAAACAGATTATATATAGAATGTTGTAGGGTAGCACAACTGGTTTGTCAAATACCTTATTCCACACTTCATGTTAAGTTAATGAAATGTTCTCTTTCATTTCATTTCATTTCTATACCGCCCTTCCAAAAGTAGCTCAGGGCAGTTTACATTAAAATAAAAACTAAAATCAATTCACAGTTAAAATCAATCAAACTATAAAAACATAAAACCATCAACAATTAAAACATTTAAAACAGTTTTTTTAAAACGCAAAATTCATTTTCTAATGAATTTAGGTTTTAAGATTCCTTGCCATGGGATTCAGGATAATGTATTATGTATATGTGGATTATGTATATGTGAATGAGGGTTCAGACTAAGTTCTCGTGCAGCACCTTATCCTTTGTTCTGATCCCCAGTCCCTGCATGCTGTTCCTCCAGCGCTGAATTTTTTTGATGACATTCAAGTTACATATACCTTTTACTGGTAGTGGGTGGGATTTTATGCAGAACCTAAGATTTCGTACCCGAACCTTGGTTCTTAGCTGAGATTGATTATGAAAGCTGGCCTCTATGTAAGTGTAACTGGTAGCCTCTTTTCCTGTGCAGGACGGTGATAGATACCATGCTGCATGCTGTGTACATGTATGACATCAGCCATGTTGTCATTGATAATCTCCAGTTCATGATGGGCCTGGAGCAGCTCAGTGTGGACAGGTAAACTCTCCCTCGTCATGCTTCCTTTTGCCTTGAATCACTCTTGTTACTATGTTGCGTTCCTCCTCTGCTTTCCTTACTCTGCATCAGTTTCCGTATTATTGTGTCCAATAAAAACTGCTATTGTGCATCCGTCAGACTTAACAGCCCTATCATAATAATGTTTACTCAGGGCTGGTGCAGATTTAATGCTTAACCACAATTAAGCAATTTGGAGTGGGCCACAAGACTGCATGCTTCCTTTCCCTACCCTCCCTCTCAAGGAGTATGAATTCCTGCTTTAATCAAAATGTACCATTGGCAGCGATATTAACCATGATTAAGGCTAACCAGGTTCCAAGCTGTTTCAAATGCTGCTTAAGTGGGAACAGAACCCTACTTAGCATTAACTACAATTAACTTGGCTGCTGACTTACCCACCATAACTGTGGTTAAGGTGCATGGGGAAAATTCATTTTCCAATACGAAGTGGAGAGAGAGAAAAGGAGTGTGTAACCCCACAGCCCGTTCCCACTCTCTCAGCCATGGCTAAGCAATTAATTGGGATCTTTATGTCCATACCAGCTTTAAACAAACCAGCCTTCAGTAATTAAATACGAACATGTTCAAAGAGAAAGCCAAGTAGGTTGTCTTAATATGCTTTGCAGCCTCTGCCGGTTCACCAGTATTCTTTCCTCCTCCTGCCCACCAGTGGATAAACTATCCAGGGGTGTAACAAGGTTGGAGTGGGCCCAGAGACAAAATTTTAAAATGCTTCCCATCACTGCCTTCCTCTAAAAATTTAAAAAAATATTCAAGGAAGTTCGGGCAGGCGTTGGCTGGGGGAGACATGTCTCTGCCGCCCCCCCCCCGGCAACGGTCTCCCCTTGCCCTATTATAGTTAGGCCCCTGAAACTATCCAATCCAAGAAATTCTTTTTCTTTAAAATGTGTATGTCAAATTCTGCCCCTTCTTTCTACTTTCTGGCTGATATATTTAGCACAACTGTGTCATGAGCTTTGCACCAGGGTATATTTATTCCACCATATTGCTGTTTCAGGCTCGCTGTCCAGGACTACATCGTGGGTGCTTTCCGGAAGTTTGCCACTGAGAACAGTTGCCATGTGACACTGGTCATTCACCCCCGGAAGGAAGATGAAGAGAGAGAGTTGCAGACGGCTTCGATTTTTGGGTCTGCAAAAGTGAGTACTTATTGGGAGGGGTTTGGTGGGGAAATGGTCAGGCTTTGGGCTGTGGAGAACTGTATTGGCGGCTCCTAGAGCTCAAGGATTTGTCTTTTATTCATAAGAAGAAGAGTTCATCACATCACCTTGTGTGCCTGACTCTTGGGCCATTGAAGTTGCCTCTTCACTTCAATGGACTCCAGTGGTCTTCAGAATGCTCCATCATTCTGATTCCTTCCAGCTATTTGATTCATAAATGTGAAGTGAACTAAAAGTTCGCATAACTAGACTATAAAACTAACACCTGTCACATTTATTTTACTTATTTATTTATTTGTCAAATCTGTACACCACCCCAAACCTTTGTCTCTGGGGAGTTAGCCATCATGTGTTAGCCATCATCATGTTCCTGACAACCTGTACTAGATGACCATACCAAAAAGATTACCTTTTGCCTAGAGCAAAAGGTGATCTTCCTTCCATGTCTCCTGCTCAGGCCAGCCAGGAAGCTGACAGTGTGCTGATCCTGCAAGACAGGAAGCTGGTGACAGGCCCCGGCAAGCGCTACCTGCAGGTCTCCAAGAATCGCTTTGATGGGGATGTCGGCGTCTTTCCTCTGGAATTCAGCAAAGCATCCCTCACTTTCTCTACCCCCATCAAAAGCAAAACCAAATTGAAAAAGGTAAAGGATGACAGTGGGGTGCCCCCCAAGAAAGCTTCAGCAGGTGCTGGTGGGGCGTCGAAGAAGCAGCGATCCCAGGCACCCAGCACAGCCCCTGCCCCTGGGACCTCCCCTGATGGATTTTCCTCTCCATGAGGAGGAGAACTGGGATATTATTCAGAAAGCCAGCAAAGTCACTGCCTCTTGTTTGAGTGCAGCATCAACAACCTGACTCTGAACAAAGGCATTGACCAGATCTACCTGGTTCTGTTGCCAGTTGTTTTCCCTTTGGAATCAAGTGTTCCAGATCTCTTGTAACGAGATCTGTGGTCAGAAGCAGGAATCGCAATATTCTTTACTATCAAGCAATAATCGGGAGACAAGACTTGGATTTCTTCTGCATTCTACTGAAGACATATCGGGAGCAGGGAGACACATAACACATGCACACACATCACTGAAATGAGCTTGCAGTTTACTGGAGTAAGTGCAAGGAAGTATCTGTGTTTTGTGGTCTTCAGTTCAGGCTTTCGCCACGCCTGGCTTTCTCTCTGTTCTCAGTTGTTGCAGACGACAGAAAATGTCAAAAAGGAACCCTGGTGTGTGCAAGTTGTTGCCTGTGATTCTTGCACTAATATGTGGAAAAAAATGAAGGTTTGTAAGCTATTATGGTTACAGATCTCTGTCATGGGATCACAAATGCTAGATGTAGTGTGCGTCTGGATTACAAAACAACTGGTTTGTATTGTAATGTTGTGGCAACTCTGCTTTCGTTCTCAGGCTAAGGACTTGGAACGACAGAGCGAGTTGAAGGTTGGGCCAATGAGGAATCAATAAGGCTTAAGATTAACTACATCATGGGTTTGACAGGGGTATTGAAAGAGCTACCTGAGATTCTTGGCTGTGGGGTGGAGTTAAATCATTGGCATAAAAATTATTCCTTATGTGCCTGGTCTTACTGGCTCTGAGCTTTACTGTTCTAGCCTAACGTGGATTCTGGTGAGGAGTCTGTCTGAAGGAAAAACCACACTACTCTAGTATTCCAGAGCGGTTATTGAAAAGCTGCCATTAAGAAAAGTAATGCAGCTTTATTGAAAAAGCTTTCCATGCCATTAATGGTTTCCTCAAACATTTCCGGTAAAAGTTTGGATTTATTTCCTTGGCGTTTCCCTTTTCAGTTTAAGCAGTGCAATTTTAGGAGATGCCACATCTAACGTATCGCTGTTCAGGAAGAGTGGAATTGAAAAATCAAATATGTAATTCTTACAAACCAATTTAGAAAATGCTGCTTCTTGAAAAATGTACAGGCTATAACACTTTGACATGGAAGTAATGTACATTATTTCAGCCTTTTCAGTTTGAATAATATCTGGAACTTTTTCTTAAGGTTGATAAAACATTATCAGATTGATAATTTTGACTGATTTGGTGTAACCTGACACTGGAAGGAGGAACCTCCATCATTAACTGTATTTGGAATAGTCTGTGCATTCTGGAATGCAGGAATTATGTTTACTTGACATTGTGTTGGATATTATGTCATTTATTTAAATTTTAAAAATCTGTTTCTATTTTATGTGTGATGTTTCTCATTTTGTCCACAAGAGGTCAGCCTGCATTAGGCCTTCACCTGCCTTTTCAGACAGAAGGTTCACATGATAGTTGTTTTCTCCTGTTTTCCCATGCTAACCCACAGTTCCTCCATTGCATACCAAGCACTTAAATTCTGCTTTGAGCTCCAAAATCTCAGAAGCAGGCAACTATAGCAGCAGTTCATTCAAATCTCTTTATGTATGTATGTTTTTTTTTTCCCTATCACAGGGCAATGATCAAGGTTGCTTGTAAGGATAAAAACCCTGAAAATAACATAATTAAACCCAACAGCAACTGGCTGCTAAAGATGACCTTGGCTGAGCCTCAGGCTCATACAAGAGGAGGCAGTCTTTGGTTATCTTGGTCCCAGACCATTTAGGGTTAGACCAGCACTCTGAACAGTGTTCAGAAACAGATTGAGAACTAACATAGGTTAGTTCTCCACCCCCAAGGTACACATGAATGCCGCTTGAGCTCATGTGCTGTTTCTCCTGCCTTTACTGGCCATGGGTAAATCTCCCTTTAAGACAGGGGTTCTCAGCCTTGTTCTTCAGATGTTGCAGGACTGCAGCTCCCATCATCCCCAGCCATATTGGTCAAAGGACCATAGGAATTATAGTCCAACATCTGGGGAGTCAAGTATGAGTACCCATGCTTTAAACCATTTTTGTCACAAAAACTGGACAAACTTCAGAAGCATTAAAGGACACATGAAACGGATATGGAAGGCATTGGAGAGCAACAGCTTTAGAGAGATGGGGAAAGACTTCTGCATCTGGATTTATGGGTGAATTGAGAGGGATCAGTTATTTCATTACCAGTGTAAGACAAAAGAGCAATGTTCTCAAGCACGATTTGCAAGAGATGGAATTAAATCCTAAGTGTGCAAAACTCCAGTAATGGGACAGCAGACAAGTATAGCCCTGGTGGCTGAGATCAGCTTTAAAAGATGCATTTTATTTTTATACATTTGATTCTGTCATGTCTTGAATATCTTTGACCTACTGTGAGTTGGAAATCATTTTGGCAAAATACATGGGGACATTAAAGTTGAGTACCATCGTTTAATTCCTCTGAGTCTATCTCAGAGCTTAACCTAAGTGGTGCTGATCCACTTGTGCTGCTTCAGGCTTGCAGTGACGTGCAGGCAGCCTTGTGTTTTTGCCCACAGCAGTGTGGGGGAATCTGCACCACCCACATAAAACTGTGCTGGAGGTTGGCCATTATTTATAAACCTAGTGAGCTTAACAGTTTCTGAATTCTTCTGAAGGTTCTCTCTGTTGATGGGGTGGCTTCAGTATAAAAGGAGTTGCTCTTCTTAGCCCTGCCTGAGCTCTGGAGAGGCTAACTCTGGATGTAGTATCAAACACATCGGGTGCCTGAAGGCTGTTCTGCGTTACCAACCCTGGAAGTCTTGGCTGGAGCAAGATGGTCCTGATCATCTCCCAGCAAGCACCATCAAGTCTTTGACAACAGGCCTAACTGTTGTGAGGGGGAAATGAACTGCTAACTCCCTGGAGGGCTCTCTGGTAGTATTGGAAGTGGCACAAAGGCACTGCTGAACAGCTGTGCCATACCTATGGCATGGTCTGATGCTGGCTGAGTTGTCTCACTTCTTCATCTGTACTAAAAAGCCTCATGATGGGACCAGGCCATAATGAAATGAGAATGAAGACAGCTCCTCCTCCTCACTACTTTTCTTGTGAGTTCCCTGCCCCTTATTGTGACATAATTTGATACTGTTTTTCTTCCACCCCCAGCACGAATTCATCCATCTTTGTATCCCTCACCATACCAAGCAGCTGCAGGGCCCAATAGTCACCCAGCAGCATGGAATGGTTGACCCAATAAGGACTATCCATAAACACCACAGCCTGGCCTGGAAAGAACGTCCCCCTCCATTCTGTCACAGGAACGGAAAGGGAGGAACCTGGGCAACATCTTTTATTAATTAGCTGCTGGCAACACTGGGGCAGGATGAAAAGAACTTGGCCACTGCGTGGTGGGAACTGGAAGCAGACGGAGGAATGAGGGCCTTGGGGCTGGCTGAGGCAGGGAATATTCAGCTGGGTTTGAGAACCGAATTCAAGCCACAGGCAGGGCCTGTTCCTGTGAGAGGATGACCCAATGCCCTATTCCCCTTAGTCTGCTGCAACTAAGTCCAAATCTTGTGTTGTCACAGTCTGTACCCAAATTCATACCAAATTTTAAATGTGTTTCAAAACTATTCTGAATGCTGATCTGTGGTTTGAGTTAGAACCAGATCTGGAGCCCAGAATTGAAACTGCTCATTGGAAGCTGAGCCGTGCCTTGCAGCTGTTTCCATTGCTACAGAAGCATGATTCAGTCACCAGTTCCTGTCTTCCTCAGAATCCCAAATTTGTGGTTTAAAAAAAACACAAATCTGCATCTGTAGGGAAATAAGTTCATTATACGTCACTGAAACCACCTAATGGTACAGTGGGGAAATGACTTCATTAGCAAGCCAGAGGTTGCTGGTTCAAATCCTCGCTGGTATGTTTCCCAGATTATAGGAAATACCTATATTGGGCAGCAGTGATATAGGAAGATGCTGAAAGGCATCATCTCATACTGCACGGAAGATGGCAATGGGAGACCCTTCCTGTATTCTACCAAAGACAACCACAGGGCTTTGTGTTCACCAGGAGTTAACACCAACTCAATGGCACACTTTAGCTTTACATCACTGAGATGTAGCTGTACAGGTGGCCCTCATTATTCATGGGGGCTCCATTTTTGCCTATAGGCCTGAATACAGAAATCGTGAATAATGAAACCTTGAGTCAGTGGGAATTGGGTTAGGTTCCCTGAGCTTAAAAAAGGTCCATAAAGGGAATAAAGCATAGTACCTTGCTCTCCAGGCCGCCAGCTTTTCAGAAAGCCCCCCCCCCCGGTGTAAACCCTCCACATTTTTTAGATTTTCCCCCAAAAAAATTCTTGGGGGGTGGGTTTAAAGAGCCACAAAATATCTCCATGCTGCAAAATGGTGGCAGGAAATGACAGTGGAAGTCACTTCCAGCAACCCATGAACCATGGATAGGTGGTTTCTTTTTAACTGGGATAAAGAAACTGGGTCCCTGTGACTCAACCGCAGATACGTGAAACCACGGATGCCAGGACTGTGAGTAATGAGGACCACCTGTGATTTTTGTCCCAACCTTCTTCCCAAGGAACACAGGCAGAACTCATGATGTTCGCCCACCATTTAATCCTCCCATCAATTTAGCGAGATTGGTTAGGCTGAGAGACTCTGAGCTACATCTAAGAGTGGGGATTTGAATTTGGATCTCCCCAGTCTTAGTCCGGCATGTTGGAGCATGCAGTTTAGATCAGTTAACAGTGTTTACACCCATCTTCAGCTGAAACTGCTGGGAAAACAGAGTGCTGGGGAGAACAGTTGCATAGGTGTTCTGCTCACCACAGAAAATGATGGTCAGTAAAGTTTTACATGTTGGTCGATGAGCTTGTGCAATGTTTGAACTTCTTGGACCTCTTCTTGAAGGAGGTATGGGAAGAGCTCCAGAAACTCAAATACTTGTGCACATTGAGTATTAGATCACCCAGATACCTCTGTCTTAGCGACTATCTGTGTGATCTGCAAACCAGTTAGACTGGAGGATTTGGATTAGAGCAGTTTATATCCCTTTGATTCCAAGAGGATTAACTTAATTTAAGTATTCCCGCTAACTGGCTTGTTACTTTGGTGGTTAGTTTCGCTACAGTCCTCCAAGTTGGGACTTCTGGAATTCTGACCAAACATAAGATTGGTCTTTAAAAATGTAACGAATTAAAACAGAAACTTTAGGGCATGCATTAAGACATACAGTCACATGGCCAAGACTTTCGGTATATAACCTTAAAAGCTAGAGCGTTTTTTTATTCTTTCCGCTCTATAGTGAGATTCTCTAGATGATTGTTGCACATCTTGTGATTTTGAACTAAAAAAACAATGGTTCAAATATGAGCAATAGCCCTGGGCACTTTGGAGTATTAAAAGCTTTCCTTTTCTCACACTGAGATTTGGGAGAGCCTAGATTAGTAGCAGCCGCCCCCTATTCAAAGTGACCCAGTGGCTTGCCATGCTTTGACAGAGCACCCTTTACTTACTCCTTGTTCCCACGCCCATGGCAGCCAGCTCCTCCTGCTGGGATCCCAGGTCTCTGCTGCTCCTTTGTGGCTCTCAAATGAAGCTCTAGTTCACCTAGGCAGTCCCTCACTCCAGAGCTCCTGGACTAGCTGCCCTTCCTCATACTGCAGAAATCCCCTTCCAAACTTTGAACCTGATGCCACAGTGACATGCCATTTGAGGCGAAACAAAATGGAGATCTCATGGTCCTGTGGGATCCAGACAGTGGTAACTACAGGCTTGTCGTTCCGGATATGGAGGGGAGCCCCCAAACAGGCTCTCCTTGTAACACAGGCCTCTCACCGGAGTATCGGAATCATAAGAATCAAAATGGCACTTGGAAGAGAGAAAGTCTCCTATCTGTTGCTGCATCAAATGTTTCTCCCTTCCCACCAACCCAGCCTTGGCAAACTGCCCCATTTGTCAACTGGCTGAAGTTGCCTAATGGTAAAACTGCCTCTGAACCTAAGAGCTGCCAATCGTATGGATGTAACAAACTTAGCTAGAATTTTGTTGCCAGGCAGAAACAAAATTGGATCAACAGTTCCTGTAAACACTGAAAAAAGCACATCCCTTTATAACCCTGTACCATTCAGTGTATCAGATGGAGCATTGTTCTCTCTGCTCCACAATGGCCACAGACAGTACACATCACAATGGCTGCAGATAGTACAGATTTAGATACTAGCTAGCTGTGAGGTTGATATTAAGTTTAGACCAGAAGTACTCCCAGTACTTCCACTGGACCAGAAGTACCCCTGGAAGTACCCCGTGCATATGCGCATGTTGCGCACACACACTGGATACTTCTGGTCCAGTGTGCACTGGGGTGGCAAGGAGGTACGCTGCTGCCCCACAGGACCGTTTTTTAACCCTGGCCAGCAGGGGAAACGTAGAAGGGGGTAAGAGCACCCTCACCGGTCCTTAAAGCTATTCCCCCCCCCGCCCCTTTGAACCGGCAACCACTGGTTCCATGCACATCCTTAGGGTTATCTTGCCATTGTACTTCAGTGAGAATCAATCAACATACTGGATGATTACAGGAAAATTTGCAAAACTGAAGTAGATTCTTGCCAAGCAGAGAATGAATTGCAACAGTCAACTTAAGGAGGAAAGCAAGTAAAGAAATGTTCTCACAACTAACTCTACTATTGACTATTTCCTTCTCAAGTGTTGAAGATAGACATAACCATATACACTGCTCTGGGCTCCTCAGATCAAAGAGAAAGAGTGGGATATAAACCTAAAAATTAAAAGGTTTGGGAGAGATCGAAAAGGAACACAAAACTCCAGCATATTAATATTTCCCCAAATGATCAGAGATCAAGTGCAATATCTCATCAGATAATGACTGGAGAAAGTGGTTTCTAGCCCTCGGAGGAAGTCCGAGGTGACATTATAATCTGCTACTAGGTAAGCAGTGGAGCTGTGAAATTTGACAGAGTGTTAGGGGTCAGGAGTCAGTTGGCCCAAGCACCAAATATTGGAGTCCACTAAGTCCATGCTTGAGGTTATCAGCAGACCCATCCGTGTGCGATAAGGATTCTTCAGTGAAACTACATAATTATCTCTTGAACAGTAAACTTTGGGCAACAGGTTTATCGATCATCTGGTTTCTAGTTCTCCATTTGTAATGAGTGCTACAAAATGCATAACTTGATGAAGTTCTCTAAATTGTATTACTTGGCAATTAAAATAAGACCTTACAACAGCTCAGCATTAGATTGAGCCAGAATTCTTTGCAAGAGAGCTCAGCATCCCTACACATTTATTATGCAATATCATTGCAAAAGACTGGATGTGGTTCAGTTATGATTAGCAAAAATCTATAACATTGATTAAAATAAAAATGCCTAAAACCTGCTATTCAATGTGCAGCCCAATGTTGCTTCTCATATAAAAACTCCAGTGCCTTCAGTGGGGCTTATTCCCTAGTTAATGTATGTAAGATGGCAGCCTTAACTATTTTTAAAATGACAATATGAACTTGAGTTATTGTAAGATCTGGACAGCGTCTCTTTTTTGATGGAAAAATATGGGACGTCTGCAGCCTGATCCTAACCAGCTTCATGGATTTCCACATGAATTCGCATGGAAGTCAATAAGACTGAGTTGGTATGGTTAGGGCTATTAGGCTGTTTGTTACAGGGTGCTTTAATTTGCTTTGCAGGTTTTAGAAGTAGCGGGAGGGAGGCATTAATTAGATCCTCAAAGGAGAATCCCAGCAGGACTGAGGAGTTCGTGGAGCTCAGAGCAAGCGTCTGCTCCATGCACTAAGCCTTTGCCTCTGGCAGGCAAAACAATTCAAAAGAGCTGGGCTGGCCAGCCCCAAACTTACAGCCCCTGTACCAAATTTCTGTTTGTTCTTATTCATCTAGAGCAGGCATCCCCAAACTGCAGCCCTCCAGATGTTGCTGAACTACAACTCCCAGCATCCCTAGACACAATTTTTTGTGGCTGGGTATGCTGGAAGTTGTAGTTCAGCAACATCTGGAGGGCTGCAGTTTGGGGATGCCTGATCTAGAGCCAGCCAGCTAAACAGGTAATACAAATATTACTTGCCTCTGTGAAATGGCCACTTAATTAACTTTAATTGCTTCCATTAATTAGTTGCTATGCCCTAAAGAACTTAAGGCATCCGATATGAGTATATGTGTATACAGTATACAAATGTGTGGATGAAGAAGGTGACTTATATTGAGTCAGACAGACTATTGGTTGGTCTAGCTCAATAGGATCTTCTCTGCTGAACGGCTGCAGCTTTCCAGGGTTACTTACAGGGATCTTTCCAAGACTGAAAGCTACCTGGACTGGACCTGGGGCATTCTGCTTTCAGAGCACGTGCCTGGCACTGAGCTATGAAGTAGGGTATGCTCCTGTATTCACTGGCAGAACCTCTCTGACCCATAAGGCTGTAATCAGTGTTAAAATATTCTACCAGATTTATTTCTATGTAGAACTTGACTTTGGATATTGGGGGATATCGCAGTAGAGGTTCCTACACTGAACAGGGGGTGGGACCAGGCACATAGCTGGGGCGAATGAGATTGTGTTTGCCACTCTCCAGCAGCCCCTCACATGTGCCTGTCATGGTGATGTCATATGCAGGGGGCGTGGCCAGCACCTGGAAAGTGCTCAGCCTTCCAGAGCTCATTCCTCAGCCAGCTTCGTTGTCGGCTGGGTGTTGTCGGCTGGGAGTCGCGCAAACTTGCTCTGAGTGAGGGAGAGAAAGAAGAAAACCTGAGGCTGGCTGGGAATGAGGCTGGAAAGGGGGAGCCAGGTGGCTCCCTGGAGCTTGGTGGCTCGAGTTCTTTGAACCTGTCTGTCCAGTTATAGCTCTGCCCTGGGTTTAACTAGAAAACCTACAAGGCAGACCTCAAAATCTTTTCTTTGGTTCTAGGAGCTGGTCCAATAATTTAGGAGCCAGGCTGCCCTCTGCTCCATAGGGAGGGGTTTGTAGACTCACTGCTTGCCACCAGTGATGCCTCCTCTCTAGGGCAGGGAGAGACTCTTCACTCACCCCCAGCAACACCCTACACACCATGGAGGGGGATGGAGGACTCAGTGTCTCGTTTGCCCCTGCATTGCCGGCTCAGGCAGACAATGGGCAGATGCAATCAGGAGGAGCAAACCAGGTAGGACCAGGTGGCTGCTACCTTTCCCTGGTTGCATCTGCCTGTCTGGCTTGGGCAGGCTGTGCACGGATGCAACTTGCCTTCCTTGCTCTCTCCTCCTCTTGGTCGTGTCCCTCCATTGCCTGTCTCAGGTGCCGCATTTAAATTTCCAGGTACCAGGGTGAGCCGGCACCTAGTAATTGTCCATCTCTATATCAAGGTCCCTTCCAACTCTAAAATCCTATTATTCTCTTTTCCATACCTCAACTGTCTGGTATCAACAACAAGAACAATTTATATACCACTTTTCAACAAAAGTTACCAAAGAGGTTTACATAGAGAAATAATAAACAAATAAGATGGATCGCTGTCGCCAAAGGCCTCCCAGTCTAAAAAGACACCAGCGACAGTCCCTGGGAGTGGATAAGGCCAGTTACTCTCCCTCCGCTCATCACATTAAAAAGGTGCCTCTTTGCCCAGTTAGCAGGGGATACTGGCCAGTCCGTGTCTTTTCTTTCTTGACTTCTTTAGCTAGCAAAGGAGAAAGCCTTGCAACTCTGCCTGTCCCTCCCCTCTCCTCCCTTCCTCCTGAAAAACTCTGCAAGGGTTAGCAAGGGGAAATCAAGACCCTGGTGGAAGTCAGCAGCTGCCTCTTGGCCCAGTTGTCCAAGCCAGAGTTATGGGGACCTTTCTCACAGAAAACTGGCAGCCGAGACCAAAGCAATTCATCTCCAGGCAGGCGAAAGAGAGGGGAGGGCGGTGGGAGGTAGGAACAGGATCATATTCCCAGCAGCTGGGACTGGCTTTTGCCTTTGGCCGCTCTCCTTCTCACCCCTAATTCCCACATCCCACAGTAGTCCCCCCACACACACACACGGTGTCCTTTCTTGAATGACGGATGGGAAGGATTAAGGAGGAAGGATTGATTCAAAGCAGAGACTGCTACCCTTCCTTTGCTTGAGAGGGGAGCACTCACTGGGCAGCTGAGGGAAGCCGCCTGTGAATGGGTGGTGTGCAGGCAGTGGGAAAGAGGCTGCTCACTGTTCCAGGCAAGGAACTCTGTCAGTCAGGCCAAGTGGCCAAGTATGAAAAAGGCCAGCAACAAAGAGGCAGCTTGACTGAATGCATTGGTCTCCCCACCCCCACCCCCCGTTCTTCCTGCTCATGCAGATGTGTAAGTTACCATGATCTCCAGCAGCATCCAGCCCCATCCATGCAGTTTTGCCCAGACCGCCACCATCCAGCTTCAGTAATCCGTGCATGGCCACATTGCCCCCTCTTCCACCTGCTCTCCTGACCCTGGGAGAAAGCAAGAGATTGCATTATAAGAGGCCCATTCCCACATTATGTTCAACTCTTGTATGATGAGTGTACACTGTACACAAGTACAGCTCTGTACACAGACGCAGTCATTCATATATTAGGTTGAATGCAGGTCGAGAAGTACACTTGCTACCTGTACTACCTGCATTTGAAGGTTTACTTTTAAAGTGAACACAGGTTCAGTCATTCACACAAACACATGTACGAGTGTACAGACATCTGTACACTTGTACAACATAATATCTGAACCGGGCTAATGTGTCACTTAAAAGATGAATAGCAGGGAAGGCCAATCAGGTTATCTGGCTCAGGCATTAAGTATTTCAGCCCACAGGTGTGCAGGAGCTTCAGTATTATTCTTTAATGCCAGGCTATGTGTAGGAATCATCCAGGGGAGGCTGCAGCACCAGATTCTGGCCATGTGGCAAACCTGCTGGCAAAACCACAGTGAGGGTGCTTTCTCTTACTGCTTGGAATTGGGGGCATAGCTATACGTGAACAAGGGAGCAGGGACCAAATGCCCCTGGTGGGTCCCTAAGGGAGAGGGGCCCTGCCAGCTTGCCCTTCATTCTCCCCCTCTCACCTCTCCAAAGAAGAAGGCAAGGAGGGGTGGGGCAGGGCCCCCCGCCTTCACCTTTTGTGCCAGGGCCCACTCCAACCTTGCTACACCCCTACTTTGGACTCACTTAGTCCCAGAACACCTATGTAGGGCCACCTCACCACTCTTTCCCTTCAAATCCCACCTCAAGTTCAACCCCCACTTTTTCAGTGAATGTCTTGCCCATCCGCCAATCATCAACGAGGCCTTAGCCAGTTTCTCTGTTTACATCCATCCCTTGCTATCACCCTTGCCTCTCCCCTCAGTTTTCTCTGCATCATTGAACTTCAGCTAGCAAGATCCCTGGAACAGGCATCTATTCTCTCCATAGTGGTGTGGGGATACTAGTCCAGGACATGCTACTATTGTTGTCTCTCCTGTTTCCTGTTTCTGTTTGCACTTCTTGGTGGCACCCTTTTGACCTTTTGGGTGACTGCAGCTCCTTCTGCAATCTGTTGTTCTGATCTATTGCAAGATCAGGAGCTATTGTTCTGATCTAGCAACCAGGCCAGTTTCTCTGCAAGGCAACTGTTTTCTCCTATCCAGTTATCTTTTGCCGTTTGTTGTTGTTGTTGTTAGACATTTATCCCAAGGGGGGGGGGTCCTGTAGTGAGTGTGGGGGAGGAGTGAGAAAGGGAAAGGGAGGCATAAGAGAAGGAGAAAATGGAGTTGTTGCTGAATAAGCCTTTAGTTCAATCCACAAAAGATTTCCTTGAGGGAAGCAGCTATAAAACATTTACTGTGAGGGGAGTTGCAAGTGGTCCAGCATTCAAATCAGTCATGACTTACATCAGGCCTGCTCAACTTTGACTCCCCCCCCCACAGCTGTTTCTGGACTACAACTCCCATAATCTCCAGGCACAGTGGCCCCTGCTTAACTTTGGGGCCCCAGCTATTTCTGGACTACAACTCCCATAATCCCCAGCCACAGTGGCCAATAGCCAAGGATTATGGGAGCTGTAGGTTAACATCCGCAGGAGGGCCAAAGTTTAGCAGCCCTGACTTACATCTTGGCTTGCATCTGTTCAAACTGGAAACCAAGTACAGACCTGTAGACTGCAGATTTTCAAACTGGGGTGTGTGCAAGACCTTTTGGGGTTGCAAGAGAGGGCTCCTGCCAGAAGCCAAGCAGTGGCTTAGGATCACTCCCTCCCAGGACTGGACTCCACTCCCCTGCCCACTGCTTTCTGGGCCGCTTCTCGCTTTACATTTTATACTCTTATGAATATCCAAGCACAAAATACATGTGGCTCTGATAAATTGAGAATGGCACACATGGATTTAAATAGCTGCCTTTCTTGGCAAAATGTGCTGAAATGCTGATCAGGAAAAGTTCTCCTTCCCCCATCCCTTTCTGTATATTTTTGCTGAGAAAAGCAGCAATTTAAACACGTGCACACTTGTTCTCAGCTGATGAGACACATGTGTATTTTGTACTGTGGGATCCTTACCAAAATGCAATATGTAAAAGAGAAAGAAGCCTTGAGTCTCAGAAACCTTAAGGTGGAACTAGGAAAGCATCAGCTGAAGGAAGAAGCTTCTCACTTGATCTCCTTCAAGTCAATGCCTATAGCAACTAGGCAAGATCCATCTTCCTCTGTCCTCCATCCCAGCCCCCTACCAAAGCCTGCCTGGATGGATGGAACAGCTCCTTCACCTACATGCCATCCAAATGGGCAGTTCTATCAACCCTTTCCATGGCATCTGTGCTTGTCCCATTTAGCCTCATTCTCTTCCTCTCCCAGCAGCCACATGTAGAGGTGGAGCCCAAAGTGATGGAGGTGAGGAGAGGGGAGGAACCCTAGCTTAGAAATCCTTTTCCCCATCCCAGGTTTTCACATGCAGCTCTCTGTTAGGACTGCTGAACACTCATCCAAACACATGTTTTATTTTATTGGCTAATTTATTTAAAAGATTTATTTCCTGCATTTAAATTTATACAAGTCTCCAAAGTGGCACACAGCAAATATAAGCAAAAACACATTACAAATAAACCACAGATAAAAAGTCAAATCAAATGGCAGTAGAACAGAACAATAAAAGCAGCATCAAGCTGTAAAAATAAGACGACACTGGATAAAATAGCCCATGCCAAAGTTCTCAGCAGATAAAATTAATATATGTGGCCCTTAAATTCTGGGGCAAAGATCTTAACCCGGTGCTTAAAATTTAACCAAAAAAATGCCAGGTAGATATCTTGGGGGAGGGTATTCCATAAGCAAGGCGCCACCATTTAAAAGGGCTTGTTTCCTAGTTACCATCCACATCAACTCTGTAAATGGGAGCAGGGCCTCAAAACTGGACCATTGTGGTGGGAGATGATGGGAGCTGGAGTTCAGCAACATCTGAGGACCCGAGTTTGAGAATTCACAGTTCCCGATTGAATATTAAGTGTATGCAAGCACTCCGAAGCCTGCTGAGTCTTAGAAACATAACTTGTGCCAACCAAATTAACCTTTCTAATAGGAGACCTAACCAAAACTGGGAATAAAATGAATTTGATGCCAGAGGGGTGTACACACACACACACACACACACACACACACACACCCTTGCAAAAGTCTGAATCCCATGAGGTTAGGAGCTATGGTTTTGGTTTCCTTGCAGCTGGGTGGAGACCAGACATGGTAATTTATTATCCTAATTAACTTTTATCACATCTCATTATACTAAATTATTAATATCTTGAAAAATTTATTTTTTCTCTCACTTACATTTTGCTTATTGTAATGGAAGTAATAATGTTTCTGTTCTCTTGCACAAAAACCAGCAGGTTCCTACTTCTTCAGACCTTTTGCCAGAATAACACAAAGCTATGATTTTGAGGGAGGAAAGTAAACAGGAAAGGAAGTCGTGTTAGCCACTTTCTTTGTCAATTTTCACCTGTGGCTGATTTATTTTAACCAAGATGAGAACTTCTTATAACTTCTGATCAAGCCATCGCTTGGATTTCTGTACCAATTAATTCTTTCTTCCTATTCTCTGAAATAATGTACACATTAGGCCTTTTGCTGTGTTAATGATTGTGAGTTTGAATAAAAAGCAATACAGTAATGTGAGAAACAAAAACTTTAATAAAATAAAGATGTTCCACCATTGCAGTTAGTTCAGCTACTACTTGTTTCCCAAGTAAGGGCTCATCCTGCCATTTCTGCTTCCCAGCATAAGGCTTTGTAAGGGAGGATGTCTAAATTATCACAACATCCTGCATCAAACATTTTAATATAGACACCCACAAGGTATTCCTGGACCCATACAGTGTGAGTGCTCCATAATTGCCTGAGGAGTGTTTAACAGGATAAATCCTCCAGCTGTGGACAGGCCCTGCATGGGGAAGGTTCTTATTTTTCTTGCTGCATGGGTTGCAGCAAATAGAGCCTCCACTCTAGATGTTAATTAAAGGGCCATGTGTCGAACAGAGGAATAAGTTTATTCTTAGGCTCATATTCTCTGTCATATTGGAAGTCCTTTTCCTACTATTATCATGTGATTTATATGGAGGAATTTAGATTTGAATTGGAGCCTGACTTCTAAGTTAAATTTTTTTAGAGGGCAATATGAAAAGTGTGAAGTTAGAAATGCTGATGAGGGCATGATAATTCCTCAAGTCTGGATGTCATGAGGCTGATGGAAGAGGGCATAATCAGATTATGGGGAGGGGATGGAAGCCGCTAATCCTGTTGGTGTCTTGATTGGCCTCTTTAAAGTGTTAGCCAAGCACACTTCCCACATTGACTGAGGGGCCTATTAGCCGTCAGGGACGTTGCCAGTATTGCATCCCTTGGGCACATGCCCTTGCCCTGGATCAGTTCTTCAGTGCATTGATTCTCTGAGCTGCCGACACTAGTGGATGCATTGAAGATTAACAGCTACAACAACTGGAAGAGAGCACAGGACTCCTTTAGAGAGCATAGGAAGGTTTAAGTATCAACATGAGAGGGGCCCGTGGCCCAGGCCCCAGATATTTGTAGTACCTAGTGATGCCCCAGCTGGCCATGTCCCTGGACAGCCCTTTCTTCAGCATTTAGCTGCACAGAATGGCACTGGGCTCAGGGAGTGTTCCTCCTAGAACCCCGGTTTCCAAATTGCAGGCAGGCATTCTTTCCTTATTAAGGAGAAAGAACAACCTTATGTCTAGACTTGGGGAATTAAGCCCCCCTCCACTGCTTTTGGCAGTCTCCTAATACACAAAATCTCTGAAGGTAAGGACCTTAGGGACATTGCCTAGATGCACAATAAGAGTTCATAAGTGATAGGCACTTTTAGAATATGCTCTTCTTTTGTCTCCGCCAGCTCTCTTAAAAGCAATGCTTATCCCTCAGCCAACCTTGCTTCACTGCTTGTTGTGGGGACAACATAGAATCACCTCATGAATGCTCTCCTGAGCTCCTCAAAGGAAGAGTAGGATGCAAATCTGATAGAATAGGTCAATGTAGAAAACAGAAGCTAGCTTTTAAAAAACAATGTACATTCTGGTCAATGTAGGTTTTACATCATAGTAAAAACGAGAAAAGTAAAAAAGCAGTTTCAGTGGCATATGTGAAAGACTGCAAGAAAGACTGCATTCTTCCTCCAAGAATGAGGATACAGTGGCAGACATCTTCAAGACAGCATCCTTTGATCAGATCCCTGTGTCTGTAAATGGGTCTTTGCATTTTGGATTCATGGAGGGAAATGACAAAGGCTTTGGAGGGAGCCAGAGAACATGTCCCTCGTTGCTCTGATGCTGCCTCAGCATTCCCAAAAAAGCAGCACACTGTTTAAATATTAAACATCTAGGTTGAAATATTAAACAATCTGACTCTTCTATAATGAGTGTTAGGCTGGACACACAATAAAAATGGAGACAGGGCCTTGTGCCAAATGTTTTGATGGAACTGTCTGGCTCTGCTCAGTCTAACTCTGCACACACAGGAGCTCAGTCCCTCCATACAGAAGATTAGGTAAGGAGCAAAGAAGCATTAAAGCAGTTTTCAAATACTGGAAGGAGAGCTTCAAATATACATTCTCAAATATCACTAAGAACAAGCAGAACTGTTGGTCAGGCGAGAAGCACAAGGGCTGTCTTTGACATACATTTATACACGCAGTCTCAGTGGCTGTTTGCGGATTATATTTATAGGATACCAGTGGGAAAGTGTGCTGTCCAGGAGATGAACTCAGGCAAGAGATCCTTGGATATATTGTGCAGCACAACAGTAGAAAAGGGAAATGTCTGATCTGGCCCTGAGAAGGAACTAATTTCTAAGGAGAGACACCAGGCTTGGACCTGAAGGACCTATCCTGCCAATGAAAGATGTGTGGTGACTTTTTGTGGTTAAATGGTTAGGGAAATGCTTGGTACAAAGGCTGAGCTGCTCTCTTCTTTATTGCTCTGAAACAGGTACTTCTCTATGGTGAATTCTATGCAGCCAGAAGATTGTATGGTCGAACACTGAGGCTCTTCTCACAAGCAGCCAAGACCAGGCTAGGGCAGCTAAGCCCAGACTTGGCTGCATTTGAGAATTGCCAGGAGCTGCATGGCTTCCGTCAGCGCCTCCACAGCAAACCTGCCTAGGCAGTCTGCCACTTAGCCGAGGTTAAGAACATGAGCATGCCTCACTCAACCCGGGCTAACTGCTCATGTGCCAACACTGGCTACTCCCAGCTGGTGGTGACACAGGAGCAGGCTCCATTGCCAGGGGAATCGCCACAAATTGTGGGATTTCCGGGGGCCGGGATGGTGTGTCGGCAGTTCCCAAACCACTGCGCTGCCTGTGGCAGCAGCGGTTTGTCTGGGAACACGATCCGCATTCCCAGCAACTCTGCAAGATCATCTGCAGGGAAGGTAAGTTGCTGCAGCCTTCCCCGCTGCCTGCCCTCAAGCCCACACACAGGATTGTGAGACTGGGCTGACTCACAATCAACTGTATGTGTTCTGTGTGATCATTCCTGAAGCAGGGACGTTTATAATAATTCCACTAGGTCAGTGGAAGAAATATCCTGCGGCAGAGAAGCTTGCTTGCTCTCCTCAAGGAGACAGAATGTTTCAGTTGCCAGTACCAAAAACATTAGCCAGTCCCAAATATCTCGTGATGGCTGCGTTCACACAATCACAGCAATCCTGGTTAAAGAGTTTCACTCAGCCCTGTGGAGCTGATTGTGAGAACCCAGAGTTCATGGGCAATCCTCTTGGTGTGATATAGCTTACAAGCCTTGCAAGCAGCTCTGGTTTGAACAAGTAGCTCAGTGATTGCAAAGCTTATTGTGTATCTTAAATACAAATACAACGACGAATATTTATATACTGCTTTTCAGAATAGCTTGCGGAAGAGGAGATAGAGAACCTCTGTTTCTCAGTAATTAAATTAAACAGTCGTTTTTCAGAAGGAACTGAACAGGAAATATAATAGAAATTGGTAGATGATATTCAAAATAGGGCTTCCATCAGTGCAATCGCTTCCATCAGGGCAGTTAACAAGCTAAGGCAGGGTAGGCAACCCCAGAACTTCAGCTGTTGTTGAACTGCAACTCCTGTCATCTCCATGATGAGAACTGTAGCTCAACAACCCCTGGAGTGCCCAGGTAGCCTATCTCTGAGCTACAGCTTTAACTGTAGATCAAATCCACTCAATCAATCCCTATTATTAAAAGGTAGGCTGACAAGCAAATGCTTAGGATTCTTGCAGGTACCACCATTGTTCAAGCCATGCAGAGATGCTCTCCTCCCTGTGCCTCTTAACAAACAATATACTCAGATGGCTTTCCATTCTAAGCAACGGCAGCAGCAGTATTTTGACAAGAGCAGTACAGCTGTTTAGCCACCTAATGCCGCAGTGGGGAAGTAATTTGCCTAGGGAGCAAGAGGTTGCTGGTTCGAATTCCCGCTGGTATGTTTCCCAGACTATGGGAAATACTGATATCGGGCAGCAGCAATATAGGAAGATGCTGAAAGGCATCATCTCAAACTACGAGGGAGGAGGCAATGGGAGACCCTTCCTGTATTCTACCAAAGACAACCACAGGGCTCTGTGGGTACCAGGAGTCGACACTGATTGCCCAGTACAGCTGTTAAGCTGACAATCTCAATGTGACTGTCAAATCTTCCACTATAATGGGAGGATCACCCATAATATCAGGCCTTATGTGTGTTGATTTTGGAAACAATTTTTGCTAGAGTGTGTTTCTGCAATAGGGAACATTTTACATTCCCAAACTGGATTGTAAACTTAATATTAAGGATTACCTTTCCTCACAGAGAGACATCGGCCTTTGTTACTCAAACTGTAAGTAGCTTTTCACTTAAAATAAACAAACTCCTTCTTTCACGAGCCTCAAAGAGAGACACCTTGAAATTTCATAATATGTATTATTTATTTTAATATAATTGATTAATTGCCAAATTGTTAAAGGTAGGCTAATAAGAAATTAACAGATCAGCTAAATATTTTCAAAAGGTAGGGAAATGGGAGTGAACATCAGCCTAAAGCTGATGCTAAAACTTGGCATGTTTATTTATTAAAAAATCCCACTGTTCAATAGGATTTACTCCCAAGTAAATGTGCAAAGAATTGCTGCCTTCGCCTTTTCATTATAGGAACAGACTCATCCATTGGACAAGAGGTTGCCTGAAACCTTTTCCAGACATTAATTGCCGTGCAATAAGAAGGCAGTTAATATGTCTTTGTTGTGAGAAATCCAGACATCTCCCCTCAAGTTAAGAGCTTCTGTGGACAAAATATTCCCTACCCCCACCCGCATTTAACTGCAATTTTTGCTTGGAACATTCTCCACCCCCACCCCCAAAGGTCATGTACTACTGCTGGTCAGGGCTAGCAAAACTAAAGCATTCAAGGGAAAAAATTAAGAAATGTTGGAAGCCCCCTGACAGTGACTTTCTCACCCATAGAAGTGCTGGCATCCATGGTCCTGGAGCTCATTGCAGTAATGCCACTGGTATGCAGGAGGCAGTATATGTAATGAATCATGTGGAGTTAATATTAACATACATTTGTCTAGTAATTTTAGAGTGATACATAATGAGGCCAATAACAGTGGGGTGGAAAGCCTTTAATTGCTAATTTCCGGAGGCATCACTCTGTCAACGTTGAGCCACACATTTCAATAAAATGCAGGTTGTGAGTCAATATTCCAGAAGTCCAGAGAACCAAGGAAGGCAATGGAAAGACAACCAGACCGTCTCCAAAACATTATTTGAAGAAAAACAGGAAGAACAGGTGGCCCTGCAAGATTACTAGTAGGACTGCAGGAAACAGAAGTAGTTAATTGCCTGCTGATTTCACAACTGGTACAACAGAGGTAATAAGGCTGTCTGTCCCTGTGCGACACAATGAATTCTCATCATCATCATCAATCATCAATCAATCAATCAATCAATCAATCATAAACAACTTTATGTGTTAGTTGCACCATACAAAATTGCTCGCTGGGCAGCTCACAACAACACAATAACACATCCAATTAAAACACATAACACAAAACAAACAAATTGCAATATAAAATAGAAATTACAATACACAGTACGAAGCATTTTAAAACTTTTTGTTTAAATCAGTTTTTAAAAGCCTGAGTGAACAGAAAGTTCTTTACCTGGCGTCTAAAAGAACAGACAACACCAGACGAGCTTCACTGGGGAGACTATTCCACAGACAGGGTGCCACCACTGAAAAGGCCCTCTCCCTAGTGCCGCCCCCCTCACCTCATTTGGCAGAGGCACTTGGAACAGGGCCTCCAAAGAAGATCTTAAAGTCCAAGTTGGGACATATGGGGCAAGGCGCTCTCTCTGTCCAGTGAAGAAAGCTGGATAGAACAGGCCAGTAGCAAACTTTAAAAAGGTGGATTCCTATTACCGTATCCAGACATTTTGTTGTTCCTGCATACATATGTATGTACACTTGTACAGTACATGTTTTTTAGTGAATTACCATACCTGCGTTCATTTTAAAAGTGAATCTGGGTACCGGTCCCTCAAATGCATGGTAGAAGTAGCAAGTGTACTGCTTTACCTGCATTCGACATTGCATGTGAATAATTGTACATGCATACAGATCTGTTGTACCTGTGTATACTGTGCACAGATTGTACAAGTGTTGAAAAGAATATTGGAACAGAGCTTAGTTGTATTGTGTATATAGGAGAATAACCCTGAGATTTGGATGCTGGATTATGACTACTCTCTGCATGTCTGTTCTTTGAGTGATACACTGAGTGTGGACTCTAATGCAGAATTTGACTCCTTAAACATGTCAGGCTACATTAAAAAGAAACAAATCAAACATTTTTCATAACTGCAGACAAAAAGTTATAAAGTGCAGACAGTGTCTTCGTGAGGACTGAGGAGGGGCAGTTATCCAGATAATCATTTTTAGCATAATACATGTGCAGATGTTACTAATTTGCTCCAATAGATTCCTAAATCTTGCCACAGGTAGCACATCTCAACACTACAGCCACCCAAATTGCCCCTAGGAAAAAAGCTCTTCCTCTCCCCAACTAGTTCATCCATTGTTCATAATGTACCTGGCTGTCCCTATTTTTGCATTAACCTGAATGGGTAAATAGGGACATGTTGGCAGGTATTATTACCATGTTGGTATTACTGTTTTTAAATTGATGTATTTGTTGACACATTTCTTACCCACCTTTCAGCAATCACACAAGATTAAACCACCTAGCCTTCACCCAACCAGCCTCCAAACACATCCAGAGAAGTACCTCTAACAAATGACCTTAACATATGGGTAAGTTAACAAGAGAAAAGGTGAGACAGTACCACTTTTGTTCTTTTTCATCCATACCTGATTAAAAATACATTAGAAGACTATGCTCAGTCTCACTTGGGGGCCCTAGAGCAATGATTGATAGATAGATAGATAGATAGATAGATCACCCCATAATAATTGTTATTTAGGCAGCTTTCTAATCATATCCATTCAGCTTGCTTGGGGTGCCACATCCGAGATCTCCAGCGTAATAAAACATTAACTCATTGCGCAAACTCCCAAATCCTGATTAAATTAATGCTAATTTATTTGTCTTACCTGCATTCTGCATCCTTGAGTTCCACTAGGTAATTACAACAGTTGGGAATAACATGTCCTTGGGCCAGCTTGTAAAACCAGATAGACTCTTTTCTCTCTCTCTTTTCTTAATATTTCATGTGTGTATTTGATTTTAAATAAGCCACTCAAAGCAGTTTTTGTAACCTTAAATGCTCCCAGACTAAAAACCTCAAAGAGGAAACTTGCTGACTCATGAGCTGTTTGTTTTGGTTGCTGAACCAGCTGACAAGCTTACACATCTGAACCCAAATGCCACATTTTCAACAGGCTCAGCTTTGGAACTGGTCCAAATGTTTCTGTGTTGTCTGTAATGGTTTCTTACTGCTTATATCTGATGTCACTTGACCACTGACTCCATTGTATATTCCACCTGGATACTGGAAGGGAGCTATTGTGACATCAGTTTCTGTGTCTGAAATCATTGCAGGATGATGGCAAACTATGGAAAACAGTTGCCTCTGGATCTTCCTGGTACTGGCAGTTCTGTAAGCCTGGATTTAATATACTGGAGAACTATTTTATTTGCTTTCATTGTGCTCCTTTCTTCTTAAATTCTAATAAACCAAAACAGATTGACTACAGTGAAGCCCTCTGCTATCCTCTTCCCTGGGGGAGCTTCCCTGAACAGCTGAATGTGTGTTTTCATTTCTGCAAAGCAAGAGGAGCTTGTCACCAAAATGAAAGAAAAGGGCTTATAATGTTAATAAATCAGGCATGTGTTTTGTAATTATTTATTTGTTTGTTTATTTATTTATTTAATATATTTCTATACCGCCCACAACACAAGTTCTCTGGGTGGTTTACAAACAATAGAAACAGCCAATAAAAGATTTCAACAATTAAAATTTTAAAAAGTTAAAACTATTAAAACAAACAATTAAAACAGTATCTAATTATTTTGAGAAACTGCAACTCTTGGTAACTTGAAACATACCAATACAACATTCAGTAAGATTTGCAATAGCACAACTGATGTGCAAAAAGAGAGAGAGAGAGAAAGCAGTTATTAATATTCTGCTTAACAATATACACTTATTTCCGTATACAGCTCCTGTGTAACCTCTTGGTGAAAATTTGAAATGGCAAATTTTTCCACATATTATTCCAGTACATAACCTTTGCAGCTTGTTCTCCAATTGCAAATCTGTGTGGTTTTCATTATCATGCAGTGATCATAATCTCCAGCATGGAAATTGTACTTTTCCTTGGCAGCTCTCCAAGGCCCTGAATATACAACCAAATAGCACGGGTGTAACTGAATACCAGTGGTGTTCTTTGGTCATGTTTGATTGTAGCTATTATTAGTGGCATACTGTACTTACAACATAGTTTCAGTATTAACTGTGATCAAGTGAGAGAAATGGATTGCACTGATGATATACCATTCATGTATTTCACTCCTCTTTGATCCTGGCCCACACATCTTTGCAATCTCCAGATGTATTCCCCAGCCACACATTTTATTTATTGTGCAGTGCTCATGGATGCACATGCAACAGGCCACACGGAAATTACCTTTCTGTAACAATTGCACATTATTCTCTCCACATCACTGTGATACAAATACAAGACTGGGTGTTTCCTTTTGACTGGGGGATAATCTCGCTGAGTTCTGCCCTTCTCTCTCTCTCCTTTCCAAGAACTCTTAAGATCGGGGTTCTCAAACTTGGGTCCCCAGATGTTGTTGGACTACAATTCTCATCATTCTCAGTCACATTGGCAGGAGGCCATACGGTGTGTGCAGTTGTTTCCTCTATATTCTGTGGCTGAAAGGCTTGAGAAAGAAACAAGATGAGCTCAAACTCTTAGTACAGGAAAATAAATACCACTTCACAGGTATAATTGAAACTTTGTGGGATGGTCCCGCAATTGGAATGTAGCAACTGAAAGCTATAACTTGTTCACAAAGAATAGATGCAACATGTCACAAATGTGTGTACACACAGAGTTTTGCTTGATATATTGGAGAGCTGCTGTGGACAATAGTCAGAAAGTAGGCAATATTGGGTGAGACAGACCAATGCTCTAACTCAGTGGCCCTTTGCAGTATGAGCTGAAATTTTGTACAATGAATGTGTACAATGAATGCTCCTGGGCTGTGGAATGCGCTCCCTGAAGAAATCCATAATTTGAACTCTTTATTGACCTTCAGGAGAGCCCTTACGACTTATCTGTTTGGCCTGGCCTTCCAGGGTTTTTAAATTGCTGTAAGGGATTTTTAATGTATTGGTGTGTTTTTCAAAGGGTTTTTAAATTTTTTTTTTTAACTGATTGTTTTAAGGTGTTTTACAGTTTTTGTTTTTATTGTTGACTGATTTTAACTGTTTTTGTTTTGTTTGTAAGCCGCCCTGAGCCAAATTAGGAAGGGCGGTATAAGAAAATTCAATAAATAAATAAATAATAAAAGGGGAAGCTTGGTCATATTCACTCCTTCATCCTTGGTGAATGAAAGATTTTCATCAGGGAAATCAAAGAGTGTGTGTGTTAGTCCAGTGGAGACCATCTGGGTAATAAACATGGAGAAGGAATCAATGCAACATTGTTAATTGGAGTCTACTATAGAATAGAGTTTACTCTATATGCCATGGAGAGGATGTGGATGATGCTTTCCTGAAACAAAATTCATGTGTTTAAAGGTATGAATGAATTAATGAATAATTTATTTTGACCATTGATCAGAACACAGAAAATCAAACATAAAACAAAATTATACAAAATCCCAAAAAAGAAAAACAAAAGGGGGGGATCACTTTAAATCCATAATACTGTTAAAGTTTTAATTAATAATTCTACCACCACTCAGACTATACATTAAACTGATGAAGCTAATAGCTTCCGATTAATTTTCTGAGCTATTGAGTAAAACTTGGCAACACTGAAAGAAATTTCATGTATCAGCTAAAAACAAATTTAGATAAAAATCACCTGAATGTCCTGGAAATTCTTTTATGAAGGGTAACAAATAGTAATCATGAATGTCCCTATAAAAATTACAATATAGCAGTACATGTGCTGTTGTTTCTCCCACTGTTACAGGGGCAAAGTCTCTCAGCACAAGATCTTTTATTGTTCCTCCCTTGTAGGACTGCTGTTTGAAGTGCATTGAGAAGAGTTTAGTGTTAAAGCTCTACAATGCTTGGAGATAGTTATTATACCAAGATATCTAGCTGATTTATTACCGACACCTTGGTTTCCCAAGATAAAGCCTCTGGACATGTGACTAAGCTCTATCTGCTTCTCCATATCGGATACATGTTGCTTAACTACCAACTTGGCTTTTGAAAATTCCATAGATTTTAAATAACCTGGAGATAGCCCGGAGTCGAGGGCACACTTTACTTTTACTTTAGCCCATGGTACAACAACTTATTCTCCACAGCTTGTTTCCAATAAGATTGAAAACCATCTGTGAGTACCAGTGCTGCCAGACCCGAAGGATGGAAATTAAATTTTAAACATAGATCAAAGATACTTAGCCATTGCCGTGTCTCAGTTTTGGAAATCCCTGCCTCCTGATGAAGTGCATTGGGCACGCATTGTGGTGCCTGAAAGATAATCCTTAAAATATACTCCTTTGAAATGTTGATTGAAGGGCTTCTAATTTACTGGAATTTTTTTTGGCGGTCCAATCTGAGCTCCATATAGTAACTGCATAGAAGATTGAGCTAAAAATAATTTAACTGCAGCAGGTATAAATTGGACACCTCTGGAACAAAAGAAAGAGAATATAGCCCTTGTAGATCTCTGAGCATTTAGCAGCACATAATTTAAATGAGCATTTCTGCTGCCTGGTTTTATTCATTTATTTATCTATCAAACTTCTATACCGCCCAAACTTTAGTTTCTGGGCGGTTAACATAAAACAATTAAAACACATATACAGTGGACCCTCGACTTACGAACTACTCGACATCCGATGTATTCGACTTACGAACGACAAAAATGGCCGCACGCTTACGAATTTTTCGAGCTACGAACGGAAACCGTTGGCGGTTTAGATGCGGTTTCCTCGACTTACGAATTTTTAGATGTGGCTTACTCGACTTACGAATTTTTTCAGACCTCCGTGGGTGCGCTTTTCGACTTACGAAATTTTCAACCTACGAACGTGCATTCGGAACGGATTAACTTCGTAAGTCGAGGGACCACTGTAAAAAGTTAAATCAATGCAACAATTTAAAATCAGCCATACCATTAAAAACAGACAGTTTTTAAAGGCTGGGAAAGCTTGGGTGAAAAGATGAGCTTTCAGATGTTTCTTAGAAATTGCCAGAGGTGGGGAGGATCATATCTCAGCAGGGAGCACATTCCACAATCTTGGGGCAGCAACTGAGAAGGCCTGTCTCTGTGTAGCCACCAGTCTAGTCAGCAGTAATGTGGTCTCTCCGAGATGACTGCTTCCAGGCAGGCATTTAGAGAGGATATGCCAGTTCCTGAAGAAGTTGACATGGAGAAGGAGATCTGGGTGTCATCAGTGTACTGGTAACACCCAGCTCCAAATCCCCTGATGATCTCTCCTAACGGTTTAATGTAGATGTTAAAAAGCATTGGAGAAAGTATGGAGCCTTGAGGGGCACCATACTTAAGCTCAGATCTCGAAGAGCAACAGTCTTTAAACATCTGGAATCTGTCTGAGAGGTAGGAGCGGAGCCACTGTAAAACAGTGCCTCCCACCCCCAACACTCTCAGAAGTTCTAGAAGGATACTATGGTCGATAATATTGAAAGCCGCCGAGAGATCATGAAAACCCCAAATCCACAATCTCAGAAAATTAGAATATTACATGGAACCAAGAAGACAAGGACTGAAGAATAGAACAATATCGGACCTCTGAAAAGTATAAGCATGCATATGTATTCAGTACTTGGTTTGGGCCCCTTTTGCAGCAATTACTGCCTCAATGCAGCGTGGCATGGATGCTATCAGCCTGTGGCACTGATGAGGTATTATGGAAGACCAGGATGCTTCATTAGCGGCCTTCAGCAATTCTGCATTGTTTGGTCTCATGTCTCTCATCTTTCTCTTGGCAATGCCCCATAGATTCTCTATGGGGTCAGGTCAGGCGAGTTTGCTGGCCAATCAAGCACAGTACACTGTATACTTTTCAGAGGTCCGATATTGTTCTATTCTTCAGTCCTTGTCTTTTTGGTTCCATGTAATATTCTAATTTTCTGAGATTGTGGATTTGGGGTTTTCATGAGCTGTATGCCATGATCATCACAATTATAACAAATTAAGGCTTGACTTATCTCGCTTTGCATGTAATGCGTCTGTCTCATATATCAGTTTCACCTTTTAATTTGCATTACTGAAATTAATGGACTTTTGCATGATATTCTAATTTTCCGAGTTTCACCTGTAGGTCCAAGATTTGTCCTCTGCTGCTCCAGAGAGCAGGACTAGATCTAATGGGCTTAAGTTACAGGTAAACCTGTAGCGAATACAAATATGACAAAGATTTATATACCACTTTTCAACAAAAGTTCCCAAAGTGGTTTATATAGATATAAATAAATAAAATGGCTCCCTGTCCCCAAAGGGCTCACAACCTACAAAAATAAATGTAAGATAGACACCAGCAACAGCCACTGGAGGGATGCTGTCCTGGGGATGGATAGGGCCATCCCCAGCACAGTTAAGAGATGTTTGCCAATGGAACCAATTACCTGGCCAGGAGTGTGTGTGTGCTTTGCCTCACTGGAGGTCTTTATGCAGAGGCTGGACACCTATAACCCCTGCTACCTTATGCAGAGGCTGGACACCTATCACCCCTGCTACCTGGGCAAAGAGGCACCTTTTACCGTGGTGATTCTCTTTATTTAGCAGGGGGAGAGTAACTGGCCCTCTCCACCCCCAGCACAGTACTTCCAGTGACTGTTGCTGGTGTGTGTCTTATGTTTCTTTTTAGAATGTGAGCCCTTTGGGGACAGGGAGCCATCTTATTTGTTATTTCTCTTTGTAAACCGCCCTGAGCCATTTTTGGAAGGGCGGTATAGAAATTGAATTATTATTATTATTATTATTATTATTATTATTATTATTATTATAGTTGTATTTTCTATGAGCTGAGGCTTGGGCTAGATGGCCTACAACCCACAAGCCCCTGCAACTCTATGATTATATGAAAACAGTACACTGGATGGCAGAAATGTTAAGCCAGGGCTCAAAGCAGATAAGCTGGTACAAATTTTGAAGTATCAGTTCATGTGGAATACATACGGCAAATACGACAACTTAACATTGGCTTTTTCCTGAATGTTTCATCAACCATTAATCAAATCGTCTTAAAATGCCATGTGATTTATGTAACTAATCAAACATGATGAGTGTCAAGTTGATACCCAGTACTGGGTTACTGAATTAAGTTAGTAAAAATCTAGTTCATAAAAGAAAAGGTAGATAACATGATTATGGAAACTATGGTGTTTACACCAACTATGGTGCTTTGTTTATTGAATGAGGGTGGGATTATATTTGAGTGCAGGGCTTTTTAAAATGTGCAACGAGACACAAAACGTGCAGTTCCAAAGAAAAAGGTGCAATTCTAAAAGGAAATTTGTGCAGATGGATAATAATGAGAAAAGTGAGTAGCCCAGGATTCTGTAGAACTCAGACCCTGATCAAGTGTACCCATTTCTACTCCCTCTGCCAAAGATGCTTCCTGGTACTCCCCACAGAGTCTTCACCAAGGAATATATCCCTCTTCTGCAATCCTGCTGTTAGATTCCTAGTTTTGAGGATTTCCTCCCACTCTGTGTAGGTTTCTAAATGTCAGGGAATGTGACTGTACTGACGACAAAGTATCTGTGCACAGACAAGGAAAATGCACAGGTATGTCTTGTAACTGTGCATGTTATGCATGTGAATTACACTCACATAGTACTGTGTATGCAGTTCTGAATTGTCCTTTTAAAAAAGTCTTGTTTGAGTGCATAAATGTGGTTAGAGTGCTGGACTAGGACCGGGAAGACCTGAGTTCAAATTCCTATTCAGCCATGATACTTGCTGGGTGACTCTGGGCCAGTCACTTCTCTCTCAGCCTAATCTACTTCACAGGGTTGTTGTGACGAGGGATTTAAGTATGTAGTACACAGCTTTGGGCTCCTTGGAAGAAGAGTGGGATGAGTGAGTGAGTGAATGAATATTCTACTGGGCAGGTGCCTGCTTGGTGTAAAACAACAACAAAACTACTGGTAAGTTGCAGCCTGATGCACCTTGATTAAAAAACAAACATCCCAGCAGCATCTGCAAAGCAGGAAGAGGAGTGCCTGTGTGCTGCACAAAACATCTTCCTATTTCCTCCCACTTTACTCAAGTGCAGACTCTGGGATTCTTTGGGATCCTGTTGCAGAAGCAGAAACATATGTGAGCAGTCATCACCCCTTCCACCACTATTAAACCAGCACAAAGAGCCAGGGAGAAGTTAAGGAAGGGCTTCCACCTTGATTTAGGAATGGCTCAGCCTCTGGATGACCTTCAGGCCTCATGCATAAACCTGGATTCTGTCATTTTGCAAAAATAGCTGAGCATCTTTGTTTTTGGAGCAGCTGCATGCATCTTCTACACAAGGTGGAAAAGGCATCATTTGGTGGTGAAATGTGGTGGTTAAATATAATGTAATGGAGTGGGAAAACAGGTTTCTGCTCCCTGCCCTTAAAAGCAAAAGAATTTAACTCCAGTCTTGCAGGCCACACAGGAAAAGTCACTTACTTTGAGACACTTTAGGAGCTATTGTCAAATGATGCATGCTCTGTGACATACTCTACATGATAATTCCATTGGAATTGATGGTTAATTAATCACACCTAGTTTTACACCAGCTTGGTGCGCTTAAGGAACTTAAATGAGCTCAGCTGCTCTGATGTGCCTCCTGTTTTCAGAGTTTCTTTACTACTTTTTTCCAGTAAGCAGAATACCAGACGTCCCTTCTTTTTCTAGAACATCTTGGCATCATGGAATGGCATGGGTCTCCCCTTTTCAAAACACAGTAGCCCAATAAAATCACACAGAACATCGTAATAACTCTGCAGAATCCTTGATGTTTGAAATGTTGATGTGGAGTGTGCTGCAGGACTGCTACCACAATTTGTAACATGCAGTTTGGGGGTGATGCAACTGTTTGCATATTGCAGCTGTGGCCAACCTGAGGCTCTCCAGCTGTTGTTGGACTACAACTCCCACCATCCCCTGCTGCAATGAAATGCAGTGGGGGATGATGGGAGCTGCAGTCCAACAACAACAGTAGAGCCTCCAGTTGGTTGCTGTGGTAGTACTATAAAGGTTAGCATAATCCTCCTTTGAAAACAAAATGATAACAAGAGAAATGTTCTCTGAGGCACTTTGAACTGTGATACTTCTGTAAATCTTCCATTCCTTCATTTCTTGATACATAACACCTACTGAAAAAAGGAATGGTGAACTGAAGGTGCTTAAAAAGAAAATATGTATTCAATTACTCCACAAGATTCCTGAGGCACTTCAAGCTCTCACTCCACTTCAGAAGCTATCATATATTTTGGTATTTTTCTTAGGATATTCCAACTTAAGTAAAATTCATTGGGTTGGGAGTATCCTAAGAAAAATCAAATTTAAAATATTCCCTCTGAAGAAGAGCAAGAGCTTAAAATGCCTCAGGCAATTTTCCAAGTAATTAAATCAATAGTATTTTTAAGTACTTCCATCTTGCCCTTTTTCAATTTCGAATGATGCTAGTTCTTTCTTTGGCCCTCTTTCCACAACACCTATCCCAGAACTATTTTGTGCAAGTGCGACATTCCCAGAATATACAAGTGCTCTGCTCTGCTCTACTTTTGTTCAGAATGGCACGCCCTGTCTGTGTCCACTATAGGAAACAGAGCACAAGAGAACTCCAGGATGTTCTCCACACACAATACTTTGGTCAACATGAACCTCCTTTTAGAGAAAAACGAGGAATGCACTCTTGGGCGTAAAACATGGGCAAAGCACGGAGGAGTAAGGCACTCCTTCCTGAATATTTGCTACCGAAGCAGCTAACTTGTTTGCCTTTGTGCATGTGAATATAGCCCAGGAATAAGGTTGTGTCATGAGTGCTGCAGACACTTTAGCCTGCTTTCCTCTCTCACTGTTATTGTAATCTCAAAAGGGAGGGGAGAGGGAGGGGAGGAGATGGGAGGGACACACACAGTATAGGAAGTTCTTCTTTTTCTTCTACTATTGTTGCTGCTGCTGCTGCTGCTGCAATAATGCCCTCACTTTTAATATGAGATGGTGATTATCAAATGTTGAAAATGGTACAGAAGAGCCCTATAGAAAATAAGCATCATAGTTGGGGGAGGAAACGGCATATATGGCTGTCCAAGGTAGGCTGGCATCACCTACAATTCTTCTTAAATATCCACACAGGGGTAGGGACATAGTCCGCGCTACCCCTGACCCTAAAAGCGTCCTTCCGCACCTCTCCCCGCAACTAGAGCGTGTGTGGGACCAGACTCTGTCCGTCAGTCGGGACTCCCCCCGAGCCTGGCCCCTTCTCACAGGCGTTCGCTCGACTGGCCGGCCGGCTGGCTGGGGGGGGCTTTAGGGGGCGGCGGCCGGGCGGAGCCTGATGCTGGGGCCGGTCCTAGACAGACTCAGACTGCAATCGAGCAGGGCAAGCGATGGGAGGCGTCGGCTGGGGCAGGGCTGTCCTAGTGCTCGCCTCGGAAAGGGTGAGTGAGGGACTGGCTGGCTGTGTGGACCTTGTAGGAGATAGGAGTCAGTTGAGAAAGAGGCTTCGGGTATACGTGTGAGTGCGATCGGGGCAAGTAGGGGGTGGGGGGGGGAACCAAGATAAGCACCCAAGGACGTCTTCCTCTATTGGATTGGGATGCAGAGGATAAAAGTTTGGGCTAAAGAGCTGGGGAGGGGGAGTAAGTTTGCGGGGCTGGGAGATTATTTAGGGGATGCAGGATATAATGCAAAGGGGAAAGGCTGTGTGGGGACTGTGGGTAAGGGGTGTTACAGTTAGTTGTGCGACACTGAGTTGTGGGAGGGTCTCCGGGGAGATAGTCAGGGGAGCGAGCGGCTGGGAGATCAGGCAGGATTTAAGCCTCTGTCTTGAGGTGGGCCAAAGTATGGGGTGGTAAGGCAGGGGTTCTCAACCTTGAGTCCCCAGATGTGATGTTGGACTACAGTTTCCATCATCCCCAGTAGCCACACTGGCCCTTGTAGTCCAGCACCATCTATGGACCTCCAAAGGTTGAGAACCCCTATTGTAAGGGATTGGGAGGAGCTGGTGCCCTGGGGGGGGGTGGTGGGCTAGGGGAGAATGGGTGCTGAGGGGGAAGAGGTCCAGGGGCTCCTAGTGATATAAGAGTCTGACTGGGTTTGAGATGGGGATGGTGAAAGGGAGTAGCTGGCAGCCTGAGGAGCTGTTGAGCAGGGCACGTTCCAGGTCTGGAAGCTGGCCCTGCCTGCCTGGCGAGGAGTTGGTGGCTTCCTTCCTTTCCCTGTCTCGCCTCCAGCCCAAACTTACTCTGAAGTTCCTTGCCAGGACAGACCAGGCAGTGCCCAGCTTGCACTGGCAGCAGCCTCCCTTCTCTCCTTCAGAATGTTTTCTTTCCACTTCATGGGGAAAACTGGCTCCTTTGCAGTCAGTCCAATCTACATAAAAAACAACCCAACCCAACACCCTGGCTAGATATATCCATAGACCTTCTTCCCCGCCTGTAGCTCTCCTTGCCATTCCAGCACAACAGGACAGGAGCAGAGCCTGGCACATCTGGAGTGGCACTGGCCATACAGGGAAGTGAGGCCATCCCTTCCTGGGCAAAGGGCCCCTTCCTTCCTTCCTTCCTTCCTTCCTTCTAGGAGTCTGCTTTCTTTCAGTCCAAGATACAAAGTGGTGATGTAGGTTTGCAGATAATAGTTCATCCTAAACCCTCCTGCTTCGCTGGTGTAGGGAGTGCCATCTTCATAGTCTGGATGGCTTATTCTGGGTTTTGCTACAGGCTGTCTCTCTCAACATGCCCCAAGCTGTGGCTGAGTTAATGTGAACTGGCATCTCTTGGTTTACTCTATTGAGCCTGTTATGGCTTCGAGCTTCAGTTTTCTCATCTGTAAAATGGAACTAG
Organism: Hemicordylus capensis; assembly: GCF_027244095.1. Classification (NCBI taxonomy): domain Eukaryota; kingdom Metazoa; phylum Chordata; class Lepidosauria; order Squamata; family Cordylidae; genus Hemicordylus; species Hemicordylus capensis. Next base: position 284,610,246 of record NC_069659.1, read on the forward strand.
AATCTCTCTCCTGAAATTAATTATGATGTCTACAGTGTGAGTGTAGGGAAGAGGATTTGCAGGTGGTAGGTGTTTAGTAGTAGGAAGAGAACTCCTAGGCAAGGTCCTCATGGGTGGAGAACATATTTTGGAGTAGCTTTGTTCCCACCCTTCCTTTGGAAGAACTTTGCTCTTCCCATGGGAACTGATGGGAAGGTTCAAAGAACCCAGCGAACAATTGTTTTGTTTTGCCTAGATTGTTGGAACTGGGGGCAGGATTAAGTATCCTTCACCTCTCCTCCAGACCTAATTTTCTTTGCTCCAAATATTTTTGGGAAAGAAGTTGGCAAGGTAGCATTTTTTAATGGGTCTGACATTTGTTGACAAATACATGCAAGGTTTTTGAGTGTCACAGTGCTCTTTTTCAGAGCTTGTGGTTTGGGCTGTGTAATAGCCGGCAGCGGATTCCAAGCTAACAGCAGCTGCTCAATGAGTGGTTCATTTCGTGCTAGTGAATCGGTCTCTGCTTTGTGTTTGCAACATGAAAGGGTCTGTAACGTGATGCTTGGACTTCTAAGGCTGAGGATAGTGGGGAGAATAGTAGGGGCTTGTAGGCTGTGTGTGATTTGCTCATTGTGCCAGCTGGAAAGAGGAAAAATCTCCTGGGCCTTCCTCTGGCATAAATCCAGGAGTGGTTGTGCACTCCTGTGCCAGGCACAGGAAAGCAGTGAGGCTACACAAATTGCTGCCTTCTAGGCCTGATCCTAAGTTTGGTGGTTCATGTGTATTGACTTGAAATGGCTCTGGCCATTTCAAATGACACTGTGCTTGCTATGACACTGTGAGAAATGAACTGCATGAAAAGAAGGAAACGTGATGTTCGCTGCACATGTGGGAACATGCACAAGCGAACCCAGTTGTTCGCATGAAAGAAATGTGAAGCGACAGGCGTCCCTCCCCTCCCATTCTCTGATTAGTTGGAGAGAATGTTTGGCTGTGACGTTGGCTAGTTTTTTGGGAGGGAGGGTGGAAAGATGATAGTGAGGACGAGAACAGGCAGCAGGAGTCCACTTGAAATCGCAAGTGGTTTACTCTTGCAGGATGTGTGAGCCAGCACCATCGTTTGCCTCTTTCCTTCATGGGCAAGCGTCTCCAGTGGCTTGTCCTTTGGTTCGGAAGTCTGGTGGTTGTTGACTTGGGCTTGGTACGTCTCTCCTTTTCTGCTTGCCGAAGGCATATGGGATGGGATGCATAGCGGGGTGGTGGTGGTGGTGATGTTGAAGCTCAGTTTTCTCTGGCACAATTTGAAACATACTGTTGCCTGGAGGGAAAATTGTCCCTGCCCTGATCACAGCATGATAAATTTCAGGAGAGAAAACAAACCCATTCAGCTGCTGTTAAATTAATTGCTTGCGTTTGTAACTTGGATGCCCGATCTGGCTGTTTGGGTGGGGAGCTGCACTGTGTGGAGCAGCAGAATGCTCTGTGAAACTCACTGTAAAGTGAGAGAACTCTAGCAGGGAACTGCTGAAGCAGAAAGCAGAGAAAGGAGAACGAGCTCTGTGGGTCTGAGATGTGCATGTGGAGGGGGAAGGCTTGAAGAGCTTGACGGATTTGAACAAGGAGGGTTTTGTGTTTTTGGCAATTGCACCATCTTCAGCATATATCCTGTGCTGTTCCACAGACTTCATTTTGCATCTAGACTGACAAGGAAATCAGAGAAGCATGGGTTGTAGGGACAGATGGAAACCCTTGTGAAGCTGAACAGTTGCAACTTGGACACCATGATGATTTGCAGGGCAAAAACTGCACCACTCTTCGCTTGAGCTGCTAGCCTCACAATTTTTGTGCTCTTCCAGGAGGAAGTTGATGTCAGCAGAACTGAGCATAGTTCGCATTCCAGACTCGTGGCAGGTAAGATACTTGAGGATATTTGACCACCCAGATATTTGAGGAAAGTTTCACAGGATTGCTGCCACTTTTCTGAACACAGGCTGTATTGTAGATTGAGTGGAGCTGCCTTGGCAGTGGTGGGTAGTCTTTATTGATTCAGTTTAAGATACCTCTCTGTTCACACGCAATCCAAGCAAATAGGTTAATATGCAAGCCCTGTGGTCATTCTGGTAACTAAAGACAACTTTCTGATTAGGCCAAAGCACACCATATCTGGTTGGTAGTAGAACACAAGGAATGAAGGAATCCCATTATGGGCAACTAGCTTCCTTCCCCTCGTTTTCTTCTTTGTTGTTTGATGTTGTCCTTCTGCTTTATACACTTGTAGTTTAGAGGAACTGATGACTGGGGCAGAGAAAATGAGGGATGGCTTATATTTAGCAAAATTTGAGAAGAATTTGTATTTTTAAAAAATCTATACATGTTTTAAAATAAATAATAATGATAATAATAATAATAATACCAAGTTATCACTCACTCTGCAAACTGATTGTGTATGTTTAGTAAGCTGGAAGTCACTTCAGCTTAATCTTAGAATGGACAGATTTAGTAGCTCATTAAATAAAATATAGTATAGGTGTCCCTTGCTATCGATAGGGATTCCGTTCTCACCTAAAACTGCGGATAACTGTGGATAACGAGACCTTGAGTCAATGGGAATTGGAGGTGGTGGTGTCTCGGTTCCTTGAGGGTAAAAAAGGGCACAAAAAGTGGGGAGGAGGCAGAAATAAGTGAAATAAAGTACCGTGCCATGCTCTCCAGGTATCCAGCTGTCCAGCAATGCCCCACCCCATCCCCTGCAATCCTCCAGTTCTGCTGATTTTCCACAAAAAATAATGGGGATTTTTTTTTTTTAAGAAAGAGCCACAAAATGGCTCCTTTCAGCAAAGTGGTGTCCAGAAATGACACTGGAAGTCATTTCTGGCCATTTAGGATCCATGGATAGGCAAATCTTCACTACATTTAGAATTGCATATAGCCAAGTTGGGTCTCCATTGCCCAACCAAAAACCATGGGTGCCAGCAGCGTGGATAAAGTGGGCCACCTGTAGTCCATATTTTCTATATGCTATGTGATAAAGCATGCCCCATCTTTGTCACTCATCCATACCTTCTGCCCCTTGGTGCTGCCCTAACTCAACCCTTTCCCTTTAATTTCTGTTCTTCTCTTGCTGCAGAAATTGATAGCTTTGCCTGCTCACTTGGCATATGTTTGTGACACTGGTATCTTTGTGGCAAGGAGGAGAACAGAGTGGGAATAGCTGCTCTAACTTTCCAGAGGGGGAGTTAATTATGTAGCAAGTTACAAAAGGATCTTTTTGTGAAGGTCACTGAGAGGCTGAGACAAAAGCACCCATCAAACCAGATGACCTTTCAATCAAGGGCTTGCAGTTCCTGTTTGAAGGCAGTCATGATAAATGCAGAGAAATGAAAGTTCATCTACATTTGTAAATATGGGCAGCCCTGGAGCGATCTTTTCAGTTTGTTATTGTCTTGAGTAGTCATAGTATTTTAAAAAATTATCAGTGCATGCAAGTCTTGAGCTGTGTTCCTACCTTGAGCTGTGTCCCTGTGGCATGTCTGAAGCATAACAAGGGCAGATTGGATGTTTTCTCTGACGAGAGGTTGATGAAAACACTCCATTGCCCAGAAAGTGGTTATGATCATAGTAACAGCAGTTTGGTTCTTCAGATGCTGCAGATCTGAAGAACCTTGTTATTGAAGAATCTCAGGCCTTGCATGCTCAGGTTGGAGCTGCTTTCCTGTTGTGCTGTCTCATGGATGTACAGTGTAGCATTGTCTCATGGGACTAGGTGCATCTGTGAATCTAGGAGTCTATGTGGACAGAACAGGTTGTATGTATCTTTCCCACTCAAGGCATCCTCCGTCCCAGTAGTAGCTAATGGGCTGCAAGAGACCTGCATGATTGTCCCTGCTGTACACACACACACAAACACACACACTCACTCCTTATAGCCATGTGGGACAGCATCATGGAGAAACAGCTTGTGCATGGCTGAGTGAGTGAGTGGAGTGAGTGTGCCAATAGCATGGCTGAGATGTGTTATCGGTTCATCCGAGAACTGTTTATGTGCTGTTCAGCACGATGTGCTTCTTTCTAAAATTAGAGGCATCAGAGCTTGGCCATTCCTGAAAAATTATATCCCCTGCCCTGAAAACCTTTCCCATAAACCCTGATATGTGAGAACTGGTTGTGGATTATTGTGGTCAGAGAAAGGTACTTGGTACATGCTCAAAGGCACTTTCTTCATTGTTATTACTTAACACATTTGAGAACTGAGCTCTGATACTGGAACCAGTTCTGGGGATTTTCTTTTAGTATCCTTTTGCTTATGAGTACCCACTGTATGTATGTATGTATTTTTCAAGCTTCTGCCTCTGGGTGGTTTACAACAGCATAAAACAGATTGAAATGAAAACCACTTAAAACAGTTTAAAACCACAATACATTTAAAAAGCTTGGGTGACAAATAAGTCTTTAGAGACTTTTAAAAAGTTGTCAGAGATGGGAGGCTCTTATATCAGCAGGGAGCGCATTCCAGGGTCTCGGGGCAGCAACAGAGACGGCTGGTCCCTGCATAGCCACCAGGCAAGCTGGTGGCAACTGGCCGTATGTGTAAAGTGCTTTGTGGGTTGTCTTTTATTTTGATGTCTCTGGAATAAAAAATGAACACTTGCAACTGGGCAAATGAGTGAGACCCCCTTCCCTTTCCAGCAGATTGCAACTGTCCTCTTGAATTCTGAATGAAGCCTGCAAAGGTTCTGGGCCCCATGCTGCAAATATATTATTGAAGTGCAGAACTGCAAGCCAGGACTGTTTGTCCTGTCAGGTTTAGGAAGATGACTAAGAGCCAAAGTCTGAAAGGGATATGCTGGGTCATGTACCACTAGAGAAAGACAGCCCTGCAAACTTTACTCTGGCTGAAGCAGAAATCCATCAGTACTTGGCAGTCTGATTGTTTACTTGGAAGTAAATCCCAGTGATTACTCCTGAGTAAGTGTGCATAGGTTTGCAGCCCCATTATACACAGTGGGACTTACTTCTGAATAAACACACACAGGATATGACTACTATGAATGCATCCAGACCACTAGGTTGCATTTAATTTGCAGTGCAGTCTTGTGCTTGTTTACTCAGAAGTAAGTCTCACTGAGTTCAGTCATTCTACTAAGATTGTTTAGAATTAGAGCATTGCTTTTTAAGTTCTGCCTTTGCCTTTTATAGCTGCTAATCTTTGAGTTTCACAAGTGTTTCCTCCTCCTGGAATGGAAAACTTGGCTTTAAAATTATGTTTCCTGAATGAATATCGAATTTGTGCATTTTCAGCCATATGTACCCTGGTAAATTTGATGAAATGTGCTGGGATGTGGGGGTGGGCGGTGGGGTACACAACAGGGATGCAGAGACCTTGAGCTGGGGTTAAGAATTAAGCACACTCTAGGACTGTGAAGCAGTCAAGTTTAACTTCTACTTAAAAACAATTCTAGGAGAGATGCCCAATATATTTAGGTGAATGGGGGTGCAGAACTGAAATGGTAGTTTGGGAAAGTTAGTACTTAACGAGTTACATTCACACAAGATTATCCAGAAGCAGAGTGCAAAGACTGACTGATGATAAAATGTGAAGTGGAATGCAGTCGTTCCTTGCACAAGTTTCGGTTGCTAGCAGATCATGCAAAAGTGATCTGGATGCATTTTTGGAAAGGGAGGGCACACAAAGCTAAGGACTTGTTGAGGAAGCAAGTCCAATCATCTTAGTTTCTGAATTGGGTGTGTGTGGCTGAGGGGTGAGAACAACAGTGGGAAGAAGTGACAGTAAGTGGAGTTTTGTTTTTTTCCTTTGAATATAATCAAAGTTCCTCTTTACCTGATAGCAATCAAGTTTGTCAAAACTGCATCTGCAACAACCCTTGGTGCAAACAGAATTCTATGAATGAGAATGACCCCAGTTGCTCTTGTTTTAAGATTAAACAATTCTTCCTATGTTCACCCTTCAGCCTTCCTTGCACTCAGAAGAGGCCTTGAATAAAGGAAGCAGGGGCGTAACAAGGCTGGAGTGGGCCCAGAGACAAAATGTTAAAATGGGTCTCTCTGACACACACACACACACACACACACCACAATATATAGTCATGTGACTTGCCTCTGGGGGGGGCCCTCGAGGCGTGGGGGCCCCCAGGCAGCCACCTCCCCTTGCCTAATAGTAGTTACGATCCTGAAAGGAAGGCTTGCTATCCGACTTACTTGGCATCAGACTTACTAATCAGACTTACTTGGGAATACTGTAAGTTCTGTTTAACTTACTGGGAATTCCTTTTGGGTACTGTTGTGTAGCATTGTCAGGCTGTTAGACTCGAAGGGACCTTGAACAAACGAAGGTTCACTAATGTAGAGGGATGGCTCTTATGTAAGAGGTTATACTTCTCTGTTAGCAACTCAGTTGGTCAGCCTAGTTAGGATATATCTCTGTGGACAGCGAGCACCCCTAAGGTTTCATGGCCTTGCTTGACACACCATGTAATTTGATGTCAGTGCCTCCTCTCTGTGTGGGTGGGCCTCAGATGCAAAAGTAGTCTCTGCAAACAGAATAACAAAAGTATCGGGTTAATTGTGGTTTCCTCCCAAATTTAAACAGATTGCAGTCAGACAGGGTCGTACCTCTTGATGGAGCCAGACTGCACAGATGGCTCAATAGTGAGATAACTGACCTGGCAGTCGGATTTGATTGTAGAGGAGTTGATAGAAGGAGTAGGGACTGCTCTCTGGAACGGTGCGGTGAAAAAAGGTTGATCGATCGCCCCAGCACATCCCCTGCTCGGTGCGCTTTGCCCCCACGTGCTTGGCAGTAGTTGTAGCATGGCTGATCTATATGCGGAAGAGAGATCCATATGGTAAGCTACAGCAGAACTCGTTCTTCTGGCCCCAGGGACGGCCCCTGCTCTGCTTCTTGTTAAATGGATCTGAGTTAATCAGTTTCTGTTGCTTCCTATGGAATTTCCTTGCATTAAGCGCTTGGATGGTTCGTCACTGCGTCCTGCCACACTCAGAGCAACATATCAGCTGTGCCACTGGAGCCTGCCTCTTAGGTTATTGTGTCTGGGGAAGGTCGTCTGCTGGAACTAATCATTCTCTTATGTGTGGGAAGGGGATATGGGGGTCCAGTGGGTGAGAGCCTCTTCCATCTGAATCCCAGATCTTGTTCAATATGATACTAGCAAGCTAAAATGGCTGGCTCTCATTCATGGGGTACTGGGATCTGTTACATATTTCTCATGCTGTTAGACTGACCCAGGGGATTCTGGGAGTGATAGACAGTTGTGCTCAGGACAAGGCCATTTCCTCCCACTGTCTGGGATGGCATGCTTAACATTCCTTCCGAAGTCTCTGAGGTTGTTTTTTGCCTTTGTTAGGAAAGGGGAAAACTGAATTAGCACCTAATCTTTGCAACTTGGTCAGTTCTCCCCCACCAACATGGCCTTGGAGCAGAGGACAGCCTCCCACCCTTGAGGTTAGCAATTTTCTCTGCTACATTTGAAAACTGCATGGCTTGGAAACCGCAGCTAGATTCCCCTTTACCTCACCCTGAATGCCACTGGTGTTGTGTTGTCCTTAACTGCTGAGTTTTGTTGACAAATGCACAGGACAGAGGGGATTGTAAGAACTTATTTTGACATGGTGGGGAGCAATTGGGTATAGAACAGCCTTTGGCCTGATCTCTGCAACAAGGGAATTCATCATCATGGGCAACAAGCATAGGGGCAGTCTGGAGCTGGGCCCATAAGTTCAACATGTCTGGGAATGGCAGAGGCAGGAGCAGAAGGGAAGAAATAGAGGCCAACTGGGGTAGGTGTAGAAACGTTTCTGAGTTGTGCAGGGCTAAGGAAAGTTTTGAGGGGAAAGAGATCATTAACCACACTATCAAGGTGGTTCATTATCTGTATAGTGAAATAACTGATGGGTGGCCCTTCCATGAGGCAAGGTGGGGCGGTCACCTCAAGCAGCAGATTATTGGGATGTCAGTGAGATGACAAGATGCCCTCCATCCCCCGTTTAAAAAAAAAGAGGGGGGAAAGAGTGCACAAGGAGGGCAGTGTTTAGCACCTTGCCTCAGGTGCACAGAATTCTTGATTTGCTACTGGGTGCACCCCAGAGAAAGTTAGATGAGCCTAAGTATCAAACTACATGTTGTTTTAAGCATGTTAAGCTTAACACTGAAGTTTTGATCAGGCCTCCCTGTGGGGACAGATTGCAATGGTGTGAAGAGGGAGAGGGAGGTCAAAGTCCCCTCCTCATATGTCACAGTCCTGAACCCCCTTGGAGGGGGAACCCAGCTGCAATTTAGTTAAAGCAGCACCTCAGCATTAAGTGTGCTCGTAACATAACATGTAGCTTGACCAGATGAAAGTGATGGGACTTTCATGGGTTTATTTTTCTCTGAATTGTTGCTGCTAAGGACTGGACCTGAGGATCTGGTCTTGTAGACCAGTTTTGCTTTGGGCAAAGTCTTATCTTGTCTGTGTGGCAAAGAATGTGTGGCGTCTTTGTTGAGCCCTGTGCTTATTTTTAAAGGGATGTTGAAACCCACAGATCGGCTAGTAGGTCTGAGCATCAGAAAATATGTCGGATCAATTCCAACCTGATCCAACCCAACAAAATAAATGTTGGGTGCACTGATACGGCCCCTTGTCACTGTCAAAGTTGGGTCAGTATTGACCTGACATTTTGCCAGCATCATATTGGACCCCCACCCTATTCTCTCTTTCTCTGCCTTCGCCCACACTTACCTTTACACAAGTCCTCTTTGCTCCTAGCAGAGCACTGGAAACCAGTGCTGGGTTCTCTTCTTCTTCACTGCTACCACTGGTGCCCAATCCTCTCCTCCTTTACCTCTGCTTCTGCCACTGTTGGGTGTTTATCTTAAAGGAAAAACAAGTATTTTTAAAAAGGCAGGTTGCTGTATGCTATGCTTGCCCTTTAAAAAAATGCACAGGAGGACCCCAGGACATGGTGCATTTGGGGGAGTATAGTTCCTATAAGAGCTGCACTTCCCAAAATGCCTCTTGGAATTATCCAGGGGCACAGGTCTATCAGCTAGCTGTCCCAAATTTAGACTTATTTGATGGCATAGAACCTTCCACGAAGAGACCCTGTTTCTAGACTGCATCAGTCCTGCCCACTTATGACACTTTGCAGTACAGTAACATCTAGAATGGGGTGGACAGACTTAAAGCTTCCAGAAGCTACTACCATTGTTGTTGTTGTTAGAACCTTGGGAACTACTTACATGAAATAGTGCCTTGGGGAGGCGGAGCCAGGCAAAAAAAAGGCAGCTTGGAGTGGCAGAGCCCGTCACAAAATGGCAGCTTGTACAAAAGGTTATATCAACCGAATAAAGAATATTAACACCAGAGCCACTGAATGTAAGTAGAATGTTGCTGCAGGACAGAAGGGGAGCAAGAGAGGCTGCTTTGTGAGGAAAGAAGCTGGAGTTAAATGTATGTGAGTGAAAGTAAAAGCAACCCTGAGCACTCAAAGAACGAGATATTAAAAATGGTGCAGCCATGCTTCCATTCTGCCAGTCAATCAGATTTATAGTATTGGAAGGGGTGGGAGGAAGAAGCAAGTCCAAATGCCTAGAGAGCTCCTTCAAGTAAGCCCAGGAACTACCAAGAGCTCCTGACCTACCTAATGCCTGAACCTGATCTAGAAGGTCCATCTGGTACCTGAGCCCTTTTACAAGCAGACTGAAACACGGAAATCCATCTGCCCATCTATCTATGCACCTTCACACATGTGCATATGAACATGTACATGCATGTGCATGCACACACACTCACACACTGCATATCTGATTAATGTGAATACTTCATTTCAACTGCAAACATCCCCCCCGGTCATTCAAATCTGGGATTTAAAAAAAAAAAAATTCTAATATTATAGACACATATATTACCCTTGGCTGTCACTCATGTTCTTTTTTCTGACAGAAACTTTGGATGATCCTCAATAAGTTAGCTTGTTTCTCAGGATGTCAGTTTTCATCTATAGGAGTGACATATCCCTTCCTTCAAAGATCATGGGAGGAGAAAAAACGTAATAGGACTGCAAAGTGATGGTGGCTTATAAATACTCAACTTTGGACTTAATTTTAACTTTAGGTGGTTTATTGGGCTAAACGTCAGGACTCTTAGGTTCCTACCCAGCATCTTGTTGGCTCATCTAGGTATCCTAAGCAAATTAATTTTCTGTGTCATGTAGGCATCTGAGTACCCCATATTTGTTTTATATGCAATCCTGAAACTGTATTGCTTATTTGAAGTGCTATGTCCTATCAAGCCTATCCTTTCGATTTTTCTTCCATTGGAGACAAACTGTATTTTTCTTACTAAAAATATTTTGCATTTTTCTTCCTAAAATAAATTGGTCAGATGTGAAACAAAACATTGGTGAGGAAACTGCAAGAGAGTAGCTGTTACCACTGGGTTTCCCTTTGTGAAAGGAAGGCTTCATATCTCTCGATTCCTCTGCTGTGGACTACTTCTTTTCATTGCTTTACATCTGGCCAGAAATAGCAAGTCCAAGGTTATCTGCTGGTGTACTTTTGGTCTGTTGCCAACATAACCCTTGTGATGTGCATTTACACCCTCTGTTTGTTTGTGTGACTCTGTGGAAAATGCTGCCACTTTCCCCTCCAAGTGAAGTTTGTTTTCCTCCAAGTCTGGCAGCTATTTCTGTGCAAGCCCTAACGTGCACGTGGTCTGTGCAAAACACTAGACAGAGCCAGACATGACCCTGCTCCCTTGTCTTCTAGGCAGGAACAGGCTCAACTGCTTTCCTGCTCTCTCCGATCAGGTAAAGGTTTGCTGGTGGTGCTCTGTGGCTTGCTTCTGGCCTCTTTCTTTAAACATCCATTTTTGGGTGTGTGTGTGTGTGTGTGTGTGTGTGTGAAAGGACAAAATGTCTGTGCCTAAGAATGGAGAACTGGATCTTGTGAAAGCTGAGAAGTTCCTCCGCCTAAGCAGAGGCTGCATTTGGCAGGATGTGTTTCCGTAGGATGTTTCCTTCATCGCCAGGGGAATGGAGCGAAGGGCACCACGCCTCCTGGTTGGCACTGGGAAAAACAAACAAACGTTAGTTGGTGTCACCTCCTAGCCTTGTGAGTACTTCTGGTGTCCCTTGATTTGGTTGCCTAGTGGCTTGAAGACTGAGAATGTTCAGCAGGTTTAAAAGGTTTAGCATTGTACAGGTTTTGCTGGAGGATGGAAATTGGTGAGGATTTATCATGCCTTTTGGCAGTGGGTTGTGCGCTAGCTTCAGCTGGACACTTGCTGTCTTGTGCTTGTGGGCAGATTCTGCTATTTTCCCTCTATTGATGAGCCAGGCTGGTCATATCCTGCTTGTAGGGAGAGAGGATGGATTTATGCAAGGGCAACAAACCTAGGTAGTCACCTCCAGTGCTTATGCTGCAGTCACCCAACCACTGCTGCTGCTAAATAAAATACTGGTCAGTGAAGTTCCCTATGTTTTGTTGTATGAAATGGCTTTTCTGTGGCAAAAAGTATGCCAGTTCTGAAGGCTGTAGGTGATGGTTTAAGAGGAACATGCTGCCATTCAAATTTAAAATAGATTTGCACTTCAATGCAAACCGGAGGGTGTTGTCATGCTACACCCCCACCACCCCCCTGTGATAATTGTACTGGGACTATTATGAACTGTAAATTCAGGTGTGAGCTCTCTTGTTAAGGTGAATTGCACTTTGCAATGCTCTAGACATGGGATGTCAGGATATGGGGGGAAAGGCTACAAATGTGGATTTTGGGAAACATGTCAGATTTGGACCTGACCATCCTGATGTAGGATGGTCAGGTCCAAATCTGACATGTTTCCCAAAATCCATATTGTCTGCAGGCACTTGAGGTACCTCTTAGGGCAGGATGTGTTTTGAACATTCTGTTGTGTTGGTGTGACATTTATCAAGTTTTGGATCCGGAGGCGAAAAATTCTGTCTTGCTGAAATTGCTTTGGCGTGGGAAACGAGGTTTGTCTCTCTAGCGCAGGCCTGCTCAACTCGGCCCTCCTGCAGCTGTTGGCCTAGAACTCCCATAATCCCTGGCTATTGGCCACTGTAGCTGGGGATTATGGGAATTGTCGTCCAAAAATAGCTGGGGGGCCAAAGTTGAGCAGGCCTGCTTAGGCCTGTTTCCTAAGTTGACTTAGTTGTTCTTCATTCCCTGGCCTTTTTGGGCAGAGAAAGGGATACTCTTATCCCAAGTCTGCTAACAGAAGTAATCTTTCTACTCTCCTCGGATAGCAAGGAAGGGAAGGGACACACCTTCAGGAGCTGCTTCTGACTGCTGAACCAGGAAGACATGTATATTATAATCACGTCCTCAGAAACATGCCAGTGTTACTCAGTACTATGATAAAGGTAAAGTTGTTCCGTCAGATTGGTGTTGACTCCTGGCGACCACAGAGCCCTGTGGTTGTCTTGGGTAGAATACAGGAGGATTTTACCATTGCCATCTCCCATGCAGTATGAGATGATGCCTTTCAGTATCTTCCTGTATCACTGCTGCCCGATATAGGTGTTTCCTATAGTCTGGGGAACATACCAGCAGTGATTCAAACCAGCAACCTCTTGCTTCCTAGGCAAGTTACTTCTCTGCTGCATCATTTGGTGCCAGAAGTAAACAGTAGCTGAGGGGTCTGACTTGAAATCCTCAGGAGGCAAGCCGGTAGGATCTGTCTGACCTGATGACAAAGGTTTGAAGGGACTTCATGTCCCTTCATGACTTCATTTGAAGAGGCATAAGTTTTGGGCGGTATAGAAATATGTTGAATGAATGAATGAATGAATGAATGAATGAATGTATGTCCAGTTTCACAACATTCCTGTACTTCATTAGAGCAGAAGCTTGTAAATTGGAAGAGTGAACTGCTCTCCTCTAGTCTCTTTCTGGAGATGGGGCAGGTGGGCAGGAGTGGTCACTGCAGAGCAGAGTACTGTAAAGTAGATAGAAGGACATGGAAACAGAAGGAGGGAGGCTGGGTTGGTGGCACCTGGCATCGTACTGCTGTCAGAGACAACCCTGTAAAGGCCATGGATTTGAATAGGCAAACAGAGTGGTGATGTTTGGAAGAGAGCTCTTTGTGACTGTGAGAGGAAAGAGAGGAGGAAGGGTGGATGTGTATTAAGCTGTGAGGTTTATATCAAAAGGTCCTCTACTCTGCACAGCTGTGAATGATGAAAAATTCTTAGCAGAATTTTGAGACAGTTTGCTGTAAAGATCCAGTTGCTCATCCCTACAACTGAGAAGAAGCACAAAACATGCAGGCAAAACTCCTTCTTCAAAACACATGCAGGCCTGGTTGAGCTTCCTTCAGCAATTGGGACTTCTTCATGCAGCCTAGCCCTTATCCAACTTGCTCTTACCTGTTGCTTGATATCCACCCTCACTTTCTGTGAAGCCAGATTCCCTTTTGCCAGGCTCTGAGAAAATAACAACATAAAATTGGTATTTTTGCAGCTCCCTCCACAATCTGTCCAAATAGATCATTTATTTCAGTAACAGAATACTGACTTTTCTGTTCTCAGAGGCTGATAGCTTGTAAAGGATCCTAAGAACCCCCTCTCCTTTTAAGATATAGTGAAGTGTATCTGTTTACAAGTGTTTTAGGGCAGGCAAGTGATTGGATTTGGACCAGCTTCTCTAGATCCACGTTGATTCCACTTACACAGACAGAAACTGGAGTAAACTGAACTGTATGAGACCTGCTTGTGAGTGGAATGGAAGAAGATTTGGATGAAATGACCTTTGAGTCCCCTCTAGCACTTTGATTTTATGAAATCAGCAAAGTGACTGTAGGCGTGTGTCACAGTGGGGATGGTGAACTTTGGGACTGTCATTTGGAAAAGGAGACACTCTGCTACGGGGCAGTTTAGCATGGATCAGTTTCTTGTCCATGTATAGCAAGCACAAATTTGGCTATGAAGGGTGTTTTGTCTCTTCAACGGAGGCAGAAACTCTACGCAATCTATGGAGAATTCTTTATGAAAAATGGCACAGCTCGATGCCAATGGCAGCATAATGGCTAGAGTTTCTCCATGCAAAAGTAAGCAAGGATCCAGGATTTTGTGTCCAGCAGTCTCTATTTTGCCATGGTCATGAGTGACTTTATTACTCTGGATTTTCCACCAATAGTCAGAAGATGCCTTTCCCATAGTACATCAGGGCATACGTTGAAACAATTGCACAGTTGCTTCATTAGATGAGGGATTCCCAACCTTGGTTCATTCCTCCCCAGATGTTGTTGGACTATGTGCATCCTATCTCCCCAGCCACAGTGGCTGGGTTGTAGTCTAAACAGTGTCTGGGGATGCAAGGTTGGAGACCCCTGCACTAAGCACCAAATGTGGGCTGACCTTGTGCTGTGTTCCTTTCTCTTAGGAAACATGGGAAGCTGCCTTGGTACCGAGTCAGACCATTGGTCCATTTTGCTCAGTATTGTTTACACAGACTGGCAACGGTTTCTCCAAGGTTGCGAGCAGGAGTCTCTCTTAGCCCTATCATGGAGATGCCAGGGAGGGAACCTGGAACCTTCTGCATGCAACCATGCAGATGCTCTTCCCAGAGCGGCCCCATCCACTAAGGGGAATATCTTACAGTGCTCACACATAAAGTCTCCCATTCAAATGCAAACCAGGGAGGACCCTGCTTAGCAAAGGGGTAAATTCATGCTTACAAGACCAGCTCTTCTTACCCTCTTTTCAAAATGACTTCACTGTGTATCTCTTACTCCTTCAACGGCTTTTTGGGTTCTGTGAACTGGCTGTTTGTAAGATCCAGCTTGATGGAAACTGCCTCACAGCTGCGCCCAGTTGTTGGCTGGAGCTATGGATTATCTCTGGTTATTTTGTGCTTGTTCATTTCAATTGATCTTGAGCCAAGTGGGAAGTATACAACACTTTCAAACATACCTTGGGATGAACTCTCAGTCCCTTGTCCTGTGGGCTCCCTCCCATGTTTGCTGTCCCCAAGGCAATCAAATCCTTAAGTTAATGGCATAATCCTTGTCAAAACAAAAGGCCTCCACGAGCAACTCCCAGCATGCTTTGTCTTCTCTAAAGCTATATGGCCCCAGTCCTTAGTAGGGTTGTAAAGCTATGTCTGGATTATAGTACCACCTTCAGGCTGCAGGTGATGGCTCTCATGCTTTAACTCTTCTCCATACCAAAAGATGCACAAAAACCTGACATCATAGCATGTCAGTGAAAACTATCATGTTATAGAAAACTAGCATATCAGGGAAAAGGTGAATGTAGAACCTTCTCCCCTGATAGTTTCTGTGTGATGGGGATTTTTCATCCTCTTTCAAATCTTTAAATGCTCCCAAGTAATTAAATGCTCCCAGGTAATTGGAAGGGGTGTGTGTGTGTCTCTGTCCTCCCAGTAAGAATGAGTAAAGATTGAGCATCCTTCATAAATGTAGCCTCTGCCTTCACCTACGTTGCAAGGGATTATGGGAGTAGTTCCAATTCCATCGTAATGGTTAAAGGCCCAGTCTCGGCATTGCAGGATATAGACTAGGCAATCAACATGGTCTCCCCCCCCCCCCCGCCACCCTCCAGCCATACTTGGGGAAGAGAGTGGTGGACCTCCTGCTGTGTGGAGGAGCAGTTTCAATGGCCCCTAGTTGGGAGTCCCAGGCCTTGTACACCCTTTTCCCTGGCAGGCTGTCGTCATGACTGATCAGAGCAATCGCAGCAATTGGTTGGACTGATCAGCGCATCTGCAATGCCCAGTCAGGGAATAAGGCATGCATGTGGAAATTGTTTCTCCAGTATCAATGGATGTAAGGAGCCCAGCGCTGGGCAGTAACTGGGCCCTAAGTATGGTTGGACTTTGTTGGGTCTGAGGAGGCCAGTAGGAATGATCTGTGCTGCAGTGTCCTGTTGCGGTGTGCACTGTGCAAACTTTGTCAATTGTATTTTGAGGCTGCAATTCTATGCATACTTACTTGAGAGCAAGCACCATCAAATTCCATGGAGCTTGCTTCCAAGTAAATATGCATAGGATTGGACTGCAGGTCTTCGTTTACCCATTGGCAACACATGAAGAATCTATCTTCTATCTATATATTTATTTCTCCTAGGCATACCTGTCGCAAATCCCATGCATAGCAGCTCTCACAAGAGTTCACAAGGAGCTGCTGATTAGCAACGGGACGGGGGAGAAAATAGGGATGCTGGCCAGCCGTAGGCGGCCAGTCAGTGGGAGGCAGTGGCGGCCTGGCCCGGCCGCTGGGAGCAAGTGGTGGCTGCCTGCGCTGGAGGGGGGGGGGGGGCAGAAGAAGCAGGCTGCTCCTGCCAGCGGGTGGGTGGGGGGCCAGCGGGAGCAAGTGGCAGCAGGCAGTGCAGCTGTAGACCTGGATTGTTACAGAAATGAAATAGTTAATGAGTGGTAGAGCATCTGCTTTGCATGCAGAAGGTCCCAGGTTCAATCCCCTTAATCTCCAGGTAGGTCCAAGAAAGACCTTTGTCTGAAACCTTTGAGACCCTCTGCCAGCCAGTGAACCAATGGTCTGACTCGGTATAAGGCAGATTGCCATGTGACAAAGTGAAGAGTTAGTACTGTCACCACATCTTAAAAAGGACATTGTTGAACTGGAGAAGGTGCAGAAGAGGGCAACCAAGATGATCAGGGGCCTAGAGCACCTTTCTTATGAGGCAAGACTACAACACCTGGGGCTTTTTAGTTTAGAAAAAAGACGTCTGCGGGGAGACATGATAGAGGTCTATAAAATCATGCATGGCATGGAGAAAGTGGAGAGAGAGAGATTCTTTTCCCTCTCACACAACACTAGAACCAGGGGTCACTCCATGAAATTGATTGCCAGGAGGTCTAGGACCAACAAACGGAAGTACTTTTTCACACAATGCGTGATCCACTTGAGGAACTCTCTGCCACAGGATGTGATTACAGCCAACAACCTGGATGGCTTTAAGAGGGGTTTGGATGACTTCATGGAGGAGAGGTCTATCAATGGCTACTAGTCGGAGGGCTGTGGGCCACCTCCAGCCTCAAGGGCGGGGTGCCTCTGAGTACCAGTTGCAGGGGAGTAATGGCAGGAGAGGGGGCACGCCCTAAACTCCTGTCTTTGGCTTCCAGCGGCATCTGGTGGGCCACTGTGTGAAACAGGATGCTGGACTAGATGGGCCGTGGGCCTGATCCAGCAGGGCTGTTATTATGTTCTTATGTACTGTTATGCAAGATGCTATTCTGTAGTGCCGAGAGGAGAGATCTGTTTTTCCATATTCTTTTACAGCCATTCTATCCGCTAATGGTTCATCAAGCTAGTCTTGAACTAAAAATCTAGTATAGAAGATAGCCTCGCCCTCAACTAATTGAAGCCTTACCTAACTAGAGGGTGGGGGGCTGATTCTGAAAAGAACCCTTTGTGCACTTTGAATTTGAATTACCCAGGCTTTTACATAATCATTTTTACTGCTGCTTCTGCGTGTTTTTATCTGTTGTATTGTTTTTATGCCTGTATTTTATATGTTTTTTAATATATATTTTTTAGCTTGATGTTTTATTGCCTTTTTATTGTATGTTTTAACTTTTGTAAACCGCCTTGGGGTTGTCTTTTAACGAAAGGCGGTATATAAATGCAACAATAAATAAAAATAATTTGGCCAGAGGAAGAGAAGGCTTAAGATTTGAAGTTGAGGTTCTTAGCTGGCAGAAGAAGATTTCTTTTAGGGCATTTGAGTCCTGACTGATTTGTCTTTAAAAGGGTTGGCACTGCTTAGGTGTTAAGCTTGTTCCGCATCGGCTTAATCTATATATATTTCTAAGACATTAACAGAACGACCACAGGTCTTCTTCAGTATCTTCTTCTAACAAGGCAATAACCCTAAAGCTGCCCTGAAAGTTGCTAATGCTTAGGAGAATGGAGTACATACCTATCAACAGGTCCCTATTTTCCCATTCACCTGAATGGGGAAATAAGGACATGTTGGCAAGTATGAGAGAATGTAAAACAATATGGGACAGAGAATCCTGTTAAGTGAATCAGCATTTTTGAGAGACTTGCCAAAGGTTATATAGAGTGTCAGTGGCAGAGCTTTGAACTCGGGTGTACGTTTCCTGAATCTCAAGCTACACTTGTTATGTTCTTATTTTGCTGGGGTTGTGATGTGATATTTCTACTCAGTCCCTCTTCCTTAAGGGACTTTCCCCTTTTAAGATAAAAAGGGAGCATTCCGCTCGGTATCGACGGGCCTTTGGTGCTTACTGATTGAGAGGTTGCGGTCTAGGTTTCCAAACCTTTCTATCTGGCTGGCAAAAATGGCAACAACTGGGTTGGGGGACTGGTGCAAAAATGTTTCAGCTCCTATACCCCATCTGGGGGTGCGCTGGCTGCCAAGAGGGCTGGCTTCTGTGCCTCTGTTTTATCTAGGAAAATCCTAGGCTGATAACACAAAGCTAAGGAATGTGCCTCCCTGGAGAAAACAGGTCTTGCATCAGAACCTTTCTGTGCTCCAAATGTGCCTCAGGGGTCTGTTGTGCTGTTTGCTGGCAGTGTCACAAGGGGCATCCATGTTATTCAGCACAGAGATGACCTTACCAGAAGGGTCTTGAGCAGGGCTGCTCAACTTCAGCCCTCCTGCAGATGTTTGCCTACAATTCCCATAATCCCTGGCTATTGGCCACTGTGGCTGGGGATTATGGAAGCTGTAGTCCAAAAACAGCTGGAGGGGCTAAGCTGAGCAGGCCTGGTCTTGAGGGAGAAATTCTGGACAGAGGAGGTGTGTTTATCTTGTAGGCCAGGTTCTCCTCAGAACAGGCCCAAGTGGTGCACGTGAATGCCGTCTCTGCTCTTTCTGTAGTTCTGCTTGGGGTGCTTGACATTTGATGCCTTTGCAGCTGAGAGCGCAGTGCTGAAATCCCAGCTGACCCCTGGCATGCTGAACTTGAAAGCCGAGGTGTCTGTGACTGTAAGTGCTGTAAGGCAGGGATGGTTGTTTTCTGTGTGCCACCTTCACAGTCTACAACAGGGATGCAAAACTTCAGCCCTCCAGCTGTTGTCAGACTACAACTCCTATCATCCCCAGCAACCAATAGTCAGGGTTGATGGGAGTTGTAGTCCAGCAATGGCTGCAGGGCCAAAGTTGTGCACCCCTGTTCTACAGTAAGAAGACCCAAATAATGGCACTAAGAAGCAATATCTTGCAAATTAGGTAAGGTAATATTAACTAAGGTAATATGTTTTCTTAGTGCCACATAATGGTGCAGCGGGGAAATGACTTGATTATCAAGCCAGAGGTTGCTGGTTTGAATCCCTGTTGGTATGTTTCCCAGACTATGGGAAACACCTATAATGAGCATAGTGTTCCCTCTAACAGGGATTCCCAGATGTTGTTGACTACAACTCCCAGGATCCCCAGCTGCAATGGCTTTTGCTTGGGGATTATGGGAGTTGTAGTCAACAGCGTCAGGGGATCCCTGTTAGAGGGAACACTGATTGGGCAGCAGTGATATAGGAAGATGCTGAAAAGCATCATCTCATACTACATGGGAAATGGCAATGGTAAATCCCTCCTGTAGTCTACAAAGACAACCACAAGGCTCTGTGGTCACCAGGAGTCGAAACTGACTCGATGGCACACTTTACCTTTAATATGTTTTCTTACAAGGTAGGAGTGTAGGCTTGGATCTATGCCACAGGCCCTCTTTCTCTTGATCAAGTATCCCCGCACCACTGAAATGCAACTTGTGTCCCAGGCATGTCATATGTTGGAGATTATGTCTTTACAAATATACTTCTGGCTACCTGTTCACACAAATCATCCCAAGGACCCTTGCAATGACCTTTCTTTTCTCATCCTTCTCAGTACCATGTAGTGCAAAGAGATGGCTGAAGAACAGCCCAGCCCTGCAGCAAAAGATGAATACATTTGGTCCCCATGCAAGCAGGTCAGGGAATCCCCTCTGCTCTTTCCTAGCTTTGGAAATCTGCTTTGGAAATCTCCTCTGTCCTCTCATAGGCCCTGAGCATGTCTGTGCAGAGGCTCCGCGCCTGAATTCCAAGCCTCCTCTGTTTTGAACCATGAAAACAACTTTAGCTTTGTTCCTCTGGCTTTGTTCAGTTTTGTTTAATGAAGGGTTTGCAGTTTAAACTCGAAGGTTTGCAGAGTCTCTCCAGCAACAGACGTCATCTCTCAAGGCTTTGAGTCGCATGAACCATCCCTGTGGGTGGCCACTTCACTTTGCAGCCGTGAGGGCCCTGCAGCTGTTTACATGGTTGTGGCAGTTCTAACCATGCTGCCATCCATCCCCTTTTTAAAGAGGCTGCGGTGGTATGGGTGAGATCAGAGGAGCCCTATAGGGAGCCCCTCGGCACAAAGGGGGCCACTCATGCGTTTCCAGCGGGGGTGGCTGTGCTGCGTTGGGCTCGCAAAGTTACGCGACCTAGGAATCAGCGTAGAATAATTTAATTCAGAAAACTGGTGTGTTCGTAGTATTTGAATATATCATTTCCCAACAAAATAGTTCTCAGAATGGTTTACATCGGGGGTAGGGGGAGGTTGTCTGTCCCCCAAAGGATTTACAGTTTTAAAAGAAGCACAAAGTAGGCACCAGCAACAGCCACTGGAGGGATGCTGTTAACATAGGTAACATAGGAAGCTGCCTATATGCTGAGTCAGACCATTGGTCTATCTAGCTCAGTATTGTCTTCATGGACTGGCAGTGGCTTCTCCAAGGTTGCAGGCAAGAATCTCTCTCAGCCCTATCTTGGAGATGCTGCCAGGGAGGGAACTTGAAACCTTCTGCTCTTCCCAGAGCGGCTCCATCCCCTGAGGGGAATATCTTACAGTGCTCACACTTCTAGTCTCCCATTCATATGCAACCAGGGTGGACCCTGCTTAGCTATGGGGGCAAGTCATGCTTGCTACCATAAGACCAGCTCTCCTCTCCATTCTCCGTTCTCGGGCCGAAGAGGGACACTTGCTCTCCTCTTGCTAAATATGATAGCCACTGCTTTGAAAGGTGCCTTTTTTGCCTAGTTAGTAGGGGGAAAGCAAAGATGAAAATCCCCATAATTTGGAGAACAATGATTTTACTACTTTGTAAAAAAAGAGGATAGTACAGGGATGGGGGAGGGGGGGTGCAAAAATGTACGGCATTATTTTTATTATTTATGAAGAATACTTATATACTGCTTTTCAACAAAAGCTGTTCTTGAAGTGGTTTACAGAGAAGAAAGGAATAAGGTGGTTCCCTGTCTCAAAATGGCTCACACAACCTGAAAAAGAAACACAAGGTAGGCACCAGCTACAGCCACTGCAAAAATGCTGTGCTGGGGTTGGATAGGGACAGTTGCTCCCCCCCACCCACCGCCCCCCCCCTAAATGCAAGAGAGTCCCCATTGTAAAAGCTGTCTCTTTGCCCAGTTATGTTATGGTCTCCACCTACTATGACTTGTCTCGACAGTTTTCTGTGAAACTACTTTGCTTAGGAGCCATGGTTAGAGATGCGAAGGCCTCCCTCCCTCTCTGTTTTTTTTCCTCTCCCCCCCACCACTCCGGCTTTCACATCTCTATCCACAGCAGACGTATGTGGGGGTCTTGCCATTCCTCTTCCTTCCCATTGATTCTGCTCCAGGTGAGCTGCCAGGTTGGCAAGTATTGCACCCGCCAGACCTGTGCAGCTGGATGAGTTGCCTGTCCCAGACCACCAAGGGTTAAACATTGACTATGCTTGAATGTGCCGTGCAGCCACATGACTGGCACATGATGGATTCCGTCCTGTCATGTGAAGCTTTGGGTGAGAAAGTGTGGTGTGTTATGGGTGGAGTGTTCCTCCATCTGGTGTTTGTTCAGGCTGTTGAATGTAGTCTTAGAGTGAAGGAGAGTGTGGAATAAGAGAAGGGCTGAAGCTGGCTGCTTGGACAGGATTTGGCAGGGAGGGAAGGCGTCCTGGAGTAGAGGACAAGAGCTTGCTCAAAGCCACTGGCACACGCGGCCAGGGAAATCTCCAGGAGTTGCCCCTTGCCCTGTTAGGGAGACGCCTTAACTAGGTGTTGGGTTAGACGGTGGGTTTCTTGGTTCTGTTTTTGGAACCCTGAAAGCAGCATGCCTCTCTCGCTATAACTTGCAGCCGGCCCTTTCTTCGTGCAGTTCCCCTTCTGGCCTGCTAGGTTTGCCTTGTTCTCCTAGTGCTCGACATGGTGCCTACAAAACACAGGAGCCACTTATGCTTCCTTGGTGCTCTTTAGCCGCATCCAGGCATGATGTTGCACAGTACAAGTCTACAGAGGTCTGCACGCTGAGCCTCGTACATGTTTTTGTGTGAATGACTGTACCTGCGTTCATTCACAGCAGTGAACCTGCCTACAGGCCCCCTGAAATGCAGGATGCAGAGAGGAAGCGTACTGCCGTACTTGTGTTCAGCATAACCTGTGGAAACGTTTCTCCCCACGCAAAGGGGCCACGGCCAGAGCCCTGGAAGGGCCGTGTGAGGCCGCTGGAGTTCATTTCCCAGCCGTGTCCGTGGCTGGGTGCATGTGCACAATCAAAACGTGGCTGGGAAACCGGTACCTACGGCTGGAGCTTGGTGGGGAGGAGCGGGTCTGGCGGCCCCCAGGAGCGGGGCAGCCCAGGTATTTTGGACCCATATGCCCTATTATAGCTCTGCTCAGTTACACTGTACCCTCGTACAACGCTCAGTGTGTGAATAGGGCTTTTAACGATGGCTTTTAAGAAGATCTTCTTCAAGCTCTAATTGCTTCCTCCCCCCTAAACATAAGGAGACTGTGCTCAGTAGGAATGTGAAACTGACAGAGGCCTTTTCTTTGTGTTGTGTACCAGCCCCCACCTTTCCCCATGATCAAACCTTGGTCTGTTTCTTGCTCTGGTGAGGTGGGCCCTCCAAGCCAGCCTCCATTATTCTGGAATGCCTCGCCTTCCACAGCCCTTGCACAGAGTATTATTACTATGTTTATTTATTTTAAAAAATTATATCCCTCCCCCTCCAGTACAATGCTGCTTGGGGTGGCTCACCACAACAAAACAACAAAAAATAACACAAAATTCAACACAATAAAACCCAATGTAGAATAAAGGTGAGTAAGAAAAACAATTTAAAATTAAAAACCTACTGGGCGGTAATAAAACACGTTAAAAAGTCTCTCTGAACAAGTGAGTTTTAAGCTCTTTTTAAAATAAAACCCTAAGGGAGGGAGCATGGCGAAGCTCTTCTGGGAAGGCATTCCAGAGCCGAGGGGCCACAACTGAAAAGGCCCTGTCTCTTGTCCTTGCCAACCGAATCTCAGTCAATGGCGGGGCCACGAGCAGGGCTTGAGATAAGGAGTGAAGGGCCCTGGCAGATTCATATGGGTGAATGCAGTCTGACAGATACCCTGGTCCCAATCCATGTAGGGCTTTAAAGGACAAAACAAGCACTTTGAATCTAGCCCGGAAGCAAACTGGCAGCCAATGAAGCTGCTGCAGGTTCTTGTAGGGCATGCCTGCACAACATAAGGCCTGGGGGGGGCAGATCTGGCCCATGGGGGCTCTTTTGTTGGCCACAGGAACAGCAGCAGCAGGAGGAGCCGTGAAGGGCTCTTGGCCTGTCCCGCTGACAAGCCACAGTGGCTCAAGGCAGATGGCTGCTTAATGACCCCCACCTGCTTTGCTGCCCCCCCTCCAAACCAGAGCCTACTGACACCATCCCTCATCCCTCTTTCCCCTCACCTTTCCCCCTGATTCCAATTCGTTGTCATCCTTGCTTTCATTAATATTTTTAATAATTAATTTTAATGTAATAATGCTTATGCTGAAAATTAACCTCAGCCCGCGCACACCTATAGTAATGGTTGGTTCCAGCCTACCAGGGCATTTGAGTTGTGCACTCCTGTTGTAGAGTCTTGTAAGAGGTTCTAAAAGTCTGAAGAGTCTGCAAAATCTTTGCACAGGTTTCAAGTGTGATCTTGTTCCTTGTACAGCTTCTCGGCTGCTTCCTAGTGCAATCTTATTCTCCGGAAGCATGCTGAGCAGGGACCGTGCACGATTTTTGGAAAGCGATTTGCCAGCCAGTTCTTGCATTTTTAGAGGAACCCCAGTCTCTCCCCCAGTTGCCACAAAAGTAATAATGTAAAAGGGCAGGTTCTCAGAATGCAAGAGCTGGCTAGCAGATCATGCTGCAAAAATGGCATGAGCTCTTCGCTCGGTGTGTGTACAGAGGGTAAGATTGTGCTAGGACGTAGTGTGGACAGAGGTACACCTAGGTAATTTTGGAGCCTGGACCTAAAGGCTTTTGGAGCACCCCCCACCCCAGTATTTTTAACACATTTTAAACTCGACCACATCACCCGGGACAGACTAAAAAGAATTTGGGGGATCCCAGGGAATGTGGAGGCCCTGGACTTCGGCCCAGAAGTCCAGGGGTAAGAGTGCCTCTGAGTGTGGAAGGTTGCTGCAGAATGTGTATGGGGAATATGATTGCACTTGGAACTTGCTCAAAAGATTTGCATGTCCTACAATTTATTTTTGTCTGAAGGAGCCCCTAGGGAAATTCCACAAGTTGGTTCATTGCTGGCCTTTAAGATACTTGGCTAAAACATGTGTGTGTGAGAGATGGAGAAGGGGAGAGAGAAATCATTTTTTATTCTGCTGCTGGTTATGAAGTTTTGACTTTGATTTCATTGTTTTTAACTGTTGGTTTTAATATTTTAAGGTTTTAGATTTTCTGTTTCATGTTCTGAATTGCTTTGGGGGGGTCTCATTCAGAAAAAAAAAGACAGGGCATAAAATAAATATATAAATTAAATAGAAGCAAATAGTATAGAAAATAGAGAATCTGTGTCTGTCAGGAATTGTTTCAAAGAGCTCAGACCCCATCTGGCACTTTCCCTTTCTCTTTTGCTGTACCCTTCTGCCTTCCTGGGCTGTAAGGAGAGGTTTTCTGGGATATTATCACTGTAGAAAAGGAAGAAGCAACAGATACTGTAGTGGAGCTATAAATAGCTACCACAAAACTGGAGTAACAAATATAAAGTATAAACAGATTCTAAGTGAGATATGGTAGTGATAGTGGTGATGGGAGGAGAGCTGGCTATAGAGCAGGGGGCATGCCAAGCCTCTTCCCACATTATTTGTAGAAGATGTGCAGTGTACATAAAAATGTTTTATAATACATAAAATCATGAGGGGATGAAAACATGTATAGGGCAGACTTCTGGAAGCTGGACTGAAGGCTGCACATGTATTGGAAAGAGGCAGAAAAATGCACCAGCCTGCAGTGACCCTTCAGTGCAAAGTACTGCCCTCTAGTGGCAGATGAAGTACAAGGTATTGCTCACTGCAGCCCTAGAAGGTTCTTGCACTAGCTGTTGCTCTTGAGGTTGCAGTCCTAAGCATACCTATAAGGGAGCAAGTCCTGTTGAACTCAGTAGGAATTACTCCAGAGTAAATATGCATAGGTATGGACCGACCGACATTTAAAATTCCTCCTTAAGCATAATAAGGTGCCCTTTGGAGTTAGTTGCATTTAAAGCAATTTTATTTGGTAAAGGTTTACTCTAGTCTAGACCAGTGTTTCTCAACCACTGGTCCATGGACCTGTGCCAGTCCGCAAAGCGTTGGGTACCAGTCCGTGAGGCATCACTAATAAAAATCACCTCCCCCCCCAAAAAAAACCAATTTTGGGCCGGGGCTTCGTCGAAATGAACATTATCCAGCAGCAAGGGCTGCCTGGAAATGAGCTCCAGAGAGCTGCCCAAAATTGTTTTTTGGGGGGTGCCTGGGGGTGGGGGCGAGGGGGGTGACCCCCTTACTAACTGCTGGTCCAGGAAACTGTGCATGAATAATGTACCAGTCCATGATTCCAAAAACATTGAGAAGCACTGGTCTAGACCAGCATCTGACATGCTTTAAATTCCATTAAATGAGCTGAAAGTTTAGTAGGATTAGTTTAGAGAGGCAGCATTAAAAAACTAACCGTATCTCTGAATGCTCTAGAAAAGCGGTTGTCAAACTTAGCTATTGTGACTCAGGATGGGGCAGTAACTCAGTGGTGGAGCATCTGCTTTGCATGGAGAAGGTCCCAGGTTAAATCCCTGGCATCTCCAGGAAGGGCTGGGAAGCTTGGAGAGCTGCTGTCAGTCAGTGTAGTAGACAATATTGAACTAGATGGACCAATGGCTTGACTGGTGTTAAGCAGCTTCGCATGTTCCTCTAATGATGGGAGTTGTAGTCCAATAACACCTGGAGACCGGAGTTGGAGAACCCCTGCTCCAGAGCGATCACAATGCATGATGCCCTGTAGATAATTAAGAAACTGCCTGGATGGTATCCTGAAGAGCGTGAGTGTGTGGCCTGTTGCAGAAATGGCTCCTTCGGGGTGAATAAAACTTTAAAGCATTCTTAAGTAAAACCATGTATTGATGGCTAATGTGATATAGGTGTTAATGGCATGAGCTGCACCACAAAGTCCTACCTTAGTGGACTGTTCTATGGATTATTGAGATAATGCATGCAAAACACTTCCTGTACTTAGCAGTGGAGGGGACCTAAAGCTGAATCATCTTAATGTTTGCTCAGTGAGTCCCACTGTGCTCAATAGGGCTTACTCTCCAGGAAGTGTGCTTAGAATATATGAAGTTCCTTATTTTATTTATTTATTTGATTTTTATACTGCCCTTCCGAAATGGCTCAGGGCGGTTTACAATTTGCTTAGGTTTCCAGCAATGCCCTTCAAAATGTTTGAATATTTGCCAAAGAATTATTATTATTATTATTATTATTATTTTTAAAGAGCCACAAAATGACCCTCTGCTGGAAAATGGTGGCCGTAAATGACATCGGAAGTTATTTCCAGCCACTCAAAACCGATAGACAAATTTTGCTTATTTTTCTACCTGTAGATAATGAAACGGGGTCTCTAAGTCCCAATCACAGATATGCAAAACCCCAGATATGGAGTCCGTGGAAAACGAGGGTCACTTGTATCTATAAATATAAAGCTGCTTGGGCCTCACTGATTGACATGAAACTCCCAGACCAAAGCACAAAATATAGAGATGTGGTTTTTGCAGGTAGGTTCCAGATCTTGGCCAGACTACCACAAAAATCCAAAATCCTGGGAAAATTCATTAATACCCCAGAAAAAAAGCAGGAAAACTCTCCCAGTGGAAAAGATGGAGAATGATACATAATGATGATTATTATGAGTCCGACCATCGGTTCATCTAAATCAGTATTGTCCACAATGACTGGCATTGTCTTTTTTGGATGCAAAGCAAGGTCTTTATCACTGAGTTACAGCCCTTTCTCAAACATTGATCAGGGTGATACTGAAACATCTGAAGCTGCCTTAGACTAAGTTAGATCCCTGAGCTCAGTTTTGTCTACTCTGACTGGCCGTAGTTCTCCACAGTTGCAGAGAGGGGGCTTCTGCCCTGCCACCGAGCTGTGTCCCCGAGGACTGCAGCTTTAATGGTTTTCAAAAGGTAGTGTGTAACTTAGGTTGCCTTGTTAGTAGTTGCAAACTTGACTGAAAGTGTCTTTACAAAATCCACTCCTTGGAAGCCTCTTTGCAGTTTCTATGGCCCTTTTCAATGTATACAATTATTTAATTCTCACAATAACATCCCTACGAGATGGTTAGGTTGAGACTTGCTGAAGGCTACCCAGCATGCTTTCTGGCTGGTGGGGGGATTTGAATATGTCTCGGCTGTGTCCAAACACAACCTTGTCGACTGAATTGCTTTCCTTCATTATTGGGGCCATACCCCTTTAAATGTCATATCGACTCTGTCCGGTTCCCCCCAGTATCCACTGTGTACTGTGCAGCAAGATGCTCCAGTGAATTTCCAGGAACAGCTGCTGGGCGAATCATATGGCTCCCACGGTCACACCAGGAGGTTTGGCCTGCACTTCTGTTTAAAGAAGCAAAAATCCAAAGATCAAATAAACGCCAAGGCCCGGAGCAGCCGCGTGACAGGAGGGGTGGGCAGGCACGCCTGTCTCCTTGGATCGGCAAGCCGGCCATAGAGCTGTCTCTTCTGCAAGCCAGTGCTGAATCTGCCTGGCATTCTTGGACAGATGAGGGGGTGGCAACATCGGGGGCTCCCTCCAAAGTCCTTACAGATGCCCGAGTGTTGTTGGAATGAGTGTGGGTGTTCAGAAATAAACACAACCCAATGGGCTCCCGATTTCCCAGTGGCTTTCAGATTCCTCCTCGCAGCCCTTGTGATTCCCAGTCTGAACCCCCACTGAATCTGCTGATGCTCCTTCCTTGGTCCCTGCTTACACTCCCTGTGATTTCAGGCTGGCAGCTCCCACCGCCCTGACATTTGTTTTCCTTGCTGTTTTGGTTTTCAGCATTTTGTATCCAGATTGGGCTGCAGAGAACATGATTCTGAATAGGCTGATGCATATTATTTATTTTTTATTATTATTATTTTACACAGTCAGACAGGTGTTATTGACTGGTTTGTTTTATCCAGACATCGAGTCCTTCCCAAGGACCTGGGATGGCTTAATGTTATTGTCAATGTTGTTGCTGTTGTTATAGATATCGTCGCAGAATATAGGCTGTTCCCAGTAAAGCTGCTTTTTGTAATTGGCTGAAGGGGCCACAGAAATCACCATTTAAAAAATTATTATTATTATTATTATTATTTTACATGTATATCCCGCTCTTCCTCCAAGGAGCCCAGAGCGGTGTACTACATACTTGAGTTTCTCTTTCACAACAACCCTGTGAAGTAGGTTAGGCTGAGAGAGAAGTGACTGGCCCAGAGTCACCCAGCTAGTTTTATGGCTGAATGGGGATTTGAACTCGGGTCTCCCCGGTCCTAGTCCAGCACTCTAACCACTACACCACGCTGGCTTTCTTTATTTATTGGCAGGCCTGATGTGCTGTATGAGCAAAGGGGCCACTCTCCCCAAAGGGTACTGCAGGCCACATGAGGAGTGAGGTCTTTTATATGCAGTTTGTTATGAGGAAACAAAAATGCCGTCGAGGGAGGTCCTTGGCCTAGCTGAGTGTGGAATCAAGTATGCATTCTGGTTTTATGAGGCTGGAGCCTCAAGGGGTGGGATGCATGTGCTAAGAGCTTGCTTCACATGCAGATGGCTGCAGTGCCAAAGCAGCCCTGAGTTTCCACGTATGAACACATTAAGTTGCCTTATGCTGACTTCAAATGATTGGTCCACCTAGCCCAGAATTGTTTACACTGGCTGACAGAAGCTCTCCAAGTTTTCAGGCCGGAGTTTTTTGCTCCTCTGTCTAGAGATGCCAGGGATTGAACTTGGGATCTTCTACAAGCAAAAAAAGATGCTCCACCACTAAGCTATGGCCCTTTTAAATCAGGGCAAAGATGTCTGAAAGATATGTCCCCGCAGATCCTTAGAATGCAGGACAGTGTTTAAAACACTTCTGTCCCGCTCAGTACGCACACACACTCACACACAAATGATCACCTTTACAATACCAGGAATTGGTGGGCAGGAGTTTTCCCAGATGGTGATTCTACTTTGCTTAACCTTGGAAGGGCAAGTGTGTGTTCACATATCATCCAGCTTTAAGTCGACGTCCCTGCAAGCTACTGGGGTGCACTCCGTACATGATTTGGGTTTTTCGTTGCGTATTGGAGCTTAGCCCAATTTATGTCTGGGGTAAATATTCCACTTTTTGTGTTGGTCTTTTGGGCAAATTCGAAATATCTGTAACTCGCAATACTTCACCCCTCTTAATCCCGTGGTAAAGCTGCTTTCTGCAGCTTTACTCAGCAGTCTTTACTGCGGGTTTACTGAAAGCTTTTACTACGGGTTCAAAGTTGCCCCCAAAAACCGATGCAAAAAGTAGTGGGTTTTTTTACCCCTGATATAAATCAGGCTACCCTCTAATGCACAATAAAAGCCTGAATTCTATGTGAAGTGCTCCCTAATAGCTCGCAGGGACTTCGGGGTCAATTTGGCTGATATATGAATGTACCACCTCCATTCCGGAAGAGATGTGAACTAAAAGCTGGGTGTGAAAATCTTCCAGGTGACCTATTTTGTAAACACACACACACACACACACACACACACACACACACACACACACACGATGGCTTTGTGATTCTGTATGGCTGCCAAATGGTAATAAGCTGTTGAGGAACAGACCAAAGCCCAATTAATATGTTAACCTCACAGTGTGCTGCTAGCCACAGAAAAGTGCTTCCTTGTGGCTGAGCCTTACTTTGCATCTATAAGCTTAGATCACATAGGTCACCCAGCTCACATGATTTGTTCCCATCCACACCAGCAATACACCTCCATCTGGGTTGCTGGTGCTGATGAAAGTAGTATAGAGTTGGGCAACTCATATAATGGGAACTTCCATGCATTGCGGGTGCGATGTGGATCCTGAATATAAACATTGTAAGGTTGTTCTCACGATCAGAGATTCCTGGGTAGGAGAGGATTGACCCAGGAATCTTTGGTGGCATCAAGAATCCTCTCAGCCCAGCAGCTCTGAACTTGAGGAGTCCAGATCCGCTGCCCAGGCTAAAAATGAGGTAGAAGGAAAACAGAACCCATCCTACCTCTTGTCTGGGTCATCTCTGTTGCTGCTGCTCTTAAACTGCTCTTGGGTGGCCGGCAGCCATATTTATCATAAGGTTTTGAGGTTTGCGAGGCCAGGGAGAAGAGCACTATTCTGTACTGAGGGCTGCCTTATTGTTGCTCAAGTAGTGCATTGTGGGATACTGGAGACCCTGTTTGGTTTCCCCCCTCCCGATCTCAGCTTTGGAGACTGCTCATGTTGTTTGTCTGGGCACACAAGTGGTAGAACCATGAACCAGCTCTGGTCCTCTGGGAACAGGAAGGTAGGATTCAGTTCTCCTCCATTTGGTCATGTGAACAAGCCCTGAATCTCTCTGTCTGACAGATTTCTATCCTGTTCTTCCTGCAAATATCACAAGATGGCTAACAACAACAAAATTCATAAATGTTAAAACTATTCCAAAAAGTGGTAGAAAAGTAACCACTATGCCATTCCAGTAATTTATTAATTTGGCAGCATTTCTGTGGCCCAGTCTTAGCTGTGGAGATATTATTACAAACATATAGAGCAACTAAGCCTGGGCTTGGCTGCCTGTAAGAACCACTGGGAGCTGTGTGGCTCCTGGCACTGCCATGGAGGCAAACCTGCAGGTTAGCTGAGGTCGAGGGCATGAGCACACCCTTAATTCGGGCTAACTGCTCGTGTGCAAGCACCAGCTGCTCCCAGGAGCACAGGAGTGGGCTCTCAGCTGTGGCCGGGAGGAGTACCCACAATGCACTGCATTCTTGTGCGGTGCATTGTGGGATTTCCGTGGGCTGGGATGATGTGTCCCAACCGCCACACCTCCGCGCTGCTTGGGGTAGCATTGGACTGTCAGGGCACACGATCTTCTTGTCCAGCAATGTCTTGGTGATCAACTGTGGGGAAGGTAAGGTTATGGAGCCTTCCTCCCTGCCCGCCCTCCAATGGTTGTGTGAATGAGCCCAGAGTCTACCTTTCTGCCTCCAAATAGAAGTTCCCATGGCAGCTTCAATAACGTTAATTAAAACCAACTTAACAGCATAAGCATTTAGATCTTGAGCCCTTAAGGGATAGGGAATCATCTTTTTCTTATTTGTTGTCTGTGTTTACTGCTTTGAGAACCTTTCCATTGAAAACTGGTATATTGTTGTTATTGTTATTATTAGGATAGTGAGTGGAAGCCAGCCAAAAGAAAGTAGCCTTTGGCCTGCTGGAACAGAAAGGTTTTCAGTTTCCTCCAGGATATCATTAGAGAGCTGGGTCAGATGAATCTTCCAGAGCACGGAGTTCCAGAGCACTTCTCTGGAAGTGCTCGAGTTCCAGAGCCTAGGTATATGAGGTATGCAAAAATGTTCTACAATGACATAATTAGGTGTTCCTGCCTAGGGATGATTTAAAGGGGCAAGTGTGATTCCCCCAAGGTATTGTTTCTGGTCTATGGTTGCCAGCATGACTTAAGTTTCTTCCCAAGGATGAGATAGTTGGCAGCAAAAATGCAGAGGTAATCTGGCTTGGTGTATCCACAGCGTTACTTTTTTGTATCATGGACTTCATGGGTAGAGGCAGGTGAGGGTGGGCCACTGTGTGAAACAGGATGCTGGACTAGATGGGCCTTGGGCCTGATCCAGCAGGGCTGTTCTTATGATGGACTCCCGCCCTCACCCTTCCTCATTTTCTTATGCTATCAGATCTGTTTCCTCTAACTAAATGTGTATTCCTGTATTCAGATTGTCAGAGGGAATATAGAAGATAGATGGAAAGATCTGAATCCTGCTTTTTCTGGCGTGATGCCTTCTTACCTGTCACCTCTTGTATATGTGGAAGCTCAGAAGGTTTGTGGTGAGATGGCGAATGAGAAAAGTACTGTTAACTTTTTTGTAGGTGGACAAGTCTTTAGTTGGCACTTCAGTTGGTATTTTGGTAGAATCCATTTGGAGCTCCTTCCTTGGCTGATGTTTATAGAGCTTTATGGAGCAGCCATTCCTGTGCCTTTCCCTGCCCCCATCCTCACAGTTCATGCTGCAAGATTCATGTTTTTGAAACTTGACCTGCTGGTTGCTCTGCAATCAATCTTGGGCTTAGTGGGGGTTGTGTCTATTTGTATGCCAGGGTGTAGCTGTGCACGTTTTTGTGAACTGCTTGCACATTATCACTTTGTTCGTGTAGTAGGCCCGTGAATGTTTCCCCGTACTACTGAGGGGCTATAATAATACTTTGCATTTGTAAATACTTTCCCTATATTGTCTTACTGCAGTCCTTACAACAACCCTGTAAAGCCAGCGAGCATTATCATCACATGTAGCAGATGGGGGTGCAAGTAATAAGCTCATGGCAAAGACAAGATATGAACCGGGGACTGCCTGATTTGTCTCATAAGCCATTATGCCACACCATGAAGTGATGGGAACATAGCTCGGTGGCAGAATATCTGCTTAGCATGCAGAAGGTCCCAGGTTCAAGCCCTGGCATCTTCAGGTAAAGGTAAAGTGTGCTGTCGAGTCAATGTCAACTCCTGGTGTCCACAGAGCCCTGCGGTTTTTCTTTGGTAGCATACAGGAGGGGTTTACCACTGCCATTTCCCGTGCAGAATGAGATGATGCCTTTCAGCATCTTCCTATATCACTGCTGCCCGAAATGGGTGTTTCCCATAGTCTGGGAAACATACCAGTGGGGATTCGAACCAGCAACCTCCGGCTTGTTATTCAAGTCATTTCCCTGCTGTGCCAGCTGAGAAAACATTTTGCCTGAAGCCCTGGAGAGTCGCTGCCAGTCAGAACAGACGATACTGATCCAGATGGACCAATGGTCTGACTCGGTACATGGCAGATTGTGTGCTTCTTGTGACCCTGTGTGAGCTGATTTCTGTGAGATCGTGTTCGTGCTACTGTCTATGTTGCATTTCGTGCCTGCCACACGTATTCCCAGTTAAGTTTAGCTTCTCAGTTATCCTCGTGCCTTTTGACTGGATGTGCTTTTTACCTCAGGCAAGCAGTCTGTCTGCGGTTTCCCCTCTGCTTTCTGCCTAGTAGGTGGCGCTGTGCCAGTGGAGAATGTGTATCATGGACTTCAGGCCTTTAATGAAAGGTGATGGAATGAAGTCTGCTGGATACACAGGGCCGAGGGATGTTGTTGGGTACTTAAAAGATCTGGGCTCATAGGCCTACTTTTGATGATAAAACTCAATCATACCTGCTCCTTGCTCTGCAAGAATAATTATGTATATTTTTTAAAGTCTCTAATATCAGTCAGTCAATTCTTTATTACAGTCAATGACCCGCAACAAACAAAAAATATATAATGAGCAGAAATATGTATCAGACAGAAATATGCAATAAACCACCTGGAAGTTTTTCACACGGGCTTTTAAAGCCCTTTAACTTGCATCTCCTCCGGAATGGGGTGTGTGTGTGTGTGTGTGTGTGTGTGCGTGTGCGTTCGCATATCGGACAGATTCACCCCAAAGTCCCTGTGAGTTATCTGGGAGCAGTTCACACACCAATTCAGGTTTTTCGCTGCACATTAAAGTGTAGCCTGATTTATATCTGGGGTAATAAAATCCACTACTTGTGTTGTTTTTGGGGGACAACTTCATTTGCAGTAAAGCCTCTCAGTAAACTCGTAGTAAAACCTGCTGTGCGTAAAAGTTCAAGGATGAATAAAGAGTAAATAGTCTGATCCACCTATCAAGAGAACTTATAGATAGATCTTATAAACTTGAGTTGTTACAAATGTAATGAAGATTTAATAAATCTATTCAACCAGGGATTTTACAGGCCAGCTGTTAATTCACAGTGCACTCTACATGCTGCTGCACAAAGTCCAGCCACATTGTGAGGTCTCTAATATCATAAGTCAGCACCTGTGAAGCTGGGAGCAGCAGAGTGCAAGGTGAGGCTAGGAGCTCCCTCCCATGCTCCATGTAGGTGCATCCACTGCTGCACTTCCTTTCTGGAAGAGTCCATGGTGGAGGGGGGTGTCTGAGGAGAGTCAGGGCTCTGAGCCATTGATTGGGGGCCAATGCCCCATGGGTCACCCCCTAATAATACCCTGGCTAAGGAAGAAACGGATTCTAGGGTGCATACTCAAAGCCACTTCATCCAGACTGTTAGCACTCTTGAATCACTTCAGACCAAGCTAGTTAGTAGGGTGGTTTTAGACTGTGAGCCCTTTGTGAACAGGGAACCTTCTTTCTCCCCTCAACATAAACCATTTTGAGAAATTTGTTGCTGAAAAGCTGAATATAAATAATAGTAGTGATGATAGTAAGTAGTAATCATTGCGGAAAAATCCATCATTTTAGCACACTTTCAGCACATGTTTATGGATGAAGTAGGGATTCTGATCTGCATCAGTAATTCTGGTGCATATTGAATCAGGGGATGGCAGTTATATTCTTTATTAAATAATCTAGAATAAGGGAACTATCATATATGTAATGCAGTATCACATCTCTTTCAAAACGTTTTTCTGTTAAACCTCTTGAGATAAGCTAATTTCCTCACTGCTTCAGAAAGCAGCACAAGTGTGTGCCTTCTTGCACAAGTGTGTGCCTGTCTTAGGCCTTGACCCATCCTCTAATTTATTTGTACGAAACTTTCCTTTGAGCAACATCTGAGGAGTGTGGACTGTTCTGGCCTGCCTGGAGCAGATGGTACCCTATTGAGTAGAGATTTTTGTCCTCCTTGCCTGG
Organism: Hemicordylus capensis; assembly: GCF_027244095.1. Taxonomy (NCBI): domain Eukaryota; kingdom Metazoa; phylum Chordata; class Lepidosauria; order Squamata; family Cordylidae; genus Hemicordylus; species Hemicordylus capensis. The sequence goes on from NC_069659.1 coordinate 284,645,472, forward strand.
TAGGTCTGAGGGGAGGGGATCAAGGTAGTCCTGTGATCCACTCTCGCCCCATTTTGTTCCTTTGTCTGCAGACCAGCAAGGGAAAGTGCCATCCTGGGCTCAGCTGAGGACATCACTGCATTGGGAGAAATTTGGAAGGCAGCTCATTTGGAGAAAGACATTGATCAATGGAATGGGGAGGGCAACAAAGCTGGTGAGGGGCCTGGAAACCAAATCCTTTGAGGAACGGTTGAAGGAGAGTATATTTAGTCTGGAGGCTGAAGACTAAGTGGGGATATTTTATTATTATTACATTTTACATTTATATCTCACTTTTCCTCCAAGGAGCCCAGAGTGGTATACATGGTTGTGTTTATCCTCACAACCACCCTGTGAGGTAGGTTAGGCTGAGATGTGTGACTGGTCAAGAGTTTCCCAGTGACTTCCATGGCTGAGTGGGGATTTGAACTCGGTTCTCCTCGGCCCTAGTCCGACACTCTAACCACTATATCTGTCACATAGAAGGAGTACCCTTGTTCTCTGATGCTCCTGAGGGCCGTACTAGAACCAGTGGATTGACATTTCAAGGAAGCAGATTTTGGCTAGACATTAGGAGGATCTTCCTAACTGTCAGAACACTTCGAGAGTGGAACAATCTGCCCCGTGCAGTGGCAGGCTCTTCTTTGCTGGAGTTGGAGGAGCAGTTAGACAGCCATCTGTCAGGGACACTATAGCAGTTCCCAGCACTGAGCAGAGGGTTGGGCTAGAAGGCCAAAGTCCCTTCTAACCCTAAAATACTAGCAGAGATCACTGATTGAGCACATTCAGTTCCTGAAAAAGGCCCATCCATATGGCTCCTGAAATGTTTCAGGCTCCAAAAGTTTCAATCCCTTCTAGGGCAAATTTATACTTTGCTGTTAAAGCACTGAGAACAGCAAAGGCAACGTCTAATCTAGCATACTGCATTCATTTTGGGGCACGGCAGTTCATGAAATATCTTGGGAAAGTTTTAGAGGAGAGTTTCAAGGATGACAAACGACACAGAAGCCAAATTATATCAGGGAAGATGGAAAGAACTGGGCATGCTTAGCTTAGAGAAAAGGAATTTAAGAGGTGTGTTTGACCATTTTCAAATGCTTAAAAGGGTATCAGAAATAAGAGAGGGAACCATGTTCACTCATGGCCTGGGCATAAACCACATGAGGTTAGATTTAGGTTAAATATTAGGAAGAACTTTCCAATTATAGGAATAATTCAGCAATAAAATATTTTACCAATGCAATGACTTTCCTTAGAGAGGGTCATAACAGCCAATAACAGCGAGTATTCACATGTAATTGTTTCAAAGTGGTCTAAATGTTTGTATTTTATTTTCCATTTATATGCTGCTTTTCAGGTGAACCTCCCAAAGCAGTTTACAAAAAACTTGAATAAAGAACAATATATCAAGCCACATGTTTACGTCTTTACATGGGCCTTTGTCTCACTACTTTCTTCTCTCACTGATGAATAATATTTATATACCACTTTCAACAAGACTTCCCAAAGAGACATAGAGAAATAAAAATAAATAAAATTGCTCCCTGTCTCCAAAGTTGCTCCCAATCTAAAAAGACACATAAGACACCGGAAGCAGCCACTGGAGGGATGATGGGCTGGGGCTGGATAGGGCCAGTTGCTCTCCCCCTGTTCAGTAAAGGGAATCGCTTCAAAAAGTTGCCTCTTTGTTCAGTTTGCTTTCCTCCTCCCCTCAGAGCAAGATGGTCCCTGGTCGCTGGTCGCTCTGTGGTGGCAGCTGAGGAAGGGAAGGGCCACGTCAGCTGGAACAAAGAAGCTGGCTGGTGGCAGCTCCGCAGCCTGTCTCTCTGAAGACGGTCAAGTGCTCTATTTTAAGTTTCGTAGGAATGCTGAATACATTTCCAATGAGCTCTAGAGGACCTGTTACTCTGTGGCCCCCAGGCACTTTGAGTGCCCCAGAACTATGGGAGATTGTTGGGCTCCTAGGGGTGCTCTCTCTTATAAAATATTAGGGCAGCAGGGGTGGGGAGATATCTCCAAAGTGAATGGAACTTCACTTGGGGGTGGGGGAGGGAGCATTAATGTTTGTTCCAGTGCAAACCTACTCCTATTTGGGTGGTGGTGAGGTATATACCTGTGGGAATTTGTAAATTAATGGTGCCCTCTAGTGGGTGAAAGAGAAGGATGTGTCTGATAAAACCTCACAGGTTCTTTATTTGGACTGAAGAAAGCGAGGAGATGCTAATGTTCCCAAATAGTTCAGGGTTAAGGGTGGGGGTTGTCATTGGGGTGTGTGTGTTCGCCATCTGGGGAGGGGCCAGCCTGCACCTGTACTCTGCTTACCTTCTGTCTTGGCTCCATCTCCTCAGTGGGTGGATTGATTGCAAGTGACAGCACACAGCCGGCCAGGGCTTGCACGTGGCCACCTTTCTGGGTCCCTGCCAGCTGCAGCCAGCCAGTGTCGTGGACTCGTCTCTTGCGGTTGTACGGAATGAGATCAGGCAGCTGGCTGAGCACAGAAGTGGGGAGACATCCAGACCGACATGAGTTTGGATGCCTGGCATGGGCTGAGCAGAGGACCTGTCCATGCATGCCCACATCTGCAGAGCAGCTCCAAATAACAGGACAGGGGACATTGTGCAGGTGTGGGAGGGGAGGATAGCTTGGGCTGAAGAGACAGAAGCAGAAGTATTGCAAGTTTAGGGCTGAGAAATTATGGCACACTGGTGGGCTGAAAAGGAGAGACAGATTACTCTCTGTGCCCGTTTCTGGGAGGCAGCCTTTCCCACTTCTTGAACCTTTCCCCATTTACCTCTTGTTAATGTGTGACTATTTAATAGTATATCCCTTAATAAGTGGAGCAGGTTATCTTGGAATCCTGTAGGGTGGTGAATTTCCTACATATCAGGTAGTATAGCAGGGGTTCTCAAACTTGGGTCCTCGGATGTTGAGGGACTACAGCTTCCATTGTCTGTAGTCACAATGGCTTGACCATTATGGCTGAGGATGATGGGCATTACAGTCCCAACATCGTCTGGGGACCCAAGTTTGAGAACCCTTGCATTATGGCGGCTAACAACTCTGAAAATTTCCACTGCCTTAAAAAAAGAAGTAGTAGTAGTGCATTTCTAGTCCTCATGTAAAAAATATGAAGTACTTGAGCAATTCTTGCTAAAGACCTAAATGATGGAAGGGAGATCAGTGGGGCTTCTTGTAGATAGCTGTGAAATTTCTTAACTCGTTTTCCCTGCCTCTTCGTGAGATGAGACAACTCATTTATAGTCATGTAAAGCAGGCCAATATTATTCCCATTTTACATATGGAGAACTGAAGCTCTGTGTGTGTGTGAGAGAGAGGGAGGGAGGGAGGGAGGACATGAGAATGCTTGGCATGAGCTGGAGAAGGTTGGAATTTAATATTGAATTTATTGCATGGAAGCCTGGCTGCTGTCCCAGCTTTGTCAAAGAATGTTTTCAATGGCATTTCAGCCAACGGCATATGCCCTCACCTATATGTCTCTTCCCTGTATCTGTTTACACCTAATATACTCATTCCAAAGGACTGCACGCACAGACTGGTCCACTCCATTGAAATTAATAAGGGAACTATTCTAGGGGTAAGTGAGAACAGGTTCCATGTATGTATTGGAGCTCCCATACCTGGAACAAATAACTGAATTGGGGCAAAAAAACCTCTGAGCAGTTTCCTCAGATTTAGGAGGGTGAGCTGACAAAATCCTGTCTTTCACTGGTAAATCTAGTGGATGGCCTAAGAGAATTTCTATTTCCTATTTAAGAACTTGAGAAGTTAGACTGATATCCCCTAGGATCAGGGACTTTTGTTGTTGTGGTGCCTCTGTAATTGTTTCCTCTGGGGCACTGCAGGATGAATACAAATACGACTTAATATTTATATACTGCTTTTCAACAAAAGTTTCCAAAGCAGTTTACACACACACACACACACACACACACACACACACACACACACGGCTCCCTGTCCCCAAAGGGTTCACAATCTAAAAAAGAAACATAAGATAGACCTCTGCAGCAGCCACTGGAGGGATGCTGTGCTGGGGAAGGATAGGGACAGTTGCTCTCCCTCTGCTAAATAAAGAGAATCACCACTTTTAAAAAGTGCCTCTTTGTGTTAGCAGGGAATGAACTCCATTGAAGTTTTTAGAAAATGATTAAAAATGTTACAATTCCATCAGGCTTTTGGGAACTGAGTAGTTTAATACTTTGTTGGACTTTTAGCCTGCGAGTTATAGATTTTAATGTTGATTCTGGCCTTTTTTTAAAAAAAAGTTGTTGTAAACTGTTTTTGTTTTAGTGGCATGTATGTGTTCTTTTGTTGGCCTCCTAGGTGGAATGAAAGCAAAATAAAAACTTGCCTCTAAGCTGCTGGAAATCTGTTAAAAGTATACCTAGCACACTATATAAAGCAGGTGAAATAGAGTTGTTGAATACCAAGAAAAGTAACCATGTAATGTTACGTATTACGACTAGCACTTGGTAAGGTTGCAATGAAGGCTTTGGAAAGAACATTTAGATGCCATGATGTGTCTATACCTACAACGATTAGAATTGTTTGGACAATGGTTTTCCCCATGACACTCTATGGATGCGAAAGCTAGACTTTGAAGAAGCAAGATAGAAAAAGCATCGACACTTTTGAACTGTGGTGCTGGAGAAGGATTTTGAGGATACCATGGAAAACAAACAAATGGATCATAGAACAAATCAGTCCAGAATTTTCACTCAAGGCACAAATGACCAGGCTCAAACTATCATATTTTGGACACATTATGCGAAGACTCAGCTCCCTTGAGAAGTCCATCATGCTGGGGAAAGTTGAAGGGAAGAGAAGAAGAGGACGTCCAGCAGCAAGGTGGATGGACTCGATTACGACAACAGTGAATGCACTACTGAGAGACCTTAAAGGCCAAGTTGAAGACAGATCATCCTGGAGAGAATCTATCTATGTGGTTGCTTGGTACTTGACAGCACTTAATCAATCAATTAATCAATATTACGATGGGGGACATTTTTTAAAACCAGCTTTTGATATTGCAGCATCCCAAAATATGCAAATTCTGGGGGAATGCAGAGTTTTGTCTGAAACAAACTGGTTCTGTTCAAGAATTAAACTCCTAGGACTATTTCTAGGGGAGAATGATCACTAAGGAGAATGATTAAGAGGGGGAAATTTAAGGCTTTTTATTACAGGATGAATCTCTTACAGTGGCATCATCAGCCACAACTTTGGTATTGACTGGATAAAATGGAGTGGGGTGGTAGTGCAGCTGTGATTTAGTCAGACTGTGTGTGAAGTTCTTTTTGAGAGAATGAACCAACAGTCCTAGACCAAAGTGGCAAAGTAATTCCTTGATTATTGCTACTGAATGTTGGGAGCTCTGGATGGATGGCAAGAGACTTGGGATGGTACATCACTTACTTTTTGCCCTGCCCTTCCTTTAAGCACCTCACTCCCTTTAACTTCTCAACAACCTCCAAAGTAGATTAGACTGATAGCTAAGAGGGTACTGAACCAAAGTTTCTCTGCTTCTGGTTCAGCACTTTAACCATTGTACCACACTGGCTGTTATGTGCAGGTAAATAGACTTCAATCTTTTCAGATGTAGGGCCCACTTTTAGTTGCAACCTGCAACATGGGACCCACTTTTAATTTTGTTAACCAATAACCATACATGTCCATCAGTCTCTTTGTGCCTAGGGTGACCAGATGAAAAGGAGGACCAGTTGAAAAGGAGGCTCCTATACTTTTAACTGATGCACAGAAGAGAAAATGTTGGTAGATGCATCTTGTCATAGGGTGTGTGAGCGTGTGTGTGTGTGAGAGAGGGGAGAAAATCCGCATCTGCCAAAACCCCTTTTTATATACAACTGTTAGTTATAGGAGGCCTGCTTTTGTTTGCAGCTGGCTTTTCTCTTTTGAAAAGAAAATCTGAAATGCAAAATAAATATTTTTTGTATTTAATATTCATATAATGTTTTTTTTAAAGTGATGATGATTATATTGTCGTGGACTTAGGACTGTGGACTAATAGATTTGTGGGTTTGGGCCAACCACTTAAAGACCAGGGTTGTAGCTATAATAGAGCGGATCTGTTCAAAGAACCCAGCCCCCCAGATCCTCCCCTCCCTATTTTCTTCATTATCTCCGTTCTGCTGGGCTACCGAGGACAGAGGCAAACACGGCCCCCTTTCCCCTAGCTATGCCTCTTAAGGTTAAGATGAGCTCTGAAACTAGGGTGAGAGGTGGTGGCGGAGACTGGGGATGCCTATCAGGTTGGGGGTGGGTGGGTGCAGAGAGACTGGTGAATGGACGAAGAAGGGGGCCCATGTCGTGCAGTCTGATGGAGATTGCTTCTTGGAAGCACATAGTTGGTTCTAAATACTTGGAAGCCATCATGGAATTGGTTGGGGTTTTTTTTTTGTAAGATTGAAATGCGGGGCTAAAAGATCCTAAACAAATCCATACACGTTAAACAGTAGTAGTGTGGTGCGGCTGCAGAAAGGAAGGCGCGCACTGTGTGTTGTTGCTGCCAGACCGTTGGGAGACCCGCTCGTGGGTGGCGCAGCAAGAATGCCTTGCGAGACGGCCCGTGGAGTGCTGCTGCGCGCTGGAATTGGGGTGTCTGGTGGTCTTACGGCTCCGGCCAGACCGGGCCCGAAGGAAAAGGAGGAGGAGAAAAGGGGGGCCGGGCGATTGGAGGGCGGGGGGCGGATCCGAGTCGAGACACCAGAGTCCCGGGCGGCCCGGAGGAGGAGGAGCCTGTTCAAACTTGTCCAGACGCGGCGGCGCTGTGAGCCGGCCGGGAGAACTGTGCCCCTGAGCGGCCGAGCTGCGGACCGGCACCATGGAGGCGGCCAGGCCAGGTGCGAGGCTGGGGTGGGTGGGAGGTCGCGATCCGCTTTCCGATGCCGGGGCGGAAAGTGTGCTTCAGGCCCCTGGGTGAGAAAAAGGGGGCATAATCTCTCTCCCCCCCCCGTGGCTTAAGTGCTGTGCGCCCCACACACGGTTACAGCGGGTTTGTGTTCCAAGTCTTGGGGGAGCCGAGTTGCCCGTTCAGGAGGCTTGCTTGGGGGGCTCTGTGTGTGAGGATCGTAGCCTCGTCTTCTGGGCTGCTTTGCTTTCTCCAGCCCCGGGAGACTCGCTCTTTTGCCCTCCCCATCCGCTCTTTTGGTGGGAGCCGAGTTGGCTACGCTGTCGTTGCGCGCTCCTTGTTCTCCACGGGGTCAAGGGGAGCCGAACTGACGCCCCTCCGCCTGTTATCGCCCCCGCTTGCACGCTCCTGGGGCGGGTGGGTGGGTGTCCGACTCCCCTTTCTCCATAGCCGGCCGGAGCCATTGCCTGGCTTTCCTGAGTCCTGGCGGAAAAGGAGAGGCACCTCTTCCCGCCCGCCCGCCCTACCCTGCGGGACTGTCTCTGAGCGCTTTGCCTCTTCTCCTCGCTGAAGCGGAAAGTGCCCCGTTTTCCCCCTCCTCGTGGGGCAGCGCCTCGCCAACCAATGAGTTTGTTAGTCTGGCCTAGTGGCCTTCCCCGGCTCTCCCCTTTCATTCATGGGGAAAGTTTGGCCGGGGCCGCCTCCAGATCGCTGACCGTGTGCCAGGAGGAGCAGGGATTGATGAGTGCCCGGCTGTGCGCCAGAGCCATCCTTTTGGCACCGGGCTGCCGAGTCCGACTCCCCTGTCGTGTGGAGCGGGTCTGATGAGATCCAGGAGGAGCTTGGAGGGGGTTGCTGCCTGTTGCTTCAGCCTCTGCCAGTTCCTGAGGAGGAGCACTTGGGCTTGCTCTCCTGCCTTCCCTCTTCCAGGGCTCTTTGTATCCCAAGATGCTTCTCTAGAGCAGCATCACCAAGCACAAGTGTAGTGTGCTAGGCGGGACAGCCTGTTCAGGGCTGTGCTACAGCAGATCAGTGCTGTGGAAGAGCTTGGGGTTGTGTTTGTGAAAAGGCAACATATCAGCACTGTAATGTGGTGGGCAGTTGCGGGTATGGAGAGGCCACGGAAAAAGTAGAGTGGTAAAAACTGGTGTAACCCAGCTGGCCAGATACCTTCACAAGCCCAGCCTTTGGGGGTGGTGATGGTGATGAATATAATACCATCTGTGTGCAGGGCACTTTACAAAGAATGTAGATCTCCTAGCTAATGGAAATGCCTCTGTTGATGCATGGGGTAACCCCCTGGTGGTAGAGAGAAGGCATCCGTCCTTACTTTGATCGCCCAGAGGAGGCTGGACAGATGGATTTCTCCGCAGACAGTGGCTAAAAGGGCTTCTTTAGCTTGTGTGTGAGAGTGAGCACGCGCATGCATGCGCACACTACCTTGGAACAGGTGTATGGCAGTGAGCAGACTAAACTTGCAGGCACTCCGTTCTTCTATTCTTGCTTATTCTAGTGAAGTTATGGTTCAGCAGTCCTTTTATTTTGTGTTTAACTCGGGTTGATTTGTGAGACAGAATAAAGATCTTTGTTTGTTTGGATATGGAAGAGTGAGTGTTCTGGGCTAACTGGTTGGAGGGTTTGCCTTAAAGGATCCTACTCTCTGACAAGGGGAAGAACTTGATGACATGGTCCCTTCGAGTTATATTCTGTGTGTGCATCTCCTGCCAGGCCTCCTGTCCTCTGATGGGGTTGTATGAGAAGGAGCTCAGGACCTCAAGTGGTAATTTTGTCTCTTAGTTACCAGGAGCCATGAGTCCCGGAACATTGGGATTGGACTCTTGCCTCTAACCTGACATGTGAATGTGAGTTGGGTGCTCTTGGAGATCCTGCTGGAGCCTTAGAATTATTTGGCAGAAGCTGTGTCCAAGTGGGCAGCTTGGTTGCTTTTGGAATTTGTTTGTGAATCATCACTTCACACTCTAAAGAAGAGGCCTCAGCCCCTGAAATCCCCAGACACTTTTCAAGTTCCTTGCTGCTGGCAACTGGCCCTACAAGGACTGGAGGAGGAGGAGGAGAAGGAAACGCTACCATTTGCAGCAGTACTTCCTATCCTGTATGCTGGTTAGCTGAGGACAGATTGTGTGTCAAAGGACAGCAAAAGTGTCGAAGGGCCAAAAAGCCTCTATGATACTTGTACTGCCAGGGTTGGGATTTAGGGAATAATTGGAGATCAGTGCATGCGTGCGTGCAAAGAGCAAAGCAGACATTTTCTTGGGTACACTCTGTCAGTAATGCTGGGAGGAGCAGAGGGATTGTGGAAGGGTAAGGGTCTGCCTGCTCTGATCATGTTCTTTGTTCCCCAGCTTTAGGCTGGATGGGCTTGATCGCTTCAGCAGATGCCTCCCCCATTCTGTGCCTTGAACCAAGAAGGGGGGGGGAGGGAGGGAATAGCCCTGACTCCCCCCCCCCTTTTCCTGCAGTGTCTTGTTTTTGTTCACCCAATAGCATTGTAGTGCAGGCACAGAGCTTCAGAATGAAGATAAAAAATGGAGGCTAGTGGCTTTTTCAGATGGCTTTGCCATCATGGTTTGATGGCAAAGCATTGGGAAAATAAGCTTCTGGGTGTTGAGGCTGTTGTGGGGGAAAACACACTGGATCTTGGGGAAAGGGTCTGGGGTCCACAAGATTCTTTAGTTAATGAAAGTGTGTGTGCCCCTTGTTGTGACATGGGGTAACCCCTGGTTGTAGAGAATTGGCATCCTTCCTTTTGGTCTCCCAGTGAAGGATCCACTGGGAGACCAATGGGAGCATGGATATAACATAAGTAGATTTGTGTATCCACTGGACGGATATCTAATATTAGTAGTTTTGGTTACAGCCTATGGCATTTGCCTTTCAGATCTACACAGGGTAGGGCTTAAGCAACTGGTGGCTTCCCAACTGGCTCTGATCTCGCTTCTCTAATATTTGCATGAGCCTCCAGTACTTTCTCTCATGCAAACCAAAGGGCTCATAAACTGGTCCTCCTTAAAAATTATTTGCTGACCAGGTTTGCACGGCAACTAGTTGGTACACTTATGGGTATCCATGTTCTACAAGCTGTGAGTGCACAAAAGCTTGTCCAAGGAAGTGTGGTGTAGTGCCTAGGAGACTGAGCTGTAAACCCAAAAGTTGCCAGTTCATATTTTGCCCTTTTCACAAACTTGCCAGGACTCCGGGAGACTTTCCATCCCATTCTATTCCATTGTCAGGAAACCGCCATTCTCTCTGCCCATCTTCTGCATTGGGAGTATAGTAGTACGAACCTTGCCTTGTAGCATGTTGCAAAGTGTTACTGACATAGTATATGTGAAGTGGTTGGAAACTTTAAGCACTACATAAATGATAAGTAGTGGTATTAGTATGTTGTAGTTGGTTGGGATCATGGCTTTCTGCAGCTGGCCGTCTGTTTAGATTGCCCATCTGTCACTTCTCTGTTGGCTGCATACTGCTTAAACCAGTATAGTGGTGAGCAGGGCTGTCCCATGGATTTTGCTGTGCTAGGCAAATTAAAACCCTCCCTATGCCTTACCATATGCTAAGCAGCATTACAAGAGCATGTTCAGTGATCAAGAATGGACAGGGGTATTTTCTTGCGTCCATTTTCAATCTGTCACTTCTTTATTTCCTTCTTTCCCCTTACAACTGTGCCCGTGTCTCCAATCAATCAGAAGGCTTTCAGCTGTCATCCCTAGAGTGGCAAAGATATTGCCCAGCCCACAAGTTGCTAAGCTTCTATTTGAAAAAGCACAGGCAGCACCTCTCATTTCAGGACATTTATATAGCTGAAATAGGTGCCCCTTGAAATTTAGAATCCAAGCGGCTTGACAAATCTCCTTCTATGGTTGGACCGGCTCTCATGTTGGGAGGCTGGTTTGCATTCTGGATCTGGCTAAGGAAATGCTGGAATTGAAGAGGGTGGAGAACAATTTGGGTTTAAGACCTTTCCCTATATATCTGTGTCTTGAGTTTTGCTTAGGCCCCATAGCTGTGAAGTAGCAGGTACCATAGTGAGTTGTAGAGTGGCTGTTCCGAGCATGGTAGGAAAGCCACATCTGCACCTTTAAATTTTCCTTCCCATTTTGTCCAAGGGATCTTTGTGGTTGTGGAAACTCTGTAGTTTTCCTGTTAAAGTCTGGTGCTGGGGCTAATGAAAGGCTGGGGCATCACCCAGCAGCTGTTGGCCCTCCAGTGTTGGCCCAAGGCACCATGTGGGGGTTAAACCCCTGTCCTCCAAGCTTAATGAAATGGTGAGAATGGTCGCTCCCTATGGCTTATCAGGAATGTGTGGTGAGAACCCCTGCTGGGTTGACCCAGCCATGCCCTTTCTGAATGCTGTCCCTGATTGGCATGTACTAGGCCCCTCTTCTGGGTGGCCTGTCGCTCAGTATCCATCCAGCAGTCGTGATCGGCATGTGTGGAACTATCACATGGCCTGGCCTGCTTCTGGGAAGGGCAGAGCTGCTCTTAAAGGGATGGGATGCCCACTTGCAGATTGGTTTAATGCTAGGAATTTAATGTTTATGCTTTTGTAGGTTCTTCATGGCATTTCTGTCTGACAGTTTCCTGTTCTCTGTGTAGCACCTGCTTTGTTCCTCCTCATTCAGCTACCATTTTGACAGTGGGACCAACCTCTCTGTGTTGGGGGACATTTCTTCACCCTTGGGGGTGAAGAAAGCACTACATAGCTAAGTGCTTTATGGAGCAAATAGTTCCAGATAAGCAAAATGAGCAAGTCAGGCCACATTCGGCAAGAGAAGGCAACAAGTAGACATGGTTCCTATATGTTAGGGGAAACATTATATTCCAGTCCTGAATCTTACAGTGCTTGATTAAGCACAAAGCACAAGCAAAAGCTTTCCACTCAGTCTTCCAAAAAGAAATGTGGTGGGGTTCATTTCACACATTCTCGACATCAAGCCTTTAGTTGTGGTAGCTCCTGATGTCCAGAGCAAAGATGCTGTGAGTAGTGATAGAGATACTTCCTGACACCCCTAGATCATGTAGAGGGCCTGGAAAAGAACTTCAGCTGTAGGAATGTGCTTGAAACGTGGTTTGAAGTGTAGTTCGAGCACTTGCAAGGAAATTCAAAAGGGGACTTTAAGAAAAATGAGAGTGGGTGCTTACCTGCTCTCCACCGTCCCTTCCAGCTTCCTGCTGGGGCAATGTACGTCCAAAAGTACGTGAACCACACTTTGAACCGCACTTTGTCAGTGGCTCTCAAGTTACAGATTTCCCCTGAATGTGCTTCCTTTTATCTGGGGACATGCAGGACTTTCACCATGACTTCTGCCCAGAGAACCATGGTCCCTCCCAAACTGTTTTCCTTGAATTCAGATAGTGTTGTGACTTAGCAGGAATCTTCCATATATATAATTCTTTAAGGCGTACCAGTGGCTGATCCCATGTGTGGCAGCTTTTGCAAGAGTTAGCGAGCAGAAGCACCTGATTGGGCAGTGAGGATTCCATATGTAGATAGGAGGAGGCTGTGATGGTTAAGGTCAGTTGGAATGCAACTATTATTGGTCAGAAGATGTTCTTGATTGTAGAGGAGAGTAATCTCGCTATATAAAAGGATAGTGGGCAGGAGTCTGTGAAGAGAGGGGTGGTGAGTGAGGAAAGAGCCCCTTCAGGAGAAGGAGGCTACCGTTGTGTGAATTAGATGAGGAAACAAGATGAACAAGATCTGTTAACTCAAGAAGGGAGAGAGAGAGAGAGAGAGAAAGAAAGAAAGAAAGAAAGAAAGAAAGAAAGAAAGAAAGAAAGAAAGAAAGGGGGGGGAAGAAAGACAGAGGGGAAGAGCAAGCAGAGGAGAGAGAGAGAAAGAAGGAAGGGTGAGGGACGGGCTTGAGCCTGTCAGTGGCCTGAGGGGAATGAGCAGCCATGCTGGTGGTGGCAGCAAGGAAGGGCCCAGTCAACTGCTTCTGCTTCTGTGAGGAGGAACAGGAGCGGGGTGAGGGTGGGGAGGTCTCCGGTGATAGGGGGCTGCAGCTTGGCCAATAGGTGCCACAGTACTGCAGCCACGACCAAGAGGGGTGAGGGGGATGAAGTAAAGGGATGGAGGAGGAGGAGCAGGAGTGTGGCTCAGGTGAAGGTGGAGAGATCTCTGAGGTGAGGGGGGCTGTGGCAGGGGAGCAATCAAGTACTAGCACGCAGAGCTAGTTGTGAATAATCTTAACAAAGAAGTTTGCAGTGGACATCATAAAAGATAACAATGCATCTTTTGAATTAGGAAATTTGGATGCTCTTTACTATAACTAATTATTCTCAATTTTCAAGTGAGAAATCGGAGACAGTAATGTGGCCTGTGCCAAGATTTCACTGGATTTCTTCTGTACACTGGATGACATTATTTACTATCAATTGCTTATCCCAGTGGTGTTCTTAAGGTAAGGTAAAGTGTGCCTTCAAGTCGATTTCGACTCCTGGCGCCCACAGAACCCTGTGGTTTTCTTTTGGTAGAGTACAGGAGGGGTTTACTATTGCCTCCTCCCATACAGTATGAGATGATGCCTTTCAGCATCTTCCTATATCGCTGCTGCCCGATATAGTACCAGAGGTGATTCGAACCGGCAACCTTCTGCTTGTTAGTCAAGCATTTCCTTGCTGCGCCATTAGGTTGCTAGTGGTGTTCTTACCTATAAAATTTAGACAGGTTGAAAGGGTAGTTTCGACGTTCAATTCAGACATTATGCTGTACTCGCTGACCCGCACAGAGCATCTGTGCGCTCTTTGAGGCTGGCTGTTCCCCCCTCCCGCTCTACTCTCTGGCCCCCCTCCCTCTCCCTCACCCACCCACCCAGTTCTCTCTGAGAGAGAAATGATTGGTTCAGAGTCACCCAGCAAGTATCATGGCTGAATGGGGATTTGAACTCAGGTCTCCCCGGTCCTAGTCCAGCACTCTAACCACTACACCACACTGGTTCACTTTATACTGTATCTTGACCTATCACAGAAGCTCTGGAAAAATAAAAACTACATCAGTGAAAACAAAATCTCTTTGATTAAGCCTAGTGATCAGGCGAGACAAATATTAAACATTCCCAAGCACTAGGATCAAACTCTTAGGTACCAGATTTTTAAGCATGTGGGTGAATGGGCTCTTGGGATTTTTTTCAGTGCTGCATGTAAGGTCTGCAAAGATCTGCTTTGTGTTGCCCTTCTAAATGTTGAGAAGAAAGTAGTAAATATGTAGTGTCTTAGGAGAATTTTTGTAAGAGAGGAGCCCCCTAACTCCTGGAATTATCAGGTTTCATTGAATAGCTTTAATTTTAAAATAATATTTCTGTCCTTTATGGTGGAATTTAATTCCTTAGCTAGCTCCAGAACTAGACATTCCCTGGTTCTGCTCTCTCAATTTTAGGATTTGAAATCTCTGTTTTGAGACCAGGGTTCTGCCAATATTATTTCAGACTTTGTAGACATGGAACTGTGGCGGGCGGGGGTGGTTCTAAATCTACCGGCCCCCTTTAAACAAAACAAGGTCCTGCCCTAAACTGACCAGTTTGCTGTGCTCTCCTGTCACATTTATATGCAGCCCTAAATAAAATCTCAGGGCAGTTTACAATCCAAGCAACAACCGAAACCTAAAAACTGTATAAACAGATTAAAATTACCGTAAATAACACTTTTAGAACTTTAAAACACCATCAACGGAATGGGTTTCCCAGGTCCTGGGCCTGGTTGGGGCATAGTCTGTAAGTTTACTAGGCAGTTGTCTCTGAGAATGGCCCAGCTGTGAGGTCAGATTTGGGACCTCCCTGGAGTTGCGGGCTCATTGGTTCAGACCAGCATTTACATGAAAACAGGAGCTTTTGTTTCCCACTTCAGCTTCTGCTGCTGTTACTGCTGGTGGATTATTCCTCCCATAATCCCTTAGCCCGGCGGTTGCTGGGAGATGTTGATTATGCTACAGACAAGAGGATCCTGACATCAAACAGGGCCTAAAGCAGCAGGAGCCAGCCTGGTAACAAAGATCCGGTTTCCAGGCAGATGCCTGTCCTGGATGAAGAGGAGCAGCAAGCATAGGGCTGGAAGAGGGCACAGTTTGCTGAGATGGCTCTAGGAGAATGTTGTCCCTTCTCTGACTGTGGTTCTGCCTCTGAGATTTAGCCCGGGAGCACAGTACACCTCTGTATCTAGAAATGCTCATACTGCAAAGGATGAACAGAAACCAGAAATAATTCACTATCCCTATTGAAACCAATGACTTGTCAACACATACGGATCAGCTATACAACATTATTTATGTCATCTGGCATAGAAAACTCTGTTGGCTTATCACCGTTTTCTGTGCCAAATGACCTAAATAATGTATAGCTGATCCGTATGTGTTGACAAGTCATTGGTTTCAGTAGGGATAGTGCATTAATTCTGGGTTCTGTTCAGCCTTTGCAGTCTGAGGTATTTTGCTTGGTGGTAGTAAAACCACTGGTTAGTGTGTTACTTCACCAATTTTTTTAAAAAAATAAATACATATTTTATTTATTATATTTCTATACTGCCTGATATAGACATCTCTAGGTGGTGTACAAAGATCTATCTATGTATTTTCATTTAAAAATGTATACTTTACTTTCCCATTCAAATTGATGTCCAAGGTGGTTTACAGAGCGTTAAAAAGCCTATTTTAAAAAAATAACTGTGCTAAAAACAAATACACAGGTGCACAAACACACTTGGGAATAGTAGCATTACAGCAGATTAAACAACCTAGATGCTATTGTAGTTAAAACCCACCAAAAGCTTAACTTTGAGTTTTTACATGGTGCCTAAAAGTTGGCGCCCAGCCTAAAGTTGGTACACAGCAAGTATGTTTGGGGAAGATATTCTTGAGATGGCGTGCCACAACAGAGAAGACCCTGTTCTGTGGTAGCTGCCCACCATACTCAACTGAATCCAAGACTAGGTAACTTCTGATGGTGGTACCTGGAGCAGGGTTTTTGCTGATGATCTTAAGAAACAGGCCAGTTCAAAAGGAAGAAGGTAGCCCTGATTCCCAAGTCTCTGCTTAAGGCTTTGAAGGTCAAAACCAGCATAATGGGTTGCATTTGGATGCCAACTGGAAGCCAGTTAAGTTCTTTCAGCAGCAATGAAATATGACTGACACTTGGTGTGGTGGTGGTGATGTTGTGTATATACTACTCTTAAACAAAAAAAAGTTCTCAGAGTAGTTTACATAGAAAAAAGTAATAAAATTCCCTGTCCCCAAAGGGCTCACAATGCAGTAATGCAAGTTAGACATCAGCAACAGCCATTGGAAAGGTGCTGTGCTGATGCTGGACAGGGGCAGTTGCTCTTCTCCTGCTAAAAATAAGACAGCCATCACTTTAGAAGGTGCCTCTTTGCCCAGTTAGCAGTGGATAAGCAGTGCATCAGTTAATAACCTGGCCATGATGTTGCTGTATTTGTAAAACGTTATTCGTATTTGAACACACAGTTGTGCTGGTTCATCACGATACACTACATCACATGTTCTTCCTTACAGTTCTTGGAACCGTGGATGGGGATGGCACACCAACAGACTGGAGAATGTGATAAGTAACCGAAGTATGGATTCATGCCAATGCTCCCTCTGGCCTCGTCTCTCGTAGTGCTAGAGACAGCAAATATAAAAGGAGCAACTAAACTCCAGAGCAGAATGCTTATCGTATGCTTTTTGCAAGTTGTGCTGTATTCTCTAGGGCTTGTTCAGCGGCTGAGGAGTATACGTTTCAAATATGTCCTGAATCAGACGGTGATTGCTCTGAACATTGTGAGCACAAGCTGTAACTGGTAGGCATAAAGGCATTTCAGGTGTGAAGCTGGAAAACACCATTCTTGGAATGCTTTGGAAGCAACACTATAAGAATATAAGAAGAATCCTGTGGGGTCAGACCAAAGGTCCATCGAGTCTAGCATCCTGTTTCCCGTGGTGGCCAACCAGATGCTTCTGGGAACCCCAGGAGTGGGTCATGAAGGCAAATAGCGCTCTTGCACTGTTGTTCCCCAGCAATTTTCAGAGGCACTAGGCCTCTGAACCTGGAAGTAGCATATGGCCATCATGACTAGTAGCTGTTGATTGACTTTGTCCTCCATGAATTTATTTAATCCCCTTTTAGAGCCATCGCCACACCCTATGGCAATGAATTCCATGCATTTAATTATGCAGTGTGTGAAGATGTACTTTCTCTTATCTGCCCTGAATCTCCCACATGCCTGTTTCATTGGATGACTCTGGGTTCCGTTCATTGCCATAGAGTCGAAGCTGTAGAATGTTGCACAAGACAGCATCTTTAACCTGCACAGAGACTGAAATGATTCCATTGGTAAGACGTCTCTGTTAAAATGTGCAAGCTGTGCAACTCAATTAATCTGGTAGCAGTGGTTCAGCTGCCTTGAGTGATGTGGGAAAAGATCAAGGAGGAGCCGATGGTTGTCTGTTCCCTTTCAGTTGAGATCAACTTTTATTTCAATGCTAGCTGCACTTTCTCTGCATGTGCCACATTTCATCTGATTCTGTGTGGTGTTCAGCATTTCAGATGAAGAAAATGGATTCCTTGTTGCCAACAGTGTATGAACATATGAAGCTGCCTTCCACTGTCAGACTATTGGCTGCCATTTCCAGGCCGGCTCTATAAGATCCAGTAACTGGAGGCAGCAGGGATGGAAGCTGGGACCTTCTGCATGTAAAGCAGAACTGCATAGCTTTGGCCCTCCTTCAGATGTTGGACTACATCCCTCATCAGCCCTGACTATTGGCCACTGTGGCTGAAGGTTATGGGAGCTGTAGTCCAAAAGCAGCTGGAGGGCTATAGTTGTGCAGTCCCGATACAGTGACAGGGAACATGTTTTACATCAGGGCTGCACAGCTTCAGCCGCTTTTGGACTACAGCTCCCTTAACCTCCAGCCATAGTGGCCAGTAATCAGGGCTTCTGGGAGTTGCAGTCCAACCTCTGCAGGAAGGCCAGGTTTGTGCAGTTCTGCTTTACATGCAAAAAGTCCCCAGGTGTGCAGCCCTGATGTAAAGCATGTTCCCTGGCACTGCGTTTTGGCTCTTCCTCTGGGTCTTCTAGCTAGCTGGGGTGACTGAGAAACCCGTGTGTTCAAAATTATTTGTTCTTAGTCATGTGATGATGAGCTTAGAAACCATCATGTTAAGTGGATTCTTGTACTCTGCTCTTGTAAGCCATTGAGAAAACACTATTTCCGTGTTTTTTCTCTTTTCTCCATTATGAGGGTGGAAATCTGCTTTTTGAAGAGGAAGTCTTGCATTCCCCAAATTGCAGCCAGTGTTTGTGAGCTGAACAAAAGTGGCTCTGCTCTCCCCAGCCTCACTAATGAGACTGGCTTTTGCCATCAAGTAGGAGGCTTTAGTTCTCTCATCTTTATAATAGTGGTTATCTGAGCCAGTCTTCAATTCCTTTTAGAACTGCGTTGATTCCCTACACCGCTATTTCCTGTAGCAGAGAGTTCTACAGGCTTATAGTCTGCTGATTGGAAACCTGTATTCTGTGACTTGTGTGGATGCCATATCCATTCATGGGACATTCTTTATTTTGTTGCTGTGCTGCAGTGAGGTGCAGACAATCTCACATCAACTCTGATCTGCTCCTTTTGGCTAGTTTATTGTCTGCGTTCTTTCAGGCTCTCTGGGTGCCTTTGGGCTTCAAAGTAGTTTCCTTTCTCAAATAATTTCCAAACACTAATTTTAGCCAATGTTTAATATAGCAAACCCTGCCATGCCATGCAGGCATCTTTACGTTTAAATCTGCCAGCCTTTTTAGACGACTTTTCAGTAGGCTTATGAGATCACCTGGCATTCCGTCTGAGTGTGTGTGTGTGTGTGTGTGTGTGTGTCCCGGCCCATCAAATTTGCAATGGACCAATATGAACTAAATTGGTGCATAGGGACACCTCAATGGCGTTGTTTGTGGTGATGTCATCCATTCCAGTTCAAGATGGTGGACACGTGAACATTTGAGGCACAAGTGGGCTAACTTGTGAACCGTCTAACTGATCTGAACCAAATTTGCTACAGTTGTAATGAGTGACACACAGGGCTGACTCAAGGGCATAGTTTGTAATGACGTCATCCATCCTGATTCAAGATGGCGGCCACATGAATGTTTGAGGTGCAAGTGGGAACTGATTTGGACCAAATTTGGTACAGTTGTAGGGACACATAGGGACACCTCAAACACATAGTTTGTGGCGATGTCATCCACCCCAGTTCAAGATGGCGGAGGTATGATCATTTTAGGCACAAGTGGGCTCATTTGTGAACTGCCTAACAAATGTGGACCAAATTTAGTCCAGTTGTAGGAGTAGTGAAAGGCAAGTAGGCAGATTAGTTCTTACTAGAACAACTTGTAATAGTCTCTTGCAACAGCTTGGACAGAGATGTGGAGAAACCTCTTGTCCAGGCATAGGGAAGGTTAAGGGTCAAACTGCATATTGTTAAGCACATGGTTAATGCTGATGCATTGATGTTGTTTTCTCTTCACGAAATAGCAGATTAATCAGGCACCTTTTCAGACTGTGTGGGAGGGAGGTCTTAACCCTTTGCCTCCCTGCAGTCCCGATCCAATTAGAGCTCCCTCCATGACTGCCATTTGCCTCTAAATAAAAGCTCTCATGTGAATAGCAATGGCAATAGGGGACTGATAGGGAATCGGACTGCGGAGGGGGAGGAGTTAACATCCCCCCACCAAAAAAAATAGTCCCAATTTGCAGGGGGCCTGATACATCTGCTATTTAGTTAAGGAAGAAAAACCATGCTAGAAACATGGTAAACTTCATGTGTAGTTTGACCTAAAGGTTACTGGAAAGGACACTGATGCTATCTTAGTGCTCTCCGGAGGAGGTATAAATGATTTTCTGTGGTCGGTCATCTCGAATCTTAACTGTTTGTGTGCCCTGATAAATTTTCTCTGGGTAATTTGGAATTCTGCTTCCTGTGGATCATGCAGCTTAATTATTTGCCATCTTATAATTTGTACCATCTGGATTGGAGCTGAGCTGTCTGCCAGTCTGGGCCTTAGTTTTAAGGATGCATAAACGAGATCACTTAATGTGGCTTAGTGAACAAGCTTTGACCATGCTGCCATACTCACAATTAGGGTGATAAAAAAGATTGGGTGGCTTTCCACCTTTTCAAAGTGTACTTACAGGTACAGAAGAGATTCTGTGCCACATTCATGACTGTGTATATGAAACTGCATACAGCTATACACAAGCCCTATTCAGACATTATGTTGTACTTTTGTACAGGTGTTTACACATGTACATAAGTTTGTGAGGATGACTGTATTCATTATAAAAACAAACCTGGATACAGCCCCCCTCAAATACAGGCTATAAATAGGAGGGCTACTGTACATGTGTTGAGCGTCATGTGTGAATAACTGTGCGTACAGGTCTGCAGGCATGCACAAATCATATGTGCATTGAACATAACATGTGAATAAGGATACAGTGTAATACCTTTATATTCTGTAGTCATTAACCCCTGCTAACTTGGCAAAAAGGCACCTTTGTAGCGTGGTGATTCTCTTTATTTAGCAGGGGGAGAGTAACTGGCCCTATTCACCCCCAGCACAGTACCTCCAGTGACTGTTGCTGGTTTTTATCTGATGTTTCTTTTTGGATTGTGAGCCCTTTGATGACAGGGATCCATCTTATTTATTTGTTATTTCTCTGTGTAAACCGCCCTGAGCCATTTTGGAAGGGCGGTATAGAAATCGAATTAATAATAATAATTAATCTGGAACAACCATCCTTTATTTCAGCCCTCTGAATCATTCATGCAGTTCAGAAGCCCTGCTGTGTCCACAAGCATGGCTTGGTTGGCAGAGTGCAAAACAATATACCCTTCAAGCACTCCTGTAAATGTGGCAAATCTGTTAGGGGGAGATAACTTGGATTTACTGCCCTTCTTTCTGTGCTCTCAGCCTTTGGAGCAGGGACAGGGAACAACATAACAACGGAAATCTCTGCATTCTGTGTGTCCCAACTTCACGGAGCTGTGACTTTAACAGACTGCCTACTGTCCCTTCCCCCACCCCTACCCCCACCAAATTTCAATGCTTTGCTCCTGAAAAGCTTCTCCTTGCTTTGCTCAATGTGAGTGACTGGAGATGGGAGAAGAGAACAGAAAACTGCTTGGCTCTGCTGCTGCCGCCGCCATCTCCTCCCCCATCTTGGTTCCTTTTAATTAGCTTTCATGCACAGTCTCTCTCTCTCTCTCTCTCTCCCCCCTCCCTCCCCCTCCCTCCTCACTGAACTGCTAAATCCCCATTTGGCATGCAGAGACGGAGCCTCCTCAGTCCATGGTGGTTCTGGATTATTTAATGTCCCTTGCTTGAACCTTCCTGACGGCAGCAATAACAACATTAGCTTTTGGGGGTAGAGAGGCATAGGGACTCCTATCAACTAGCAGGGCGAAGAACCCCAAATCCTCAGAGCTACTCTGCAGTCTCACCATTATGAGAGGATTTCAGGGATGTTTAGATATGAAATTCTAATCTAGGTTGTCTTAATTTCTCTACGGATCTGTAAGGACATGTTACTGTAATGCAGGGATAGGCAATGTGGGGCTCTCCCGATGTTGCTGAACGGCAACTCCCATCACCCCCAGCCACAGTTTATTGCAGCTGGGGATGATGGGAGTTGTAGTCCAACAACACCTGGAGAGCCACATGTTGCCTATACCTGCTTTAAAGCAATCTGATTCTTCTGCACAACCAAGAATGCCCCCACACTAGCACAAAGGATGGTTACTCTTCATAACCACTAGGGATGGCTACTCTTCATTTGCTCACTTTCAGGCAGCATCCACACGGCATTGTTGCTAATGTGTTGCTTTCCAAGGTTCTCTGAATAATTGGATTTGGGACCATTAAAACACCGTTGCTACACAAGCCTGCTTGCTGTAAATGGGCAAAGTGCTGCTTCGACTTTGTTCTGGCAGGGTTTCTTTAATGGTTGCTTCCCCAACTGCCCCTCTCCCAGCTATCGGCTGCTGGACCCTTAGCAGCCTTTTGTGAGCAAAGAGAATCTCTCTTCTCTTCGTGGGTGAAGAGAATCCCTGCCTTGCCTTTGCCTATTAATCCTTGACTTTGCACTTCCCATTGTGAAATACTTATAACTAGCTGATCCCGCGCATAGCATCTGCGCCCCTAGTTCTCCCTGTCTCTCCCCCCATCTTCATTTCGTCTTCAGCCCCAGCCTGTTCTCCACCTCCCATTCCGTTCTCCCCCCTCCAGGAGGTGGAAACAGCAATGGTTTGGAGCGCTCTGCCATTTTTTACCCAAAGTGCAATGCCCCCACCCTGATTCAGTATCCCACTCGCTCAGCATAGGGGTGAGCCATTGCTCTAAAGAAAGACAGTGGCCACCGGTGCATCTGCCAAGAAGAGCATAAGATTGCTGCCCCGCTGTCAACGAAAGCTCCCTTTAAACTCCCCTTAAGGGAATCCACCCCAGGTAGGAAGGGGCTTGCTGAAGGCTCTTTGCTGAGGGCCTTCTCAGACCTAGAGCTGACTCTAAGGGCAAGCACTATGAGCAGAAAGCATTGGGTAGAACAGAGCGTTGCATTGTTGGAAAATGGGTGGTTCTGGGAAGGAAGGAGGAATTTGTTAGACATTGCTGTGGGAAACGGAGACATCTGCTCACTGAAGACTGCAATCCCCCCCACACTTTCAAGGGAGCAGGTTTCATTGAACAGAATGGGGCTTACCTCCTGAGTAAACATGCACAGCATCTTGTCCATTGGGTTGGGCATTGCTGTATTTCTTACAGGAAATACAGTAGTATAGTAAGTGCCTCATGGAAACACCAATTTAATATGCGTTCAGCATATCCTGGAAAAGCAGTATTTCAGCAGCACTAAAGAGCCCCCAGTATGGAAGCACCCTATGAGAGCTAGAGACTTAAATATGAAAGTTGAGACTCTCTGAGGTCGTTTTCACGGCCAGCTCTACCTGGGCTCGCACAGCCCTATCTGGGCAGAACCGGTTGCGAGAACTGCTGGGATTGGTCCTCCTGATTCTGGCGCTCCCTTTTTGGGCAGCCCAGGTTTTCTGCCCAGGCTAAAAGTGAGGGAGGAGGGCATGCACATACCCTCCTCACTGCCTGCCAGCAGCCCTAGCTTCCATAGAGCCGAGTGGAAAGAGTGCCTGGCAGCGGGGAAATGCCCCAGTGCACTCACACAGTGCATTGTGGGATGCAGGATGACCCAGTCTCCTTTCCCCTCTCACCTTTGCTGCTTCTGGAGTGCTGACATGCTGGTTGTGTGGATGTGCAGTGCTCCGGAGCCCAAGAGTGGCTCACTCCTGCCTTCCCCCACCCCCCACTGCCTTCTCCCTACCCCCAGTGATTTTGGTCGTGAGAATGACCTCTCTGTAGTTAACAGCTATGGGTTAACATCAATGGGTCCCCACTGAGAAGGAGTCGGCCATCCTGTGACCCTTCCCCAAGCTATTTCCCCCCTGGTATTTCAGCAACGTTACCCGGGAGCATGGGTTCCTAATCTTGGGTCCCTAGATGTTGTTGGACTACAACTCCCATAATCCCCAGATGCACTGACTAGGTGGGGATTATGGTAGTCCAGCAAAATCTAGGAACCAAAAGTTGGGAACCCTTGCCCTGGAGAATAAGGGTAGCTCCTGACTTCATTTCTCACTAAAGTGGAGAGACAGGTTGGGATAATGGCCTTGCCTTTCTGTTCGTTTTGTGTACAGGAGACAAGGCCTAGCTGACAGGCCGGCTGTCTTGTACAGAATGTGAATCTCTGAAGTAGCCAGCATGAGAGAGAGAGAATGCTAGGAAATAGAAGAGCCTAACAAAAGCTCACTTGGACATTAGTTGCAAGATGTAGCAGTCACCTCTGCAGACAGCAGATACCCCCAGTATCCCACCACCATCTTATAGAGCCCTGTGTCTGCCTTCCTTCTAGCCACCAGTTGAAATCTGCTTTTCAAAAACTGAAGGGTTAGGGTGGTGCATGTGTGCTACAACATGAGAGGATATTGGCCAGACCCTGTGAGGAGCAGACACCTGGGAACTGCTTGGCAGGGGTGTTATGCTTAGGATTTTCATACTTTGGGGTTTTTTCTGGGGTTTTTTCTTGTTAAGACTTCATTTTGTGCATTATTTTTGCTTGGAAGTAAACCTCCCAGAATTCAGTAGGGCTTACTCCCAGGTAGGACGTGTTTTATATTGGTGAGTGAGTGAGTGAGTGCCGTCAAGTTGGTGCCTACTCTTAACGACCACATAGATTCTCTGCAGGATTAAACTTGGCCTTTAAGATCTCTCAGAGGTACATTTATTGCTGCTGTATTCGAGTCCATCCACCTTGTTGCTGGTCGTCCTCTTCTCTTTCCTTCAACTTTTCCCAGCATTATGGACCTCATTATTTTATTTATTTATGTATTTATTATTTAATTAACTTATTTATATACTGCCCCAAACCAAGGTCTCAGGGCGGTTCACAACTAAGCAATAAACAAAACATTAAAATCAATTAAAATTCTAAAAAAAAATTAAAACAAATCAATCAGTCTAAAATTTAAAAAGTCTTCACTTTTGTTAGGGAGCAGATTTCCAGCCCTGGCTGGATATGGAAAAATGTCTAGGAGCATATACTTGGCCTTTTTCTGACCTCTGCTTTCTAACAAACAGTATCTCCATTCCTTTGCTCTTGCATTGCCCCCTGCCTTTATAAATCTTGCCAAAACATCCAAAGTAGCGGAAAGCCACAATCTTGGAAGCAGAGCATACAAATACAAATTGTGATCTCATTTGTGTGTTCAAGTTGGCTACATTTTCATCTGGAATTTTGGAGCAAAGGGACATCCTCATGACACAGCATTTTGCCTTTTACAATCAGGGGAAGGAGAGACTATCAGGAAATACCTTTTGAGTGAAGTGCACGTGCTTCCTGGGAAGATCTGACAATTCTGGCCTTCCTCTTGTTATGGCCTCTCTGTTGTTCATTCAGTGAACATCCCCCCCTCCGCCACAAGGAAAACAGGTTTCCACTTGCTTGAAATGCCTCAAGAAGTAATTAAACTGCTGTGGTACTAAAGCTTCAAATTGACATAAGAGCCAAAATGCAGTTGGTAATGGATTTTTGGGGTGTGTGAGTGAAAAACATCTTCTGCTTCACAGTCTGCTCAGTTTGTGTAAAAATCTGGCCAGATGGGATGCAGCAGAAGTTACCCATGACTTGACTTGTCAAAAAGCTAAGAGTTGCCTTTGTGCCTTTACTTCTTCTCCATCTTTCCTCCTCCTGTTCTTGTTTCTTTACCTTCTGCCATGCTGAACTCTGTACCTGGAGCTTCATTCTCTAGTCTCCTCTTCCTTAATCTCCTTCTCCATACCCACTTTAGGCAGATAGCTGAATCAATCTAGCTTTCCTTAGCTGCACCAGGAGTCAGGTGCTCCCTGACTTTCCCCATCCTTGCTTCTCCATCTCTTATCATTTCCTTACCTGCTGTTTCCTCCAGAGAATCTGTCTGTGACTTCTCTAGGAAGGGAACATAATCGCTACCTTTGTTCTCTGCATCTAGCACCTTATTGGTGCTACGTACATTTTACATAGTAGTGCCTAAATGAAAACTTGAAAAGTATGTGTTGTTCTTCCGAAATCCAATCTTCAGCCAAGAACAGCTCGTTCTCCAAGAAAGCTTCCATTCCTAGCCTAAGACAGGGCTTGACCTATCCCAGGCACCAGGGAGCCATGGTGCCTAGGAATTTAACCGTGATACCTCAACTAGGATATTCAGAGGTAGAGATATGTAATAAAATCTGCATTTGTCCCAGGCAGCCCTGTTTCTGTTCTAACTGTGTAACTTGTAAAGGGGATAAAGAGAAGCCCATTTACCTCCGCAAGATTCATCACGAAGTCCAGTAATTTTGTCAAGTGCCCATTGTCTGGCTCCGACATCCAAAGAAAAATTGTCAAAGCCTGGCCTAAGAAGAATCACAAATCTTGGGGATAATGCTAACATGCAGTTACTCAGCAATAGTTGTCTGGCAAGACGTCCTCTGCTATACCTGAGGACAGACTCCTTCCTGAAGTCTGTGAACTATTGAGGGCAGATGTGCTCGTAGTATTCCCTCCCACCCTTTCCGGGAAGATTTTCACCCTCTGAGTCCGCTAATTGATGTGCCTGAAAGGAAGCAAAAGGCCATCTAGTCTGGCTTCCTGCTGCAATGGAGTGGTGAATCAATCCACATTCCTGTTGTTATCCGTGCAGATTTTTCTTCTTCTTGCGGCTTTCTTGGTGTTAAGACTTGTGTGTGTGTGGGGGGGGGGCGTGTATAGGTTTTTGCTTGCCAGTCAGCAGCACCTGTGGCTGCCATGCCTTCTCTCTCTTTTATGTGTGTCCAGTTATTACCTATTAACCCTTTGTGACACTGATTGCATGCACTGCCGTATAAGAATTAGAACAGTGTTCGTTGGGTTGGCCCCTGTCCTTGTTCTGACCCTCCCACCATCTTAGATGTGTTGCTGTCTGAGGATTGCTTGAGAGGATGTTACCTGCCTCCCCGCCCCCCCTGCCAAGCAAATGTCTTGGGCCTATTTGTTTCGGATGTATGTGTCTGCATTTGCAGACTAACTTGGGGTCCCAGCCTGGGACTATTCTCTCCAGCCGCTTTCAAATTCCAGGGAAGAGCCTCTGTCGTTTTGGTGATCTCGAAAACAGTGCAGTGAAGTGTAAATCCCCTTTAATTTGAAGAGTGTGGCGGGGATAACCCTTCTCCCATTAGAGAAGGGGTGATGCAGGGGGCAAAAACTTGAAGGAAAGCAAGCAAGCGAGAGAAGAGAGGCCATCACAGAGGCCTGATGCATTCTTCTCCCCTTCCAGCCCCATTGCAGACCCACCCAGGTGTTTTCTATCAGAGCTTTCCCCTTTGTTGTTCTTGCTATGTTAATGGCGTCCTGCTCTGCCCAAGATAGGAGCTGAGCAAGGGGCTGGGCTGGTGCCTAGGGTTGGAATAAATGCGAGTTAGTTCCACTCGGTGATCCTGAACTGCTGGCAGGAGAGGGAGACACAGGCGCTTTCTATTTAAAGCACAGCTCAGAGGGCAGGTTATAAAAAGGAAATCTGCTCCGTGGACAGCACTGAAGGGAGGGGGAAGCGGACTCGGCAGGGGTGGGGAGGTCCTGCCAGCATGGGCCTCCCCGCCCCCCACCGCCCCACTGCTCTTCTCCCTTGGTGGCACAGCAGAGAAATAACCTCCCGAAATCCTTCAGTATCTCCCCCTTCCCTCCCCCGCCAGTATCTGTTCTGTGTAGATGGCTTCCTGAAGGGCTAGCGTGCCCCCTAAACCGAAGAAGATGAATTAACCGTGTGATGCTGTTGGAGAAGAGGCAAATGTCGTTCTGGGAGGGATTAACAGAAGCATTGTTTATACAAGACAGGCCAATGGTTTCTTTCTTGCACAGCATTAGTCTGCAGCAGTGCTCTGAGCTGAGCTCTGGATTCCCACTGCAGAAAAGATGAAAGAGGAGAGCTGGTCTCGTGGTGGCAAGCATGAATGGTCCCCTTTGCTAAGCAAGGTCTGCCCTGGTTTGCACTTGAATGGGAGACACGTGTGAGCACTGTAAGATAATCCCTTTAGGGGGATGGGGCCGGCCTAGGAAGAGCATCTGCATGCTGGCATGCAGAAGGTTCCAAGTTCCCTCCCTGGCATCTCCAGATGTTCCTTTGATGTGAGGGAAATGATGAAAAGATCCTGCATTTTGGGCAGTGGGCCATTTCACGGTGGCTATTGTGGGGACTTTGAGAAGCCTTGCAAATTGTTACGAAGTGGGCATTTGCTGTTATCCCTATGTGCTACCTCCACCTCCCCTCACTGCCTCTCGCACTGTCGGGTGGTGCTGTCCCAGTTCTCTGTCTTGTCTCTCTTAGCCTGGAGAGGCAGCCGAGGCAGCCGGGATAGCCCTCTTGGAGAGAGAGAGGCAGATATCGCTCCCGGCTTAAAGGGCCAGGAGAAGCACTGTCTCTTTCCACCTGTGGGAGAAGTTGGGGAATTCAGGGGCAACTGCTCTTCTTTCTGTGCAAGTGACAACTAGAGACCTGCCTCTGTGGAAGGAGCTGGAATTCCATGCTCACCCTCACACTCCTTTCCAGGCTCAGGATTTTTGGGATTCTAAGTATGCAATTGAAGGTAGCCATTATATATTACAGCTGCTGTGCATGGACACTGGTTTTCTGTGACTTCATCCCATAGCACTGCTGTAATGTTTAAAGGCCTGACACCACATGGGTGGGGCTAATTGCAGGGGTCTTTCTCACTTTATAAGTCCTATTCAGACATTATGTTGTATGAATGTAGAGATGTCTGTACACTTGTACATGTTTTTTGGTGAATGGCTATACCTACATTCATTTAAAAAGCAGACCAGGGTACAGGCCTCTGGAGTGCATGGTACAGATAGGAAGCATCAGTGCCTGTGTCCAACATAATGTGTGAATAACTGTACCTGTATACAGCTGTGTACCTATGTATGCAGTACAGTCATATGGTTGTTCAACATAATGTCTGAATAGGGCTATTGTCGCCACTGAACTTTGTAGGGTGACAATTGCTTGCAGAATAGAATGTACCCACAGGGAAACTGTTCTCATTCACTTGCTCTGGTTTCAAAAGGACACTTGCGTCAGAAACATTCCTTGTGGTCTTTCCCCAAAACTTTGATCACGTCTGCCCACTTGCAAGCTTCTTTCAGAGTGAATGAGTCTTGGATTTCACCTTCTCTTGCGGATTTTATTGAATGCTGCAGTTGCGCCTTAGAAAAGTGGTGATAAGGAGAGATGAAAGAGCACTCTAGGCATGAATTTCTGCTCTGGAAGATGGGAATCCACAGCTTCTTGCTTTTTATGTACTGATTTTGCTAGTGCTGTAGTATTTGGGAGTGGGCAAGGGAGCCTTGGAATAATTACTGTTTCATCTTCTAGGACTAGTTAGAATTATATTATTATTATTATTATTATTATTATTATTATTATTATTATTATTATTTACATTTTATATCCCGCTCTGCCTTCAAGGAGCCCAGAGCAGTGTACTACATACTTGAGTTTCTCCTCACAACAACCCTGTGAAGTAGGTTAAGCTGAGAGAGAAGTGACTGGCCCAAAGTCACCCAGCAAGTATCATGGCTGAATGGGGATTTGAACTTGGGTCTCCCCGGTCCTAGTCCAACACTCTAACCACTACACCACACTGGCTCATACTCATAGTGCTAATTCAGAACTCCCATGTGGCAAAATGTGAAGGCTTGGAGCATTCCCAGCAGAAAACACCCAGTAAATTTAGGCTGGGCACTCTCTGGAAATGGACTCTCTGGAAAGTGTGTCTGTGGAGGGAGACGTGAGGTGTGTGGAGAGGATAAACATCGCAAGCCGTGTTCCTGCAGCCTTATTTAGAGAGTCTGCTGGGGTTGATGGATTCCAGGAAACAAACATCCCCCAGTGCCACAAGTGCAAGCCTGGCTCTGGCCTCACTCAGCAAGGGGGATCTCTCCTCTTCTATGTTTGGGAAGCGTTCTCTTCCAACTTAAATCTTACTGCTCTCTCTGCTGAATATACTGGCACTGTTTATGGAAGGACAGAACGGCTCTGAGGCTGGGCTTCTCTGAATACCTGAGTATTCAGGACTTCCCTGGCAAAAGAGAGAGGGAGAAGCTAGCTTGAAATCTGAAACACTCTGCTCCTGGGGCCTGTTTTCTACTTCACTTATCCCTCCTCGCTCCTGAGGCTTCTCTTCCCCCCCTTAAGCTGCCTTTGTGTGCCTCCCCCCTATTTAGAAGCCTTTAACAGATCTTTTCTCTAACCTCTGGCCTGGCAGAGCATGGGGTCGGGACATGATGGGCTTCTTTGTGTGGTCTGATCCCCCCAGCAGCTGGCAGTCTCTGGCTAGGCTTCTGCTGTCTCGAGAGGATAGTTCTGCGAGGTGGATCTGGAATCAGAGGTCACTTGTGCTGTCTGTTGTAAATGGACCTTGTTGTGCCCTGCTGACTGGGTGCCCCACTTTTCTCCAGTCACAGGAGAAAAACCTGCATCTTTGCAAATACAGGCCTTTCATCCTTTCCCCCTTTCCCAACTTAATTTAAATGGAGGTGTGTGTCTGTGTATGCTGTCTTAACAAGCGGGAGATTCATCTTGGAGCAGAGATATGGGGTAGAAAAATTACCCATACTTATTTTTTCTGTGGAAAATCTTCAGTTTCTAAAATTTCTACTTGATGACTTAAAAACTTTTGACACAGTGAGGGGAAATTGATATGGTGGAGGTGTGGGTTAAAAAAAACTGCACAACTATAAATAGGTCAAATGATTTGCCAAATCAGATTGCAATCTATCAGGGTAACAGGAAAATTGTTATAGTAATTTTTTGGAGAGAGAAAATTATGTGAATTTTATGCAAATGAGGGGAAATTTGCATGGGGAATTTTTCTTATTTAAAAATTAACCCACATCTCTGTCTTGGAGAAAGTATTGGACAAGGTATTGCCTTTTGAGGATGTGTATGTGAATGGCTTGGCTTCTGAGAGAGAAATTTGAAATGTCAAAAATCTCCATCTTTCTTTTCTTATTAAAGAGACAAGTTCTTACCTCACAGAATTACAGTGGCAATCCACCCCTCCCCACTTTGCTTTAACATCCAGCCTCAAGAAGAATTCTGGAGATCTCAGAAGCTTGCTCCCTGCTTTGCAATGCTTTAGTTGGTCCTAGTAAAGGTATTGCCCCATTGAGACTGTTGACTTTTTTCCAATTGACTAACATGGCTACCTACAATTTGTGCAAGCCTGAAAAATGTAGTGTAGTAAGTAAAAAGGTAATGTGTGCCATCGAGTCAGTGTTGACTCCTGGTGACCACAGAACCCTGTGGTTGTCTTTGGTAGAATACAGGAGGGGTTACCATTGCCGTCTCCCACGCAGTATGAGATGATGCTTTTCAGCATCTTCCTATATCGCTGCTGCCCAATAGAAGTACCAGCGGGGATTTGAACCAGCAACTTCTGGCTTGCCAATCAAGCCATTTCCCCATTGCACCATTAGGTGGCTAGCTTAGTAAGTAGTTTCTGTTAAACATTTAGAAACAAAAGGCTTGGCTAATTGGGTGACCAATTTTATTCAGGCAAACCAGATGATGGTCTATTGTATTTCTATTCCATAACTGTATATGTGTGTGTGTGTGTGTGTGTGTACAGGTGAAATTCGGAAAATTAGAATATCATGCAAAAGTCCATTAATTTCAGTAATGCAAATTAAAAGGTGAAACTGATATATGAGACAGACGCATTACATGCAAAGCGAGATAAGTCAAGCCTTAATTTGTTATAATTGTGATGATCATGGCGTACAGCTCATGAAAACCCCAAATCCACAATCCCAGAAAATTAGAATATTACATGGAACCAAGAAGACAAGGATTGAAGAATAGAACAATATCGGACCTCTGAAAAGTATACAGTGTACTGTGCTTGATTGGCCAGCAAACTTGCCTGACCTGACCCCATAGAGAATCTATGGGGCATTGCCAAGAGAAGGATGAGAGACATGAGACCAAACAATGCAGAATTGCTGAAGGCCGCTAATGAAGCATCCTGGTCTTCCATAATACCTCATCAGTGCCACAGGCTGATAGCATCCATGCCACGCCGCATTGAGGCAGTAATTGCTGCAAAAGGGGCCCAAACCAAGTACTGAATACATATGCATGCTTATACTTTTCAGAGGTCTGATATTGATCTATTCTTCAATCCTTGTCTTCTTGGTTCCATGTGATATTCTAATTTTCTGGGATTGTGGATTTGGGGTTTTCATGAGCTGTACGCCATGATCATCACAATTATAACAAATTAAGGCTTGACTTATCTCACTTTGCATGTAATGCGTCTGTCTCATATATCAGTTTCACCTTTTAATTTGCATTACTGAAATTAATGGACTTTTGCACGATATTCTAATTTTCCGAGTTTTCACCTGTGTGTGTGTGTGTGTGTGTGTGTATGTATGTATGTGTGTGTGTGTGTGTGTGTATATATATATATATATATATATATATATATATATATATATATGAATGAATGAATGAATGATATAGATGCTATGATGATGATGATAATGTTGCACTATGTATAAAACTGGATAAGCAAAGTGAGGCCCCTAGTTTTGGTTGTGGATTTTATTTCCTGTTAGGTTGCAATTTTATATCTTATAAAAACATTTCTTTCACCTCTCAAGGGCTTGCAGCTTTCTCCCCCCCCCACAAAAGCCCTGTGTTTAAAACAGTCTTAAAAATAAGCCCCATACATAATCACTAAAACAGAGCATTTCATAGTGGCAACAATAGCGTAGAACCAGAAATGTCCACTCAGTGGCTATAGGCCTTTTGGAAGAAGGAAGTGCTGCATTTTCTCTGAAAAGCCACAACAGGACCACCTTGTGGAGGACATTCTATAGCCTCCGGGCTGTTGTGGTCAAGGTCCTGCTCTTGTCTCAGATGTTCTTGCCTCACGTGGTGTGGGCATGTGTAACAGGCTCCACCCTACAGAATGTGAATAGTGGCTGGGTTTGTATGAGCAGAAGTGGTGGCTGAGGGTTGCAGTTCCCAGGCTGTGAAGGGCTTTTTAAAGTTCTTTGCCAGCATCTTGAATTGGGAATCCTGGAAGCAAACTGGAGACAAGTGGCCTTGCTGCAGAATAGGTGGAATATGTGGAGGCTTTGTGTACACATTAGGACATGAGTCTATATTTGTGGTCTGACAACGAGCCTAGTCAATTCATCTACTTTTGATGGGAATTTGAAAGGTGTAAATCACTACTTGTAGCCCCATACTGCCCTTTTACATTAAGATAGAGCAGTAAAAATTGGTATGCACATTCAGATGTCAAATGACAGAGAATTAACATGATCCGCCCATTTTCAGGAGAGTGGGGCAGAAAAGATGTAAAACACAGCATTATGATCAGTAACCAACTGTTCTGTTTGCAGAAAAAGGCTGAACGATCAAGGCAAATAAGACTGCTTAGAGAAGAGGTGAACTACAAAAAACTGGTTAAAAAAATAAAACTCTAAAATAGAATTCTGTTCACAAAGTAGGGGGTGGGTGGAACAACAGATAACTGTAATAAATGGATAGCAGTACAGTATCATTTACAATATGAAACTGGACTATGAGAGTATAATGACTTTTATTGGCTTTGCTTGATGGGTGTCTGAAGTGTTTTGGAACCCAGCAAACAGACATGGGTTTCCAATTTTGTGTATTAAAGGTCTCTGTTTGTTAAACACATAGGAACATAAGAAATTGCCTTCTACCGAGTCAGACTATTGGTCCATTTAGCTCAGTATTGTCTACACAGACTGGCAGTGGCTTCTCCAAGGCTGCAGGCAGGAGTCTCTCTCAGCCCTATCTTGGAGATGCCAGGGAGGGAACTTGGAACCTTCTGCATGCAAGCATGTAGAGCGGCCTGATCCCCTAAGGGGACTATCTTACAGTGTTCACTTGTAGTCTCCCATTCCAGTGCAAACCAGGGAGGACCCTCCTTAGCAATGGTGACAATTCATGCTTGCTACCACAAGACCAACATGTGCACACACACGCACATGCAATAGATCTCCCCTACCCCCATCCATACCAATGCTAATTAAATCCCTCTAATAGAGCAGTGATTTGGGAGATTTAGATCCGGCTTTTTCCATAGAATACAGTATCTTGGTTCAGGCTTGCAGGCATGCAAACCTGAGTGCACTTTGTGACGGTAGGCCCCACCCAAAGGCCACAGGTTAGCTTCAGCTCTCCTCCTGTTCTCAAGTGTCGTTTCTTCTCTCTTTCAGGCCACCTGCAGAGCCTCCCCTGTGGACGTCATGGCCATAGTGCAGACCCTGCCTGTCTCCATTGAGTCGGTCTCTGAAGGGGCTGCCCCGCTCCACGCTGGTGCCTGCTCGTCTCCTGCAGCCATGGGCAGTGTCAGTAGCCTCATCTCAGGCCGGCCTTGCCACAAAGCCACCACGGAGTTTGGCCCTTTCCGCCTGCCTGGTGGTGCTGGCTCCCAAGAGCCCCTGTGCCACGGGCTTCCCCCCAAGAAGAGCAGCTACACGTATGCCAGTGAAGAGGACTGGGCTGAGGCCGTCTCTCCCATCAGCCCCTGCAGTGATGCCGAGGACCTGCAGGATGACAAGCCCCGGGTAGGCACCATCCGGGGACCACCCCCCAAGTTGGTGCCTGTCTCAGGGAAACTTGAGAAGGTAAGGGCGGGACCTGCTGCTACAATTATTATTTATATGCTGCTTTTCAATGAATGTTCTCGAAGCGTTTGCATAAAATAAACAAGATGGCTCCCTCTCCCCCGAAGTGCTCACAGTCTAAAAAGAAACATAACATAAACAGCAGCAGCAGCAGCCACCAGAGCGAGGCTGTGCTGGGGTTGGGTAGGGACACTTGCTCTCTCCCTAATACATATAAGAGAATCGCCACTTTAAGTGATGCCTCTTTGTTCACTTAGCAGGGATCTTCATCCATCCAGATGCTGCATGTTCAGTCAGCACTGACAAAAGTCGACTATTTCTTCCAGTGGCCCACTAGTCCCCATTACGTAGCCTTGACGAGACTGAACTGCTTATTGAAAGCATACAGCTGTCCCACTGAAATGGCCTGTGATGTCCGTGACTAAAGAGTTGCCTTTTTGTCTGCTCGTCCAATAGAATCCATGCTAAAGCAAGATGGGGGTGAGCACCCACCCTGGTGCTCCTAGTTGCATTTGTGTCTGCTTGCTTTAAAAGCCCAGGACAGGCAGCCGGAAGAGCACCACCGCGTTCTTCCTAGCTTAGGCATGCGTTGCAACAGCTGAGGAGGAGGGAGGAAATAGGCTCCTCTGTGAACTTCAGAATCAGCTCCTCTAATCTTAACTGGAGATAAGCAAGAGCCAGCTCCTCCTCTGTGAAATGCAGAGCCTGCATCTGCCTAGGGGTTATCAAGGGGGTGACAGGGGGAGAGGGTGTCCGCTCCTATCTTTTGTTTGTCCTTCAGGTGTCGAGCATTGGTCTTACCACCCTGTGCTGTTTTTCAGAACATTGAGAAGACTCTCATCCGCCCAACGGCCTTCAAGCCGGTCGTGCCCAAGAACCGCAATCCCCCGCTGCAGGGACACTTGGCGCTGCGCCCTGGCGCCTCGGTGCTCTCCGAGAGCCAAGCTAGTCTTGCCCAGCTCTTCAGCGGCCCTTCTGCAGGCAACACCGAGAAACACAACTCCCTGAGTTGCCGCACCAGCTCCCATTCCGGAACAATGTCAGACTCGGGACGCAACTCCCTCTCCAGCTTGCCCACCTACAGTACTGGTTGCAGCCAGCAGATGGAGCCAGTCAGCATCTCCATGGGCCACATAAACCTCGACAGCCACGGCAGCGGCAGTTCACGGGGCCTCACTGGCCCGTCCAACTCGGACAGCGGGCGCTCATCGTCGAGCAAGAGTACGGGCTCTCTGAGTGGCCGTGGGCACCCTTCCTCTGACAGCGGCTCCTGTGGCGGGCGCTCACCTGTGCACAGTGGCGCTGATGATGCCCTGCTTGTCCATGAACTTGAGGAGAAGCTGAGGGAGCGTGAAGCTGAGCTGCAGCATCTGAGGGAGAGCTTGGATGAGAATGAGGTGGCCATCTGCCAGGTAATCAGCAGGGGGGCCCTTTTGCTCCTCCTAACGGAGGAAGGTCTGATGCAGCATGGGAAACTCCTGTGGGGAGGGGAAGGCTCTTTCTGTTTTGGGGCTTCCCTTATTAGTACTTGGGACAGAAGTGGGGTCTTGCCTCATTAGATGGATTTTGTGTAGATGCAGGTGTAAGACAGAAATGTTGTACACTTTAACCCAATAATTCAGGGGTAGGCTACCTTGGCTCTCCAGCTGCTGAACTACAACTCCCATCATCCCCAGCTGCAATAAATGGCCACCGGTGGGCTAAATACAGTTTCTTATTTCTGCAGCTGTGTCCCTCAGTGCAGAGAGGGGTGAATTGCGCCTCCTAAGGTGTCAGATGTTTTTGATGTTGAGCAGGCTGGGAGCACAGCATGTTGGGAGCTGCAGTCTTCATGAGGTTAATTTAGCAGCAGAGCTGAGATTGGCCATTCCAGTCTTGGAGACCTCCATTTTCTGGCATTCTCAAGTTCTGCAGCTTCTTCACTCATTGCTTCCCTTTCTTGCTGTTCTAGGGCCAAACGACACATCATATTTAATAGGTTGTTAGAGCTGATGTGCTGAACTTTGCTGCATTAAATAGGAGCAGTGGGTTCCAGGCTGGAACCACAGCATGAGGCTTTGGTTCCAGTGTTTGCTTCAGTCATGGACCTGTGGCTGTTGCTTACCCCAGCTCAGAATCTCTCACTGGTATCAGTGAGACAAATGGCAGTAATGTGGGGGCTCTAGATTGGGACTGTGGCAAGGGTAAAAGGTTAAAGCTCCTCTTGCTTCATGACGCAGTCCCAGTCCAGATCACTCCTCTCCCTACATGGCTTCTATTTAGTACAGCAAGGATAAGCACGTCTTCTCTGATGACATGTTTATTGGGATGCATAGTTGGTTTATTTGTCATATTTATATACAGTCTGGTATATACATCTCTTAGGCGGTGTAAGGTTATTCCTTCAAATTGGTGTCGACTCTTGGTGACCACAGAGCTATGTGGTTTTCTTTCGTAGAATACAGGAGGGCTTTACCATTGCCATCTCCTGCGCAGTATGAGATGATACCTTTCAGCATCTTCCAACATCGCTGCTGCCTGATCCAAATTACAATATAAAACATAGAAACAAACAAAACACTTTCACAGAATAAAAACAATTCACAGAGTGAAACAATTAAAATAATTTCACAGGATAAAACAATTAAACAGTTTACAATTAATTTTAATTAAAAGCCTGCAAAAACAAGTGTGTCTTAAGGGTTTTTTAAAAAGCTGTTGGAGATGGAGAAACTCTTATTTTGACAGGGAGTACATTCCAAAGCCTGGGGCAGCCACAGAGAAGGCCTGACCTTGAGTCGCCACTAGACAAGCCAGCGATTACCAAAACTGGACCTCCCCAGATGATTTTAATAGGTGACAGGGTTCATGACAAAGAAGGCGGTCTCTTAAGTACCCTGGACCTAAGCCATTCAGGGCTTTATTGGTAATGACCAGCACTTTGTATTTCGCTTGGAAACATATCAGCAGCCAGTGCAGTTCTTTCAGAATCAATCCAAATGTTATATGGTCCCAGAGACCAACCTGGCTGCCACATTCTGTACCAGTTGTAGTTTCTGAACTATGTACAAAGGCAGCCCCATATGAAGGGCATTACATTAGTCAGGACTGGAAGTCACTAGCATATGTACTGACATTTTTAAGGTCATTTACCTCAAGAAATGGGCATAGCTGTTGTATCAGTTGAAGCTGATAAAAAGCGCTCCTGGCCACTGCCTCAACCTGAGAAACCAAAGAGAATTTGGGATCCAGGAACACTCCCAAGCTATGTACCTGATCTTTGAGGGGGGAGTGCAACCCCATCAAGAACATGCAGATCTAAGCCATCTCTTGAGTCTTGACCCCTCACAATCAGTACCTCTATCTTTCTTGGATTCAAATTCAGTTTGTTATCCCTCATCCTGACACTATCTGGAATCTACGCAAGAGGTAGGAACAGAACCACTGTAGAACAGTGCCACCCAATCCCACCTCCCTCAGGCGACCCAGAAGGATACTATGATTGATGGTATCAAAAGCCACAGAGAGATCCAAAAGGATCAGCAGAGTCGCATTGTCGATATCTAATCGGAGATCATCAGCTGACCAAGGCAGTCTCAACTCCATAGTCTGCCCGAAAGTCAGTTTGAATAGCCAGTCTAGATAATCAGTTTCTTCCAGGACTGCCTGCAGGTGAGAAGCCACTACCCTCTCAGTCATCTTGCCCAACCATGGGAGATTAGAGATGGGTCTATAAGTTGCCTGAAGGGTCCAATGCAGGTTTTTTCAAGTATGGTCTAATGATAGCCTCTTTCAGACACCGAGAGATCCTAACCTCCCTCAGAGAAGCATTTATGATGATTACTAGACTCTTCCCGACAATCTGTGAGATAAAATAAGCCAAGTTGGGCAAGGGTCAAGAGAACAGGTGGTAGGTTGCACAGTCCGAAACAGTTTGTCTACATGCTCAGGAGTCACAAACTGGAAGTGGCTCCTGAAGATGCTACTTTCACTAGTTTAACCTTTAGGTAAAATTAAGGAATTCAAAGAGAGCATTGTTGCATATATTGTGACCATAGTCTTCATCACTCCTTTCCCACCAGTTTGTTGTCTTGCTGCTGCTGCTGCTGCTGCTGCTGCTGCTGCTGCTGCTGCTGCTGCTGCTGCTGCTGATAATAGCTTACTCCTGGAACCTAGGCTCACTCTATCTACCTGTCTTTTTACATTGATATTCTGCTCTTCTTCCAAGAAAGATTGTTATATTCTCTAGACCAGGGATCCTCAATGTTGGGCCCCCAGATGTTCTTGGACTTCAACTCTCATAATCCCCAGCCAAAGGCCACTGGGCCTGGGGATTATGGGAGTTGAAGTCCAAGAACATCTGGGGGCCCAACGTTGAGTATCCCTGCTTCTAGACGATTTAACAGTAATTTATTATGTTAATAAATGGTTTGTTTGTTTATTTATTTATTTTATTGTCAAATTTATACCAGCTTGCTCCTGTTGGATTCTTCCTGTTGATGCCCAAAGTAACTGGATCTGTATGCTTGTATTCCCTGCCATGCTGGCTAGTAGATCCCTGACTGCTCTCTTCAATTCGGTGGGCTTTCTTCCTGTTCTCCTTATTTCCCATCAAGGTGTGCTCCCTGATCCCCAGCCAGGTCCATGTCCCTTTCTAAAACGGCCTCTTAGCCTGCCTTTTGGTACCCACTATGCAGCAGCTCCTTGTCTTCCTACAGATTCTGTGGCGTGGAGTCCTGGATTTGCAGGTCAGGGCAATTCTCTTTCTAGCTACAGCTGCTTTCTTCAGCCAGTCGGGAGGGAAATGCAGTCTTCAATTCAAGGCGGAAGAAACCCTGCTGTGGCCACCGCTCTAGAGCAGTTCTCCCCTAGGCACAATTAGCTGGCGGTCCACGGATGCGCCAGGAACAGGCTCTTTCATAGCAAAGGTGTATCGAGCTGCAGGCCTTCTGGGTCCCACCCGGTGTCCTTTCCCCCTCTTCCCACCAGGTCTATGAGGAGAAGCAGAGGCGCTGTGAGGAGGAGATGGCAGAGCTGCGGCAGGGCTACACGGCCAAGCTGCAGCAGGCAGCCCAGAAGGCTCAGCGCAGCCAGCAGGTGCTGCAGCTCCAGATCTTCCAGCTGCAGCAGGAGAAGAAGAAACTGCAAGAGGATTTTGCCCAGCTGCTGGCAGAACGTGAACTGCTGGAGAAACGCTGCGCCTCCTTTGAGCGGGAGCACACCGAGCTGGGGCCCCGGTTGGAGGAGACCAAATGGGAGGTGAGCTGGGTGGGGAGAAAGAGGGGCTGGCAGCTTGCTGGAAAGCCAGGTGGCCATCAAGGAGGCTGCATCACGAAGCAGGGTGCTGGCTGGCGGTGACTCCCTCTCCCCGTATATAGTTTTGAGGACCTCTTCTAGGATCATAACACCAAAGGGGAAGAACCAGTTTGCACGCGCACATCTTTTGCTTTTTCTAGATTGGAGCTTTTGGCTGGTTGCTGTTTTCTCTGGAGATTCCTTCTTACCTTCTCTACCACTGTCCCCTCTAAAAGGGATTCCCAGACGTTGTTCAGTACAACTCCCAGCATCTGCAGCTGCAGTGGCCTTTGGCTGGGGAGTCTGGGAATTGTAGTCAACAACATCTGGGAATCCCTGTTAGAGGGAACACTGTTCTCTACCCTTCCAAGGTTGACCCTTCGAAAACCTGCCTTCTGGCCACCCATAGGGTTTATCCCTCCCTGCTACTGGTGGTTCATTTCTGGCAGTATGGAGGGTTGAACTGTATTATTTGGTGGGGTCCTGGAAATAACTGGTGACAGCCCATTTAGGTCTCTTTTAAACCTACATGCATGCACACGTGCGCGCACACAAACACACACACATTCCCTCACACTCTTTTGGACTCTGTTCTGGTACCACTGAGATGATATCTAGTGGAGGACAGCAAAGCAATGAAGGAATCTTCCCACTTAACAGGAGCCCCATCAAGCAGACTGTTCTATGGTGAGTTCCACTTTTGTATTGCTTTTTGAATGCACTGGTGAGTTACGATCTTGCCAGCTTCAGTTTTGCAGCCTGTCTCCCCAGCCCCGCCGAGCTGGAGGACAGCAGCCAGCCTGCTACTCATAGAACCTGGGCCCTGACTCTGGCGAAAGAGAAGGGAATGCCTGCTTTCTTCCCAGCCCGCTGATGCATCTGTTTCTCTCCCCACAGGTGTGCCAGAAGTCAGGCGAGATCTCGCTCCTCAAGCAGCAGCTGAAGGAGTCTCAGGCAGAGGTGGCGCAGCGGGGCAACGAGCTGGTGCTCCTAAGAGCGCAGCTGCGAGAAGCCCGGGCGGAACTGCAGGCTGGCGAGGAGCAGGCGGTGGGCTTGCAGGAGGTGGCCCGCACCAAAGCCCTGGAGCTGGAGGTCTGCGCCAATGAGCTGGCCCGGCGCAAGAGTGAGGCTGAGCTGCTGCGGGAGAAGGTGGGGCGGCTGGAGCGTGAACTGGATGGGCTGCGCAGCGCGGCCGGGGAACTCTGCCCCCTGCTGGCCGAGTGCGACGAGGCAAAAGCCCAACGTCAAGCTGCAGATTCCTTGCAGGGCTTGCGGGCCCAGGCGGAGCGGCTGCGCATGGAGCTGCTGTGCGAGCGGCAGCATGGCGAAGAGCAGCGGGAGGCCTTCCACGCTGAGCGCCTCACCTGGCAAGGGGAAAAGGACAGGGTCATCCGCTATCAGAAGCAGCTGCAGCACAACTATATCCAGATGTACCGGCACAACCGTGACTTGGAGCGCCAGTTGCGCCAGCTCAGTCTTGAACTCGAGGCCCGGGACCTGGATGAGTATGAGATGCACGGGGGCGAAGGAATCTGCTTTGAGGAGATTGCCGCCACTGAGATCTGAGCGTGTGCAGTGGGAGCCCAGCAAAGGGGCTACACTGTCCCAATTTGATACTGGCCCCTGAGATTGGAGCGTGCTCACTGGGGACTCCATCCTGCCTTGAGAATGGAGTGTGCCTGAGACTCATGGAGGGAACCTCCTCCTGGAGAGCATGGTCATTGTTCCCAGTGGGTAGCGCTTGTTCCACTCTCTTAACGTGGCTGGGGGCCCAGTACGAGCCCCTCCAGCTCAAAAGATTTCACTGCCATTGAGATTTGACTAGGGCTGCTTGAGGCCAGGCAGCTTGGCCTGATCCAACAAGGGTGGGGAAGCTGACAAAGGGTTTCCAGCAGTATTTTCCAGACCTGCCTTGGAAGAGAGAGTGGCCAGCCTCTCAATGCCCCTTTCCTCCCCTTGGAAAGTCCCAGCAGCTCTATCCCCCCTTTGCTCTGGCTGCTTGCAGAGGCCGTTCTTGAATGCTGTAGCCCTCTAGGCCCTGGCCTCATATTAGGAAGCCTGCTGTTGTGGAAATGGATACCATCGTTTGCCTCCCACTCATGGGCTGGGGAGGCACTCAAGGCCCTGGGAGTGGGATGGCCAAAGGTGTGCTTCTCTCTGCTTCCACGGAGTAACCCAGTTGGCCCTCAGCTGCCACTGGCTGGAAATTGGGCTGAGTTGTCTATGCGTTGACAGCCAATTAGCTGCTGAGCCACTTAGTTGATGGGATGGAATTAGCATCACCTGGTTTTAGGCTGGCTGGAGAAGCTTTTATACAGGAGGCTCTTCTCTGACCTTTGGCCTGGCCCTGGGCTGTGTGCACTCTGTGCTAAATAATCAGCATTCTGCGCGATGACAAGCCAAATTCTGTGATCAAGTAACTTTGGATATAATTGCTTATTTTGCATAGTTTGTATTGCTCCCAAAAGTCCGGAAGAGGAAGGAGCTTTGCAGGACATTAAAGCCCTACCCGCTGACAGTGGAAAATTTGTTAGGCTCCCTCTGGTGCTGGAGACGTGGGCATTGCCCAAGTGTATCTTTGCAGCCAGGAGGGCAAGACGTACTCCTAAAACATTAAAAAGAAGACCAAAACTGATTCTCAGGATGCTGAATTCCAGTCCCAGAGTCTGTGTCTTTTCTGTGTTTGTGTGGAATTGCAGAATACATGCACTCCTGGCCCAATCTCGCCCAAAGCGTAGTGGGAAGATCCTGTGCCAAGCCTTTCAAGAGACAGCCTGCTGTCTCCTACGCTGTGGGAACCCAGTGTCCCTGAGCGTCCTTCTTCCAGCAAGGCTAAACTGCCATACTTGGGCTTCTGGGTCTGCAGCTGTATGGTAATACTATGTGTTCTTACCTCAAGGGGACCAGCGGGGCTGGCTACAGAGGTTGCACCTGTGGCAGTTCATTCAGACTGTCTCCACACTTGGGGCACTGCTAGGTTCCTGCCTCACCCTCATTTCTGTGATACCAAAAGGATTATTTTTATAAGATGGATGCCAAATGCTTGAGCTCTACCTGTGTGGCTGGGAGTGCCCTGAATTCTGTTTCTTAGGGGCTGGAGATGCCTCTGCCCTTCCCACGTTGTCATATTCTTGAAGTTGCTCCTTGCCAGTCCCTCCTCTGCCCCTCCCCTGGGGACTCTCTGCTGCATGGGGGCATGCTCTGTCCTCCCCCCGCCCACCCCCGCCTTGCTTGCCTTTGCTGCTTCTGCTTGGGAACCCATTTGAGAGTGCCTTTCCTTTGGCCTTGCTGCCTGGGTCTTCCTTCCTCTCTGCCCAGCCCTCCTCCAGCATGTGCTCTTCTGCCCAGCCCTAACCCTCTTCTGCAGGATCCCTGATTGCCCAAGGGTCTACAGAGTCAGAGTTTATATGTGACCCCTTCTTTGCCATATCCCTCTGGTTTTCCTCTCAGGCCTAACTGGCAGAATGCCCTGCTGGGTGCTGGTGCTGGCTTTCCTTTAGATCAGGGGTTCCCAACAACCCTCAGAGGCCATTGTGGCAGGGGATGATGGGAGTTGTCGTTCAACACCATCTGGGAAACCAAGGTTAGGAACTTCTGCCTTAGATGATATGGGTGGGCTGGTGAGCATAGTGTCCCAGAAGCTCCAGGTGCTCCTCTCCACCTCCATCCCATAGCTCCCTGATTTAGCTTTTTACACATCAGGTCCTGTTCTCAATCTAGCCTGCTCTCTAGAGGGCGCAGTGCTCTGCAATCCACCTCTTGCTGTGGCTGGCTTAAGAGTAACTGAACATCAGCACTGCTCTATCCAGTCCACTGAAGTCCTCAAGGCCACTCCTTTCAATTCTGCGCCTGCATCTGTGCCATTTACTGGCAATTTTGGAGCTGGAGGAATTCAGTCAGTGCCCTATCTCCCACCCCTTGCCCTCCTCTTCAAGTGATCTGTGAGCTTTTCTGTGGATGTCTTCAGAGGATAGCATTCAGAGGATAGCATTATCTTCAGAGGATAGCATTCCTATTTGTGGAAGATGGTGCTAGTCTCTTTGATTGCTGTGGAAATCCTTCCTGCTCACTAGAGGGCTATAGTGCTCACTAGCTTTTTCGGCTATATTTTAAAAGGGAGCTTTCTAGATCCCTCTCTTTACCCGGTAATGTATGCTTAGGAGAAAGGACAGTCTACT
The DNA here is from genome assembly GCF_027244095.1 of Hemicordylus capensis. Taxonomy (NCBI): domain Eukaryota; kingdom Metazoa; phylum Chordata; class Lepidosauria; order Squamata; family Cordylidae; genus Hemicordylus; species Hemicordylus capensis. The sequence continues at coordinate 284,689,120 of NC_069659.1, forward strand.
TTCTGGGTGCATTAAAGCCATTTCCAGAGGAAGTTGATTGAGTGGCTCGACAAAACAGCCTTGTAATCTGCAAGACCATAAGGTCTCTCTGCTGAACAGGTGCAGCCTTTTCCTACAGACTGGTTAGGCAGGGAAAATGCATATCCCTGTTGTCTCCAGGAGGCTGAAGAGAGGAGCTAGCTTGGCACACAAATGGCTGAACAGTGGGGTCTCAGAACAGGAAAGGGTTTTCACTCTGGCCCATGGGAGAGCCAGAGAGCTGGGCAACTGTTGCTCAGAAGTCCATGCTATCTCACCTGCCCCGTCACCAGAGTTCCCCCATGTACAGCTAGTGCTTGATGTGCCCACTATGCCAGGCTGGTTTGATATCATTGGCCCGTTCCCTGCAGCTGTGTAAGTACTGAACAAGGAAGCAACTCCTAGAATGGCAGTGGTCTGGGTGCAAAGCCCAGTATAGTTTGGCATCCTGTTTGGGCCACTCTGAGCACGGCAGCACCACTGGTGGGGAAGGGACTTCCTGATATCTGCCAGTCTGGGCTAATCTTGGCTTCAGCTCCTCCTCCTGCATGCAAAAGGACCAGACTTGGGATTTGCAGAGGGGGGTGGCAGTGGGGGGAGTGCATTCCAGCTCTTTGGAGTTCTGGACTGCTTGCAGTGAGAGCTTCCAGCTTTCCTGCTAACTTACGAGATTCTGCGCATTCCAAAAGAAGAGGCAACCTCTGCCACCCCTGGCCTTTCTTGCCCTACTGCCCGTGGCGATGGGAGTGTGTGGGGACACATACACATCACTAGACCAAAGGAAAAGCTTGGTGCATGTCATTTCTGTGACTGTTGATTATCTGCCCCCTCCTCACCACTTTTGGCACCATTTTGTGTTTTTCTTTATTTCTTTATTTCTGAAACTGTATATTTTTCCAAGCTGTGTAAATTTATTGTACAAACCTAAAGAAATGTGTGAATTAAAAAAAAAGAAAAAGAAAAAAGACATACCTTTGTGTTTAAGAAAAGCCACATAGTGGTCTGATGGAGCAGGGTGAGGGCTGGGAGGATGGGAGGGCGAGGGCTGGGGGGTGAGGGGCTGCAATTGTTGTGATGGAGGAGGAGGAGAGGGATCAGGCGACTGAGGCAGAGTGGGAGGTTTCCATCCACAGTGCATTCACACACCCCTGCTCTGGTTGCTGTATAAAAACTGTATCCAAAAGCCCTCCTGCACCGCCACCTTCACTCAGTGGCTTGTAAAATGTACATGGCAGCATCATGTAAGAAGCCTGGCAATGGCTCCATAGAGCGATCTCTGACCCAAAGTGGCAGCATCAGCTCAGGGGAGAGAAGAGAACAAGACGATTCATTTCCTGGAGCAGGCCCTCTCCATTAAATAAGAGAGGACATATGCTTGAAAACATCCTTTAGGACACCCATAAATCCAGGCTGGAGATCCTCTGCAATCCCTCACCATCTGTGGTTCAGAGAAGGCTACAGAGAGCAGGATGTTCCATTTTCTCTGGCTCTGTCCTCTGCATGGTCATTAGAGTGGCTCTAAGGCATGACGGAAATAATGACCACCCTGACATTTGTTTAATCCTCACGTTCTGCTGCCATTATAATTTTGCTGGAAGAAAGAGTGAAAATATTTCCAACGTTGCACTTTTTAAACTCTCCCTGGACCTCAGATTGTCATCTCTTCTAGAGAGGAAAAACGATCTACTTCTCCCTTGCAGATGTATGCAGCTTAAAACTGTGTTACTGCGGAGTCTGAGTTAGCCAGGTGTCCAAAAATTGGTCAGGCAGGATTAAAGCTGACTAGGTGCCAATCATAGGTACCAATATCTCTTCTTAGCCCTTCCTCCAAGCTCCCATTAGCTGGGGTTGAGCTTGCTGTCCAAAAACACCCACTCATAGGAGTCACACAGTTTTGGGTGACAAAGCAATCCCCCCCCCCGTTCAACAGGGGCTTCCTTTTGTCACCCCTCATAGATGTTTGTTCACCTAAGCAGGAAGTTTGCTACAAAGTGATGGGTCTTTGTAGCAGCTGTCCCACTTACAGTTGTTCATTAGCAACTGTTTTGTAGATTCCTAAACCAAAACACCTGATATTTGTGAGTGTGCCTCTGTCGATGCTTGTTCTGGACCAGGCGCTGTTCTGCATTTCTCTGGTTCTGCTCCAACCGTGCCCCCTGGCAATGGGAAGCTTTCTCCATTAAGCCTCCAGGTTGCTGAGTGGTTCGCAATTAGCCCAGCTGATAGTTTGCTTCCTTGGTGCAGTTACCTTTCTGAGTAATAGGTAGATACAATAAACCCTCAGCTGACACTGGGGCTTGGAGCTCTTCCTAATTTCTGAGCCAGCCTTGTTCTTCAGGGCAAGTTGTTTTGTCCACGGCTTTACTTTTTCTTCGGCACCTTCACCACAATATTCATAGGCTCCTTGGCTTTGTTGCGATAGGCCTGGCGGATGATGTTCACGGCTCGCTGGTGGGTTACGTTCTGCAGGCTTTCTCCCTCCACTGCAACCAGCTCATAGCCAGCCTAGCAGAGACCAAGGGAGAGAGTTAGATGTGATTTTACAGCAAACAATTTTACAATGAAGTAGCATTGGGACAAACAAGGAGAAGGAGTGCTAGCAAAGGAGTATTGGTTACTTACCGTGAAGGCTTCTTGTTGCTGGATTTGAGGATATCTCATGAGGTTTATTTTCCCCACATGCTCCAGAGGCAGGACTATGCAAAATAGCTAGCAATGTTTTAAAAGCCTGTGAAGGACAACCCTGCCCAGTTCGGAATAGCCAAGTCCAAAAAATAGAGGAGTCAAGTAACATACGAAAAGAAGCTCATAAGGATTAATATACACTTGGGTGCACTGAAAAGACAATAAGCAAGTCCCTGCAGTAGACCCGGGCAGTCCAAGCGGGTGGGTCGAGATGTCCTTAAAATCCAGCAGCAAGAAGAAGCCTTCAAGGAAAGTAACCAATGCTCCTTTCTCTGCTGCTAGATGAGGACATCTCATGTGGGACCTGCCACAGCCGCCTATCCTGGGTGGAAGCACCCCAGTCAACTGTGGAGGGAGTACCTGTTGTAGCACTCTTCTGCCAAAAGCTGCTTCTGCAGTGCTGATTGGTTAAGGTCCAACTTATAGTGTCTTGTGAATGTAGATGGAGAAGACCATGTTGCTGCTTTACATATTTCGGAAAGAGGATCATTTGTAGGGAAGGCTGCCATTGTTGGAGCTGCCCTTGTTGAATGTGCGAAAACGTAATGGAACTTGAAGCTTTAAATACTCGTATGCTAACACAATACAGGCCTTAATCCATCTGGCTATGGTGGACACTTTTTTCTCCCATGGACGTTGGGAGGTAGGAGACAAATAGAGCATCGGAAGAGTGGAAGGAAGCTGTTCGTTTGAAGTAAACCTTCATGCAATGACTGACATCCAACTTGTGCCAGTCACGCTCCAAGAGATGAGATGGTTTTGGATAGAAAAAAGAACAATGTCTTGTGAATGATGGAACCTTTGGAATGAACAAAGGGACTGGAATCAACCATACCGAGTCACGAGAAAAAAATGCAGAGATGCTTGTTTACAGACAGAGCTTGTAACTCTGAGACCCTTATTGTTGAGGTTATTGCCACTAGGAAGGCAAGCCTGAGTGACAATCAATGCAGTGGTATCACATGGGTAGCTTTGAAACAGTGGAGCTTGTAAAGCCTGAGGAACTGTGTGCTGATTCAAAGATGGAAAACAGTGAATTGTGGGTGGAGAAAGGAGTGTGGCTCCCCTGAGAAACCGTTTCATGTGAGACTGGAAAACATGACCTTGTCAACTGTTTGGACTGAAAGGCCTGATAGGGCAGCTGCCTTTCTTTTCAAATGGTCAGCCTTCAAGCCCTTCTCCAGCCCCTCCTGTATGAAACCTAGGAGTTCGTGGATTACATAGGTTTCCTTACATCTCCAGTTCCTTTCACACCATGTTAAAAGGCCCTTCAAGTGAATTGGTGTATGGGGCTAGCTGATGCCTTCCTTGATGCCAACACAGTGTCAGTTATTTTCACTGTATATCTGTACTGACTCAGGATGTTCCTCTCAGTCTCCAGGTAGCTAATTTTAACCACACCGGGTTGTGATGACATATGGGACCCTGCTTTAGCAGGTCTGGTGATATTGGGAGGAACCATGGATCTGATACGGAGAGATGGAGAACTTTGGGAAACCAATGTCTCCTCGACCAGAATGAAGCTATTGGGATTAGGGATGTTCTCCCCCATCACATGCAGGCTGCTGGGGGAGAGCACTGCCAGAATGCGCTGATAACTGGGGGGAGTGCCGCCAGTACGAAAGTGGAAGTGAGTAGAGGAGGAGCAAGGATAGACCTGCTCTCTGCGTTAAAGGGGCTGGGTAAGCCCTCAATTTTAAAAGGATTGTGCTGCGATTCAGAAGCTGAATCGCATTCCGGCACATCCCTAATTAGGATTACTTCTGCTTTGTAAAAGTGTACCTCATGCAGAAAACAGCAGAGCAGGGGTACTGGAGGAAAAGCATATAGGAGTTCCTGCAGCCATATAGTTGACAGAGCATCCCCTGCTTCTACTCCCTTGCAGGGGAACCTGGTGAAGCATCTTGGGAGTTTTGCATTGTCCTAGTGTGGAAAATAAGTCTACCTGTGGGGACCTGAAGTGTGTGATGTTCAGATTGAATATCTGATCATTGAGGCTCCATTCTGCCGGGTGGATCTCCGTTCTTCTGAGCCAGTCTGGCTTGGTATTTAGAATTCCCCTCACATGATGAGTCCAAAGATATGTGTCTCTGCCCACTGGAGTAACAGAATCGACTGTCGATGTAAGGACTGAGATCTGGTCCCCACTGCCTCACCCGATAGTTGACATGTGCTCTTGCAGTGATATTGTCTGTGCAAACCGGCACATGTTTGTGCCTCAAAAGATGTTGGAAGGCTAGCAGTGCTAAGCATATTGCTCTGAGTTCCAACCAATTCAGGCTGTGCCTCTTTTCCTCTGGGCTCCATTTCCTCTGGGCTGTGCACTGAAGGCAGTGAGCTCCTCATCCTATGAGGCTGGCATCAGTCGTCAATATGACGGGTGGACCTGGGAACAGTTTCCCTTGGTAAGGTGGCTTGGTGTTGAACGTCAGTTCAAGGACTGGATGACATTGGAAGGCACTAGCACCCCCATCTGGCTCTCTTATGCTATCACTTTCTAATAAGGGGGTATAAAACTGCTATAAGTAGAATCTGGCCCAGACCACAAAATCTAACGTTGCCGCTATAAGACCTAGGAGGTGTGCTTGTGTTAGTACTGAGCCCCTTTTGCCCGGAAGTGTCAATTGAATGATGGACAGACGTTTTTTAAATACGATCCTGAGGTGAGATTGGCCTGTCTAGGGTGGTGTCTATCAGAACCTCCAGATAGTGCAGCCTTTGTGTCAAACACAGCAGGTTCGTTGATTTGTTGATGAGGAAACCGTTTTTGGTCAACCCTAAAGGGTCCTTTCTCTATCTGCATGTCATGTCTGGTGAGCTGGTCATCAGATTGTCTGAATGTGTGAAGATCCGGACACCCTAAAGTCTGAAAGGTGCTATTAATGGCCCCATTATCTATGTGAAGATTCAGTGTGCAGAGAAGAGGCCAGAAGGGAATGCCTTGTATTGATAATGATTTCCTGCCTACTTGAACCAGAGGAAGTGCCAACTTTCTAGATGGATAGGCAGGTGCAAGTATGCCTCTGTAAGGTCTGTTGATGCCAGATAATCTAGGTGATGGATTGGCTCTGCAATCTACCATAGGGTCTCTGTTTTGAATGTTCTGCATTCTACAATTTGTTCAGGAATTGTAGATCTAAGACAGCTCTTAGGGTGCTGTCCTTCTTTGGTACTGTAATCAGAGTAGAAGACACTCTGCCCCCTGTTAAAATGTGGGAAACTGGCTCTATGGGCCCTATTTCCTCTAGGTGAATGATGGCCTGTAGAAGAACTGCAAGTTTGGTAGTGAGTGTGAGACGAGAGTAACCAAGCACCTATTGGGAGGATAGCTGTCAACTGTATTCTGTAGCCAAATTGTATTGATTGCAGCACTCGTTTGTCAGTGGTGGTGAGTACCCAAGCATGAAAATACTCTGCTAAGCAGCCCTCCAACTGCCAGGGCACTGAGTCAGAACTGTTGCCTGGTTGTTTTGGACTGGGCTGTGAAGCCCTGACATAGTTGGCCAGATGACTTATTGTTTGAATGGAATCTGTTCCAGTAGGGGCACTGTGACCGATTGTCCTTTTCCCTTGGTCTGAATTGGTATCTGAAGGGACGAAAGGAGTAAAAACGGGGCTTATTATTTTGCCGGCAGTCCTCTCTGTGAGCATTGGAGAGAGCCTTTCTCTTATCTTTGGTTTCAGTTACTATATCCAATGTCTCATCCCCAAGTAACTTGGAATCCTCAGAAGGCACTGAGGATAGATTAGAGTGAGAAGTGGCATCCACCTGCCAATGTTTTAGCTATATGCTGCATTGGGCCACAAATGTAGATGCTGAGGACTGAGCTGCAAAGCAGACAGAATCCATAGCAGCATCAGCAGAGGCGTAACTAGGGAAAACGGCGCCCGGGGCAAGCACTGAAATGGCGCCCCCCCGGGCCCTCCCGCCCTCCCAACATACTACATTATACTTAGGTTTTTCCTCACAAGCGCCCGCCGCCGCCGCCAAGCCAGGCCACTGACTGGCCGCCAGGCGCCAGCAAAGCAATGGGGGGAAGGGCGCGGGCGGCGCGGAAGGGACCGCTCATGGGGGAGGGGGCGCCGACACGCTCCCTTGACTGCTGCAGCGCTGCTGCACTGAGCAGGAAACATTTGTATTAACAAAAACATTTTTAAAAAAATTTCAAAAATTTTTTTTTGTCATGGCGGCGTCCCCCACGTGACCAGAAAAGATGGCGCCCGGGGCACGTGCCCCCCCTGCCCCCCCTATAGTTACGCCTCTGAGCATCAGCCATAAAGGCTTGCACCTTTTGGATCTTTGCCGGGGGAGTGGGGGCTTGTTTTAGATGAACAAGATCCTCAGGTGGGTTCAGAATCAAATCATCTACTCAGAGAAGCGATGCTCTGGAAATGATTGAGGCCGCTGTGGAGGATCGGATAGACAAGGATGAAGCTTCTTGTGCTCTCCTGAGTGAAGCCTCAATTCCTTTTATTTGATGAATTTCTGAGGAAGCTGTCTCCATCCTTTGGGAGTCCTGCCCCAGATAGGAGAGCCACCAGTAGTGTGTCAGTAGGACAAACCTTGAGAAGGTTTGAGGCCTCCTAAGAAAAATTAAAGAAGTTGTTAGCCACTGTACCAGTCTTCCTGGCAGGCATTGGGTTAGCCCACTCCTGTGTAACCATGTCACTGAAGAATTTGGGGAAAGGAAAATTATTAACTCTGTTCCTATTTTTTGGAAAAACAAGTGCTCCCTGAGAATTGGATGGTATCTCTTGGGAGGGCAAGAGTTGTAATCCCAGAGTGTAAATGATCTTATTCAACAATGAGGCAAAGTCATCAGAGGTAAATAACCTTTGAGTATTAGAGAAAGAGTCAATCTGTTGGTCGTCTGAACACGCCCCCCCCTCTATATAATCCTGATCGAGATCCCTGTGGGGCCTCAGGATCCCCTGGGGTTATGGGCTGGGGATTAATAGGGGTGAGGTTGGGTCCCAGTTCCTCCAGATCCTGTGAGTCAGGGGAATGTGGGTGCCTATCCTGGTTGTGTAGGTCTGGGGAGTCATAATCTGAGACCTCAGAAGTGCTTGCAGGGTTAATCTTTTCCCAATTTCTTCCAGACCTTGCCAATCTTTCCCTGTTGCTTTTTTCTTTTCTAAGATTTGGGCTATCAGAGGAAGAGGAGGAGGAGGAAGGAGAGCTAGACACCCTCCTTTTTCTTTTGTGCTTTCCCCATTTAGTTTGCTGGAGTGATTTGGTGAGCATGTCTTCAACCAAGCCTGCCAGGCTGGTGGTATGGAAGATTGGACATCTGATGGCCCGGGAGGTGTGGGGGCTTTAGTTAAATCTACCGGGATTGTGTGTGTGTGTGTGCTTGGTCCTGTTATCACTGGCCCTGGATTGTCATCTTATGCAACTGGGTGCAATGAATTGCCTGCCGAACGAACTCTCTGATCTCCAGACCCCTTGCCTGCCTTCTTTGTTGCTCTGGATTACCGTGCTCTCATGCTCCTCTTGGCGCAGTCGACCTTGCAGCAAGGCCCTGATGGCTTGACTGACGCCACACCTCCCCCCCATGTCACAACTGTTCTAGTTTCCCATGAGCAAAGGCCGGGCTTGGAACGGGTGATTTGGGCCTCAGCTATTTGTCCCATCGGCCCGGCCAGGACAGTTAAAGGCGGCGCCAGAGAGGATGGTCCTGAGATGGCTGCACAGTCCAGCTCTGTGTTGTGTGTGTGTGGTGGTGGATTTATTAGAGCCACAGCTGTTGCTGCCATCTGGGCCAAATCAGAAGGGTTATAATTCCCCAAAGTATCCTGGCGCTCTCGATTGCCTCGATGGGTCTCACAGCCTACCAGAGGGAGACCTGGAGCATCATCCTCATGATTCTTTGTGGTTGTGCAGCCTGGCGACGGTGAGGACCTAGCAGTGCTTGGTGCACCATTGGAAGGTATGCACAGTTGAAATTGAATGCTAGTATTCCTCTAAGGGACAATCATGTTATGGATCTTGGGCCCCGGTCACTGCATAGTTGAGAGAGACCGACTCCAGAGACAGAAGGTAAGGATTGCAAAGTCGAAGGAGGTAAAAAAAAAGTTTTTGAAAGTGAGGTTGAAAATGAAGGAATATTGAAGGAAGTAATAGATGAAATAACCAGTTGGAAGATATAAAGAGCAAGGCTTTTGAAAAAGAGATAGATAAGGCTGCCTCTGTAACTGGATGCAGAAATACAGGAACTGGGCAGGGTTGTCCTTCCCAGGCTTTTAAAGCGTTGTTAGCTATTTTGCACAGTCCTGCTCCTGGAGCTTGTGGGAAGGATTACCCAGATGAGATGCCCTCATCCCACTGCAAAGGAGGAGGTAGTGAAGTACTTGCTACTCTACCTTATCACTGAGTGTAGATCGGAAATCAATCAGGGTTTTTAGAGGATCTCCAGTGACATAGGCCCTAATAATGGGAATAGTGTTTGATACTACTTCCAAATGGTATAACCTATGGAGGCAAAACATTTGTGAAGCCAGTGGGAGGAAAGAGACCTGCACACTAAATACAGAACTGGGATTGTTTTGGGTCCCACTCTGCGTGATTGAGCAAAGCTTCCAGCTGCTGTACCTAGAGAGCAAACATCTCAATATGCAAGGATGGCAAAGGAAAACAAGGAAAGGATGTGATTTGGACAAGGATGTAGCTCCAATTTCCAACAGGGAAGAGAATTCAGAGATGCTTTCCTTCAAATTGTTGCTAAGAGATAAGGCAGTGGTTATCAAACTGTGCTCTGGGAATGGTGTATACAGGCTTTCTCAGAAACTCATTGGGTTCCTTACCGGAAAGATCATTAACTAAAGACAGCCATCTATCATAAATAGAGGCTGGACAATAGAGACCTTCTGTTAGGGATGTTGCAGCAGTTTCTGGCACTGATCAGGTTGTTAGACTAGAAGACCTCCAAAGTGCCTTCCAACTTCAAAATGCTATTATTCCACAAGGGCACAATTCCCCGAAAGATGGGTGTGCACTTGCAGGAGACTGTTGGGTGCATTCTAGTTCGTGTGAGTGGGGCGACACTAAAGACCCAACAGGCCAGTGACCCACATCAACAGAATATGCACTTCTGAATGTATCCCAGAATCCTCTGCATCATGCTGGGGTTCTTCAACTGATATGGAAAGGGTTACCAAGGTCCAGCATTTAAAAACCATTGACATATAAAGGGAGCTGAATTGCATGCACCATTCTTGGGGGGGGGGAGAATGGTTTCCTCTACTAGGTCCAAGTTTTACAATGGAAACTCTGTCTAGAGCAGAGTGCCACACCCAGGTTAGAACCATGGGTCTTGGTAAACAGGGAAGCAAGGGAGACTTGGGTGCTTGAGTACTGGTAGTGTGACTCTTGTCTACAGAAAAGGCCCTCAGCCAGTCTGCCTTTTCTTTTTTTCAGGCACTACTTGTGCAAGCAGTACACCTTTGTGTTCTGTATGTTTTCCATGAAGCTACAAGTCTGAAATAAGAGAATGGCCAGACCTCTGTGTACAGTGTAAAGCACGAGCGGAGTTGGAATGAGATTTCTGACCTGTTTCTCCCTCAGTTGAAGTGTCTCTGGCTGGGCTTGGGGTCAGCCCATGGACACACACACACAAGCTATGACGCTGCATGGTAAGCTTTAGGCCTCCATCCTGCACCTGCCACTAGGCTCACCTGTGTTTTCAGTCAGCCATTCCTCCCTGCCCCAGCAACCTGGGACAATTAGGCTTTTATATGAGCCACCTAGCAAACTGGGCTCCCAACCCCCTCAGCGAAGAGGCCAGCAAAGGGGAAATCTAATTACAGCTGCTCCCGGGGACAGATGAAAAGTTGCATGGTGGGCGGGCAGGCTGGCGAAGGCCCACAATGGCTCTTTGTCATTGCCCAGCCTCATTACAGAGCCCTTGTGAAATGCCGCAGAGAGCCCTAAACCATGGGGGACCATGGTTTATCCTGAAAAGCACAATGGGGTGTGTATGTGTGTCTCTGGGCCCCTGGCCTCATTATTGGACAAAGCACAATGAGATTTGTTTTGTGTGGGTAGTGGCGATCTTTTTGAAGTGTAGAGCTACACAGGGAGGTTGATGTCAAGTGGGGGGATGCCCAGTGGATGCATGGCTCTTCCACCCAGGCAGGAATGAGGCCGGGTTGCCTGCCCCATTCAGAAGAGGGTGGGAGGATTCCTCACTTGGCCACCAGGACATGCTTGTTTTGTTGTCAGGAATTAGGTCACTAGTGATTTTGTAATTCCTTCGAGAAGTTTTGATCACTCATGATGTGATGTAAACATGATGATCCACGTGGCTTACAATTTCTTGGATTTTCTCTACTGGGTGAACTAGAGATTCCATTTTATACGTGTGTGTGATTATGTATTGTGGGTAATTGTTTTTCAGAGTAGTAATCTGGAATAAAGTGGGATTATTTTATAGATATGCCATGAAGCCTAGCAGCCAGGTTGTCTTAGTGAAACTCTTACCTCTGGGCAGCAAGAGAAGCCAGAATAACACTGATGGGATTGATATAGTACTTCCTTTGTATAGTTTTGACCAGCTCAAATTTCATGGTTTTTTAAAAACTACTCATTTTATCTTCCCAAGGAAAATCAATAAGTACCATTTGTATTTTTTTAGATTAAAATTGTTTCATCAATATTCTACATAGTGCAGGAGAATTCGCCCAGTTAAGTTTTAGCTGCCTATTAAATTTTTTATTGCTGGGAAGGCAATGTGTTAATATGGAGTGGTAGGAACAGAGAAGTATGTTTAGTGGGTAATGCTCATTAATGTGATGCCATACATACAACTGCAGCCTATGTATATTTGAGAGTAAATGCCATTTAATTCAGTAGAGCTCACTTCTGACTAAAACATACATAGGATTTGGCTGAATGAACAGTGTTGTAGAAGGGCCAGAGTACTTCTACAGAGGGGGAGGGCAGAGACTAGAGAGCAAAGCAGGAGTGTGAGGAATAGGAGAGTAGAAGGATTGTTGTCTGCTCTAATACAAGCTCCCTGTCTGACCTTGGACAAGTTGCTTCCCTGCTAGTACTGAGGGAAGGTGCTATCCTGCTGTCCTGGGATGGGATGGCAGTAGGAGCTGACTGTGCAAATCCTGGTTCCCAGTGGAGTTTCTGAAGCAAGCAGTTGCTTTATGTTCTAGCTGGCACAAATTGCTTCAGAAAGGGGATGGAAAAATAAACATGGTTTGCCCCATCCTGAAGAAGCCCTGTATGCTGCTGAAAGCAAGCAGTGGAAGAACACACAACTATTCAGAAATCTGAACCATCTACTTTTATGAACATACAAAATTGCCGTATTAAGTCAGCCCATGTTTCCACCTACTACAGCTGCTCGCCTCAGGGGTCTTTCCCAGTTTCAGACGGGTTAAGCCTGGCCTTTCCACCTATATAAAGCACACACTCTAGTCACTGAGCTACAGCCCCTAATCTTGAACAGTAGGTTGTTCGGTTGTCTGAAGTAGATGGTGGGGTTGTGTGGTTTGATCGTAGCACTGACCAGGGGTGGCCAACTTGAGGCTTTCCAGCTGTTAGACTACAACTCCCATCACCCCCAGCTGTAGTTTATTGCAGCTGGAGATGTTGGGAGATGTAGTCCAACAGCAGCTGGAGAGTCTCAGAATGGCCACCCCTGAACTAGAGCATTCTACTTAGCTGCGGGAGGTGGGGGCAGACCCTGTGCCAGCTATGTAAAATAAAATAAATAAATAAATGAAGGCCATCCATTTTTGTTCTCCCTCTGCTCCATTTACCTCCAGCTCTCCACTCAGGAATGCTGCTCCTCCAGGAAAGATCTTCTCAATCTTCACCATTGGCTGGACTTTGGATTCTATTCCACCTGAAATGCTAATCCCTGAAAAGCATAATGGTGCTGTGAGTGCTGAGGATCCCATGGGACAGATTAATGAGCCAAAGTAGTCATTGCCACCACAATCCCACCCTACTGTAGCTGACCCTCTAGACCAGAGATTCTCAACGTTGGCTCCCCAGATCTTATTGGACTTCAGCTCCCATAATCCCCAGCCCCAATGGCCTTGGTTGGGGATTATAGGGGTTGAAGTCCAACAACATCTGGGGACCCAAAGTTGAGAACCCCTGCTCTAGACAGCTACTCCACTAATTCCTAACTGAACAACAAAAAGTGCCAGAGAGTCCTTGTCTGTGAGACAATAGTCCTATTCACACATTCTGCTAGACCAGGGCTGCTCAGTAGTAATAATCATCCCTGACTATTGGCCACTGTGGTTGGGAATTATGGGAACTGTAGTCCAAAAACAGTTTGAGAGCTGAAGTTCAGCAGCCTTGTGCTAAACATATATACAGCCTGTGTACAGTGTATGCATATACAGATCTATACATGTGTATAGCCTTCGAATATTATGTTTAATGCACATACTGTACGCTTTCTATGTGTATCCTGCATTTGTGGGATCTTGGACCCAGGTTCAGTTTTAAACTGAATGCATGCAGAGTCATTCACACAAACATATGTGGGTGTACAGACATGTACGCATACAGTGTAATGTGTGCATAGGGCTGACGGCAGCCTCACAACAACCTATGCATCAGAACGTACAACTTGGTGTAATATATCCTTACTTATGCCCACACTCTTGCTGCAATCCCTGAGCAATGTTTGCTTTTCCTGACCTTGTGATGTAGAGAGGAGGACCCATCAGAGAGGTTTTCCATTACCATATTTACTCCACCAGACTGACAGCTTTTGCCAGACAGATACGATGTCTTCATAATATTACCATTGCTTGCTGCACTGACAGGCCTCTTAAATACACTCAATAGAACAATCCTATTTCCTGTGGAATCTAATTCTAAATAAGTTTTAACCACACTATTATCAGTCCTCCAAGCAATGATGGAGAAGTGGATAGACCTACCAAATGTATAAAGAGAGTTCTGGGTTTCTCCTTGTCATACCAGAGGCATGTGAATTACATTATTTGTTCACTACATGAGGGTATAAACATTCAGGATAGCAAGCCACTATTATGTTACTGCCAAGTTGGAAGAAGATTGTAACAGCTACCAGCTTGGTTGGAGGTGAGTGGAGGGAATGACTTTCTGGTGTGTGAACACAAAAGTAGCCCTCTTTATATCTTTCAGTGCAGTGCAGCCTGAAGTCGAAGGTCTGATCTAGTCACTCAGCAAGCCCATCACTCTCTGGGAGATACACCTTGAAATTGTTTCCCTGGGAAATTGTGGGAGTCACTCAGGAGAGAGAAAGGGGCTGAGCTCCCTGCTCCATTTTAGAAACAGAGGAAGCTGCCTTATACCAAGTCAGACCATTGGCCCATCTAGCTCAGTATTGTCTACTCTATACAGACTCTCCAGGATTTAAGATGTCCTGTAAGCCCTACCTGGATATTAATTAATTAATTATTAATCAAATTTGTACACCGCCCCAAACTTTCATCTCTGGGCAGTTAACAATTGCATAAAACAAGTTAAAAATATATACAAAAACTTAAAACAATTTAACAATTTAAAAATCACCTACAAATTAAAACCTTAAAATTTTAAAGAACTGAAAAAGCTTGGGTGAAGAGGTGGGTTTTCAAATGCTTTTTTAAAATTGTCAGAGATGGGGAGGATTGTATCTCAGTAGGGAGCGCATTCTACAGTCTTGGGGCAGCAACCGAGAAAGTCCATCCCCATTTGGCCACCAGCCGAACTGGCGGCAACTGGAGATGGATCTCTCCAGATGACCTCCATGGGCGGTGGGGCTCATAATGAAGAAGGCGTTCTCTTAGATACCCAAGGCCTAAGCCATTTAGGGCTTTATAACCAGCACTTTGTATTTTGCCCAGAAACCTACTGGCAGCCAGTGTAACTCTTATCAGCAAAGGAGTGATGTGGTCTCTCCTAGATGACCCAGAGACCACTGCATTCTGTACCACCTGAAGCTTCCGGACTACGTACAAAGGCAGCCCCACACAGAGCGCATTGCAGAAGTCAAGTCTGGAGGTTACCAACATATGTACCACTGTTCTGAGGTTGTTCATCTCAAGAAACGGACGCAGCTGGCGTATCAGCCGAAGATGATAGAAAGCCCCTCTGGCCACCTCTTGACATATGTTGTATATGTCAAGGATTGAACCTGGGACCTTCTGTCTGCAAAGCAGATGCTCTGCCCCATCCCCATGTTGAATGTATATTTAAGCCTGTTCCGCTCCAGAGGCTGTTGGAGCCTTCACTTACCCAACGACTGCTTGTTCTTGGACAGACTGACAGTCACTAGCTCGTACTCTTCCTCAAAGTCATTGGGCCCATTTTGGAGCAGAACATCTGGGTCTGCATCTCCTTTCTCTGCTCTTCCCACCTTGCCAGCAGGTGGGGTCTCCTTGAAGAGCTGCGAGAGCTGAGGCCGAGCTCTGCGTGGTCTGTTGATCACAGAGTACAGGGTATCCTTGTTGTGCTGGGCTTCTCCCTGTGACCCCCACGCAGCAGCCTTGCTGTGGCTTGACTTTGGTGTACGAGGCCTCCCTCGGCCGGGTCGTCCATCCCCTTGCTCCAGGGTTTGCCCTGATGTTTCCTGAGCAGACACTGTGTGTCGGGGGCTCACTGATGTTTTTGTGGACTTAGACAGAAACCAGTTCGGCTGCTTCCCACTAGCCACTGAGGAGGAGGCACTATGGGAAGCGTAAGCATCCACTGGCACATCAGGAAGAGGGGTGTAGCTTCGAGAGTGAGTCCGTCTGGGGCTGGGAGTGAGCTGGAGTCTTGTCATCCCATCCTTCACCGCCGTCATCTCTTCCTCCTCTTCCTCTCCCTTCTCATTGGTTACTGGCTTCAGAAGGAAGCCGCCCCTGAAATCTGCAAGCAGAGTTACTGGATGTTACCATGAGCACCCTTCTTTTCCTAGCAGCCTTCTCATGGCGAACCTTTGAATTGGGGAAATTTACTCATTTATTACATTTATATACCACCTTTCCACAAAATAGTGCTCAAGGCCGTGACCAGTAGGCCATGGAAAACACATCACGTGTGTTTTTGCTTGAAGTGAACTTGTGGCAATGACTGGAAGTACTAGATCTTGAGGGACTCTGTGGCCCCAGATATTGATATTGGTTCATTTTACTTATACTTATTATATGTATGCCCTGCTTTTCAGCCAGAATTGGCTCTCAGAGCAGCGTACAACTACAGTGTACAATAAAGTACCACATTTTAGAGCTAGATGAAGGTGTTTATGGTAGTCTCTTCTGTTCCTTGGCAGCAGATGAAATAGGAAGCTGCTTTCTACCAAAGCAGACCATTGGTCCATCTGTCTCAGTATTGTCTACACAGACTGGCAGCAGCTTCTCCAAGGTTGTGGACAGGAGTCTCTCTCAGCCCTATCTTAGAGATGCCAGGGAGGGAACTTGGAACCTTTTGCATGCAAGCATGCAGATGCTCTTCCCAGATTCCTATCCGCTAAGGGGGATATCTTACAGTGCTCACAGGTAGTCTCCCATTCAAATGCAAACCAGGGTGGACCCTGCTTAGCAAAGGGGGAAATGCATGCTTGCTGCCACAAGACCAGCTTTCAGTTCAGGTTCTAGGTTCTTCCCTCCAGAAGGGGGTGGGAAGGTAGAAAGAGCTGCAGATGGTCTCAGAGGCTGACTGATGGTAAAAATGCCAGCCCATAGGAGCAGCCTTTCTGATAATCTGCAGTATTCTGGACCATGGCGCTTGATAACATAGGGCTCTTCAGGTGGCACTAAAATGTGGGATATGCAAAATTTTTGTGCAGGTTTTACACACAATCTTACTCGCCATACAGGTGCTCCTGCAGGCTTACCCTCTATACACATGCTGAGCAGGGTCCTTGCATAATTTTTACAGCTCCACCTGCTGGCCAAGTCTTGCATTCTGAGAAGATCCCACCCACTACTTTTGTGGTGACTGGGGAAAGGGATGGGCTCCGCTTGGAATGCAAGAGCTCACCAGCAAGTGGTGAAAACTGTGCAGGTCCATGTTGGTGTGTGTGTGTACAGAGTGTATGATCATGTTGGGAAGGACCACAGAAGCTTGCAGGAGTGTCTGTCTGGCGAATAAGATTGTGCTTGGGACTTGCATGAAAGCTTTGCAGACCCCACATTTTATTGCCATCTGGAAGAGCACATAGTCCAGATTCCAGGCTTTCCCTTCTAGATGCACAGGGTAGAAGAAGTTTCAGGTGGACTCAGTATTGTGCATTGCAGCTCTCTGTTGAGATTTGGAGAGTGTAGTTTTGTTCCCCCAAATCAAGCCTGGTCCTCCCCATTGACTGCAAGCTGTCATTCTCCTGACACCTTGCTATCCATGGCCCCTGATATCAGTAGTGGCCTTATGCCAAGTCAGACCAATGATCTCCCTACTCAACACTATCTCCCCAGTTGAGCAATGGGCTTGCCCACTCTGACTGCTTGAGGTCATTGGTCTAGGGGTACCATAATATCCAGGCCCCAGGCTTTTTTCAGTCCCCGTATGCCAAAACTCTGCACAAATCCAATAACTGAAATTAGAACATACCATGCAAATTAATGTTGTGCATATTCATGCAACCTGTAGAAATATATTCCAGAGCTAGAATTCAAAGTCTTTTCCCACAGTCCCCTCATCACGCTTAAGATGCTTAAATGGTTTTACTACATTTGAGCATGGTGTGGTGATGTGATGGTGTAAATGCAAGAGACTTACCAGGCACTGGGGTGATAAGGTGTCTCTTAGGAGGTGTTTCATGCTGTGCTGGACGGAGAGCAGGCGACCTCACTGTGAACAGGGGAAAGTAATTGAATCAACCTCTCTCCTACATTTGCTTTGCACAGTGCTTTAGGGTGGTATCCAGCAGGCTGTGCTTTCCTTGCTATTTTTTTTTATAACTTAAAAAAAAAAATGCTGCCCAGGCTAAACAGTCTCTGGAAGTTGTGCCTTCTGCCCTGGAAGCCCTATTCCTTAATCGTAGATATTTGGGAGCAAGCCACACCCATTCTGTGTTCATTCACTCACAGGGAAATGTGCTTTGTACAAGTAAAATAAAATTTAAACTGAACATTGATTGGCAGCAATTCTCCAAGGTTTCGGGCAGGAGTCTTTCTCAGACCTACCCAGGATGCCAGGGATTGAACCCAGGATCTTCTGCATGCAAAGCAGACACTGTACTACTGAACTACAGTCCTTTCCCAAGGTGGAAGGCAGGATTGGCTCCAGAGGCCATTGAAATTGGGCATTTGCTGGGTCCCCTAGACAGGTTCTGCCCCACTATCCTTACTCTGCATGGAGCATCCAAAGAGTTGAGAGGCTAGGCCAGAGAATCATCAATCTGCATGACCTGTCTCTTCCTAGTTAAATGGGCTCCATGAGGACATCTTGCCCCAAAGCTTACAAAATCCTTCACTGATTGAAGAGCTCCTATTAAACCCGGATTTCCTTTCTAGCCCTTGACAAATTCTATAATAGTCAGCTTCTTCACAGCAAGGCATGAGGAGGACATCACAGAAGCCAGGAGTGGGGTGGTGGCAGCAGCAGCTCTTGTTTCTAGATGCATGTCAGGTTGAAAGTGGCACATGAGTCTCTTACATGCTGGTCCTGGCAGCACATAGGAACATAAGAAGCTGCCATATACTGAGTCAGACCATTGGTCTATCTAGCTCAGTATTGTCTTCACAGACTGGCAGCGGCTTCTCCAAGGTTGCAGGCAGGAATCTCTCTCAGCCCTATCTTGGAGAAGCCAGGGGGGGAACTTGAAAACTTCTGTTCTTCCCAGAGCGGTTCCATCCCCTAAGGGAATATCTTACAGTGCTCACACTTCTAGTCTCATATGCAACCAGGGCGGACCCTGCTTAGTTAAGGGGAGAAGTCATGCTTGCTACCACAAGGCCAGCTCTCCTCTCCTAATTCCAAATTAGCACCAATTCCCAAGCAAAGTTGTTCAGCATGCCATGTTTGCCAGGCCAAAGGACTACGAGAGAGCATTGGGAGATGTGTGTTAAGCAAGTCTTGGTGTCTTTAAGGAGTGCTGAATGGAAATAAAAACATGTCACTAGACCCAACATTTTGATAGTTTCCAAGAAACATTGATTCAGCTTACAGTTTTTGTCCAAATCATCTTTATGGATCCTTTCCCCCACAACCCGCAAAAGGAGGAATTTTTAGAAGTACTTTTTTCATAGCAAACTATTTTAAATGAAATATTCTCCACTTGCTGTATTTAGCATCCATAAAATAAGAGAGGCCTTTGATGTTATCCCCACATTCACTACATGCAGAATATTAAAAAAGGCAAAGTGGGGGGCAAAGTGTCCCCTTCTATGCATGCAGTCCTGAGTGGCTCCTTTCTCACCTGTTCTACTCTTCAGCGCATCATAGGCTTCCAGCTCCATGGGCATGACCATGCTGTCAAAGCGGCCCAGATCTGTAGGGGTAATCACACTCCTGCAAAAACGAGAAGAGGAGATTCTCAGTGCATGGCCAATGTCAGCCCAAGTAATGCAGCTATTTCTGGAGAAGAACATGGCAAATGTTTTAACAGCCAAATTTATTCTAAAATATTTTTTATCCTGCCTTTTCCACAGGTTGAAGGCAGCTTACACAAAACTGTGAAAATAACAGTTAAGGCAGCAATCCATAAAACAGTCCAAAACTATTATTGGAAGGATCATAAAACTATCTCTTCAACAGAGTGCAATAAATTATAACAAAAGCCAGATACCACAGTACACTGAGCAGCAAGACAAGCACTAAAACCATTTTCAAAGACCTGCTTAAATAACGAGGTGTGGCTGCAGTGGTGATGCCCTTTGCCTCATACCAAGTGGCACCAGCTCTGTTTGGGCAAAAAGGAAACGCCACATTTGAACGGGGGCCTCAGTCCTGAACTGCAGCTTTGGCAAGCTCTCTTAAGCAGCCTTTCCCCTGCGCTAGCAGTATTAGGTGTCCAGAGGTGACTCTCTCCAGGAGTCACCGTGATGGTTGCGTCCTCAGCACATAGGGGTGGCCTTTCCATCAGGCAGGGTCAGGAAGTCACCTCCAGGTAGGCGCAACACACCGTTGTCCACTGCTGCTGCCTTCCTTGTCCAGCTGGTGGGGCATGTTGTTCATTTCTCCCTCCTTGATCCACTGAGGTGCACCTCTTCTTCCCCTGCCCCAATGAGCTATGAACAGCCCTGATGCCACTGCCTGGCTTGGTGGCAGGGGCGTAGCTAGGAGAGAGGGGGCCCGTGTTTGCCCCTTTCCCTGGCGGCCCCTCAGAGTGAGGGAGATACGAGATAGAGAAGAAAATAGGGAGGGATGGAGCTGGGCCCCCCGGGTTTTTTGAATCCATCCGCTCAAGTATAGCTATACCCCAGCTTGGTGGCATAGTCTGAGACACCTCGAGTGCTACTGTCACTGCCTCAGCAGTCTGGCCAGAGAATGCCAAGCACCTGCCCACTGACGCGAGGGAGGGGGCATAAGATTGTCTATCTCAAGCAGCACAATGCCTTGGACCACCCCTGCCTCCTGTTCCTACCTGATATCTCTGAGCAGCAGCAACTTCTCAGGCCGGTCCAGAATCGCCAGCAGTGGCCTCACCAGGTCTTCCACACCACCTTCATGGATATACTGTGGGGAAAAGCCACCCTCAGCAGAGACCAAAGAGCTGCCCTACCTTGCCCTTTGGTTCTGGGCAGCCTGCCGGTAGTCAGGTGTACGCTCCTCCATCCCTGTTACTGCTCTGCCCCTCAGCTCTCTCAGCAGGGCGTCACCCATGAGCTCCTCAGTTGTGCCTCCTCCTAAAGCCAGGTGGCACAACATCAGCCTTCCTTCCAGCTGCTGTTGGTAGTACTGTACTACAATTCCCATCATTCCCAGGCCCAGGGGCTAATAGTCAGGGATGATGCCAGTGGCAGACCAGCAAGAGCTGGAGGGCCAAATTTGTGCAGACCTGTCCTGAAATCTAGCTGTCCCTCTTCAAAGGCCTGGCTTCACGATACAATGGACCTCCATGGCCTCTCCAAAGACTATTTGAATTAGGGTATTATATATGCACATTAAAATCCCTAAGTATTTAAAGTTTGAATTAGGAAAGTCTTTATTAGCTGACAGGATGGCTGTCAAATCCCAACAGGATGGGACACGTAAGGATTATAATCCTACCCTCAGCACCAACCGCTTGTAGCAAAAAGGAAGCCTGATTCAGGGCTGTTGCAGTGTTGGCAGTCCTTGCCCTGCCTCTGGCTTTATTTATCCCTCCACACAACCCTCCTTACATTCTCTTTAGGGATTAATGACCTCTGAAGATGTACTAAATCCCCGCCCCCTTCCAAACAGTAAAATAATGTTAACCATGTGTTAGTTCAGAGCTCCCTCTAGCGTCCGCTGTGGGCACATTGAAGGCCAACATGAATGGTGGGGAAAGAGAGATGCCAATAGTTGAAACCGGTGGGCACCAGTGCTGCAATTGTCTCATTGACACAGTCATACTCATCTAAACCATCCTGCAGTGAATAACTGCCCTAGGTTAAATTCACCATAAGACACTGGCATAGGACAGACTTCAAACCAATGCTTTGCTGCACAAATATTAATACAAATCTATTGCTTCTGAAGTGTCACCAAAGCAAGTGCCAGTGAAACAAAGAAAAAGGGAGAGCATAAGAAGAGTCGTCCTTCCTCAGACTAGAGGTTCATGGAGTCCAACATCCTGTCTTGCATAGTGGCCAATGAGAACCAGATGCCTCTAGAAGAGCACAAGAAGTGGACGTATGAGTATTAAAGAGTTTTAAGTAAAGCCTTAACTCAGAGATGTGCAAATGTAACTGAGGACAGAATGAGGCAATTGATGCCTATAAATCCTAAGTGTCTGCAAGACATATAAATCAAAAGAGATATCAGCTGACATACAGAGCATGGAAGCACTGGTGCAGCAAGAGAGCAGCCCAACAGAACTTCTCAACTAAATGCAGCAGTGCAGGGAGAAAGTGGCAATTTTTGACAGCCTCCCCTTCCCTAGAAAGCCCTTTGTGCCACCCAGAAATGTGTCTCTGATGGACATGATGTAGGTTGGCCAGCCTGAGGCTCTCCAATTATTGCTGGATTACAGTTCCTATCATCCCCAACTACAACTTATTGAAGGGAGTTGCACAGTCCAACAACAGCTGAAGAACCTGGTCGTCTCTGCTGTAGAGTCTATATCCAGCTGCCCCATGTGGCAGACTGTTGAACTGCAGCAGCCTTTCCAAATTACGGAACTCTCAAGCCTTGAACTGGCCTTGCCCAGTCAGGTTGGCAACTGGATATTGCCAGAGCAGGAAAGACTTAGCATTGCTTCCTGTTTGGATTAAGGTTTCGCTTCAGTCACAAGGTTCCCCCCCCCCCGGTGAGGAGTATCTGTTATCTCTCTGACTTGACTATTTGGTTTCTCTGATCTTTGCCTCTGTTCCTGACCTTTGACTTAATGGTTGACCCATGGCTTCTGGTCTGTCTACCTGGCCTGACCCTGGACTCTGTAGATCCTTGGATCCATACATGACCTGCGACTTGCTCTGTGATCCTGATCAGCCCTCCCAGTTCCTGGCCCCTGGCTTAGACTCTGGTTCTTGCCTATTCTCCTGCCCCTCGATTTCCAGTTGCCTGCCAGACCTGGCCGGTCTTGACCTCAGATCCTGCTCTGCTTAAAAGGAAGCTGCCCACAGTTCAGTCCAAGCAGTGTCTTACCCGGGAGCAGTGTCTCAGTACAGCTGCCACCTCATCCTCCATCAGCAGCTTCCTGGCCATGGCTTCAATAAGTAGCAAGTGGCTCTCTGTGGCTGAGCTGTGCTCGCTGCCATTGTGCTGGGGGAACGAGAGCATGGAATCCTTCACAGCCAGTGAGGTGAAAAAATGACCTTTTTCTGGGGAGAAACAACAGGAAAGACACAAACTGTGCCTGGGAATAGCAAGACATGGTGAGGCCATTAAGTCACCCAGAACTGCAAATCTGACGGGCATGCACATGCAATTGGATACCTAAGTGCAGCTTTCATTACAGGCCATTATGCCCCTTCCCACAAGCACAGCACACCTCTCCCAAGAAGTCCAATGTGGTACAGTGGTTAGAGTGCTAGAACTGCCCATGGGGAGTCCAGGTTCAAGTTCCCACTCAGCTTAGGGGACCTTGAATAAGTTGGTATTTCTTAGCTACCCCCCGAGGTAGCAGTTAGAGTAACACACCACTGTGAGCCATGAATGAAGGGAAACACATAGTGATCTATTTATGTTTTAATTTATGTGGTGAACAAGCTGCCTTGAGCAATTGTGGAAAGGCGGGGTATGGATAGTTTAATGAAGAAATCGATTGGGCTTGGTCCACGCTTCCCAAACCGGGTCTCTGGAACTGGGCTGTGGAATTTAAGAACTGTTTCATGTTTCCTGATGAATGGCTTGTCATGACCAATGTAATCCAGAACAGATTGGGAAAAATCTGATCCGGTGTTGAGCTCCTGATGCCTCAGTCCATGGTGAGGCAGATATATGGATCTCAGTCTGTAAAGCATTTTTGTTATGTATCAAAACACATTGCATAAAACTAATGAGTACTCTAGAGCAGCAGATTCAACATAACCAGCTACTCAGAACTGCAGGTTCATTTAAATATAAAGGCTGTTCTCACGATCGCCCAAAAGCAGGCTAAGGGAGCCTATCCCGCTTTGGGGCGATCGTGTGCTGCAATGGGAGCTGTGTGGCTCCTGCTAGCATCCATAAATACCCCTCCCCTTAAAGGAGGTTAACAGAGCGAGTGCTCCGTTAACCTCATCTTCTTGCTCATATGTTGCAGCGGCATGCGGCGACACACGAGTAGACCCCTGACTCATGCAGGGCATCCTGGAAGTTCCGGGGGCCACGTGGCCCCCGATCCCCGCAGCCCCCGCCAGCTCTGTGATGGAGCTGGCAGTTGTGTGGGTGGCCAATCTGGCCACCCAGGACTGCCTTTGGATCGCCTGCGGGGAGCTCTCCATGCAACCCCCCTTACAGCTCTTCAAACTAATCATGTGAAGAGCCTCATTGCCAAATCCTGCTTCATAGCTTATTTCAGCCAATCCCCATCGGAGCTTTATCCCATGATAGATGAACTGGTGACTTTCCCAGAGACCCTCAGTGAGCTCCATGGCTGAGTGAAGGTTTGAACCTGGAAGCACCCTCCACTCCACATCTTCCACTGTGCAACAATGGCTATTATGTACAGGAACACCGAGTGGCACTACAAGTCTGCACCATAGACAACATTTCCACCTGGAATGTTGCTAGTGTACAGTCGAGAAGGCACAGGTTTGGAGAAGTGATCATCAGCATCAATAGACGGATATTTATATACCACTTTTCAACAAAAGTTCCCAGAGCAGTTTACATAGAGAAATAGAAATAAAGATGGATCCCTGTCCCCAAAGGGCTCACAGTCTAAAAAGAAACATAAGATAGACACAAGCAACAGCCACTGGAGGGATGCTGAGCTGGGGCTGGATAGCACCCGTTGCTCTCCTCCTGCTCAATAAAGAGAATTACCACTTTTAAAAGAGACACACACACACACACACACACGAGTGACATGCTGTTGGCAAAGACACAGTCTGCACTCCTGCTCAGTTACCCCGTTTCAGGCTTCGGATAACAAACTTCTGTACAACGCTGACTGCAGGCAAGGGGGGTGGGGGGAGAGACCGAAGACGAAGTAATTAGAAATCTGTCTTGAAAATGGATGGATGAGAGTGGCAGTCATTTTGGACTGGCCTCTGTGTTGTGTGATGCAAAGAGAGAACAGGAAAAGACTGTGCATACATGAGCATTTTTGGGGAGGATACTTTTGTGTGTATGATCCTTTCAAGTTTGACAGTGCCTATATTCAGCCTGTGCTGGTGCCCTGCCAATCTGCATCACAGGGCCAGTATGGGCAATGTTTTTCTGTCAACTAAGGAGGCCTGCCAGAATACAAAACTCCTGTGCTACATTGTCCCAGATTTTCCAGATAATTCTAACACATCCAGTTCAATGAGAAAATGCTGAAGCAGGAGTCATGGCATCCTTTTAAGCAGATGTGACCCCTAGGCTATGTGTAAGTCTAGTACTGCCATCTTTTGACAAGTGATTAAAAACAACAAAGAGACTCATGGCACCTTAAAGACAAATATATTTATTGTAGCATGCAGTTTTGTGAATCCATAAATTGTGACTCATACCCAGAGGAGCTCTTACCTCTGGACTTCCGGGCCAAAGTCCAGGGCCTCCACAGCCCTTGGGTGCCCCCCCCCAATCCTCTTTAGTCTGTCCCAGATGGTGTGGTCGCCTGGCTGAGCATGATGATACTTAATTTGCAGGGGAGGGGGGCCTTCAAAGACCTTTAGGTCCAGGCTCCAAAATTAGGTGCACCTCTGCTCATACCTGCTCCAAATCAGAGAGACAGCACTGGGGAACTGTGTGCTTCTGCACTACAGCGGTTCATTCATCCAGCCTCTTCCCCTACTAGTCTTGGCAAAATTTGAAGTTTGCCTTACAGTAAATGGAAAAAATGGGCGGCCAAGTGGACTCTTGCAGCACAGAAATGGTGGGTGCTGTTCCTTAGTGAATTAGAGTTGTTAAAGCAACAGTCAGTGGGCATGTTCAGACATCACCATGTTTTATTCCACTCAACTGGTTTGTTTGTGTGTCTGTACCTGTGCCAGTCAACAAACTGGTTTGTTGGTCAGTCAAATGATGATCTGAACTCAAGGGTTGGATTGCTTATCCTAACCATGGTTTCATGTGATGTCAATACACCATGACCCAGAATAATGGAGTATTGTTTCAGCAGCTCCATCTTGCAGGGTTGTCTCACAGAGAGAGGAAAGCCTCAATTATGGGAGGTTAGGTAAACAGAGTGGGTGAAACCCAAACAAACCACAATATGGTAAAGTAAACCATGATTTGGTGATAATCTGTGACAGCAATCCAGGTGTATCAAATAAAGCTAAAATTACTGTGGTTCCACATGATATCTAAGCATGCCCAATCTCCACCCAGGAGTTAGCAACCCTAGTTGTGTTCACCTGGCAAAAAGGGCCCCCACCAGGGCCATTCAAGTAATGACATTTTCCCCTTTGGGCCAAACTTTATAAGGAGAAATGTTTTCAGCTAAAGCCAGCAGCAGATATTTCCTAATTCAGCTGCCTACAGCAGGCACATATCAATATCTAGATATGAACATAGGAAGCTGCCTTATACCGAGTCAGACCATTGGTCCATCTAGCTCAGCATTGTCTACACAGACTGGCAGCGGCTTCTCCAAGGTTGCAGGCAGAAGTGTCTCTCAGCCTATCTGGATTCCAGGGAGGGAACTTAGAACCTTCTGCATGCAAGGATTCAGGTGCTCTTCCCAGAGCAGCCCCATCCCCTAAGGGGAATACTTGAAAGTACTCACACATGTAGTCTCCCATCAAATGCAAACCAGGGCAGATCCTGCATAGCAGAGAGAATAATTCATGCTCACTACCACAAGACCAGCTCTCCTCCTCAAACAGATTTCTGTTGCAAACAATTTTTCCTGGATGCTGACCAGTAGTCACATTCAGTACCTTACAATCTAAATTCTACCTCACTCCTGTTCCCTTTGCAATACTTCCCAATAAAGGGGAGACTTCTGTTCTTAAAGACAGTGCCCTTCTAGGCCAAAGGGCATTGCTGCCATGCATAAGATTATAGTGAAACAGGACTGTTTCAAGAGCTAGAAATCTAGACAGTGCTAGAAATAGATGCTTTTAGTTACCTTTCTCCCCCTCAGACCGTGCTGGGGACTTGGTTCGTCTCTGTAACTCGGGTGACCCAGCTGCCGAGCTTTGCTTCCCTGACCGAGTACCCTTAAAGAACAGGTTCATGAAGGTTTTGGAGCGTTGGAGTGTGACCTTCTTCTCTGGGGCTGCTGGCTTCTCCTTCTTCCTCTGGCGTTTCTCCTCTGGAGAAAGAGACCAGGAAATTATACCAGAAGATCACAACCATGGGATAACATGAAATCTTATCTCCTCCCACTCTCTTTTAGCATCAGTACTTCTGCAGTGGATTACAGATACCATTTTAGAAGGGATAAGAATGTACCTGTAGACTTGATCATACCTTTCAACACTGTGTTATAAATGAGGGTCAGAAACCTTCTCTTTGGGGACAATCAGGAACCAAGTGAGTGAACGAGCGAGTGAATGAATGCGGGACACCAAGTTTTCATATAAACACAGGAAATATGTAATGGAATAATGTTTTCCTAATTGGTGGCCTTTTACTTGGACTGTTTTGAACTAAGGTACATTTCAGGAACTCCCTAGAATGGAAGTGATTATTTTCCATGTATTACATTTGCTTTCTGGCATCTCTTGGCATCTCCACATAGGCTCTAGTTCTGCCAGGTCCCCTTCTCTGTTCCCTCTAACAGGGATTTCCACATGTTGCTGACTACAACTTCCAGCAACTCCAACTGCAATGGCCTTTGGTTGGGGATTATGGGAGTTGTAGTCAACAACATCTGGAAGTCCCTTTGTGAAACCAGGTATTGAAAAGCTCTAGCAATGGGCATCATGAGCCTTGTAGGGAGCATCCACCTTGGGCAGGGAGAACAGGACAATTTTCATGGCTGAGAAAGATAAGGATGGGTCATTGGCCAAAGTGTACAGGAAGCTGAGCTCATCTGTAAGCAGGACTCACAGGTTACACTACAGATAGGACAGATTTTGTATGTGGAGAGAGCATGGATTTCCTCTGGAAGAGTGGGAAGACTGTGCTGTGGTTGAGGACTGAGGGGTATCATGGGGCTGCCGTTGATGGAAGAATCCATATTAGCCTAATATTATTAGGATTACTGAGGTAGAGAGTGTGTGAGGGGAGGCATCAATATTATTGGCATTGCTGAAGAGAAATAAAAATGGGACAAAAAAGGAGTAGGAAGTTGTAGAGGCATCTGACAGAACAGAAGTGGGTCTGGTGCTTTACTATGGGCAGGATTGTTTAGTTCAGCTCTCCAGTACAAAGTGGGGCTTTCTTCTTAGGGAGACAATGGAGAAATTCACGACACTAGAGGAGTCAGGCAGCAGCTACTAGTCATGATAGCTAAATGGAACGTCTGTGTAGAGTCACTGGCTGACATCCTAACTACTAAATACTGCACTTATGCAGCCAGATGAAGTGCATATGCAGCAAATATTCTCTTGCTTTGGAAGTGCAGGGCTCATGCATAATCTGCTGCATTAAATATGTTGGTCTTTAGGATGCCAGGAGACTCCTTCTGAAGGGGCAGAAAGTGAGAACGGAAGTCATTCAGGCAGCTAGCAAAGCACTTGCAATCTGGCAGATGCAGAAAGGCAGGGCCAGCCAGGGAGGCAGGATGGCCTCACCCCTGACATCAGCATGTGGGCAGGGATTCCCAGGGATGTTGTTGACTACTACTCCCAGAATCACCAAGTAAAAGCCATTGCAGCTGGAGATTCTGGGATTTGTAATCAACTACATCTGGGAATCCCATTTAGAGGGAACACTGCCTGAGACAATGTGTAATCCTGATGACTTTTGGGGTAATGAGGAGAGACAGAAAGTTCTCCCCATTTCAGCTCCAATACCATGGGGATGGGTCTAAACTCCTTGAGCTCAGGGGTTGAAAATAACAAATAGATTCCTGGCACGCTAAAGACTAACATATTTAATGGAGCAGAATCTTTCAAGGTTTACAATCCACTTCATCAGATGCAGGAAGATTTTAGGGGCCCACACATCACATTTAAAATCAAAAGGATGTTATATTTAATATACAGGGGGGAAAAGCAACAACACCACAAAGACCTAAAATACCCAAACCATTTTTTCCTTTGCAGGTATACACTTGTAAATGATAAAAACAGCAACAATAATATTAAGGTTTCAGCACCTACCGCAGATGGTCAGATAGCTCTGTGATCTCTTGATGGGCTGTCGCGGATGGCTGAGTGCCAGAAGGAGCGCCGTTTTGGGGGAGGGGTCCGTGGTGTCTTTGCTGGTGAAAGGCCGATGCTTCTTCAGGTGGAAGGCAGACTCTTTCAGACTCTCTGTGCGGATGGCTGTGTCCTTTAGGATTTCCATGGGCCGCACAATCCGGCGGGTCTCGGTCACCAGGCTCCCTGAAAAGGAGACCCCGTCAGAGGGGGGGTCCGTCTGCATAGCAGTCTCTGTCTTCTCCAAGGAACGGCTCCGGACTGGCAACTCCTCAGTGGAGATGCCAACATCCACCATGCAGCTTTGAGCTGAGTTGGGAATTGGGGCCATGTATAGGCCATTCATGGAGCTGAAGGGGGTCCCTGAGGAGTAGGATGACACGGATGAGCTGGATTCCGAGGTGTGCGACAACTGCTGTAGCTGGCCATTGGTCACTGCATGGAGAGTGACAAAGAGAAAAAGAGCAGAGTGCATTTAGGGATCTTTCCTGTCAGTTTCAGCCCAAGACACAAACACACGTAATTCATTTGTTGCACACGATCCCAACGTCTAGCCTTGGCTCTGTGCTTTTGGGGCAGGGAGACTGCATTTCCCAGCAAGGCATGTACTACATTCTGTGAAAGCAGTTCTTCCCTCAGAAGACACAGCCACTGCTTTTGCCATTGCTGGTTGGAATGTCGGTGCACCATGGACATCTCCTGGTGTTGGGGGACATGTTGTTGGTGACACCTTTAATGTGTTGGTGGCTTGTTGAATATTTGAATTAAATTCAAAGTCCCAGATTCAGTCCTTGGTACCTCCAGAAAGGCCTGGGAAAGACCCCTGTCTGGAACCTGGAAGAGCCACTGCTAGACAATACTGAGCTAAATGAACCAAGGATCAGTAAATGGCAGTTCGGCATGTGCATGGCTACTGATTTTTTTTTTAAATGGGATGTTGATTTATGTACCCACAGCCCAAAGACATGGGTGGAACTGGCAGGAGGATTATTTTCTGAGTGCAAAGAGGGAGAACAGTGTGCTTGCCAAATGTTCTCTCATTCCTTACTGGTCCCGAGCAAAACAACATGTAGCAACAGGCAGCAGCACAGACAGGAAATGTGCATTTGTATCTTACATCTGTTGAGCCAGCAGTACTCGGCCACCATTTCCTTGTATGCCGGGAACCTCCCTGCTTCCTAGGTGAAAGGGACAAAAGAAACACATCATGGGATCATTTGCATACTACACAGCACTGCACGGTGTCTTCAGAGACTAACCCGATCCCAGGCGGAGAGACACTTTAATAAATAATGCATCTCCCATTGCCAGGTCCCTTCCCAGCTGAAACTCTATCTGCTGTCTCAAGAGTCTGGGTCCCACGACATCTTGGGGAGGAAATTACGGGGCATCAGGAAGATGGAAATTATGGGGCATCAGGACAGGGCAGTTCAGTTCTGCTGCTTCAGCAAGCAGCATATTAGCAGGCTCTGTTTTGTAGAGTCCAAGATTCTCTGCACCCAAACAGAACTGGACTATTGGTGGAGTCTGCCTTCTGCTAATGGCAGCTACCACTTCTCTAATGAAAATGGTAATCTTGGGGAGAAACTAGAGACAGCAGCAGCATCATTCATAAAATATCACTTTCTCAGGCCAGGGTGCCATGCCTGTACCCAGTCATAGGAAGGAATTATCCTACATTTGATTAAGAGATTGGACCCAAGAGAGACTCGTGAGAACTCCGAGGACTCATGAAAACTCTGGGGGCTGGTAAGAACTCTGATAACATCCTGCAAAGACTCTGAACACATCATGTTTGCATCTCTCATGGCAAAGCACCTACTTCCCATCATGATGTGTCATCTTCCCAAAGGTAACTCCTGTCCCCATGCCTATTCCTGTCAGTGCCTGGCAAGGTTCAGGCCTTACCTTGATGGTCAGCATGATGTGAGTCTGCCCCTTTAGCACTTCTACTGCCTTGCTATGGCTGATGTCGTCAAACTTGACTCCGTTGGCTGCAAGGACTTGGTCACCGACTTTGATTCCATTTTGATCAGCCAGCCCACAGGGATCCACTCTGGGAATGGTACAACACAAAAGCTACTCCCAGACTGGCACTGGGGGTTTGAATCAGACAAACCAGGCTTTCCGGGGGAGGGGGTGGGGGGAGGGAAGTGGAACCTCTTTCTAGCCATTTGAGAGAGAGTGACCAAGATTCATAAGGATGGTGCAACAGGCTTAGTTCCTCTAGAATAGACCTGGACAGATTTGTGTTTTTACTAGAACCCTGATATCCACCAACAGAAGCCAGGCACAAAATTGCTTCTTAACTCACAAGTCTACATACATTACATCACTCATCCCTACTCTAGGACAACCCTTACAAAAAACTCTGGCTTACATACAGTGTAGCATGCAACCCATGGAAGAGCAGGGCACATT